>NC_077233.1:244325309-245525309 GCF_027887165.1 Monodelphis domestica
CACAGGACTCATTTTTAACCCCTACTGAGCCAGTGCCCGGGTGCTCTCTCTGGGTCTCTGTTTGAGTCCAGTCTCCTGGCAACAGGGTAAATCCATCGCCCCTCATAGGGGGAGGGCTGCTGATAGATAATTAATATTAGTACAATGTGTGGGCAGCAGGGTCCCCTTTCTTTCTGAGATTTTGTGTAAAGTAGCACAATTTCTCAGAGACTAAAGCCATTGGAAATATGCATTTTCTGGTGGCTTTAGGTGACCCCTGTGTTTTGGTTGTTAGACCCCTGCTGGGGTCACTACACATAGGTTGAGAACCTCTGTACTAGGGCATAAAAACATGGAACACAAATGCAGAAAATCAAAATAATAAATGAAACCTTTTCAGGTCTTAATGCAATAAAAATAATAATCAGTAAGGAAACATGGTTGGGCAAATCTAAAATTGATTGAAAATTAAATAATACATTTCTCCAAAATTGGTTAGTTAAAAAACAAATCATAGAAAAAATTAAAAATTTCATTGAATAAAATGACAATGATGAGACATCCTTTCAAAATCTATGGGATGCAGCCAAAGAAGTACTAAGGGGAAAATTTATATCCTTGAATTCATATATTAACAAATTTGGGAGGGCAGAGGTCAACGAATTCAGTATGTAAATCAAAAAACTTGAAAGTGAACTAATTAAAAATCCTCAGATGAAGATTAAATTAGACATCCTAAAATCTAAAGGAGAAATTAATAAAATTAGAAGTTAAAGAAGTATTGAATTAATAAATAAGGTCAATCTAATTAAAGAGATATGAAAGCAATGCAAGGAGAAATGAAAAAGTATACCCACAAGCTGATGGAGGAGAATCAGGCCTTAAAAATTAGAATTGAGAATCTCTAAACAAATGATTTCATGAGAAACAAAGAAACAATGAAGGAAATCCAAAAGAATGGGGGGGGGGGGAATAGAAGAAACAAAGGGTCTCATTGAAAAAAACTGGCCTGGAAAACAGATCCAGGAAAAATAATTTAAGAATTCTTGGACCAAGGCAAGGGAGTCAAGATGGCGGCATAGAAGCAGCAAAAGTTCTTACCTCTGAATATCCTTCCTTACCAATTAGAAACAAAATGTTCCTAGGGAACTGAAAATCAAACCTAACAACAAGACAGAGCCAAGGAAGCTTCCTACTGGACTCAATTCAAAAGGTATGTCCCCCAAAAGCCAGAATTCAAGAATACTTGGGTTTAAGGGGAAGGCATAAGGAAGGTCCCAGGACCCCTCCCCACCCACCTAGAGCACTAAGGCTCCAGTGACAATGGGAACCTCTGGGGAGGCAAAGGCACTGGTCTGGAGTATGTACCTTGCAGGCAGGGCTGTGCCAGGCTCAGAGAATTGAACACATATGACAGGGAAGGAGCTGGAGAGGGAACACAGAGTGGACAGCATGGTCACAGGGGCAGAGACCCTCCATATTACTCCAGCCTACCAGGAGGTTTTGACCTCAGAGTACATCCAGCCCAACCCAGCTGAACTTAATCCCATCAAAAGACTTCAGAGGTCTGGGAAGGCAAAGCTCCAACACCCCTCCTCCACATAGTGCTGGACTTTAATCCAATAAAAATCCTCCAGAGGACAGGGAAGCTCAAACTCCAACACCCCTCCACCACAGACTGCATGGAGATATCGTCTGACAAAGCTTCAAGAGGGAAGACTGACAGAAAACCCCAAAACCAAAAAAAAAAAAATGAGAGGAGCAAGAGCACAGACAAATACAGGGAGCAAAGAAGGAATAACTATGAGCAAACAACAGAAAAAGAAAAAAGAAATTAAAATTGACAGCTTCTATACAGGCAACAAACAAAGAGCAAATGGAACAGAGGAAGAGGGATCATCAAACAATAAATCAGAAATCCCATTGAATTGAATACAGGCTGTGGAAGAACTGAAAATGCAATTCAAAACACAATTAAGAGAGGCAGAAGACAATTGGGAAAAGAACTTAAAAATTAAGATAAATAACCTGGAAACAAAAAAAATAGTGTCTTGAAAGCCAAAATCAACCAGCTTGAAAATGAGGCAAAGGAGATGAAAGATGAGGCAAAGAAGATGCAAAATGAGGCAAAGGAGATGAGAGATGAGGTAAAGAGAATGAAAACTGACCTCCAAAGAAAATCAGACCAGAAGGAGAAGGATGACCAAAAATCCAGGAAAGAAATGCAGGGTTTAAAAACCAGAATACAACAACTAGAATTAAGTGACCTCACAAAGCATCAGGACAGTATACAATAAAACCAAAAGAATGTAAAAAATAAGGAAAATATGAAGCATCTCATTCCCAAAACAGCAGATTTTGAAAATCATTTGAGGAGAGACAATTTAAGAATCATTGGTCTACCAGAGACCATGACTAAGGAAAAAGCCTGGACATAATACTACAGGAAATTATCCAAGAAAACTGGCCCAATATTCTAGAACATGAGGGAAAAGTGGAGATTGAAAGAATCCACAGATCACCTCCTGTACTTAATCCCCAACTGACAACACCCAGGAATGTTATAGCCAAATTCAAGAACTATCAAACCAAAGAAAAATATTATAAGCTGCCAAGATGAAGTCATTCAGATACCATGGAACCACAGTGAGGATAACACAGGATCTGGGAGCATCTACACTGAAGAACTTAAAGGCATGGACTACGATATTCCAGAAAGCAAGGGAACTACGTCTACAACCAACAATAATCAACCGAACAAAACTGACTATATTCTTACAAGGGAAAGTATAGTCATTCAACAAAATAGAATAATTCCAAGAATTTGTAAAGAAAATCAGAAGAACAGAACTCAAGTGAATCATCAAAAGTCAATTAAAAAAGAGGGGAAAAAGAAAAACCAAACAAAAAAAACCTTTTTTAAAGAGACTCAATAAATTAAAATGATGTGTATCCCTATAAGAAAAAAGGACATTGGTAACTCTTAAAAATTGTTACTATCACCTGAGCATCTAGAAGAATTACACTTAGAGGGGACAATGACAAACAGTATAGGATGAAATGACAAGACATAAATGGACATATAGATATATGTATGCATAAATACATACATACATATATAGGCATACTTATATACATATATATATATATATACCATTAGAACTAAAATAAAGGTTAATACTAAAAGAAATGTGAAAAGAAATAAAAGGGGGGTAAATTTTTATGTCACAAAGAATCTCATGGTGGGATGGGAGAGAAAATCAATAAACTGGAATGGTAAAGAGTTTGGACATAGGAAATACTCAACTCTTATGTCCATTGAAATTGACCTAAAGGGGGAAGAACAATCCAATCCATTGGAGCAGAGAATAGATTTGTGCCCTATAGGGGAGTAGAAGGGTAACAAATGGACTGATGGGGAGGGAAGCTGTACAAGGGAGGGAGAGGGTGATGGGTAGTTTTTCAAAAGGCAGCAAAGAAAATAAGGGGGGGATAAGAAGGCAGGGGGTAGAAAGGGAAGTAAAATAAGGGTGGGAACTAGGGGGAAGTATTAAAAGCAAACATTGGTGTAGAAGGAAATAGTGAAAGAAGAAAAGGCAGGACTAGGAGTAGAAATCAAACTTCTGGGAAATTTACAACTGATAATCATAACTCTGAATGTGAATGATGTGAATGTAATAAACTTACCCATAAAAAGCAAGCAAATAGCAGAGTGGATTAGAATCCAAAACGCCACCACCATTTGCTGTCTACAAGAAATACACAGGAGGAAGGTAGATATGCATAGGTTGAAAGTAAGAGGATGGAGCCAAATCTTTTGGGAATCAACTGATAAATAGAAGGCAGGAGTCTCAATCATGTTATTTGACAAAGCCAACGTAAAAATAAATCTAGTTAAAAGAGATAGGGAATGTAATTACATTCTGATAAAAGGCAGTATAGACAATGAGGAAATATCAGTACTCAACATGTATGCTCCAAATGGCATAGCATCCAAATTTCTAAAGGAGAAACTAGTGGAAATAAAGGATGAAATAGATAGAAAAACTATACTTAAACTTCCTGTATCCAAAATAGATAAAGCAATCCAAAAAATAAATAAGAAAGCGGTAAGAGAAGTGAATGAAATCTTAGAAGAATTAGAGTTAATAGATATGTGGAGTAAAGCAAATAGGTACAAAAAGGAATACACCTTCATTTCAACAGCAAATGGTACATTCACAAAAATTGACCATGTATTAGGGCATAAAATCATTGCAAACAAGTGCAAAAAAGCAGAAATAATAAAAGTAATGTTCTCAGATCACAATGTAATGAAAATAATAATTAGTAAGGGTACATGGAGAGGTAAATCAAAAATTAATTGGAAATTATACAATAAGATTTTCCAGAAAGGGTTAGTTAAAGAACAAATTATAGAAACAATAATTTCATAGAAGAAAATGACAATGATGAGACCTCCTTTCAAAACCTATGAGATGCACCTATGAAGGTTTGGAAGTCAACTCAGCTGGAGTCTTCAGAGTAGTGGCTGATTCAGCCTGGTGAACTCTTCCCTTCCCACTGCTACTGGTGCCAGTTTCACTGCCCCTGCCACCACATTCACCAACAGTCGATCCAAGATGAGCCGATATGCTCCCAGAGATCACCGCCGCTGTGGGGTTCATCTCCAGCTTGTTGAGGACCTGGGGCAGTGTAAGCGACCAGAGGCTACAAGTTTTCAGTGGGGTCCTTCAAGAGGCACTCACAGAAGACTATAAACACCACTGGTTCACAGAAAAGCCATCAAAAGGTTCAGGCTACCGCTGCATCTGAATCAACCACAATATGGACCCCATCATCAGCAAGATAGCCAGGCAGATTGGACTCAGCCTGCCTCAGATATACCACATGCTGCCTAATGAGTTGACCCTTTGGGTGGACCCCTATGAAGTATCCTACCAAATTGCGGAAAATGGATCAATTTGTGTCCTCTACGAGGCAGGGCCCACTCCATCTTCTTATGGACTCCTCACTTACAAGAACCAAATTATGTTGGGCTTGAGCAGCCACTCAAAGAACTATGTGATGGCAGTCTCCAGTTAAGACCCCTCCTTCTGCCCCCCCACCCCCGAAATTTACTCTATTCCTTCACCCGTGACAACAGGCTACTGTATACCTCAATTTGGGGAATCATATATATATTTTTAAAATAAACCCTTACCTTCTGTCTTGGAGTCAATACTGTTTATTGGCTCCAAGGCAGAAGAGTAGTAAGGGCTAGGCAATGGGGGTCAAGTGACTTGCCCAGGGTCATACAGCTGGGAAGTGTCTGAGGCCAGATTTGAACCTAGGACCTAGGGAATGATATTTTTAAATAAAGTTATTTATGTATTTGTTTAAAAAGGGGGGGGAACCATTTTTTAAAAGAAAAAATATCCTTTCCAGGAGCTGCTTGGAAGTGGCCTCCTATGGTGCCTTTGGAGAGAAATGTTGTGAGCCTGAGTGTCTTGAAGCCAGTGTCTGCCAATGGGGAGGGGAAGCAGTTTGGGGTATGGACCTGGCAGGATGGAGGTGATGATAGGGTTGGGAAGGAGATAGGTAGAAGCCTGGTCAGCACCTTAGGAAAAATGAGAGCATCTATGGTAAGCAATTGTGAATGAGAAAGATCAGGGTGTACCCTGGGTGGGAGGAAGGGTAAAGGAGATTTTGTTTATAGCTTCCTACACCCATCAATGGGGTTCCAGCATCCTGATCTGATCCTCTTTTGCTAAAAAGGGCATTTGAGCCTAAATTTTTGAAATTCTGGGTTTCCTATCTTTCCTTTTTTTTCTTTTTTTTCCCCCTTTGATGAGATCCTGGCAGGGAATAAAAGGCAAATTCCTTATTCCTCCTGCCTAGATCAACTTTTCTTGAAATGAAGTCCTGATAATACCCTCAGGGTCTTGAAGGTTTTGATACCCCAGCTGTGATTTCTACAAGTTTTGAGGTTTTTATTTTTATCTAGATTTTTTTGGTGATCCAGGGTCAGAAATAGAATAGAATGGTAAGGAAACCTGGACAAAATCTCCATGTTGCTTTATGCTACTCTGTGTATGTGTATGTGTATATGCTGAATTCTCAAGGGGATGATTTGTAATGGAAGTTTGGGGCCCAAAGAGCTCTCAATGGGGAATACTCTTTGAACTGGCAGCCTTGTCTGCTGCCCTGCTTATAGAGAACCACGCAGAAGTCCTGATGCTTCTGAAATTATCCCTTTGAAAGGTGAACTCAAAAGCTACAGGGAACTTCAGGTCTTTCATAATGTCTTCTTTTCAATGCACAAATCTCCCCTTTCTTTTCCCCCTCCTTGTTCTTGGGCTGTCGCTAGAGTTGCCCCCATCCTTTTAGGACAAAAGTTCCTAAGCCTTGTGCAATATGGCCTCCTGCAACTCACAGTGTCTTGGTGGTATAATGATTCTCTAGCCATCTTGATGGCATTCATGAAGTATCAGTCTTCCTGAGGCCCTCTGAGATACAGTTGGATAGTTGGATTATGTCATGTCTCAACCAATCCCCAATGAATAGAGCCACAGGTTCTATAGGCTTTGGCACTGTTCTCATGAGCTGCCTCTAAAAACAAAACTTTCAGCATTTACTTCTCCTTGGCACTGAGTGTCTGGTGGTAGAAGAGTAGTGTCTCTCTATATGAGACAGCAATCCATTAGTACAATTGTGCAATATTTACTGTTCTTAGTTGGGGAGAAATAGAACACTGCACTAGAAAAGAGTATCCCTTTTGCCTCCTTCCCACCCCATCCATGGGAGTAGGGGGTAGGACTGAGAATGCTTCAGGTATCCCCAATCAGTACACCCTCATATGGATGCAACTGGAGCATATGGTTAGCTTGGTGAAGCTCCTGTTGCTAGGGTTTAACAAAGAATCACTCTCCCTCCTTCCCCATTCCCTCCTGTGGAAGTCTCCCCTCAGCTTTCTTTTCCCCTTAGGATTTCCCAAGGTGCTCTATTTCCTGATTCATAAGGTGCTAATAACCAAAAACTCCCTACTCTTTTATTCTAGTCTTGCCCCATTTCTTTTTTTTTAATATTTTATTTGCTCATTTCCAAGCATTATTCATTAAAGATATAGATCATTTTCTTTTCCTCCCCACCCACCCCCCATAGCCGACGCGTAAATCCACTGGGCATTACATGTTTTCTTGATTTGAACCCATTGCTATGTTAATAATATTTGCACTAGAGTGTTCATTTAGAGTCTCTCCTCTGTCATGTCCCCTCAACCGCTGTATTCAGGCAGTTGCTTTTCCTCGGTGTTTCTATTCCCACAGTTTATCCTTTGCTTATGAATAGTGTTTTTTTCTCATGGATCCCTGCAAATTGTTCAGGGACATTACACTGCCACTAATGGAGAAGTCCATTACGTTCGATTATACCACAGTGTATCAGTCTCTGTGTACAATGTTCTCCTGGTTCTGCTCCTCTTGCTCTGCATCACTTCCTGGAGGTTGTTCCAGTCTCCATGGAATTCCTCCACTTTATTATTCCTTTTAGCACAATAGTATTCCATCACCAACATATACCACAATTTGCTCAGCCATTCCCTAATTGATGGGCATCCCCTCGTTTTCCAGTTTTTGGCCACCACAAAGAGCACAGCTATGAATATTATTGTACAAGTCTTTTTGTCCATTATCTCTTTGGGGTACAGAACCAGCAGTGCTATGGCTGGATCAAAGGGTAGATATTCTTTTGTCGCCCTTTGGGCATAGTTCCAAATTGCCCTCCAGAATGGTTGGATCAGTTCACAACTCCAACAGCAATGAATTAATGTCCCTACTTTGCCACATCCCCTCCAGCATTCATTATTTTACTTTGCTGTTATGTTAGCCAATCTGCTAGGTATGAGGTGATACCTCAGAGTTGTTTTGATTTGCATTTCTCTGATTATAAAAGATTTAGAACACTTCTTCATGTGCTTATTAGTAGTTTTGATTTCTTTATCAGAGAACTGCCTATCCATGTCCCTTGCCCATTTATCAATAGGAGAATGGCTTGATTTTTTGTACAATTGATTTAGCTCTTTATAAATATGAGTAATTAAACCTTTGTCAGAGGTTTCTATGAAGATTTTTTCCCAGTTTGTTGTTTCCCTTCTGATTTTAGTTACATTGGTTTTGTTTGTGCAAAAGCTTTTTAATTTGATGTAGTCAAAATTATTTATTTTACATTTTGTGATTCTTTCTATGTCTTGCTTGGTTTTAAAGTCTTTCCCCTCCGAAAGGTCTGACATGTATACTATTCTGTGTTTAACCAATTTACTTATGTTTTCCTTCTTTATGTTTAAGTCACTCACCCATTTTGAATTTATCTTGGTGTAGGGTGTGAGGTGTTGATCTATTCCTAGTCTCTCCCACACTGTCTTCCAATTTTCCCAACAGTTTTTACGAAATAGTGGATTTTTGTCCCAAAAGCTGGGATCTTTGGGTTTGTCATATACTGTCTTGCTGAGGTCACTTTCCCCCAGTCTATTCCACTGATCTTCCTTTCTGATTCTTAGCCAGTACCAAATTGTTTTTATGATTGCTGCTTTGTAATATAGTTTAAGGTCAGGGACTGCAAGGCCCCCATAATATGTGTTTTTATTTTCATTATTTCCATGGATATTCTTGATCTTTTGTTCTTCCAAATGACCTTTGTTATGTTTTTTTCTAAATCAGTGAAGAAGTATTTTGGTAGTTCAATGGGTATGGCACTAAATAGATAAATAAGTTTGGGTAGGATAGTCATTTTTATTATATTGGCTCATCCTATCCATGAGCAGTTAATGTTTTTCCAATTGCTCAAGTCTAATTTTAGTTGTGTGGAGAGTGTTTTGTAGTTGTGTTCATATAGTTCCTATGTTTGTCTCGGGAGGTAGATTCCTAGGTATTATATTTTATCTAAGGTGATTTTGAATGGGATTTCTCTTTCTAGTTCTTGCTGCTGAGCTGTGTTGGAGATATATAGAAAAGCTGATGATTTATGTGGGTTTATTTTGTATCCTGCAACTTTGATAAAGTTATTGATTATTTTAATTAGCTTTTTGGTTGAATCTCTAGGATTCTTTAAGTAGACCATCATGTCATCTGCAAAGAGTGATAACTTGGTCTCCTCCTTGCCTATTTTGATGCCTTCAATTTCTTTTTCTTCTCTAATTGCTACTACTAGTGTTTCTAGTACAAAGTCAAATAGTAGAGGTGATAATGGGCATCCTTGTTTCACTCCTGATCTTATTGGGAATGGGTCTAGTTTATCCCCATTGCAGATGATATTAGCTGTTGGTTTTAGATATATACTGTTTATTATTTTTAGGAATGACCCTTCTATTCCTATGCTTTCTAGTGTTTTTAATAGGAATGGGTGTTGTATTTTATCAAATGCTTTTTCTGCGTCTATTGAGATAATCATGTTGTTCTTTCTGGTTTGCTTGTTGATGTGGTCAATTATGTGGATGGTTTCCCTAATATTGAACCAGTTCTGCATCCCTGGTATAAATCCTACTTGATCACGGTGAATGATCCTTCTCATCACTTGCTGGAGTCTTTTTGCTAGTATCCTATTTAAGATTTTTGCATCTATATTCATTAGGGAGATTGGCCTATAGTTTTCTTTCTCTGTTTTTGACCTGCCTGGTTTTGGAATCAGTACCATGTTTGTGTCGTAAAAGGAATTTGGTAGAACTCCCTCTTTGCTTATTATGTCAAATAGTTTGTATAGTATTGGGATTAACTGTTCTCTGAATGTTTGATAGAATTCCCTGGTGAATCCATCAGGCCTTGGGAATTTTTTCTTAGGAAGTTCTTTGATGGCTTGTTGGATTTCATTTTCTGATATGGGATTATTTAATAATTCTATTTCCTCTTCAGTTAGTCTAGGCAGTTTGTATTTTTGTATATATTCATGCATATCCCCTAAATTGGTGTATTTATTGCCATATAATTGGGCAAAGTAATTTCTAATGATTGCCTTAATTTCCTCTTCATCGGAGGTGCTGTCCCCCTTTTCATCTTTAATGCTGTGAATTTGCTTTTCTTCCTTCCTTTTTTTAATTAGATTGACCAGTACTTTGTCTATTTTGTTTGTTTTTTCAAAGTACCAGCCTCTTGTCTTATTTATTAAATCAATAGTTCTATCACTTTCGATTTTATTAATTTCTCCCTTAATTTTTAGGATTTCTAGTTTGGTTTTCTGCTGGGGGGTTTTAATTTGATTGCTTTTGAGTTTTTTCATTTGAATTTCCAATTGATTGATATCTGCTCTCCCTAGTTTGTTAATATAAGCATTCAGGGATATGAATTTACCTCTGATTACCACTTTGGCTGCATCCCAAAAGGTTTGAAAGGATGTCTCGCCATTCTCATTTTCCTCGATGAAATTATTAATTGTTTCTATGATTTCTTCTTTAACTAAACAATTTTGGAGTATCATATATTTTAAATTCCAATTAGTTTTTGATTTGGTTTTCCAGGTACAATTACTAATCATTATTTTTATTGCCTTGTGATCTGAGAAGGCTGCATTCATTATTTCTGCTTTTTTGCATTTGTGTGCTATGTTTCTGTGACCTAATGTATGGTCAATTTTGGTGAATGTGCCATGTGGTGCTGAGAAGAAGCTGTATTCCTTTTTATCCCTATTTATTTTTCTCCATATGTCTATTAATTCTAATTTTTCTAAGATTTCATTTACTTCTTTTACCTCTTTCTTATTTATTTTTTTATTTGATTTATCTAAATTTGATAATGGTTGGTTGAAGTCTCCCACTAATATGGTTTTACTGTCTATTTCTTCCTTCAATTCTCCTAGTTTCTCCATTAAAAATTTGGGTGCTATATTATTTGGTGCATACATGTTGATTAATGATATTTCCTCATTGTCTAAAGTCCCTTTTAACAAAATATAATTACCTTCCCTATCCCTTTTGATCAGGTCTACTTTTGCTTTGGCATTATCAGATATCATGATTACCACTCCTGCCTTCTTTCTATCAGTTGAGGCCCAGAAGGTCTTACTCCATCCTTTAATTCTGACCTTGAGGGTGTCAACCCGCCTCATGTGTGTTTCTTGAAGACAACATATGGTAGGGTTTTAGATTCTAATCCATTCTGCTATTCTTCTACATTTTATGGGTGAGTTCATCCCATTCACATTCAAAGTTATGATTGTCATTTGTGGACTCCCTGGTATTTTGATATCCTACCCTAATTCTAACCTTTTCTTCTTCGGCTCTACCTTTTAGTCCAGTGATTTACTTTGAATCAGTCCCCCTTGTCCACTCCCTTGATGTTTCCCTTTTTATTCCCTCCCTTTTTCCCCTCCCCCTCCCCCCTTTCTTTCCCTCCCTTTTTGTTTTCCCTCTCCCTATCCCTCCCTTGGTTTTCCCTTCTCCCTATCCTTGTTGGGTAAGATAGAATTTGAGATCCCAATGGATCTGGATATTTTTCCCTCTCAGAGTTGATTTCCCTGAGATTAAGGTTTATGTAAAAAACCCTCTCTTCCTCTCCTTCTTATTGAAGTTTTCTTCCCCTCCCCTTCCCATGTGAATCTTTGTGTGAGAAAGATTATTCTAGTTGGTCTTTCGTTACCCCCTATTTATACATTACATTTTCCCCACATGTTAATATACATAGATTGATATAAATGTAGTCCTTATAGAAGAGTGTTTGAGTAAAAGAAGAAGATAACATTTTTCTCCTTTCCCCTTTCCTTAATATTTACATTTTCAGGTATTACTTGCTCTTTGTTTTTCTGTATCAAACTTTCCACAGAGCTCTGGTCTTTTCTTTGCAAAAAGTTGGAAGTCTTCTATTTTGTTGAATGCTCATACTTTCCATTGGAAGTATATAGTCAATTTTGCTGGGTAGCTGATTCTTGGTTGGAGACCCAGCTCTCTTGCCTTTCTGAAGATCATGTTCCATGCGTTACGATCATTCAGAGTAGAACTTGCAAGTTCTTGTGTGACCCTGATTGGCATTCCTTTATATCTAAATTGTCATTGTCTGGCTTCCTTTAGGATTTTTTCTTTTGTTTGATAGCTTTGGAATTTGGCAATTACATTCCTGGGAGTTGTCTTTTGGGGGTTTAGTGTAGAAGGTGTTCTGTGAGCTCTGCCAGTGGCTGTATTACCCCCTTGTTCTAGAATCTCTGGGCAATTTTCTTTGATTATATCTTGTATCACGATGTTGATTTTGGTGTTTATTTCTGACTTTTCTGGAAGTCCAATTATTCTTAAATTATCTCTTCTCCTTCTATTTTCCAGATCTGTCACCTTGTTGGTGAGATATTTTATGTTCTCTTCTAATTTCTTGTTATTTTGACTTTGCTTTATTAATTCTTGTTCTTTTACATGATCGATGTCTTCCAGTTGCCTGATTCTGGCCTTTAAAGCCTCGTTTTCCTTTTCAGTTTGGTCACAACGGTTTTGTAGATGTGTGAATTTCTTTTGCATTATTTCCCACTTTTCCTCCCAGAAGTCTTCCATCTTTTTGGTCATTTCTGATTCAAATTCTTCATGGGTTTGTGGAGAGTTTCCATTTCCTTTGGAAGGTTTAGGAGCATTTTCTTGTGTATCGTTTTCTATCTCCTCTGTATTTTGTATTTTGGCTCTGTAGAATGTGTCTAAAGTTGCCCCTTTCCTCTTGTTTTTCTTGGGATTTGGGGGCTTCTGTGCTTCTGTGGAGTTTGCCATCTCTGAATGGGGAGGATTAGCTTTTCTTATTTCTGTCTGGTGTTCAGAGGCTTTAGTCCTGGGCAGATTGTTGGTTCTATGAGCTTTCCCTGGGTTAAACTGAGTATGCCTTAAGGCAATGACTTTCACTGGAACTGGAATGGAAGGGTCAGACCAGGGGGCCACACTCTCCCCTGGTTCTCTCTGTTTCCCTGCTGCTAAGGTGCCCCCTCGATTGGACTGGGTCGAGTTGCTTTCCGGAAGTTGCCTTCAGAATAGCTGGCCGTGAGGCTGTTTTGTTGGCCCTGAGGGTTGCTGTTGTTTCAGAAGACCCTGCTCTCTGCGGGGGAAGGGGCCGAGGCTTCCCAGAGCTCCAAGGGCACTGACTTTCGCTGAGACTTGGATAGCAGGATCCAGCTCTTGAGGCTGTCTTGCCCGCCCTGAGGGTTGCTGTTATTTCAGACGACCCTGCTCTCTGAGGGCAGCGGGGCTGCGGCTTCCCGGAGCCTTGGACTCTGCACTCCTACCCCTTAGGTCCAAGTGATCTCGGGTTCTGGCTTTTGAGGGGGGCTATACCTTTTGATCCAGGTCCAGGTCCAGGAGGAGGATTCCCAGGGTCTATGCTGTTGATCATTTTGAATTTTGGCCCCTTAGGAGCTTATATTTTGAGATCGGTCGGGAAGGGTTTCTGGAGATCTGAACTTTAGCTTTCTCCAAGCCGCCATCTTGACCGGAAGTCCCTAGTCTTGCCCCATTTCTAACTGCACTAAATTTTGTGCCAGCTTCTAGACCCTGGTTGAAGTATTAAGTTCAATTCAAAGTTAATTCTTAATCTAGAGGGCAGGGAATTGGTTCCTTGACCTGTGGGATGGGTCAAAACACCAACCAACAGCTGTGAATCACTGTGGAATATGTCTGTGCCTCTGCCTCTACACATGACCCTGCCAGTTGTGGTCTCTTGATCTTTTTCTCTTTTTCCTTCCTTAATATTTACTTTTAAAAAAGAAAACTGCAGAGCTAGACTGTAGAGCAGGATTGCCTCTCCTAATAAATAAAACATGGTAGTGAGTTTGTAAGCTATTCTGACAGAGTGGAACAAAGGTTACTAAATGTATATTGTATAGTGTTTTTATATGAAAGAATGTACAGCTCTATTGATAAATGTACACTTTTATTGCTACTTTAATAAAAACGTAGCTGTTTAAAAAAAATTTATGGGATGCAACCAAAGAAGTCTCAGGGGTAAATTAATATCCCTGAATTCACATATTAACAAATTAGGCAGGGCAGAAGTCAATGAACTGGGCATGCAAATTAAAAAACTAGGAAGTTAACAAATTAAAAATTCTCAGATGAATACTAAATTAGAGATCCTAGAAATCAAAGGAGAAATTAATAAATTTGAAAATCAAAGAACTATTTATTTAATAAATAAGACTAGAAGCTGGTACTTTGAAAAATCAAATAAAATAGGCAAAGTACTGGTCAGTCTAATTAAAAAAGGAAAGAAGAAAATCAAATTAACAGTATCCAAGATGAATATGGTGACCTCCCCTCTAATGAAGAGTAAATTGAGGCAATCATTAAAAATTATTAAGCCCAATTATATGGTAACAAATATGGCAACCTAGGTGATATGGATGAATACTTACAAAAATATAAATTGCCTAGACTAACAGTGGAAGAAATAGATTACCTAAACAATCCCATATAAGAAAAAGAAATTGAACAAGCCATCAAAGAATTCCCTAAGAAAAAAATACCCATGTCCAGATGGGTTCACAAATGAATTCTCTCAAACATTCAAAGAACAACTAATCCCAATATTATACAAACTATTTGACAGAATAAGCAAAGAAGTTGTTCCACCAAATTCATTTCATGACATTAATATGGTACTGATCCCAAAGCCAGGCAGGTAAAAAACAGAGAAAGAAAACTATAGACCAATCTCCTTAATGAATATAGATGCAAAAATCTTAAATAGGATACTAGCAAAAAGACTCCAGCAAGTCATAACAAGGGTTACTCACTATGACCAGGTAGTATTCATAACAGGAATGCAAAGATGTTTCAATATTAGGAAAACTATCCACATAATTGACCACATCAACAAGCAAACCAACAAGAACCACATGATTATCTCAATAGATGCAGAAAAAGTCTTTGATAAAATACAACACCCATTCCTACTAAAAACACTAGAAAGCATAGGAATAGAAGGGTTGTTCCTAAAAATAATAAACAGTATATATCTAAAACCATCAGCATACGTCATCTTCAATGTGGATAAACTAGAAGCCTTCCCAATAAGATCAGGAGTGAAACAAGGATACCCATTATCACCTCTACCTTTTAACATTGTACTCGAAACACTAGCTGCAGCAATTTGAGAAGAAAAAGAAATTGAAGGTATTAGAATTCGGAATGAGGAGACCAAGCTATTATACTTTGTGGATGATATGATAGTCTACTTAAAGAATCCTAGAGAATCAACCAAATAGCTAGTCAAAATAATCAACAATTTTAGCAAAGTGACAGGATACAAAATAAAACTGCATAAGTGATCACCATTTCTATATATCTGTAACCCATTTAAGCAGCTAGAATTAAGAGAAATTCCAATTAAAATAACCATATAGGGGGAAGCTGGGTGACTTAGTAGATTGAGAGTCAGGCCTAGAGATGGGAAGTCCTAGGTTCAAATCTGACCATAGACAAACCCAGCTGTTTGATCCTGGGAACGTCACATAACCCCCATTGCCTAGCCCTTACCACTCTTCTGCCTTGGAGTCAATACACAGGATTGACTCCAAGATGGAAGGTAGGGGATTTTATAAAATAAAATAAAATGAAATAAAATGACCCTAGACAGTAAAAAATACTTAGGAATCTATCTGCTGAGAGAAACACAGGAGCTATATGAACACAACTACAAAACATTCTCCAATGAATTAAAACTAGATCTAAAAAACTGGAAAAAACAATGATTGCTCATGGGTAGGATGAGCTAACATAATAAAAATGACAATGCTGCCCAAATTAATTTATTATTAAGTGCAATACCCATTCAACTACCAAAAATGTTTTACTGAATTAGAAAAAAACACAACAAATTTCATTTAGAAGAACAAAAGATCAAGGATAAGCAGGGAAATCATGAAAAAAAAAAACAAAGGAAGGAGCACTTGATGCCCCCAGATCTCAAACTATACTATAAAGCAGTGTTCATTAAAGTAATTTGGTACTGTCTAAGAGACAGAAAGGAAGATCAGTGGAATAGGCTTGGTGTAAATTACTTCAGTAAGACAGTCTATGATAAGCCCAAAACATCCCTGTTTTGGGGATCAAAACCCACTATTTCATGAAAATCTGTTAGAAAAATTGGAAGACAGTATGGGAGAGATTAGGATTGGATCAACATCTCTTACCCTATACTAAGAAAAACTCAAAATGGGTGAATAATCTGAATATAAAAAATGTAACTATAAACAAATTAGGTGTACAGAGAATAGTATACTTGTCATACCTTTGGGAAAGTAAAGACTTTAAAACCAAGCAAGAGCTAGGAAAAAGTCACAAAATGTAAAATCAATAATTTTGATTACATCAAATTAAAAACTTTTTATACAAGCAAAACTAACGCACCCCAAATTAGAAGGGAAACAACAAATTGGGAAACAATATTAATTACAAAAACCTCTGAAAGAGTTCTAATTACTCAAATTTATAAAATCCTAAACCAAATGTACAAAAAATCAAGCCATTCTCCACTTGATAAATGAGCAAGGGACATGGATAGGCAATTTTCAGTTAAAGAAATCAAAACTCTTAATAAGCACATGAAAAAGTGTTCTAAATCTCTTATAATCAGAGATGCAAATTAAAACAACTCTGAGGTATCACCTCATGCCTAGAAGATTGGCTAATATGACAGAAATTAATGAATGCTAGAGGGGATGTGGCAACATTGGGATATTAATGCATTGCTGGTGTTGTTGTGAATTGATCCAACCTTTCTGGAGGGCAATCTGGAACTATGCCCAAAGGGTGATAAGAGAAAGTCTGCCCTTTGATCCAGCCATAGCATTGTTGGGTCTGTATCCCAAAGAGATAATAATGAAAAAGACATGTACAAGAATATTCATAGCTCTGCTCTTTGTGGTGGCAAAATTTTGGAAAATGAGGGGATGCCCCTCAATTGGGGAACGGCTGAACAAATTGTGGTATATGTTGGTGATGGAATACTATTGTGCTCAAAGGAATAATGAAGTGGAGGAATTCCATGGGGACTGGAACAACCTCCAAGAAGTGCTGCAGAGTGAAAGGAGCAGAACAAAGAGAATATTATACACAGAGACTGATGCACTGTGGTATAATGGAATGTAATGGATTCCTCCATTAGTGGCAATGCAGTGATTCTGAACAACTTGGAGGAATCTACAAGAAAAACCACTATCCACATTCAGAGGAAACACTTTGGGAGCAAAAACACCGAAGTAAACAACTGCTTGAATACATGGGTTGAAGGGATATGGTTGGGGATATAGATTCTAAATGAACATCCTAGTGCAAACATCAACAACATGGAATAGTTTCTGATCAAGGACACAAGTAATACCCAATGAAATTGAGAGTAGGCTTTGAGAATGATGAGTGGAGGGGAGGGAGGGAAGGAAATAATGTGATTATTCCAACCAAGGAATAATGTTCTAAATTGACTAAATAAACTAATTCAATGAAAAAAAAAGAATCATTGGACCACCTTAACTCCATAATGAAAATTAAAAAAAGAACTGACCTTACAAAATAAGAAATTATCAAAGAAAACTTTCTAGATAATCTCAAACTAGAAAATGAAATAGAAATTGAAAGAATCCACAGATCACATCCAGAAAGGAATTCTCAAATGACAACTTCCAGGAATATAATAGATATAAGCCCCTGAGCCAAGAAGAAATACTGCAAACAGCTAATAAATAAATTAAAATTCCATAGAGGTAAAATCAGGATCATACAGGATTTAGCAGCTTCCACAGTAAAGGATTGGAAGGCATGGAATATTATATTCATGAAGACAAAAGATCTAGATTTACAACCCAAAATCATGTATCTAGCAAAACTATGTGTATTTTTTCAGGTAAAAAAATGGACATTCAATGAGAGAAAATTTTCAAGCTTTCCTGAGGAACAACCCAGACCTAAACAAAATATTTGGTGCCTAAATATGAGATCCAAAAGAAGCCGAAAAAGTTAAATAAGAAAGAAAATTTAAGGGACTCAAAAAGCATTATGGTCAAAATATTTTTATTTCCACATGGAAAGAGGATATCTGTAATTCTCAAAGATTATTCTTAGTATTAGAGGAGGTAGAAAAATATACTTAGGAAAGAGTGGGGAAGTAATTTGATTAAGATATGATATGTAAAAACAATCAAGGGGTATTAAAGAGGATTGAACTCAGAGGAAAGGGAAGGGAGAGATAGAATGTGATATATAACATACAGAGATGTAAAATTATTATGGGGAGGGGAGGATGAAGGTAGTAAAGGGCAGTGCTTAAACTTCACTCTATTAACTGGTTTAGAGAAGAAAAACAAATATATTACTGGGATATATAACTTTATCTTACCCTACAGAGAAGTAGAAAGGGAATAAGACCAGGGGAGAGGGAGGTAGTTGGATGGAGGGAAAAGTGGAGGGAGAGGTGATAAAAAGCAAAGCACTGGTGAAGAGGAATAGTGAGAAAGGGAATAGAGAATAATAAAAAAGGGTAAATAAGATAGAGGGCAATACACAGTTATTATAAAACTGAATGTGAATGGGATCAACTAATCCATAAAATGGGAGCAGATAGCAGAGTAGATTAAAACCGGAATTCTACTATATGCTGTTTATAAGAGGCACATTTGAGGTAGGGTTGTGTGCATAGATTCAAGGTAAAAGACTGGGGCAGAATTTATTATGCGTGATCTAAAGTATAAAAAGCAGGAATAGTAATCATTATACCTGACAAAGCTAAAGTAGAAAATTATCTGATTAAAAGAGATAAAGAACACAATTATATTTGCTAAATGTTACTAAAAATAATGAAGTAATATCAATAGTAAATATGTATGCATGAAATGCTATAGCATCCAGATTTTTAAAGGAGAAATTAAATGAGTTTAAGGAGGAAACACTTAATCCAATAATACTAGTAGGGGATCTCAAACTTCTCTATATGAACTAGATAAATTGAATGAAAAAAAAAAACATAAGAAAGAAATAAGGAAAATGAATGGAATGTTAGGAAAATTAGAGTTAATAGATATCTGGAGAAAATTGAACAAGTATAAAAAGGATTATAACTTCTTTTCAGCAGCACATGGTATATATACAAAGATTAACCAAGTAATAGGGAATAAAAATATCACAAAAAAGCAGAAAAACAGAAAGAATAAGTGCAAATATTTTTAGATCGTAACACTTTAAAAATTATAAGCAATAAGGGTTCATGGAGAGGTAAATTAAAAATCAATTTGAAACTAAATAATATAATTTATCAAAACTAGTATGTAAAAGAAGAAATCATAGAAATAATTAATAATTTCATTGGAGAGAATGACAATTGAGTAAACAACATATGAAAATCTATGGAATACAGTCAATTTTCAGGGGGAAATTTATAGCTCTGAGTGCCTGTATCAACAAAATAAAGAGGGAAAAGAAAAATGAACTGGCCTTGCTACGTTAAAAATTAGAAAGAGAACAAATTAGAAATCCCCAGATAGAAACTAAATTAGAAATCCTAAAAATAAAATGAGAAATTAGTAAAATGGAAAATAAAAACCTATTGAACTAATAAATAAGTCTATGAATTGGTACTTTGAAAACAATTAAAGATAAAATCTTGCTTAATCTAATAAAAAAAGAAAGAAGAGAAGCAAATTTATCGTATCCAAAATGTAAAGGTGAACCACACCTCTAATGAAGATGAAATTAAGGTACGTATGAAGAAGTTTTTTGCTGAATTATATGTCAATAAATATGACAATCTACATGAAATGGGTGAATATTTACAATAATATAAATTTTCTATATTAACAAAAGAGGAAATAAATAATCCCATCTCAGAAAAAAGAAATTGAAAAAGCCATCAAGGAACTTCCTAAGAAATAATCCCTAGGGTAAGATGGATTCACAAATGAATTCTATCAAACATTTAAAGAACAACTAATCCAAATATTATAAAAAACATTTGAAAAAATAAGCAGAGAAGGAGTTTACCAAATTCCTTTTATGACACAAATATGGCACTGATTGCAAAGCCAGGCAGATCAAAAACAGAGAAAGAAAACTATAAACCAATCTCCTTAATGAACATAGATGCAAAAATCTTAAATAGAATACTAGCAAAAAAACTCCAGCAAGTCATCACAAGGATTATTGATTATGATCATGTGGGATTTATACCAGGAATGCAAAAATGGTTTAATGTTAGGAAAACTATCCATATGATTGACCAAATCAACAACCAAACCAACAGAAATCATATGATTATCTCAATAGATGTAGAAAAATCCTTTGACAAAATGCAACAGTCATTTCTATTGAAAACATTAAAAAGTATAAGAATAGATAGGTCTTTCTAAAAATAATACACAGTATATATTTAAAATAATAAGCAAGTGTCATCTGCAATGGGGAGGAGTTATAAACCTTCCCAATAAGATCAGGAGTGGAGCAAAGATGTCCATTACCACCTCTATTATTTAACATTGTATTAGAAATGCTAACAGGACTTCCGGTTAAGATGGCGGCTTAGAGAAAGCTAAAGTTCAGATCTCCGGAAAACCCTTCCCGACCGATCTCAAACTATAAGCTCCTAAGGCTCCGAAATTCAAAACGATCAACAGCACAGACCCTGGGAACCCTCCTCCTGGACCTCGACCCGGATCAAAAGGTATGGCCCCACTCAAAAGCCAGAACCCGAGATCACTTGGACCTCAGGGGTAGGAGCGCAGAGTCCAAGGCTCCCGGAAGCCTCAGCCCGGCCGGGCTCAGAGAGCAGGGTCCTCGGAACAACAACCCTCAGGGACTTCTACCCGAGTCCCAGTGAAAGTTACTGCCTGGGGCTTCCGCTGCAGAGAGCTGGTCGAAACAACAGCAACCCTCAGGGCGGGCAAGACAGCCTCACAGGCTGGATCCTGCTATCCAAGTCTCAGTGAAAGTCCTTGCCCTCGGAGCTTGGGAAAAGCTGCAGCCCATCCCCCGGCAGGCCGACGAAACAGCCTCACGGCCAGCGATTCTGAAGGCAACTTCTGGAAAGCGAGCCGGGGGGAGAGTGTGGCCTCGTGGTCCGACCCTTCCATTCCAGTTCCAGTGAGGCATATTCAGTTTAACCCAGGGAAAGCTCATAGAACCAACATCTGCCCAGGACTAAAGCCTCTGATCACCAGACAGAGATAAGAAAAGCTAATCCTCCACATTCAGAGATGACAAACTCCACAGAAGCACAGAAGCCCCAAAATACCAAGAAAAATAAGAAGAAAGGGGCGACTTTGGACACATTCTATGGAGCCAAAATACAAAATACAGAGCAGATAGAAGAAGATATACAAGAAAATGCTCCAAAATCTTCCAAAGGAAATGGAAACTCTCCACAAACCCATGAAGAATTTGAATCAGAAATGACCAAAAAGATGGAAGCCTTCTGGGAGGAAAAGTGGGAAATAATGCAAAAGAAATTCATGCATCTACAAAACCAGTTTGACCAAATTGTAAAAGAAAACCAGGCTTTAAAGCAAGAACTAATAAAGCAAAGCCAAAACACCAAGAAATTAGAAGAGAACATAAAATATCTCACCGACAAGGTGATAGATCTGGAAAATAGAGGGAGAAGGGATAATTTAAGAATAATTAGACTCCCAGAAAAGCCAGAAATAAACACCAAACTGGACATGGTGATACAAGATATAATCAAAGAAAATTGCCCAGAGATTCTAAAACAAGGGGGCAATACAGCCACTGACAGAGCTCACAGAACACCTTCTACACTAAACCCCCAAAAGACAACTCCCAGGAATGTAATTGCCAAATTCCAAAGCTATCAAACAAAAGAAAAAATCCTACAGGAAGCCAGAAAAAGACAATTTAGATATAAAGGAATACCAATCAGGGTCACACAAGACCTCGCAAGTTCTACTTAGAATGATTGTAAGGCATGGAACATGATCTTCAGAAAGGCAAGAGAGCTGGGTCTCCAACCAAGAATCAGCTACCCAGCAAAACTGACTATATACTTCCAAGGGAAAGTATGGGCATTCAACAAAATAGAAACTTCCAACTTTTTGCAAAGAAAAGACCAGAGCTCCGTGGAAAGTTTGATACCGAAAATCAAAGAGCAAGGAATACCTGAAAAGGTAGATATTAAGGAAAGGGGAAAAATGTTATCTTCTTCTTTTACTCAAACTCTCTTCTATAAGGACTACATTTATATCAATCTATGTATACTAACATGTGGGGAAAATGTAATGTATAAATAGGGGGTAATGAAAGACCAAATAGAATAATGGTTCTCACACAAAGATTCACATGGGAAGGGGAGGGGAAGAAAACTCCCATAAGAAGGAGAGGAAGGGGGGGGTTTACTTAAACCTCAATCTCAGGGAAATCAACTCTGAGAGGGAAAAACATCCAGATCCATTGGGATCTTGAATTCTATCTTACTCAAAAAGGGTAAGGAGAAGGGAAAACCAAGGGGGGGGGAGGGGGAGAGGGAGAACAAAAAGGGAGGGAAAGAGAGGGGGGAGGGGGAGGGGAAAAAAGGGAGGGACTAAAAAGGGAAACATCAAGGGAGGGGACAAGGGGCACTGATTCAAAGTAAATCACTGGACTAAAAGGTAGAGCCGAAGAAGAAAAGGTTAGAAGTAGGGAAGGCAATCAAAATGCCAGGGAGTCCACAAATGACAATCATAACTTTGAACGTGAATGGGATGAACTCACCCATAAAACGTAGACGAATAGCAGAATGGATTAGAATCCAAAACCCTACCATATGTTGTCTTCAAGAAACACACATGAGGCGGGTTGACACCCACAAGGTCAGAATTAAAGGATGGAGTAAGACCTTCTGGGCCTCAACTGATAGAAAGAAGGCAGGAGTGGTAATCATGATATCTGATAAAGCCAATGCAAAAATAGACCTGATCAAAAGGGATAGGGAAGGTAATTATATTTTGTTAAAAGGGACTCTAGACAATGAGGAAATATCATTAATCAACATGTATGCACCAAATAATATAGCACCCAAATTTCTAATGGAGAAACTAGGCGAATTGAAGGAAGAAATAGACAGTAAAACCATATTAGTGGGAGACTTCAACCAACCATTATCAAATTTAGATAAATCAAATCAAAAAATAAATAAGAAAGAGGTAAAAGAAGTGGATGAAATCTTAGAAAAATTAGAACTAATAGACATATGGAGAAAAATAAATAGGGATAAAAAGGAATACACCTTCTTCTCAGCACCACATGGCACATTCACAAAAATTGACCATACATTAGGTCACAGAAACATAGCACACAAATGCAAAAAAGCAGAAATAATGAATGCAGCCTTCTCAGATCACAAGGCAATAAAAATAATGATTAGTAATGGTACATGGAAAACCAAATCTAAAACCAATTGGAAATTAAACAATATGATACTCCAAAACCGTTTAGTTAAAGAAGAAATCATAGAAACAATTAATAATTTCATCAAGGAAAATGACAATGGCGAAACATCCTTTCAAACCTTTTGGGATGCAGCCAAAGCGGTAATCAGAGGCAAATTCATATCCCTGAAAGCTTATATTAACAAACAAGGGAGAGCAGAGATCAATCAATTGGAAATGCAATTGAAAACACTCGAAAGCGATCAAATTAAAAACCCCCAGCAGAAAACCAAATTAGAAATCTTAAAAATTAAGGGAGAAATTAATAAAATCGAAAGTGATAGAACTATTGATTTAATAAATATGACAAGAAGCTGGTACTTTGAAAAAACAAACAAAATAGACAAAGTACTGGTCAATCTAATTAAAAAAAGGAAGGAAGAAAAGCAAATTCACAGCATTAAAGATGAAAAGGGGGATACCACCTCCAATGAGGAGGAAATTAAGGCAATCGTTTGAAATTACTTTGCCCAATTATATGGCAATAAATATACCAATTTAGGAGAAATGGATGAATATATACAAAAATACAAACTGCCTAGACTAACAGAAGAGGAAATAGAATTCTTAAATAATCCCATATCAGAAATTGAAATCCATCAAGCCATCAAAGAACTTCGTTAGAAAAAATCCCCAGGGCCTGATGGATTCACCTGTGAATTCTATCAAACATTCAGAGAACAGTTAATCCCAATACTATAAAAACTATTTGACATAATAAGCAGAGGGAGTTCTACCAAACTCCTTTTATGACACAAACATGGTACTGATTCCAAAACCAGGCAGGTCAAAAACAGAGAAAGAAAACTATAGGCCAATCTCCCTAATGAATATAGATGCAAAAATCTTAAATAGGATACTAGCAAAAAGACTCCAGCAAGTGATCAGAAGGATCATTCACCATGATCAAGTAGGATTCATACCAGGGATGCAGGGCTGGTTCAAAATTAGGAAAACCATCCACATAATTGACCACATCAACAAGCAAACTAGCAAGAACCACATGATTATCTCAATAGATGCAGAAAAAGCCTTTGATAAAATACAACACCCAATTCCTATTAAAAACACTAGAAAGCATAGGAATAGAAGGGTCATTCCTAAAAATAATAAACAGTATATATCTAAAACCAACAGCTAATATCATCTGCAATGGGGATAAACTAGATGCATTCCCAATAAGATCAGGAGTGAAACAAGGATGCCCATTATCACCTCTACTATTTGACATTGTACTAGAAACACTAGCAGTAGCAATTAGAGAAGATAAAGGAATTGAAGGCATCAAAATAGGCAAGGAGGAGACCAAGTTATCACTCTTTGCGGATGACATGATGGTCTACTTAAATAATCCTAGAGATTCAACCAAAAAGCTAATTGAAATAATCAACAACTTTAGCAAAGTTGCAGGACACAAAATAAACCCACATAAATCATCAGCTTTTCTATATATCTCCAACACAGCTCAGCAGCAAGAACTAGAAAGAGAAATCCCATTCAAAATCACCTTAGACAAAATAAAATACCTAGGAATCTATCTCCCAAGACAAACACAGGAACTATATGAACACAACTACAAAACACTCGCCACACAACTAAAACTAGACCTGAACAAATGGAAAAACATTAACTGCTCATGGATAGGACGAGCCAATATAATAAAAATGACCATCCTACCCAAACTTATTTATCTATTTAGTGCCATACCCATTGAACTACCAAAATACTTCTTCACTGATTTAGAAAAAACCATAACAAAGTTCATTTGGAAGAACAAAAGATCAAGGATATCCAGGGAAATAATGAAAAAAAACACATACGATGGGGGCCTTGCAGTCCCTGACCTAAAACTATATTACAAAGCAGCAGTCATCAAAACAATTTGGTACTGGCTAAGAAACAGAAAGGAAGATCAGTGGAATAGACTGGGGGAAAGCGACCTCAGCAAGACAGTATACGATAAACCCAAAGATCCCAGCTTTTGGGACAAAAATCCACTATTCGGTAAAAACTGCTGGGAAAATTGGAAGACAGTGTGGGAGAGACTAGGAATAGATCAACACCTCACACCCTACACCAAGATAAATTCAAAATGGGTGAGTGACTTAAACATAAAGAAGGAAACCATAAGTAAATTGGGTAAACACAGAATAGTATACATGTCAGACCTTTGGGAGGGGAAAGGCTTTAAAACCAAGCAAGATATAGAAAGAATCACAAAATGTAAAATAAATAATTTTGACTACATCAAACTAAAAAGCTTTTGTACAAACAAAACCAATATAACTAAAATCAGAAGGGAAACAACAAATTGGGAAAAAATCTTCATAGAAACATCTGACAAAGGTTTAATTACTCATATTTATAATGAGCTAAATCAATTGTACAAAAAATCAAGCCATTCTCCAATTGATAAATGGGCAAGGGAAATGAATAGGCAGTTCTCAGATAAAGAAATCAAAACTATTTACAGGCACATGAAGATTGCTCTACATCTCTTATAATCAGAGAGATGCAAATCAAAACAACTCTGAGGTATCACCTCACACCTAGCAGATTGGCTAACATGACAGCTATGGAAAGTAATGAATGCTGGAGGGGATGTGGCAAAGTAGGGACATTAATTCATTGCTGGTGGAGTTGTGAATTGATCCAACCATTCTGGAGGGCCATCTGGAACTATGCCCAAAGGGCGACAAAAGAATATCTACCCTTTGACCCAGCCATAGCACTGCTGGGTCTGTACCCCAAAGAGATAATGGACACAAAGACTTGTACAAAAATATTCATAGCTGCGCTCTTTGTGGTGGCCCAAAACTGGAAAACGAGGGGATGCCCATCAATTGGGGAATGGCTGAACAAACTGTGGTATATGTTGGTGATGGAGTACTATTGTGCTAAAAGGAATAATAAAGTAGAGAAGTTCCATGGAGACTGGAACAACCTCCAGGAAGTGATGCAGAGCGAGAGGAGCAGAACCAGGAGAACATTGTACACAGAGACTAATACACTGTGGTATAATCGAACGTAATGGACTTCTCCATTAGTGGCGGTGTAATGTCCCTGAACAACTTGCAGGGATCCAGGAGAAAAAAACACCATTCATAAGCAAAGGATAAACTGTGGGATTGGAAACACTGAGAAAAAGCAACTGCCTGAATACAGAGGTTGAGGGGACATGACAGAGGATAGACTCTAAATGAACACTCTAATGCAAATACTATCAACAAAGCAATGGGTTCAAATCAAGAAAACATCTAATGCCCAGTGGACTTATGTGTCGGCTATGGGGGGTGGGGGGGAGGAAAAGAAAATGATCTATGTCTTTAACGAATGATGCTTGGAAATGATCAAATAAAATATATTAAAAATAAAAAAAAATTCCAATGGGAAAAAAAAGAAATGCTAACAGTAGGTATTAGAGAAGAAAAAGAAAATAAGGGATTTAAGTAGGCAACAAGATGATATGATGTTCTACTTAAATAATACTAAAAAATCAACCAAAAAAAAAAGGTAAAGGAAATAATTAACAACTTTAGCAAAGTTTTAGGATAAAAAACCTACATAAATCATCAACATTTCTATATATTTCCAACACAAATAAGCAGCAAGTGTTAGAAAGAGAAATTCCATTTAAAATCACCATAGACAATATAAAATATTTAGAATCTATTTGCCAAGACAGGCATAGGAATTATATGAATACAACTAGAAAACAATCTCCACACAATTAAAACTAGATCTAAACAATTTAAAAAACATTAATTGCTCATGGGTAGGGCAAGCTAACATTATAAAAATGACAATTCTACTCAAATTAATTTACTTATTCAGTGCCATATCTATCAAACTACCAAGAAACTTTTTTTTATTAAATTAGAATAAATTACAACAAAGTTCATTTAGAACAAAAGATCAAGAATATCAGGGAACTAATGAAAAATATATGAATGATGGGAGCCTAGCAGTACCAGATCTTAAACTGTACTTTAAATCATTGATCATCAAAACAATATGGTATTCGCTAAAAGACAGAAGGGAGGATCAGTGGAATAGATTAGGGGTAAATGATCTCAGCAAGATAGTGTACAATATACTCCTAAATCCCAGCTTTTGGGACAAGAACCCACTATTTGCAAAAACTTCTAGGAAAATTGGAATAGAGTATGGGAGAAATTGGTTTTAGATCAACATCTCACATCCTACACGAAGATAAATTCAGAATGGGTAAATGAGTTAAATATGAAAAAAGAAAGTATATTTAAATTAGCTGAACATAGAATAGTATACCTGTCATATCTGTGGGAAAGGAATTTAAGACCAAGTAAGAGATAGAGAATATTGAAAAATTTAAAATGAATAATTTTGATTACATTAAATTAAAATATTTTCTACAGAGAAAACCAATACAATCAAAATTAGTAGAAAAGAAACAGATTGGGGAAAAATCTCTATAAGAAAAACTTCTGACAAAGGTCTAATTACTCAAATTTATAAAGAGCTAAACCAATTGTACAAAAAATCATGGCACTCCCCAATGGATAAATGGGCAAAGGACATGAATAGGCAATTTTCAGATTAAGAAAACAAAACTATAAATAGGCAAAATAGCTATGCATTATTGCCCTCCATAGTATTATCACCTCTAGATCTTGCTCTATTCCTTTTCACTCTGTTCCTCCTCACCAGCATTGTGCTTTTTTTCACTCCTCCATTTCCTCTCCCTTCAGTTATCTCTTTTTCCTTTTCTTGTTCCCCTTCTCTGTAGGGTGACAGAATTCTATACCCCACTAAGTATACTAATTTTTCCCTCTCTGAGCCTGTTACAATGAGTGAAGTTTAAGAATTGTCTGTTACCACCATTATCTTCCCCTACCTATATTGATTTTTCTTGCTACTTTATGTTATATAATTTACCCCATTCAATCTATCCCTTCCATTTTCTCTTGGTGTAAACCTCTTTTTCATTCCTTTATTGATTTCTTTATGTCATTCATATGCATACATATCATATCATACATATATTATTCCAAATCATCACATTTACATATATAGCATATCATCCTATATCTCATATTATCATAATAAGCTTACCTTTCCACCCTCTTTCTGAGTAAATTCCTTCTATTTTCCCTACTACAGAGAGTAATTTTTGAGAATTGCAGAGATCCTCTTTCCATATAGACATATAAACATTTTTACCTAAATGAGTTCCTTATTTTTTTTTCTTTCTCATGTACCTTTCTGGGTTTCTCTTGTGTCTCATATTTGGCCTTCAAATTTTGTAGGTTAGGTCTGACTTATTCTTCAGGAATGCATGGAAATCTGCTATCTTATTGAATGGCCATTTTTTCCCCTGGAATAATATACTCAGTGTTTCTGGATTGGTAACTCTTACTTGTAAACCTAAATCTTTTGCCTTCCTGAATATCATATTCCATGCCTTAATATCCTTTAATATAGAAGCCACTAGACCCTGAGTGATGCTGATTGTAGCTCCATGGTATATGAATCCTTTCTTTCTGACTGCTTCAAGTACTTTTTCCTTGGATTGGTGGTTCTTGAATTTGACTATTATATTCCTGGAAATTGTCATTTGAGGATTTCTTTCTGGAGGCAATCTGTGAATTCTTTCAATTTCTATTTTATTTTCTTTTTCAAGGATGTCTGAGCAGTTATCTTTGACAATTTCTTGTAATATAATATCCAAGGTTTTTTTGTCACCATAACTTTCTAATCTAATAATTCTCAGATTGTCTCTTCTAGATCTGTTTTCTAGGTCACTTTTTTAAATAAGATATTTCATGTTCTCCTCTTTTTTTTCCATTCCTTTGAATTTGTTTTATTGTTTCTTGAATTCTCATGAAATCATTTGTTTCTAGATATTCAATTATGATTTTTATGGTCTGGTTTTCCTCTATCAGTTTTTGGTTCTCCTTTTTCAATTGGCCCATTTCTTCTTGCATCACTTTCATTTCTTCTTGAATTACTTTCCTTTCTCTTCCCCACTTCTCCTCTACCTCTCTTAATTGTTTAATGAAAAATTTTTGAGCTTTTCCAGATTCTGTGCTTATTCTATATTTTTCTTTCTTTGTGTTTGTTCCCTTCTGTATTTGTACCTTGTTCTTTATCTCCATACACATTATTTAGAGTTAGGTGCTTTTTTGGTTTTTTGCTCATTTTTTCTATTTAATTTTAGGTGGGCTCTGTTTTCTGAGAAAATGTATAACCTCTTAAATTTCAGTCCTTCCTTGATATTATTTTTGACTTATTTTCTGGGTTGTTACTAGTTTACCAGATGGCTTTAGATGTTACTAGTTTACCAGAGGGCTAAGAGCTCTTATAGTCCCTTCCCAGGGCTGATTCAATTGACCTTTGAGATTTTACTAGTTTAAAAACTTCCCTCAGACTTTGGTGTAAGCTTTTGATCTCAATCTGCATTTGATCAGGTCAGGTAATGATCAAATTCTAGCCCCTGGATTAGGTTCAAATTCTTTTTTGTTAAAGTGTTCTTGATTCAATCAGGCATAGCCTGATTGCCCTGTCCTATAGCTCAAACCTTAGTTTTGGGAAAAAATATCCTGGGGAGGCTTCCCTGGAGAACTGTGTCCTCACCTGAAACTGTGGATTGTGTCCTCATTCCAAACCCAGAGTAGGATTCCTGGCTTCACTCTGGTCTCACATTGATGAGCCCTCTTCAGCCCATATTGCCCTGGGCTGGAACTCCAGAATTCTCAACAGGTTTGAAATTTAATAAGTGTCAGTTGGCTTGGACAACCAGTTGCCCTAGGAAGATCTCAGGTTCTGTTCCCTAACAGGACTTAAGCTCAGAACCTGTGAGAGTGGATTTTGTGTGGTGTGGGGAGTTGGGGGGGGAATGTAGTTTGCTCTTGGCTTCTCACTTGCTGCTATGCATTCTGCTAGCTGTGCTTCCCTCTCCCCACAGTTCCCCAGATGACCTTTGCCTAATTTTGGGGTTTCTCCTTTTTTGAGGGTTGTTTCACTATGTCTCTTTGTTTATTCCTTCATTCCTGTATTCATTTTGTGGTGATATTTTACTCTTAGTCAAAAAGGATTTTCATGGTGAAACAATACTGCTCTCTAGTTACTCCTCCATCTTGGCTCTACCCCTGTGAAATACCCTCCTAGCTAGGTGAAATGGATGAATATTTACAAAAATTATAAATTGCCTTGATTAACAAAAGAGGAAATAGAATACTTAAATAATCCCATTTCAGATAAAGAAAGTGAACAAGTCATCAAAGAACTTCCTAAGAAAAAAATCCCCACAGTCAGATGTATTCACAAGTGAATTGTATCAAACATTTAAAGAACAACTAATCCCAATACTATATAAATTATTTGACAAAATAAGCAAGCAATGAAGGAGTCTTACCATACTCCTTTTATGACACAAATATGGCACTGATTCCAAAGTCAGGCAGACAAAAAACCAAGAAAGAAAACTACATGCCAATCTCCTTAATGAACATAGATGCAAAAATCTTATATAAGTTACTAGCAAAAAGACTCCAGGAAGTTATCATGAGGATCATTCACTATTTTCAGGTGGAATTTATACCAGGAATGCAAGGATAGTTTAATATTAGGGATACCATCCATATAATTGATCATATCAACAACAAAACCAACAGAAATCACATTATTATCTCAAGAGATGCAGAAAAAGTCATTGAAAAATATAACACCCATTCCTACTGAAAACACTAGAAAGTATAAGAATAAAAGGGCCATTACTCAAAATAATAAAGAGTATGTATTTAAAACCATAAGCAATGGGGACAAGTTAGAAGCCTTCCCAATAAGTTCAAGACTGAAGCAAAGATGCCCATTATGACCTCTATTATTTATTATTGTTCTAGAAATGCTAGTGATAGCAATTAGAGAAGAACAAGAAATTGAAGAGATTAAAGTAGGCAAAGAGGAAACTAAACTATCACTCTTTGCAGATGATATGATGGCATACTTAAAGTACCCCAGAAAATCAACTAAAAGGGTAGAGGAAATAATTAACAACTTTAGAAATGTTGCAGGGTACAAGATAAACCCACATAAATCATCAGCACTTCTATATATGTCCAATACATTTCAGCAGCAGGAACTAGAAAGGGAAAATAAATTTAAAATGACTCTAAATAATATAAAATACTTAGGAGTCAATCTGCTAAGTCAAACACAGGAACTATATGAATACAACTATGAAAGACTTTTCACACTAGTAAAACAGGGTCTAAACAATGGAAAAAATATTAATTGCTCCTGGATAGTATGAGCTAATATAATAAAATGACAATCCTACCCAAATTATTCTACTTATTCAGTGCCATATCTATCAAACTACCAAAAAACATTTTCATAGAATTACAAAATATTATAACAAATTTCATCTGGAAGAGGTATGAAGATGGGATTAACTCTCCCCTGTCCATTTTTAGATGTAGTCACCAGAAGCGTATACACCCTACTTTCACTTGAGTGGGGGAAGTCTGTGACCCAAATGTGCAATAGTGGGTGATAAATCAGAATCAATGGACTGCTACCAGGCAGTCCTAAGCAAAGCTTTAGCTGTAATTGGTACATGTAAAATGAAAGGAAGTCACAGGAAGCAATAAAATGAAATGGTCTTTAAAAATGCCAAGAATTTCCTGTGAAGATGTCTTTCTCCTTGAACTTGATCTTGAAGGAGTTCCATCATGGGACCTTGGACTGCTCTTGTACTTGAACTACCTTGTGAGTGAATAAAAAAGGCTGACTCCTTTCCTGGATTTTCCTCAGGAGAGGCCTCCTCTGTTTAGAGAGGCTTCGTGACTGAAGCCCTTGCTTTCTTCATCCCTTTCCTGGCTCAAGACTGAGGTCCCTCCAGATGAGTACTAATTAGCCCTGCCTGGGTTGAGCCAGAAGTCACAGCAAAATACTTAGTATGTTTTGTTAGTTATCTTACTCTATCCTCTCCCTGATTTTCTTACTTTCAATCATTCTATATTTTATAAATAAATTGCTAAAAAATAATTTGGAATTAATTAAATTCCTGGTGACCACACTCTGATAAATTCAGTCACTCCATTTATAATTTCATCCCTTACATTATGGCCTTTACAGAGCAAAGATCAAGACTATCAAGGGAAATAATGAAAAAAAAATGTGAAGGATGGGGGCCTAGCAGTACCAGATCTTAATCTGTACTATAAAGCAGTGGTCATCAAAACAATATGGTGCTGGCTAAGAAAGAGAAGGGAGAAGACACTAGGGGTAAATGGCCTCAGCAAGCTAGTGTTTGATAAACCCAAAGACCCCAGCTTTTGGAACAAGAACTCACTCTTTGACAAAAGCTACTTGGAAAACAAGAAAACAATATGAGAAAAATTAGATTTAGGTCAATGTCTTACACCCTTAACCAAGATAAATTCAAAATGATTATATGTCTTAAATATAAAGAGTGAAATAATAAATAAATTAGGTGAACAGAATAGTATACCTGTCAGATCTGTGGGAAAGGAAGAAATTTAAGACCAAGCAAGAGATAGAGAATATTGCAAAATGTAAAATGAATGACTTTTGATTATATCAAATTAAAAAGGCTTTGTAGAAACAAAAACAATGCAAAGAAAAGTATAAGGAAATCAACAAACTAGGAGAATATTTTTATAACAAATTCTCTGACAACAGTTTAATTTCCCCATTATATAAGGGACTAAGTAAAATTTACAAAAAATCAAGCCATTCCCCAATTGACATATGGTCAATGGAAATGAATAGGCAGTTTTCATACAATGAAATAAAAACTATGAATAAGCACATGAAAAAAAGTGTTCTAAATCCCTCTGGATTAGAGAAATGCAAATTAAAACAACTCTGAGATACCATTTTACATGTAGAAGTTTGGCCAATATTGTAACAAAGGAAAGTGATAAATGTTGGAGGGAATGTGACAAAATTGGGACCCCTAATATGCTGCTGGTAAAATTGTTGATTGGTCCAACCATTCTGGAGGGCAATTTGGAGCTATGCACAAAGGGCTTTAAAAGATTGTCTGCTGAATTATCCAGCCATACCCCTAATGAGTCTGTACCTCAAAGAGATAATAAGCAAAACTACTTTCACAAAAAATATTTATAACCATGCTCTTTGTGGTGAGAAAAACACTAGAAATTAAGGGGTTGTTCATAAATTGGGGAATGACTGAATGAATTGTGGTGTCTGATGGAGATGGAATACTATTTTGCTGAAAGGAATAATGAATTGGAAGAATTCCATGTGAACTGGAAAGACCACCAGGAATTGATGCAGAGGGAAAGGAGCAGAAGCAGAAGAGCTTTGTACACAGAGACTGATACACTGTGGCACACTTGAGAATAAATAACTTCTCTACTAACAGCAATGCAATGATCCAGGACAATTCTGAGTGAGTTATGAGAAAAAATCTCCACATCCAGAGAAATAACTGTGGGAATAGAAATGCAGAAGAAAAAAATATATTCTTGATCACATGGGTCGATGGGGATATGATTGGCATGTGTTATAAGGAAAAGATGAGTTGGGTTTGCAGAACACAGTGGCATGAGACTAGCAGAAGAGAGAATTCTAGAATCTTGGAAAGGGAGGTTAAGCTGGAAAAAAAACTGAGGGACTGTTGGGCTTGTTGTCTTTCTCTGGATTTGATCCTGGAGGGTGTGGCTGCCAAGTTCTGGGAATATGACCCAATCCTGTGTTACTGCTGTGTTGCTAGTTGTGTGTTGTGTGTCCTGAAGATCTAAGGAAGCTGTCTCTGTCCTGTGTCATATAAAGCTTATTGTCAACTGAGATCCAAGTCCATCTGGACTCAGGATCTTCCCCTAGATCCCTGCCTGATCTGATATTTGCCAGTATCTCCCTTAACACCAAGAGGATTAGGGCAGAATAGGTGTACAGGGACTGGGTTTACAGTTTAGCATATCAGGGAGATAGTGTAAGAACTTAACACTAAGAATATTCTTCATGTGAAGGTATTAGATTTTGGGTTACTTTAGTTAGTAATCTCAGTGATAGGATTTCTCTGTATCCTTTCAACCTTTCTCCTATTTAATAAAATACACTTCCAGTTATTGTGGTTTGTTACCTGTGTGCTGATCTCATTCCAGGCTGGACTGGGTTTCTGTTGACCTTCCCAAACACAGTTATCAATCTGATATTGACCCAAATCAATCCATGAGATCCCATACAATACCACCCTATTACACATGTTGACTTTAAATAATCACTCTATTGCAAATATTAATAATATGGAAATTGGTTCTGAATAATGATACATGTAAAACCCACTGAAATTGCTTATTGGCTTTTGGAGGGGGAATGGAGGATGGAAAGGGAAAACATGATTCATGTAACCATAGAAAAACATCCTAAGTTAATTAATTAAATAAAACAAATTTAAAAATCAGAAAATAATGTAAAAAAAAGGAAAAAGAAAAAAGATGTAGCTGACAATATGATATGATAGTGCATATTGTGTATATATAAAGATTCTGTCACAAAAATATTTTAAAATATTTGATACTATATTTGCATACCTATTTATCATAGGGGAGAATGTATTCTAAAAATTAATATGACTATGTGATATTTTATGCTACAAAAATATAAAATAGTATCATTTTAAATATTTACTGCATACTGTATTTCCTTACACTTACCTTATATTTAGAAAATTGAAAATATTAAGTCAAGAGGAGGACCTATGTGATAGTCACTACAAGTAAACTTCAACATTCAGAATGTCTTAATTAAATTAGAAATAGATGTTGATAAAAAAATCTATAATGGTGAAATGAAGGGGAAGAAAAATCAGCTTAAATACTTTAACATTACTGATATTAAGAAGAGAGCACAAAACCAAACCATTTGATTTTTTAAAATTTCTTTACTTTTGTTTTTGTTTTTGTTAGTCCTGCCCCTGGTTATAACTGAACACACAATTTATGCTGAGTTAATAGACAGAGTTGTTCCTTAATATTAACCAATTGAGGGTTCCAGGGAGTTAGTGTTTCACCATGATAAAAAGCACTGGCTCTTGAAGCAAAGTTTATGAGTTCAAATATTTGCCCTCATATTACCTTTGTGACATTAGGTAAGTAATTTAACTTCCTTTCTTCTGTTCTCACACACAAAAAATAAGAGGTGTAGGCCACATGTCAAATCATGATTATTTTAACATCTATTATGATGCTGTAAATAAGATACATGAGATATTTATTTTATTTAACTGGAGTGGGATTTGTGGTACAGTAAGGTGTAAACTTGTCAATTTAACTCCAAGATAAATAGGTTTATTGAGAGGAGGCCAGTCTCTCAATAAAGTCAGACTGTGGTCAGGACCAAGTCCAAATACCCCAAGCCTTAGAAGACAGTCTTTTTATAGAAATCTGATGACATACTTTCCTAAAAGACAGACTAAATACAGAATTTTCATATAGTCAGATTCTGAATAAGATAGAAAGTGTAAAAAATAATCACTATGGGTGGTAACTTTATATCTATTATTATTCCTGACCTTTCCAAAATCTTTGCAGTAAAGGGTTAGCATCTAATGTTTTTTTTCTACTGACAACTAGGAGTCAACAGTTATATGGATGTCATTTATGACTGACATTTGCACCAGAGATACATAGGGGACCAAGAGCTGCCCTCTACCTCCTGCCTTTTGATCTGTGATAAGCTTGGTTGAAACTTTTAGGTTACTGGCTTAAGGTCAAACTGCTTGTCAGCAAGATTTGATACCACCCTTAAACTGTATTTTTTCTTGGCTAATGTTTATAATTCATATGAAACAAACTATATCATCTGTGTTATAATCATGAAGGCTAATCATAAAAGGGATAGGGAGTTTCACACTCACAGAGGGAATAGAAGGGAATAAGAATTAGGAGACCAACATATAGAAGTTTTTCTCATCCTTACTAAGGGTTGAGGAGAGAATCAGACCTTGAAAAATAGAATTTTGGAGGTTGACCCCAAGGTTATTGAATAAACATTACATTAGCCACCTGAAGGGTGGACCTCCTAACCCTTATCCTAGTTTGGTTACCTGAGAACCAATATCCTTCCATCCTGTGCTTTTAATATCTGTTAAAAAAAATTCAAAGCTATGGAAAAGTAATGCTTTAATAATTAATTAGTGCCAGATCACTAAGTGCATTGATAAAAATGAGTAATATTCTTTTTTTTAAATGTCATATTCTTCATAAATATGTTGTTCTTTTAAACCAAATGACAAATCAAACCATTCCTTGAAAGCTAGAAAGAAGAAATTCACAATGTCACTCAATAATTTCTCCTCCTTTAATATCCACACAATCTATAAACACAATTAAAATATTGGTAGCTGCTGTCTGCAGATGTCCATGATACTATTCTCCTTTTCTCAATGAGTTTAATACCTGGATCACAATTTTTCTCTCCTCCACACACCTGCCTACTTACTAAGGACTTAATAATTACCAAAATATTATTAGTAGCCTTTTTTGTTTGGCAAATTGGAAATTGAAGGGATAGCCTTCAATTGGGGGATGGCTAAACAAGTTGTGATATCTGATTATAATTTAATACTAGAGTCATAAGAAATGAAAAATCACAAAAAAAGGAAAAAAGAAAAAAAAACTTTGAAACACCTAAATGAAGTGATTCAATGTGAAATGAGCAGAAACAGGAACACTATTCACAGTAAAAACAGTTAAAATAAAAATAATAAATATTTATTGACTACATTGTTATCAAATAGGCATTATATTGTTTATTGTTATCCCTTCAAGGATTTAAATTGGGAAGAATTTGAAATTTTCACCAAAAAGTTAGTATAAAGATACAATGTCACTAAATCCTCTACATCAGAGGAGGTACAAATACCCTCTATATATAGAGACCCTTCTTTTGGTCTTTAAAAAAACATCTCTCTGTTTATAGGTAATATCCAGATTGGGTCCTGAGAGACTCAAATAATAAAATAAATGAAATAAACCTCAAAAATAAAAGAGAAAGTACAAGGACTCATCTAATTTCTACCATATTATGGTTTTTTTAACTATGATAAAACACCTCAAAATTAATTATGGAGCAACATAACCTAAAAGAAGACTGGTTGAAATATTTTTTTCAGTCTAAAACAACTAGAAGCATGCCAAAAAGATCTAGTGCACTAGGAAGGATGTGGAGCACAAAGCAATATGCCAAGGCTATCCCCACCATGGCAACAGAACTTGGGAGGAGCTGAATCAGTAATAAAGGCTTCTGGAACTCTTCGACAGATACAACAAGGGAGTTGGGGGGTCAAACAACTACTCAGAAGGAAATTATGGGGGTCCTCTTGCTGTTTCTGAATGAAAGACTCCTGTCACATTATCCATACACAGAACCAGTTCTCAGTCTGGTGACGTGGTCTCAGTGTGAGGAGGAGCAGTAGTATATACTAGTGCTTGTTGCTCAAGGGTACAGGAGAATCTGATCACAGTTGCAAAGCAGAAAAGAGTACTTGTGGTTCTCACAGGCCAAGGAACAAGCTAAGACAGTAGTAAAAATGCCTGTCCTTATCATACTATCTTGGAAGAACTGAAGGCTTATAGATGCCCAAAGCTACTTCTAAAGGCAGATGCACAAAGAACTTGAAGTGTGGGACAGTGCTCCTTTCACCAGAGGTATAGAGCCCAAAATTAACAGGTTTTTTTTAATTAAAAATCAGAAAGAGACTGAAAAATTAGCAAATAATTAAAAAACCAACATAAAAAATTGTTTTTGGTTACAGGACCAAAATACAAACTAGGAAGAAGACAATACAGTTAATACTGTTAATACTGTTGCATCCAAAGACTCCAAGAAAAGTATGAATTTTTCTGAAACTTAAAAAAGATTAATGGAGGAGTATGATAAAAGTTAAATAAGAGAAGGAAAAAAATTTACTCAATAAATGAATGTTATAGGTAAAACATAAAAAACATAAAACATAAAAAACAGTCTTGGTAAAAGGCATAAAAAACACTGAAAATATTGAAACCTTTAAAAAAGGAATGAAACAATTGGTTAAAGAGACAATTCAATGAAATGAAGAACTTGGTCAAATACTAAATAAGGTAAAAAAGCTAATTCAAGAAAATTGTGACTTAAAAATTATAACTGGTGAAATGGAAATTAATGACTCTATTAGACATCAGGAAACAAAGTCAAAAGAATGGGAAAGAAGAAAAATGTGAAATATCTCTTTAAAATAACTGCTGATTTAGCAAAAGATCCAGGAGAGATAATCTAAGAGTTATTGTACTATCTCAAAGCCATGATCAAATAAAAAGAGCTTAGTCATCATCTTTTAAGAATTTATGAAGGAAAATTGCCCTGATTTTCAAGAACCAAAATATAATATAGAAATGGGAAAAAAAATATTAGTATCTCTTGAAATAGATCCAAAAAAGAGTAACTCCCAGGAATGTTATAGCCAAATTGTAGCACTTGAGGTTAAAGAGATATATAGCAAAACAGCAAAAAAGGCAGGATTCAAATATCATGGTGCCATATTCAGGATAATACAAGACTTACCAGCTTATGTATTAAAGAATTTGGGGGTCCAGAACATGATGTTCCAGAGGGCAAAAGATCTAGGACTTCAACCAAGAATCACCCAGAAAAATTAAACATAATCCTTCAGTGTAAAAAATGAACACTCAATGAAATAGAGGACTTTCAAACATTCCTGATGAAAAGACCAGAGATAAATAGAAAATTTGACTTCCAAATAAAAACATCAAGAAAAGCATAAAAAGGTAAATAAGATAGAGAAATTAGAAGACAATGAAAAAGGTTAATCTATTTAGATACCTTCATGAGAATATGATTCTTGTAACTCCTAAGAAATTTATCAGTACTAGAGTAGTTAGAAGAAATATGCAGAGAGCCATGGAGTAAGATGAACAAGATGGGATGAAGAACAAGAAATGCATTATGAGAAAGGGGAAAGGAAAATGGAATGAGGTAAATTGCCACATATAAAAGAGGCATGAAAGAGTTTTTACAATGCAGGGTAAGATAGGAAAGGTAGGAAGAAGAACACATGAACCTTACCCTCATCAGGATTGGCTCAATGAAGAAAGAACATAGCACAATCAATAAAATATAGAAATTTAATCCAATAGGGAAATAAGGGGATAAGGCACAATTTTTAGAAGTCTATAAAGGCCTTATTTCTTATATACATAGAGAAATGAATGGAATATATAAGATTATAAATCATTCCCCAATTAATAAATGGTCAAAATATGAACAGACAGTCTTCAGACTAAGTAATAAAGCTCTTTCATCATGCAAAGAATGTTCTAAATCACTATTAATTAGAGAAATGTAAATTTAAGCAACTCTAATGTACCATAATGTTTGTATACCAAAGACATTTATTAATAAATTTTTAAATAAAAAATGGGGAAGAGTCTATTCCAAAAATATTTGAATCAGCTTTTTTTTTCTGGTGGCAGAATATTGGGAAATGAGGAGAGAGGCATCAATCAGGGAATGAATGAGTAAGATAATATATTATTTTAATGAAATAATGTCATGCTGTAAGAAACAATGACTTGCACAAACAGAACCAGGATGAAATGAGTGGAACTGGGAGAACACAGTAGTACACAGATAATACAGAACAATAAAAACTTTGAGTGACTTAGCTATTCTCAGAAATATAATAATCCAAAACAGTGCCAAAGGACTCATATAAAAATGCCATCTTCTTCCAGAGGAGGAATTGATAGAGTATAAATCCAGATCAAAGAAACCATTTTCACATTTTTTTTGCTTGAGTTTTCTTCCACAAAAGAATTAATATGGAAATAGGTTATCATGATTACACATGTAAAATCTATGTGAGACTGCTTACCATCTTGGAGGGTGGAATGAGAAAGGGAGAGAATTCAAGACTCAAATTTCTCTTTAAAATGTTAGTTGTGACTTCCGGTTAAGATGGTGGCTTAGAGAAAGCTGAAGTTCAGATGTCCGGAAAACCCTTCCTGACCTATCTCAAACTAGAAGCTCCTAAGGCGCCGAAATTCAAAACGATCAACAGCACAGACCCTGGGAACCCTCCTCCTGGACCTGGACCCGGTTCAAAAGGTATGGCTCCCCTTAAAAGCCAGAACCCGAGATCCCTCGGACCTCAGGGGTAGGAGCGCAGAGTCCAAGGCTCCCGGAAGCAGCAGCCGCGCCGGGCTCAGAGAGCAGGGTCTGAGGAACAACAACCCTCAGGGTCTTCTACCCAAGTCCCAGTCCGGGTGAAAGTTACTGCCTGGGGCTTCCGCTGCAAAGAGCTGGTCGGTCCGGGGGAAAGTTACTGCCTGGGGCCTCCGCTGCAGAGAGCTGGTCAAAACAACAGCAACCCTCAGGGCGGGCAAGACAGCCTCACGGGCTGGATCCTGCTATCCAAGTCTCAGTGAAAGTCTGTGCTCTCGGAGCTTGGGGAAGCGGCAGCCCATCCCCCCGCAGGCCAACGAAACAGCCTCACGGCCAGCGATTCTGAAGGCAACTTCCGGAAATCGAGCCAGGGGGAGAGTGTGGCCTCGTGGTCCGACCCTTCCATTCCAGTTCCAGTGAGGCATATTCAGTTTAACCCAGGGAACGCTCATAGAACCAACATCTGCCCAGGACTAAAGCCTCTGATCACCAGACAAAGACAAGAAAAGCCAATCCTCCACATTCAGAGATGACAAACTCCACAGAAGCACCGAAGCCCCAAAATACCAAGAAAAATAAGAAGAAAGGGGCGACTCTGGACACATTCTATGGAGCCAAAATACAAAATACAGAGCAGATAGAAGAAGATATACAAGAAAATGCTCCAAAATCCTCCAAAGGAAATAGAAACTCTCCACAAACCCATGAAGAATTTGAATCAGAAAGGACCAAAAAGATGGAAGCCCTCTGGGAGGAAAAGTGGGAAATGATGCAAAAGAAATTCACGCATCTACAAAACCAGTTTGACCAAACTGTAAAAGAAAACCAGGCTTTAAAGCAAGAACTAATAAAGCAAAGCCAAAACACCAAGAAATTAGAAGAGAACATAAAATATCTCACCGACAAGGTGATAGATCTGGAAAACAGGGGGAGAAGAGAAAATTTAAGAATAATTGGACTCCCAGAAAAGCCAGAAATAAACACCAAACTGGACATGGTGATACAAGATATAATCAAAGAAAATTGCCCAGAGATTCTAGAACAAGGGGGCAATACAGCCACTGACAGAGCTCACAGAACACCTTCTACACTAAACCCCCAAAAGACAACTCCCAGGAATGTAATTGCCAAATTCCAAAGCTATCAAACAAAAGAAAAAATCCTACAGGAAGCCAGAAAAAGACAATTTAGATATAAAGGAATGCCAATCAGGGTCACACAAGACCTTGCAAGTTCTACTCTGAATGATCGTAAGGCATGGAACATGATCTTCAGAAAGGCCAGAGAGCTGGGTCTCCAACCAAGAATCAGCTACCCAGCAAAACTGACTATATACTTCCAAGGGAAAGTATGGGCATTCAACAAAATAGAAGACTTCCAACTTTTTGCAAAGAAAAGACCAGAGCTCTGTGGAAAATTTGATACCGAAAATCAAAGAGCAAGGAATACCTGAAAAGGTAAATATTAAGGAAAGGGGAAAAATGTTATCTTCTTTTACTCAAAATCTCTTCTATAAGGACTACATTTATATCAACCTATGTATACTAATATGTGGGGAAAATGTAATGTATAAATAGGGGGTAAAGAAAGACCAAATAGAATAATGGTTCTCACACAAAGATTCACAGGGGAAGGGGAGGGGAAGAAAACTCCTATAAGAAGGAGAGGAAGAGAGGGGGGGGGTTACTTAAACCTCAATCTCAGGGAAATCAACTCTGAGAGGGAAAAACATCCAGATCCATTGGGATCTTGAATTCTATCTTACCCAACAAGGGTAAGGAGAAGGGAAAACCAAGGGGGGGAGGGGGAGAGGGAGAACAAAAAGGAAGGGAAAGAGAGGGGGGAGGGGGAGGGAACAAAAAGGGAGGGACTAAAAAGGGAAACATCAAGGGAGGGGACAAGGGGCACTGATTCAAAGTAAATCACTGGACTAAAAGGTAGAGCCGAAGAAGAAAAGGTTAGAAGTAGGGAAGGCAATCAAAATGCCAGGGAGTCCACAAATGACAATCATAACTTTGAACGTGAATGGGATGAACTCACCCATAAAACGTAGACGAATAGCAGAATGGATTAGAATCCAAAACCCTACCATATGTTGTCTTCAAGAAACACACATGAGGCGGGTTGACACCCACAAGGTCAGAATTAAAGGATGGAGTAAGACCTTCTGGGCCTCAACTGATAGAAAGAAGGCAGGAGTGGTAATCATGATATCTGATAAAGCCAATGCAAAAATAGACCTGATCAAAAGGGATAGGGAAGGTAATTATATTTTGTTAAAAGGGACTCTAGACAATGAGGAAATATCATTAATCAACATGTATGCACCAAATAATATAGCACCCAAATTTCTAATGGAGAAACTAGGAGAATTGAAGGAAGAAATAGACAATAAAACCATACTAGTGGGAGACTTAAACCAACCATTATCAAATTTAGATAAATCAAATCAAAAAATAAATAAGAAAGAGGTAAAAGAAGTGAATGAAATCTTAGAAAAATTAGAATTAATAGACATATGGAGAAAAATAAATAGGGATAAAAAGGAATACACCTTCTTCTCAGCACCACATGGCACATTCACAAAAATTGACCATACATTAGGTCACAGAAACATAGCACACAAATGCAAAAAAGCAGAAATAATGAATGCAGCCTTCTCAGATCACAAGGCAATAAAAATAATGATTAGTAATGGTACATGGAAAACCAAATCTAAAACCAATTGGAAATTAAACAATATGATACTCCAAAACCGTTTAGCTAAAGAAGAAATCATAGAAACAATTAATAATTTCATCAAGGAAAATGACAATGGCAAAACATCCTTTCAAACCTTTTGGGATGCAGCCAAAGCGGTAATCAGAGGCAAATTCATATCCCTGAAAGCTCATATTAACAAACAAGGGAGAGCAGAGATCAATCAATTGGAAATGCAATTGAAAACACTCGAAAGCGATCAAATTAAAAACCCCCAGCAGAAAACCAAATTAGAAATCCTAAAAATTAAGGGAGAAATTAATAAAATCGAAAGTGATAGAACTATTGATTTAATAAATAAGACAAGAAGCTGGTACTTTGAAAAAACAAACAAAATAGACAAAGTACTGGTCAATCTAATTAAAAAAAGGAAGGAAGAAAAGCAAATTCACAGCATTAAAGATGAAAAGGGGGACAGCACCTCCAATGAGGAGGAAATTAAGGCAATCATTAGAAATTACTTTGCCCAATTATATGGCAATAAATACACCAATTTAGGAGAAATGGATGAATATATACAAAAATACAAACTGCCTAGACTAACAGAAGAGGAAATAGAATTCTTAAATAATCCCATATCAGAAATTGAAATCCATCAAGCCATCAAAGAACTTCGTTAGAAAAAATCCCCAGGGCCTGATGGATTCACCTGTGAATTCTATCAAACATTCAGAGAACAGTTAACCCCAATACTATACAAACTATTTGACATAATAAGCAAAGAGGGAGTTCTACCAAACTCCTTTTATGACACAAACATGGTACTGATTCCAAAACCAGGCAGGTCAAAAACAGAGAAAGAAAACTATAGACCAATCTCCCTAATGAATATAGATGCAAAAATTTTAAATAGGATACTAGCAAAAAGACTCCAGCAAGTGATCAGAAGGATCATTCACCATGATCAAGTAGGATTCATACCAGGGATGCAGGGCTGGTTCAACATTAGGAAAACCATCCACATAATTGACCACATCAACAAGCAAACTAGCAAGAACCACATGATTATCTCAATAGATGCAGAAAAAGCCTTTGATAAAATACAACACCCATTCCTATTAAAAACACTAGAAAGCATAGGAATAGAAGGGTCATTCCTAAAAATAATAAACAGTATATATCTAAAACCAACAGCTAATATCATCTGCAATGGGGATAAACTAGATGCATTCCCAATAAGATCAGGAGTGAAACAAGGATGCCCATTATCACCTCTACTATTTGACATTGTACTAGAAACACTAGCAGTAGCAATTAGAGAAGATAAAGAAATTGAAGGTATCAGAATAGGCAAGGAGGAGACCAAGTTATCACTCTTTGCAGATGACATGATGGTCTACTTAAAGAATCCTAGAGATTCAACCAAAAAGCTAATTGAAATAATCAACAACTTTAGCAAAGTTGCAGGATACAAAATAAACCCACATAAATCATCAGCTTTTCTATATATCTCCAACACAGCTCAGCAGCAAGAACTAGAAAGAGAAATCCCATTCAAAATCACCTTAGACAAAATAAAATACCTAGGAATCTATCTCCCAAGACAAACACAGGAACTATATGAACACAACTACAAAACACTCGCCACACAACTAAAACTAGACTTGAGCAATTGGAAAAACATTAACTGTTCATGGAGAGGATGAGCCAATATAATAAAAATGACCATCCTACCCAAACTTATTTATCTATTTAGTGCCATACCCATTGAACTACCAAAATACTTCTTCACTGATTTAGAAAAAACCATAACAAAGTTCATTTGGAAGAACAAAAGATCAAGGATATCCAGGGAAATAATGAAAAAAAACACATATGATGGGGGCCTTGCAGTCCCAGACCTCAAACTATATTACAAAGCAGCAGTCATCAAAACAATTTGGTACTGGCTAAGAAACAGAAAGGAAGATCAGTGGAATAGACTGGGGGAAAACGACCTCAGCAAGACAGTATACGATAAACCCAAAGATCCCAGCTTTTGGGACAAAAATCCACTATTCGATAAAAACTGCTGGGAAAATTGGAAGACAGTGTGGGAGAGACTAGGAATAGATCAACACCTCACACCCTACACCAAGATAAATTCAAAATGGGTGAGTGACTTAAACATAAAGAAGGAAACCATAAGTAAATTGGGTAAACACAGAATAGTATACATGTCAGACCTTTGGGAGGGGAAAGGCTTTAAAACCAAGCAAGATATAGAAAGAATCACAAAATGTAAAATAAATAATTTTGACTACATCAAACTAAAAAGCTTTTGTACAAACAAAACCAATATAACTAAAATCAGAAGGGAAACAACAAATTGGGAAAAAATCTTCATAGAAACATCTGACAAAGGTTTAATTACTCATATTTATAATGAGCTAAATCAATTGTACAAAAAATCAAGCCATTCTCCAATTGATAAATGGGCAAGGGAAATGGATAGGCAGTTCTCAGATAAAGAAATCAAAACTATTAACAAGCACATGAAGAAGTGTTCTACATCTCTTATAATCAGAGAGATGCAAATCAAAACAACTCTGAGGTATCACCTCACACCTAGCAGATTGGCTAACATAACAGCAAAGGAAAGTAATGAATGCTGGAGGGGATGTGGCAAAGTAGGGACATTAATTCATTGCTGGTGGAGTTGTGAACTGATCCAACCATTTTGGAGGGCAATTTGGAACTATGCCCAAAGGGCGACAAAAGAATATCTACCCTTTGACCCAGCCATAGCACTGCTGGGTCTGTACCCCAAAGAGATAATGGACACAAAGACTTGTACAAAAATATTCATAGCTGCGCTCTTTGTGGTGGCCCAAAACTGGAAAACGAGGGGATGCCCATCAATTGGGGAATGGCTGAACAAACTGTGGTATATGTTGGTGATGGAATACTATTGTGCTCAAAGGAATAATAAAGTGGAGAAGTTCCATGGAGACTGGAACAACCTCCAGGAAGTGATGCAGAGCGAGAGGAGCAGAACCAGGAGAACATTGTACACAGAGACTAATACACTGTGGTATAATCGAACGTAATGGACTTCTCCATTAGGGGCGGTGTAATGTCCCTGAACAACTTTCAGGGATCCAGGAGAAAAAAAACACCATTCATAAGCAAAGGATAAACTGTGGGATTGGAAACACTGAGAAAAAGCAACTGCCTGAATACAGAGGTTGAGGGGACATGACAGAGGATAGACTTTAAATGAACACTCTAATGCAAATACTATCAACAAAGCAATGGGTTCAAATCAAGAAAACATCTAATGCCCAGTGGACTTACGCGTCGGCTATGGGGGGTGGGGGGGAGGAAAAGAAAATGATCTATGTCTTTAACGAATAATGCTTGGAAATGATCAAATAAAATATATTTAAAAAAAAATAAAAAAAATAAAATGTTAGTTGTTTTAAAATGTAATTGGAAAATAATATTTTAATGTTAAAAAAGTAAAGTAAAATCAATATCTGACTAAATAAGATAGGAAAACAAAAGGGATTTTTTCCTTTTAATCCCAAATAATGGTTTCTGCATTTGCCTAAAAGAGTGAAAAGTGCACAGCAACTTGAACTCTTCCTAGAAGGATGAGCTAATCACAGATTTTAGAGGAACCAGAAGCTAGAAACTGTGAGTTTAACTGAGCAGCACTGAGCAAGTAGCATCCATCTGAACAGTGTTCAAGAGACCATCATCTGGCAGAGACTATATCATCTGTCTTTCTGAGTCATATCAGGCAGAGATTATGAAAACAGCAGAGAACAAATTTGGTGGCAGTCATGCAATGCTATCACTAAAAGATTATCAGCAGCCTTATAGCATCACTGGAATGTGTTACCTCTTTGAGCCCATGCTATGGCCACAAGTTTCCCCTATATATGCACCTATCCTGGAATATGTGTTCAGGTCACATGTTATTTCTATGTGTGTTTCTCTTTATGTTTAATTTGTAGGCATACACTTTCATGTTTCTTCAGTGTGTGTGGCAAATGCTCCTTTTGTTGGATGTGTTTGTGAGCAAGTGTACCTTAGTATTATGAGGGGAATGCTTTAATGCTAGGTTTTTTAATATGCTAATTTATTACAAACCTTTCCTTTTAACTAACTGTGTCCTCAATCTTACCATTAAGGATAAAAACATGTTACAGCTCATGAATTATGTGATTTTAGGGGATAAGAACTCACAGAGTACCTATAACTTAGGTATCCTTTTCCTTGGGAAACACCCTATAATTTGTGGATAAGGTACTACATTATTTGAATAGGAAAATTTTTTAAATTGTTTATTGGAAGTGGGTCAGGTAGAAGCTATGTCAGAAATAAGTTGTTAAGATTCTGGTATTAAGACGTATCTTAAAGTAAATTTCTAACCTAAATAATATGTGGGATTTATCTTTTATTTAAATAAAGAAAAACTAATTGGTGAGTATGCAAAAATAAAAGAGCAATGAACCATTCTTAATGGTTTTCATGAGGGAATCTTAATGACTCCTTCATATTTTAATTTTATAAGTATATGCTTTCATATTTAAATGTTTCCATTTGTTTAAGTTGTTTGTTTCCCACCCAAAGGATCCTTCTTGGTCCTTTAATCAATATAATTTGAAATTACTTAATACCTGGATAAAATTTATAATGAAAAGCCACTACAGATACTGATTTGGATGATTATTTATCTCTATCTATGTTATTTTAAATTATCTACTTTTTATTTTCAAAAATTTCCAGTCAAAGTACAGGTCAGTGAAGTATTATAATAAATTTAAACTGCCAATCAGCTCCAGATCTTTACTTTAATGTTCTTTAAATGGAATACCTACCCTTCGTTGTAGAAACTCTTACTTCTCTTCTAAACTTCTCCTTCTAGTCCACCTTCTCTCAACCTGCACTGCATTGTGCAGTGAAATGCTGAGAGGGTGATAGGTGCTACATTTACAACAGGGGTACATGTTAATTAGTCATTCACAAGGAAACAGAAATGGACTATAGATAAGGAAACAAGGGAGACAAAAAGCAAACCATCAATAAATCAGCAGAGCTTTTACTGTGACTACCAGGGAAGAGGATATACCTTTGAGGAAAGGAAACATTATTAATAAAATATACATTATAGGGATGTAGTTTACTATCATATTGTAATGAGCAAAGCAAGATATTCAGCCCTTAAGTAGTCTCCAATGTGCTTTCAAAGACTTGAGCAAACTTTGCATTTTCTGCAAATGAAAGCTATCTCTTTAAAATTCATCCACATCTAAATTTTCAAAAATTTAGAACTGAAGTAATTTTGCAATAAACAAAATCTAACATAAAATAAATACCAAAAGAAAGAAAAACAGTTCTTTTGAATCTCCCCTCTATCTCCAAAAAAAAAAAAAAGAGGATAGGAAAGGTAAACATGTTTATAATTTTCTCTCCCAAAGTTAAACTTAGTATTCAAGGCTTTGTGATTTTAGAGAAGGTGGCTAACCATAGTTGGAATGCCACCTGGGACAAAATCAATATGTAAGCACTAGATCATTTATTCATATCCAGATACTTAATGAACAAACATAAATAGCACTTATTGATGACCACTGATTTAATTTTTTACCACTGATTTAATTTACTTAAATGATATAGATAATGAAATAGATCAAGGGATCTTCATTTGAAAATTAGCACACACATATAGATTGCACCTGACAAAATACTAAAAATGTGTATTCAAAGTTACAAGGTGTGGCATAGGTCCTGATTTTCAGGTTTCTGACTGCTTTTAACAAATTTTGTAATAATGAGATGTTAAGGGAGTTAAATCTGTCTCAGAACTTTTGGTGATCAACAAAATGAGTGGGTTGTCCTATACCAACTGTAATGTCTTTTTGACTCAAAATCTATCTGAGTGGATGTATGTGTGTGAATGGTGGGGGGCAGGAGTGTATATGTGAGTGTGAGTGTAAAGTCCCCTTTGAAGTTGCCTGGCAACTCATATTCAAAGTTTGGTTCTAACCAGGTAAAAACTATTTTATGTTCTGAGAGTATGAACTCCTAAAATCATAGCTCACAACTTTCTACCAGTTTGATCATCTTTAATAATATTATAGATATCAATCTGTAAGAGTATATAAAAGCCATCTAATACAACTCTTAGTTATGCACATAAGGTCACTAAGGTTTACCTGATTCTCCAAGCCACAGTGTAAGTATAACACCCAGATCCTCTGACTCTTAGTATTCTTCTGAAAGTATAGTATTATTAGCTCAAAACAGAAGAATTTGGTGAGCCTGTAAGTCATTAAAAATGGTGAAAGAATATTTCCTCATTAAACCTAAAGTGCATCCTCCCACAAATACACATACCATCAGTAGAAAGAATACTCATACAGAACCCACACAACCTATCCTTCTTCATCCTGTCCCCCAGGCTAGGACTCCCAAAATATGCTAAGGAAAGTCAGTCAGAAAGATCAACTACCATGAGGTTTTCCTACCTATTTCTTTATCTGTCCATTTTGCAATGGAATGGTAAAAAGACTTGAGTGATATGGTAGCCAATAATTCATTTGTTCTGATAAAATGGAAGATCACCAGGGCTTACTTTCTGTCCTGTTACTTCATTTTAGGATAATTCAGTCCTTACCATCTACCTTGCCTCTTTGCCCTGGAGCCCCTTGGTTCCATTATCTGACATATTTGTGTAGCCTAAGAAACTTTCAATCTCGTCATTTTTGTCATCACTGAACACTTGGGATTTCCTACCTTTCTATATTTATAACTAGTGTCTAAAACTGGGTTTGAACACAGTTCCATTTGATTTCAGGCCAAGTTCTCAATCCACCAAAACACCTCACTGCCCCTTAGCAGATACCACAATTTGTTCAGCCATTCCGCAATTAAAGGGCATCCCCTCATTTTCCATTTTTTTTACACCATAAAGAGTACAGCTATGAATATTCTTGTACATGTATGTATTTTTCTTTTTTATATCTTTGGGGTACAAACCTAGCAGTGCTATGGCTGCATCAAAGGGCAGTCTTTTGGTGCCCTGTGGGCATAGTTCCAAATTGCCCTCTAGAAAGGTTAGATCAATTCACAACTCCACCATCAATGAATTAATGTCCCAACTTAGTCACATCTCTTCCACATTCATCACTTTCCTTTGCTGTCATGTTAGCCATTCTGCTAGGTGTGAGGTGATACCTCAGAGTTGTTTCAATTTGCATCTCTTTGATTATAAGAGACTTAGAACATTTTTCCATGTTCTTATTAATAGTTTTGATTTCTTTGACTGAAAATTACCTATTCATGTCCTTTGCCCATTTATCAATTGGACAATGGCTTGATTTTTTGTATAATTGGTTTAGCTCTTTATCAATTTGAGTAATTCGACCTTTGTCAGAAGGTTTTGTTATGAAGATTGTTTCCCAATTTGTTACTTCCCTTCTAATTTTGGTTACATTGGTTTTCGTTGTACAACAACTGTTTAATTTGTTGTAATAAAAATTATTTATTTTACATTTTGTGACCCTTTCTAAGTCTTGCTTGGTTTTAAAATATTTCCTTTCACAAAGGTCTGACATGAATACTATTGTGTATTCACATAATTTACTTAAAGTTTCCTTCTTTACATTCAAGTTGTTCACCCTTTCTGAGTTTAGCTTGGTGTAGGGTGTGAGGTGTTGAACCAAACCTAATCTCTCCCACACTATCTTGCAATTTTCCCAGCAGTTTTTATCAAAGAGTGGATTTTGGTCTCAAAAGCTGGGATCTTTGGCCTTGTCATAGACTGTCTTGCTGAGGTCATTTACCAGAAGTCTAATGCACTGATCCTCCTTTCTGTCTCTTAGCTATTACCATATTGTTTTGATGACCACTGCTTTATAGTATAATTGGAGATTTGGTACTGCTAGGCCACCTTCCTTTGCATTTTTTTTTCATTATTTCCCTGGACATCCTTGATCTTTTGTTTTTCCAAATGAACTTTGTTATGATTTTTTTTTCTAATTCAGTAAAAAGGTTTTAGGTAGTTCAGTGGGTATGGCACTAAATAAGTAAATAAATTTGGGTAGGATAGTCATTTTAATTATGTTAGCTTGTCCTACCCATGAGCAGTCAATGTTTTTCTAATTGTTTAGAAATGGTTTTAATTTTGTGGAAAGTGGTTTGTAGTTGTGTTCATATAGTTCTTGTGTTTGTCTCAGCAGCTAGATTCCTAAGTATTTTATACTGTCTAGGAAGATTTTAAATGGAATTTCTCTTTCTAATTCTTGGTGCTGAGATGTGTTGGAGATATATAGAAATGCTAATGAATTATGTGGGTTTATTTTGTATCCTGCAACTTGGCTAAAGTTGTTGATTATTTCCACTAGCTTTTTGTTTGATTCTCTAGTATTCTTTAAGTAGACCATCATATCATCCACAAAGAGTGATTGCTGTCTGTTCATTGCCTATTTTAATACCTTCAATTTATTTTTCTCCCCTAATTACTACTGCTAGTGATTCTAGTATAATGTTAAATAATAGTGGTGATAATGTGCATCCTTGTTTCACTCTATCTTATTGGGAATGAATCTAGTTTGTCCCCACTGCAGATGATGTTGACTGAAGGATTTAGATAAATACCAATTATAATTTTTGGGAAAGACCCTTCTATTTCTATACTTTCTAGTGATTTCAATAGGAATGAGTGTTGTATTTTGTCAAAGGCCTTTTCTGCATCTATTAAGATAATCATGTGATTTTTGTTGGTTTGCTTCTTGATAGGGTCAACTGTGTGGGTGGTTTTCCTGATATTGAACCATCCTTGCATTCCTGGTATAAATCCCACCTGATCACTTGCCGAACTTTTTTTTTTTAATTTTTTATTTTTAAAACCCTTACCTTCTGTCTTGGAGTCAATACTGTGTATTGGCTCCAAGGCAGAAGAGTGGTAAGGGCTAGGCAATGGGGGTCAAGTGACTTGCCCAGGGTCACACAGCTGGGAAGTGTCTGAGGACAAATTTGAACCTAGGACCTCCTTCTCTAGGCCTAGTTCTCAATCTACTGAGGTACCCAGCTGCCCTTTTTGCTGGAGTTTTTTTGCTACTATCCTATTTACGATTTTTGCATCTATGTTCATTAAGGAGATTGATCTGTAGTTTTCTTTCTCTTTTTTTTTAACCTGCCTGGCTTTGGAATCAGTACCATATTTGTGTTATAAAATAAATTTGGTAGAACTCTCTCTTTGCTTATTATGTCAAATAGTTTCTATAGTATTGGGATTAGCTGTTCTTTGAATGCTCGATAAAATTCACTTGTGAATGCATCAGGCCCTGGGGATTTTTTCCTTAAGGTGTTCTTTGATGGCTTGTTCAATTTCTTTTCTTATATAGGATTATTTAAGAATTCTATTGGTGAATCTTAAAATTTCTCAGACTCTACCTTGGAACATAATCTTAAAGTTATGGTTAAGGTTATTCCTCATTTCAACAATTGCTCAGTAATATATTGGGAACTTTAAATATTACTTCACCCATACTCAGGCATACTTTAGGGGAAGATAAAGTTGTAAACTCCTTTCTGAACAATGAAAAAGTACTTAACCCATACTTATAGTGAGGCAAAAGCCCTTAAGCTAGGTCTGTTTTTAGATCTAATACAAAAGGGTGCTAAGTACCTATGAAGGTCAAATTAATCATTAAAAGATCAGGCAACTTACAAAGGGCAAGTTTAACAAAGAGGTGTGAAGTACTCAGAAGATATAATCTACCCAGAGAAGGTAAGAACTAAAAACTAAGAATGGGCTGTCCTAGGAAAAGCGTCTACTGTGATTGATAGATGTGAAAATTTAGGGGAAGTGACACAAGAGAAATTTCTCTTTAAAAGGAGAAGTTTGAACCAGTTCAAGGTAGTTTGATTTAGTTCAGCTTTGGTAGCTGAATTGGAGGTCAGGAGTCAGAGGAGGCTGCTGGGACTCTGAATACTAGAGTTTGGCTTGGAAAGATCTTGTGGTGAGTGATTAAAAACTGACTTAATTTCTCTCTTAAAGAGAAAGGCCTAGGACATTGGCCTAGGCCCTAGATTTTTCCTACTATTTCCTCTTACTCTGTCTCTTTCCCTTTCCTTAATTCCTTCATTTATATTAATTAAAATCTCCATAAACCCAGCTGACTTGGGTATTTCATATTTGTGAATTTTTCCGTGGTGACCACTTATTTTTTATTTAAATCAAGACACTAAAATTATCTTTACAGTTTTTGGCAATTCAAAGTCTTGAAACCCACATTTTTCTCAGTCACATATTTCTTCTGTTAATTTATACAATTTATATTTTTGTAAATATTCATCCATTTCACCTAAATTGGCATATTGATTGCCATATAATTGGGCAAAATAGTTTTTAATGATTTTCTTTATTTCCTCTTCATTGGAGGTGAGGTCTTCCTTTTCATCTATGATACTCTTAATTTGGTTTTCCTTTTTCTTTTTTTAATTAGAATGACCAGTACTTTGTCTATTTTGTTAGTTTTTTTCAAAATACCAGCTTCTAATCTTATTTATTAGTTCAATATGTCTTTCACTTTTGATTTTATTAATTTCTCCCTTAATTTTTAGGGTTTCTAATTTAGTTTTCTTCTGGGTATTTTTAATTTGTTTGCATTCAATTTTTGTAATTGAATGTTCAATTCATTGACCTCTGCCCTACCTAATTTGTTAATATATGAACTCAAGGATATAAATTTTCCCCTGAGTACTGCTTTGGCTGCATCCTATAGATTTTGAAAGGATGTCTCATCATTGTCATTTTTTTACAATAAAATTATTAATTGTTTCTAAGATTTGTTCTTTAACAAACCAGTTTTGGAGAACTGTATTGTTTAATTTCTAATTATTTTTTGAATGGGCTCTCCATGTACCCTTATTGATCATTGTTTTTATTATGTTATTATCTGAAAAGGTTGCATTAATTATTTCTACCTTTCTACATTTTTTGCCATGGTTTTATGATGAGTACATGATCAACCTTTGTGAATGTACCATGTGCTGCTGAAAAGAAGGTATATTCTTTTTTGTCCGTATTTATTTTTCTCCATATATCTATTAACTCTAATTTTTCTAAGATTTAATTCACATATCTTACCTCTTTCTCATTTATTTTTTATTTGATTTATCTAAATTTGATAGTGGTAGGTACAGGTATCCCACTAGTATAGTTTTACTATCTATTTCCTCCTTCAATTCCACTACTTTCTCCATTAGAAATTTGGGTGCTATACCATTTGGTGCATACATGTTGATTACTGTCATTTCCTCATTGTCTATTATCACTTTTATCAGGATGTATTTACTTCCCTATCCCTTTTAATCAGATCTATTTTTACTTTGGCTTTGACAGATATCATTATTTCAACTCCTGCCTTCTTTATATCATTTGAGGCCCAATAGGTTTTGCTCCAACCTTTAATTCTAACCTTGTGAGTATCTACCTGCATCAGGTGTGTTTATTTTAGGCAACATTTGGTAGGATTTTGGATTCTAATCCACTCTCCTATTTGTTTTTGGTTTATGGGTGATTTCATCCTATTCACATTCAAAGTTACGATTGTCACTTATATTTTACCCAGCATTTTTATATCCTCTCCTAATTCTGGCCTTTCCTCTTTTGCCTTATAAACCAGTGGTTTACTTTTAATCAATCCCCCTAATCCCCTCCCTTAATATGCTTCCCTTTATGGTCCCTCCCTTTTTGTTCTCTTCTTGTTTTTTTAGTGTCTGTTAAGTTCCCTCCCCTCCTTTTTCCCTCCCTTTTTGTACTCCTTTCCCCCTCCCCCCTTAGTTTTTCATTCTCACTTACTTTGTAGGATAAGATAGAATTCAAGACCCCAATGGATCTAGATGTTCTTCCCTCTCAGAATTGATTTCACTGAGAGTATGTTTTAGGTATTACCTATTAGCACTCTATTCCTTGCCTTCTTATAAGAGTATTCTTTCCCATCCCCTTTCCGTGCATATCTTTGTGTTATAAGGATTATCCTTTTTTTTCTTTTTTCTTGTTTCTTTTTTTTATTTTTTTTAACATTATTTTATTTGGTCATTTTCATACATTATTCACTGGAAACAAAGATCATTTTCTTTTCCACCCCTCCCCCCCCTGCCTTTCCCTCTCCCATAGCTGATGCATGATTCCACTGGTTATCACATGTGTTCTTGACTCGAACCCATTTCCCTATTGTTGGAATTTGCATTATAGTGTTCATTTAGAGTCTCTCCTCAGTCTTATCTCCTCAAACCCTGTAGTCAAGCAGTTGCTTTTCATCGGTGATTTTACTCCCACAGTTTATCCTCTGCTTGTGGGTAGTATTTTTTTTAAATCCCTGCAGATTGTTCAGGGAAATTGCATTGATTAAAATGGAGAAGTCCATCACCTTCGATTATACCACAATGTATCAGTCTCTGTGTACAATGTTCTCCTGGTTCTGCTCCTCTCCCTCTGCATCACTTCCTGGAGGTTGTTCCAATCTCCATGGAATTCCTCCACTTTATTATTCCTTTTAGCACAATAGTATTCCATCACCAACATATACCACAATATGTTCAGCCATTCCCCAATTGAAGGGCATCCCCTCGTTTTCCAATTTTTGGCCACCACAAAGAGCGCAGCTATGAATATTTTTGTACAAGTCTTTTTGTCCATTATCTCTTTGGGGTACAGACCCAGCAGTGCTATGGCTGGATCAAAGGGTAGACATTCTTTTGTCACCCTTTGGGCATAGTTCCAAATTGCACTCCAGAATGGTTGGATCAATTCACAACTCCACCAGCAATGAATTAATGTCCCCACTTTGCCACATCACCTCCAGCATTCATTACTTTCCATAGCTGTCATGTTAGCCAATCTGCTAGGTGTGAGGTGATACCTCAGAGTTGTTTTGATTTGCATCTCTCTGATTATAAGAAATGTAGAGCACTTTTTCATGTGCTTATTAATAGTTTTGATTTCTTTGACTGAGAACTGCCTGTTCATGTCCCTTGCCCATTTGTCAATTGGAGAATGGCTTGATTTTTTGTACAATTGATTTATTTCTTTATAAATTTGAGTAATTAAAACTTTGTCAGAGGTTTTTATGAAGATTGTTTCCCAATTTGTTGCTACCTTTCTGATTTTGGTTACATTGGTTTTGTTTATACAAAAACTTTTTAATTTGATGTAATCCAGATTATTTATTTTGCATTTTGTAACTCTTTCTAATTCTTGCTTGGTTTTGAAGTATTTCCCTTCCCAAAGGTCTGACATGTAAACTATTCTGTGTTCGCCTAATTTTCTTATAGTTTCCTTCTTTATGTTCAAGTCATTCACCCATTTTGAATTTATCTTGATGTAGGGTGTGAGGTGTTGATCTAAGCCTATTCTTTCCCACACTGTCCTCCAATTTTCCCAGCAGTTTTTATGAAATAGTGGATTTTTGTCCCAAAAAGCTGGGATCTTTGGGTTTGTCATATACTGGCTTGCTGAGGTTGCTTGCCCCCAGTCTATTCCACTGATCCTCCTTTCTGTCTCTTAGCCAGTACCAAATTATTTTGATGACCACTGCTTTGTAATATAGTCTGAGATCTGGGACTGCAAGACCCCCTTCCTTTGTATTTTTTTTCATTATTTCCCTGGATATCCTTGATCTTTTGTTCTTCCAAATGAATTTTGTTATGGTTTTTTCTAAATCAGTAAAAAAATTTTTTGGAAGTTCCATGGATATGGCACTAAATAGATAGATGAGTTTGGTAGGATGGTCATTTTTCTTATATTGGCTTGTCCTACCCATGAGCAGTTAATGTTCTTCCAATTGTTCAAGTCTAGTTTTAGTTGTGTGGAAAGTGTTTTGTAGTTGTGTTCATATAGATCCTGTGTTTGTCTCGGGAGATAGATTCCTAAGTATTTTATTTTGTCTAGGGTAATTTTGAATGGGATTTCTCTTTCTAGTTCTTGCTGCTGAGCTGTGTTGGAATTATATAGAAATGCTGATGACTTATGTGGGTTTATTTTGTATCCTGCAACTTTGCTAAAGTTGTTGATTATTTCAATTAGCTTTTTGGTTGAATCTCTAGGATTCTTTAAGTAGACCATCATGTCATCTGAAAAGAGTGATAATTTGATCTCCTCCTTGCCTATTTTAATGCCTTCAATTTCTTTTTCTTCTCTAATTGCTACTGCTAGTGTTTCTAATACAATGTCAAATAATAGAGGTGATAATGGGCATCCTTGTTTCACTCCTGATCTTATTGGGAATGCGTCTAGTTTATCCCCATTGCAAATGATATTAGCTGATGGTTTTAGATATATACTGTTTATTATTTTTAGGAATGACCCTTCTATTCCTATGCTTTCTAGTGTTTTTAGTAGGAATGGGTGTTGTATTTTATCAAGGGCTTTTTCAGCATCTATTGAGATAATTATGTGGTTCTTGTTGGTTTGCTTGTTGATGTGGTCAATTATGTGGATAGTTTTCCTAATGTTGAACCAGCCCTGCATCCCTGGTATAAATCCTACTTGATCATGGTGGATGACCCTTCTAATCACTTGCTGGAATCTTTTTGCTAATATCCTATTTAAGATTTTTGCATCTGTATTCATTAGGGAGATTGGTCTATAATTTTCTTTCTCTGTTTTTGGCCTGCCTGGTTTTGGAATCAGTACCATGCTTGTGTCATAAAAGGAGTTTGGTAGAACTCCCTCTTTGCTTATGTCAAATATTTTATGTAGTATTGGGATTAACTGTTCTCTGAATGTTTGATAGAATTCACTGGTGAATCCATCAGGCCCTGGGGATTTTTTCTTGGGAAGTTCTTTGATGGCCTGTTGGATTTCTATTTCTGATATTGGATTTTTTAAGATAATTATTTCTTCTTCTGTTAGTCTAGGCAATTTATATTTTTTTGTAAATATTCATCCATATCACCTAGGTTGGTATATTTTTTGCCATATAGTTGGGCAAAGTAGTTTTTAATGATTGCCTTAATTTCCTCTTCATTGGAGGTGAGAGCCCCCTTTTTATCCTTGAGGCTGTTAATTTGCCTTTCTTCTTTCCTTTTTTTAATTAGATTAACTAGTACTTTGTCTATTTTGTCTGTTTTTTCAAAGTACCAGCTTCTAGTCTTGTTTATTAGCTTAATAGTTCTGTCACTTTCTATTTTATTAATTTCTCCCTTAATTTTTAGGATCTCTAGTATGGTTTTCTTCTGGGGGTTTTTAATTTGTTCATTCTCAAGTTTTTTGATTTGCATTTCCAATTCCTTGGTCTCTGTCCTCCCTAATTTGTTAATATATGCACTCAGGGATATGAATTTTCCTCTAAGTACTGCCTTGGCTGCATCCCATAAGGTTTGAAAGGATGTTTTGCCGTTGTCATTTTCTTCAATGAAATTGTTAATTGTTTCTATGATTTCTTCTCTAACTATCTGATTTTGGAGTATCATGTTATTTAATTTCCAATTAATTTTTGATTTGGGTCTCCATGTACCCTTGCCGATCAATATTTTAATTGCCTTGTGATCTGAAAAGGCTGCAGTTATTATTTCTGCTTTTCTGCATTTGAGTGCCATGTTTGTATGACCTAGTGTATGATCTATTTTTGTGAATGTGCCATGTGGTGCTGAAAAGAAGGTGTATTCTTTTTTGTCCCTATTTATTTTTCTCCATTTGTCTATTAACTCTAATTTTTCTAAGATTTCATTCACTCTTTTACCTCTTTCTTATTTATTTTTTGGTTTGATTTATCTAAATTTTATAGTGGTGGATTCAAGTCTCCCACTAATATGGTTTTACTGTCTATTTCCTCCTTTAATTCTCCTAGTTTCTCTATTAAAAATTTGGATGCTATACCATTTGGTGCATACATGTTGATTAGTGATATTTCCTCATTGTCTATACTCCCTTTTAGCAGAATATATTTACCTTCTCTATCCCTTTTGATCAGGTCTATTTGTGCTTTGGCTTTGTCAGATATCATGATTGCAACTCCTGCCTTCTTTCTATCAGTTGAGGCCCAAAAGGTCTTACTCCAACCTTTAATTCTAACCTTGTGAGTGTCAACCTGTCTCATATGTGTTTCTTGAAGACAACATATGGTAGGGTTTTGGGTTCTAATCCAATCTGCTATTTGTCTACGTTTTATGGGTGAGTTCATCTCATTCACATTCAAAGTTATGATTGTCATTTGTGGATTCACTGGCATTTTGATATCTTCCCCTAGTTCTGACCTTTCTTCTTTAGCTTTCTCCTTTTGAACCAGTGATTTACATTAGGTCAGTCCCTCTAATCCCCTCCCTTGAGATGCTTCCCTTTCTAGCCCCTCCCTTTTTATGCTCCCTTCCCCTCCCCCCTCTCCTTCCCTCCCTTTTTGTACTCCCTCTCCCCACCCCCTCCTTAATTTTCCTTTCTTTCTTGCCCTAATGGATAAGATAGAATTCAGGATCCCACTGGATCTAGATGTTCTTCCCTCTCAGATTTGATTTCACTGTGAGTAAGGTTTAAGTAATTCCACTTCACACTCTCTTCCTCTCCTTCTCACATAAGAGTTCTTCCCCTCCCCTTCCCATGTGTATTTTTATATGGGAAAGATTATTCTATTGATTCCCCCCCTATTTCTTGAAGTTATTCTTAGTATTATCAATGATTCCCCCCTCCCTTTTCCTTTCTTTGCCCCCACTTTCCCCAAATCTTCTTAATGCCCCAATCTTTCCCTATGCATGTTTCTTCTAACTACTCTTATGATGATACAATTTATGAGAGTTACACAAAACATTTTCCCCACATATTAATATATATAATTTGATGTAAATGTAGTCCTTATAGAAGAGAGTTTGACTTAAAGAAAAAGATAAGATTTATCTCCTTTTCCCTTTCGTTCATATTTACCTTTTCATGTTTCTCTTGCTTTCTGTGCTTGGATATCGAACTTTCCATAGAGCTCTGGTCTTTTCTTAGCAAATGCTTGGAAATCTTCTATTTTGTTGAATGCCCATACTTTCCCCTGGAAGTATATAGTCAGTTTTGCTGGGTAGTTGATTCTTGGTTGGAGACCCAGCTCTCTTGCCTTTCTAAATATCGTGTTCCATGCTTTGCGGTCTCTTAGTGTGTTAGCCGCTAAGTCCTGTGTCATCCTTATGGGAGCCCCCTTATATCTGAAGCTCTTCTTCTTGGCTTCTTGTAGGATTTTCTCCTTTTCTTGGAAGCTCTTGAATTTGGCAATTACATTCCTAGGGGTTGTCTTCTGGGGATTCAGTATAGAAGGTGTTCTATGAATCCTTTCTATTTCTATTTTGCCCCCTTGCTCCAGAACATGAGGGCAATTTTCTTTTATAATTTCCTGTAGAATAATATCGAGTTTATTGCTTATCTCTGTTTTTTCTGGGAGACCAATAATTCGGAGATTTTCTCTTCTCCCTCTGTTTTCCAGTTTGTTATATTGACTTTTGATTTTTTTGATATGTAATTATTTTCCTTAACTTTGTTCTAGTAAATATACATAGTGTTTTCTTCACTCTATTTCACAGCATTAATTTCTCAATTTTTGAGAATAATTTCTAAAGTATGTACTAATTGTTCCCTAAATGTTTGGTAGATTTCTTCTGTGAATTCATCTGGACCAGGAGTTATTTTGTTCTTTGTTTTGCATTGGTACCTCCTTTACAGATAAATGTATATCCTCTGCTAAGTTTCAGTTATTTAACTATCTGTTCTTTTGATAATTTGTGTCTTTTTCTGAACTAATGACTAATGACTATGTGTGTTATGTTATATGCTAGTTATGACATAACTGTTATCCTTGTGTTTTTATTGGTTTTATTGTAACTTCCACCTATGCATTTGCTATTTTCATTGATTTGAATTTCTACACATTTCTTCCACATGGAACTTTTATAAAACCTGACCATATAGAAGGGCATAGGGATATTGAAATGAAATGTAAAAAAAGCAGAGAATTTAGGAAATCATTTAGAGGCTATGACTTCTTTCAGCATTATGTCATCTCCTTATTTATCTCATTATTTTTTAATGTTTTTGCTTTGTCAGATAGCATGATTGTTCTTCATTCGACTCCTGATTGACCCTAATAATTTTGATACATTGACTTTGGATTTCTTTGATGGATTGTTTTTCTTTCCATTTACTTTCTAATTTTCTCTTTTATAGATCCCTCATATTCTGAAAGACAGAATGTCAAAAACTATATCTTAAATCATAATCCCTAATGTGTTTATTAAATATTCTTCTCTAGATAATTTTTCTCTTTTTAACTACTTTAATCTATTTTTCCAGATTATATGTCAATACAAATTTTAATAATCACTTATAGGTATTTTGAAATCCATGTTCTTTCCATCCCTCACTCTTTCCTAAGATGACAGGTAATATGTTAATTGTTGCACATGTGTTATTCTACGATACATATTTCTATTTTCATCATGTTGTTCAAAAAAGGAACATATTACTTACACTAGAGAAAAATTCATGGAGAAAATAAAATAAAGAATGCCATGCTTCAATCTGCACTCAGACTGTCAGTTATTTCTATGACAGTGGACAGCCATTTGTGGCATAAGTCCCTTGGAGTTGTCTTGCATCCTTGCTTTGCTGATAATAGTTATTCGCTGTTGATCGTAATACATTATTGCTCTTTCTATGCACAACATTTTATTGATTCTGTTCATTGTGACTATTAAAATAACTGATGATACACTGTAACACCTTGACCTCTTTCTTACAATGTTATGAAAAAAATTACCTGGAAAATTAATTCCTATTCTATTGATTTAAATGGAAATATATTTGGCCCTGGGTTTCTTAAAGTACCCTATAACTACAGGTTCTAGTATGTTGCACCTAATTGCTGAGACTTTGAATTCAGTCTTTTAAATGATATATGGTATATCTGTTGTCCAAGAACCACCCTTGCTAAGTGTTGACAGACATAGCCAAAGTAAGAGGTTTTTTGTTTCTTTTTTCATACAATAATTCATTAACTATTTTAAGTTAGGAGGTGGGTTGCTTTCTTAATGGAGTGGATTCTAGATATACTGAGGAAATAAGGTTTCCATTAAATCAGAACACCACCCCCACCTCCACCAGTCCATGCTTCTTTCTATGCTTAGACCAACAGACCACCCAGAAAAAAATTGACATCAAAGCTCTTTTTTTTAAAACCCTGAACTGACTGTTTTCAACTTTATCAGAAATTTCCACTACACATTCCTTTCAACTCCCTTCATACATCTAACAGTCATTGTCAAAGCCATGCAAATGTCCTTAGAATTACTCCTCAGAATACTGGAACTTTTCATGAATTTTTGTATATTTGCCACCAAAGTTTCCCCCTTTAAATGCAGATACCACATTGAGTACCAAATTCTTTTTAAAAAATATTTGTTTTCTTTTCTCTTTCTTTTAATATAGTTCAGAGGTGTTTCTAGTCTGTTGTGTGTATGACCTACCTATGGGCTTTTCTGAAGCATGCCTGTCAATTTTGGTTTAAAACCTTCCTAATTTGATGAGCCAGGCTCTTCTCAGGTATGCTCTGTCCTTCAGAACCAAGTCATCTAAAACGATCCTGTATTTCTCTCCCAAGAGGTTTTATCTTTTCCATTTCAGCTTTTTGATTGACAAATATCAACTCTACTGTTTTGTCAAGCTGTACTTTTTACAATCCTGTTTTTAAAAGTGTTATTTAATATCAATATCCTCCCATAAAAACCACTTTTATCAAATAATAATGCCTTACATATATATGTAATGTTTTAAAATTTATAAATTTTTCTCACAACAGGCTTAAAGTTTGGCAAAATTAAAACTTTCTTATTCCCATCTTGAAAATATATAATTCACAAAAGAGTTAGTAGCTTACCAAATCAGAAGAACACTTATTTTGGAATCAGAGTATATCATATCAAATCCCACTTCTGAAACTTATTACCTATATGACCTTGGGCAAGACCCTTAACTTTCCAAAGCCTCAGTTTTTTTCATTAGTAAAATAAAATTTTTGAACTTCATAATCACTAAAGCCTTTCTTGCTTTGTATCTATGATTATAAATGTTATAACTGAAACTTAGTTTTCTTTACATTCAGCCCAGAACTCTTTCTTTTATATAGTAATAAGAAGGATAAAACACATTTATATAGCTTTTACTGTGGTCCCATCACTGTGCTAGGTACTTTACAATTATAATCTCATTGGATTCTAACAACAACCCTTTGAGGTAGGGGCTATTATAAGAACATCAAATTATTATTAGATATTTCTGAATCCATTTGCAAATCCAAATTGAGGTTTATGAAACTAAGACTGGTTCATACAACTTGTAGGAAGTGTGAATTATCCCACCCTGATTAGTCTAATGAAACAGGAATCTCTACATCCCTACTTAAGGATTAAGTATTGAGAAGGATGGCCTATGACTGACTACCAAATGACAAATCAGAAACAACTGACAGACCCCTGGGCTGTCCTAAGTCAAGCTTAAACTACCATTGGTACGTGTGAGATGCAAGAAAGTGATGTAAAAATGGTCTATATATTTGGCTTCACTTCCTCTCTCTGGCCTATTTTCATGGAGAGGTGGCTCTGGCAGCAGTGTGCTGAGCATTTTGGCATCTTGGCATGGTGGCAGCTATTGTCTGGGTTTGGAGGTGAGATTCCTTGATACACTACTGGGGAAGCTTAGTAACCTTGCTCAGGTGAAGTATGTTCTCTGAGCTCTCTTGGAGTTTAGGCTGGTTCTTTTCTCCTTTACCTTCCAAAACATCCTCTTAGGAAAGCTTCTAATCTTCTGAAAAGACCTCATGGTGGAGGTCTTTGAAATCCCCCTGGCACAGGCTAGACGGGAGAAATCCTATACCCTTTCCCTCTCTCTTCTCCTTAATTTCTTCCCTCTATATTAATTAAACCACCATAAAATTTCCAGACTGACTTGGGTATTTTATTTGGGATTCCTTCCCTGGTGACCAATTAAATTTAGATTAAGTCACAACCCTAAAATTTCCCCTTATAGAAGTAAGAAAGGAAATAAGTATTTGTTAAGCAATTGTTGTATGTCAGACACTATGCTAATCCCTGAGGATGCAATTACCATAATATAAAAATAAATATGGTCCCTACCCTCAAGGAGTTTTCATCATAAAGGAGTAAAACAACTCACAAAATGAAAATCAAGAACATCTTTTTTTTCTGGAGGGAAATGACAGAAGGACAGTATGAACCTCTCCAAAAATGGAAGCCATAGAAGAAATGTACCAAAGTAGAAGGCAAGATTTCTAATATAAACTGAAATTTTAGATAGAATATTAAGCATGCAGTGAGATCAGTATTCAGAGCAAAGGAGTAAGAGAATTCTAGGCATGAAGGATAGCCAAAATAATGCCCAGAACTAAGAAATTAAGTTTCTTGCTTAAGGAACAATAAAGTGGCCAGTATCACTGGATCAAAGAATATGTGTTGGAGAGTAAGGTATAAGAATACTAAAAATGATAATAGGTTATAAAGGGCCTTGAAGGCCAGAGATTTGTTTATTTGACCTTGGAGGCAAGAGGATGCCAGTAGAGTTTACTGAAGAAAAGGTGATGTGTAGAATGATTGGATCTGTGTTTTAATAAAATCATTTTAGTGGCCAATTGTAAGATGCATTAGAGTGAGAAGAAACTTGAGTTAAACAGAAACAGGCTATTGAAGTAATACAAATGTGAGATGATTAGGTCCTATATTAGAATGAAAGCAGTGTCAAAGCAGAAAAGGGAGCCTTTTCCAGAGATACCACGATGTTGATTCCTCAAGGCTTGGCAATAACTTGATTATGGTAGTAATAAATATTAAGTAGTCCAAGATTACTGATATATTATAAGTCTGAGGGACTAAAAGGGTGGTGTTGCTCTCTTTGATAATAAGAAAATTAAGGAAGAACAGAGTTAGGAGAATAATTATGATTTCTGTATTGGGCATATTTATTTTAAGACATCTATTGTTTATCCAGTTTCAGGAATATAAAAGGGAGTTGGAGATACAAGATCAAAGGTCAATTGAGAGTTTGGAAGAATAACTGGATTTGAGAATTATCAGCATGGAGATGGTAATTAAATCAATAGGAGGTAATGAGATCACCAAATGAGACAGTATTGTTGAAGAGTGGAGGATCCAGAACAGAACCATCAAGAATATTTAGTATTAAAGGATATGATCTGGCAAAGGATCTAGCAAAAAATACAGAGAGGGAATAGAAAGATAGGTAGAAGGAGACACAGGTGAGAGTAATATCCTAAAAACTTGGAGAGAAGAAAAATCAAGGAGAAGATAGTGAATAAGTGCCAAATGTTACAGAGAGGTTAGGAAGAATTAGGACAGAGAAAAGACCGTTAGATCTGGTGATTAAGACATTAGTAGCTTTGGAGAGAAAAGTTTTGGTGGAATAATAAGATCAGAAAAAAGTTTATAAATTAGTTAAATAGAAAGCAAGAGGAAATACAATGAAGGCACCTATTGTAGATAACTTTTTAAAGAAGTTTAGGTAAAAGAGATTGGAAAGATACAGGATAAAGACAGTTGGATAAATCAAGTGAGGATTTTGGTTTTGCCTAGGGAGAGGTAGTCAATATTGATAAACAGTACGGAATGAACCAGTAGACAAAAGATATTACAAATAAATGAATACTTATATAGCTATAATTTAAGCCCTTAAATAGCAAGGTATCCAGTTCTGAATTAGAGGAAATTAGTCATTTTTATTATCACTTGAAAAGGGAGAAAGTTAAGGAATAATCATTCATTTTTAGGTATTCATTCTGTGTTCTCTGTTGTCTCTTTAACTTTGGAATCTGAAACACTCCTAAGTTTATAGTTGATATGGTTTATGAATAATTCAGTGTATGATCCACTCAAAATTTCATGCCTTTTACAACCAATGAACACAACCACTCAAAATATGAATAGTGAAAAACTTTAATCCTCATTGACTCTTTTCCTTAGGCACTCAATTCATCAGCAGTCTCCTGATGAACTTCCTCTTATCCAACTATAGGAACAAAAGTCTAACTCTAAGATAATATATAGTATGATAGAATGGTCTTTCTTACATCTTTTTTGTGTGTCATGGATATTTTTGGTATGGGACTTTGAAGTATATGGAGTCCAAATAATAATGTATTTAAATGAATGATATAAAACATAAAGGATTAAAATAAAAACCATTTATATTGATCATTTTATATGTATGTATGTGCCTTTTGTGTATATATGGTTACATATTTGTACAAAATTATTTATAATGCATATATGCATGTATAGGTTTATGTGTATCAATATAATTGTTTCCTTTTGTTATACACACACATTTTCTATATACCCAAGAAATACTGTATATGAAATCCAGATTAAGAATCTCTGTAATAAAACATTACCCTTGTAGTCAAAAAGAACTGGACTCCTTTCCTAATTTTGAGACATTCTAGTTGTGTGACCCTGGGCAATTCACTCAATCTCTTTGTGCCTCAGGCAACCCTTTAAGGCTTTTTTGAAGTAATTATCTATCTGAATTGTTTGAGGGAGTTCCTTTCCTAGGAGTTTCTGGAACAATGAGAGAAATCTCTCTCTTTATCTCTCTCTCTCTCTCTCTCCCCTCCCCTTTCAAATTAGATACCTACCTATCTACATAGATAGATCAAGAGATAGATAGACAGATAGACAGATAGATAGATGATAGATAGCATTTGCAAAAATAGCAGCCTCTTGATTACCTGGTAAAATATTTACAAAACCATGAAAGCTTCTCAATGGGTCCTTCTATATGTTTACAAGTCTTTACCACCAAGAGCATTCTATAGATGTGGTCAGACCATGGTAATTTGTTGAGTAAATATTGAGAAATCATGTTTGAAGAACCAAAGAACACTTTGTGAATGATGAGTATCTTAGATTAACTGGCCCATACACTAAATGCTCCCATGAAAAAACCCTGCTCCCAATAACACTTCGCACAATTTTTGGCAGTTATATGGACTAACAAGGATCTTCTTCATTATACAGAAGTTTCTACTAGACTAATTTTATAAGTGGAAAGTTATACATCTCTTAAAATAACATTCTCTCCATGGTTATACTCATTCTCTGTAATAAATACATCTAACCTTACTTGTATGGAATTCATATAACTCAGTGGCACTGGCTATTGGCTCAATGAGGGAATCATTTTAGCATTCAAGAAGAAATTATCTAAGTCCATTTCTGTGAGAAGCCAACATTTAGCAATGTTTTCAAAATATTTTCTGGGTGGACAGATATAGCTGATCACAGAGAGAATGAGCTTTTAGCTTTTTTTTTTTTTTTATAATAACCACAACTACATTCACTTAAGTAAAAACAGAGTAATGCACTTATCTGAGTTGGGAAGGATTAGTGGATAATCTTTTTTAAAAAACTTAGGGGTAGAATATAAAATAATAAAAGAAAAAAAAAGCTTTTCTTCTTATAAATATGATTTAAGCAAACAATTTAAAATGTAAAAAAAATTCAGAGGATATTTTAACACTTACTGTGGGACCATCTGGTAGAAAAGGAAAATTAACATATAGTATTTAAATCTACAGGGTTGTCATTTCTTGGTTTATGTTGGTATATATAGTATTTAAAATATGAAATGAGAAAAGATAATTTGTTAAGGACTTAATACATAGGTTTTCATAGCATGTGTTAGATTTAAAAGAAAAAAATTCACTGCATTTGATTACAGGAAATTTTAAAAAATCATACAGATATATCTTACATTTATAGAACATTTATATGAAAAGTTAAAAATAAAAGAAATAACATGAATTCATCCAGTAATCATTCTGAAGCTACCTGAGAGTTTTATATAGACCAAATTTATCCAGACATTTCATAATGAGCTATTTATTTTTATTTTGAAGTTTTCTTACAGTTTTCATATTCTGATCACAAACCATCCTCACTGATGAAATAAGAGAATTTGGCAATACTGAGAGGGAAGAGAAGATGAAAAAACAGATGGGCTGACCATTTCCTATTTCCATTAAGAATTTTTCAAGGAGTAAAAGAAATGAATGAAAACTAATTCAACTTCCTCATTTAATTTAAACTCTTAACTAGATGGAAAGTGACTTATTGGGCCATCATAGTCCTTCTTGACTAATTAATAGATGCCTGTCTGGAACTCACAATAATTTACAGTCTTAACCAGATTCATTCTTTGAAATGTGACCCATGATACTATTTGAAAGAATGAAAATTGTATATAATGTTCAAAGAATCTCTAATTTTGTGAAGGACAATTAGGCAGCAACAGTTGCTTATTTGCTGCAATGATAAGTGTTTTATTGCTAGGACACCAAGATGAAAGAAGATGAAAATAATTTTAATCTAAATTCAAAAGATCTTGTGCATATTTATATATCTCTTTATGGTGCTCTATAATGTACAAATGCTTTATTGACCTTCATATTAAAATATTTCTATAAACCCTATAGATCATTTAACCTATCTCATAATTTTACACTTACATTAAAGCCCACTGAGATAAGTTAAGTGATTTAGCTTACCTCACATAGCTTAATATCTTCAACTAGTCTTTGAACTAATTAGAAAGCTCCTATATTCTTTTCCATATATTAATTTAGTTTTTAACCTTTTTTACTTCGATAATTATATATAAAAATGGTCATGACCATTTTTATATATAATTATCGAAGTAAATATATATATATATATATATATACACACACCCATATCTACATACATACACATATATAAAATCTACTAAAATCTACTAAATTCAGGGAACCATGAGGGATATAGTACTGTGGGGTATATGAAAAAGTTTAAGATGTCCTTAGGGAACTTACAATCTAGTCAGAGGCAAGACCCATAATACAAAATAAAAGCTAGTATATATTTAGAATTTAAGTACGTGGCATCACCTCCAAGAATTTATGCAGATTAAAAGAAGCAAAATCAGGAGAGCATTGTACACAGAGACTGATACATTGTGGCACAAACAAATGTAATAGACTTCTCTACTAGTAGCAATGCAATAACCCAGGACAATCTAGAGGAACTTATGAGAAAGGCTATCCACATCCAGAGAAAGAACTGTGGAAACAGAAATGCAGAAGAAAGCCATATTATTGATCACATAGTTCAAAGTAGATATGATTAGGATTTTGATAATAAAATATCACTCTATTCCAAATATGAGTAACAACACAAAGAGATAACAAAAATAATAAAAAGATTGTAAAAATATTCATAGCCACATTCTTTGTGGTGGCAAAAGATTGGAAAATGAGGGGGTGTCCATCAATTGGTTAATGACTGAAAAAACTGTGGTATATGATGGTGATGGAAACTATTGTGCTGTAAGGAATGATGAACTGGAGAATTTTTGCAAGAACTGTTAGGACCTCCATGAACTGATGCAGAATGGAATGAACAGATCCAAGAAAACATTGTACATGGAAAGTGAAACATTGTGGAACAATCCAATGTAATGGACTTTACTACTAGTAGCAATTTAATGATCTAGAATAATCCTGAAGGTCTTAAGAGAAAGAATTCTATTCACATATAGAGGAAGAACTGTGGGATTAGAAATGCAGGTGAATGACATATGACTCATCATTCATTTATATGCGTATATGATTTGGGGTTTTGGTTTTAAAATATTGCTTTATTGCAAAAATGAATAATATGGATATAGGTGATAACATTTTATGACAAAGTGGAATTTCTTTTCAGCTCTGGAAGAGGGGAGGAAGGAAGGGAGGGAAAGAAAATGAATCATGTAAACATGGGAAAATATTTTTAAAAATAAAAATATGAAAAAAATATTTGTATCAACTGTCAAAATCTTATAAAAATTAACTGTAAACACCCAAAAGAGATTTTTCTTCAAAGGCTGGGTGTGTTTACCTATGAATAAATGTCAATCTCAGCTCAGAATGATGTCCCAGAGATTTTCTTATTTCTAACATATAGAGCAAAGATGGAGTGGTAGAGAAAGAGGTTAGCTGAAAACTCAACATTTTATCCCCCCCCCCAAAATGCTAATGCTTCAAATTGAAATCTGAAGTGGAAGAATCAAGAAAAAGATCATAGTGAGATAGCCTTTCAATTAAAAACAAATTAGGGATGTAAGAAAGAGGGTCTGTGAACCAGGACCAGCTTCCCCAGAATCCATATAAATGACACAGCACATGGTGGGACTAAGTGATGTCAAAAGAAAGAGCAGCAGCTTCTGTAATTCTCAAAATAGAAAAAGTAAAAGAATATTGAAAATAGCTAAAAACATAGGACCAAATGTTGTCTGGCAAGTGCATTGCTTATGAACTTATTTTAAAACCTCGTGTTTTAAGTCAAGGAGGGAAAGGATTACTGTTGGTCAAGATGTAGAAGAACCCCTGAGGGGCAGTATTGCTTTGGATAACAAGGTTACAGAGACCCTTAGAAATATTATTATCTGGTATCAAGGGAACAAGATGTTGGGAATGGTTTCATTTCTAGTCCTAAGGGAGCAAGGGGATAAGGAGGAGTAGCAATTGCAATCCCAAGGAGTGAGACACACTTTCAAGATGAGGACCACAGTGTAGTTGAAGAAATCAGTGATCTCTTCTCTCCCCAGATCACACGTTAACTTAGAAGCACCAAAAACTTCTAAATCTCTAGAATATTCTATGAAAATAGCAATGTGAAAAAGCATCAAATTTAAGGCAGTGTTCTACTACCAGCCTCATGGTGGCAACAAAGCCCTATTCTAGCATTAAATTCAAAATCAGGAAACAGGGTTTTAAAAAAGTAGCAGCAAAAATAACCACAAAGAATTTCACTATAAAAAGATATTATGATGACAGGGAGCATCAAGACACAAACTCAGAAGATAAAGTCAAAACAACTACAAACAAAGCCTTAAAATTAAAAAAAAAATGTAACTTGAGCCCAAATCCAACAAGAATTCCTGGAAAAGTTAAAAATGATTTTTAAAATCAAATGAGAGTTGTAGAGAAAAAATTAAGGAAATAAATTACAGCAAAGGAAAAAAATTAAGAAATTACATTTTGCAACTTAGTAAAAAGGCACAAAACTAATGAAGAAAATAATACTTAAAATACCTTTAAAAAGTAAAGAGGAAAAGAAGGAAACTATAAGTAAATTAGGTGAACACAGAAAAGTATACATATAAGATCATTGGGAAGGGAAAGATTTTAAAAACAAGCAAGACTTAGAAAGAGTCACAAAATGTAAAATAAATAATTTTGACTACATCAAATTAAAAAGTTTTTGTACAAACAAAACCAATATAACTAAAATTAGAAGGGAAGTAACAAAGGAAACAATCTTCATAACAAAAACCTCTGACAAAGGTCTAATAACTCAAATTTATAAAGAGTTAAACCAGTTGTACAAAAATCAAGCCATTCTCCAATTGAAAAATGGGCAAGGGACATGAAGAGGCAGTTTTCAGTTATGTAAGAAATCAAAACTATTAATAAGCACATGAAAAAGTGTTCTAAATCTCCTATAATCAGAAAGATGCAAATTAAAACAATTCTGAGGTATCACCTCACACCTAGCAGATTGGCCAACATGACAGCAAAGGAAAGTAATGAATGCTGGAGGGGATGTGGCAAAGTGGGAACACTAATTCATTGCTGGTGGAGTTGTGAATTGATCCAACCATTCTGGAGGGCAATCTGGAACTATGCCCAAAGGGTGATAAAAGACTATCTGCCCTTTGATCCAGCCATAACACTGCTGGGTTTGTACCCCAAAGAGATAATAAGGAAAAAGACATGTACAAGAATATTCATAGCTGCGCTCTTTGTGGTGGCAAAAAATTGGAAAGTGAGGGGATGCCCTTCAATTGGGGAATGACTGAACAAATTGTGGTATATGTTGATGATGGAATACTATTGTGTTCAAAGGAATAATAAAGTAGAGGAATTCCATGTAGACTGGAGCAACCTCCAGGAAGTGATGTAGAGTGAAAGGAGCAGAACCAGGAGAACATTGTACACAGAGACTGAGACACTGTGGTACAATCGAACATAATAGACTTCTCCATTAGTGTCAATACAATGTCCCTGAACAATCTGTAGGTATCTATGAGAAAAAACACTATCCACAAGCAGAGGACAAACTGTGAGAGTAAAAAATAGGCAACTGCTTGACTACAGGGGTGGAGGGAATAAGATTGAGGAGAGACGTTAAATGAGCACCCTAATGCAAATACCAACAACAAGGAAATGGGTTCAGAGCAAGGACACATGTGATACCCAGTGGAATCATGCATCAGCTAGGAGAGGGGTGACAGGAGGGGGGGTGATTAAAAGAAAATGATCTCTGTTTTCAATGAATAATGTATGAAAATGACCAAATAAAATAATGTTTAAAAAAAAAAGGAAAGAGGAACAAAATTTCTCAATGACAACTAACTAATGGAAAAAAATAAAACAAATGAATGCCTGAATGCCTACTGGGAAAGTAGAAGCAAATGACTCCATGAAACAACAAAAATATATTGAACAAAGTCAAAATAATGAAAGGGAAAAAAAGAAATATATTGTATTTTGAAAACAATGAATATATTAACATGTTAATAAAAGAAAGAGAAGATCAATAAATTGAGTATACAAAAAAAATTAAAAAAGAATAAAATTTAATGCCCCCAATTAAATGCCAAAATAAAAATCTTGAAAATTAAAGGAGATTTAGTAAAGATAAAAATTAAATAAAACAACTCCTGAAATATGAAAAAGTAGGAGACAATTTAATCTAAAACAAGGTAATGATTAATTTAATTAAATTTTTTAAAAAAGATTATAAATTGTATTATAAAGCAGTAATTCTCAAAACTATCTGATATTGGCTAAGAAATAAAAGAGTTAGATCATTATTTTAGATATAAAACAAATAGTAGTACAAGACTATTTTTTTAACAAAAAAATAAAAATCTAAGATTTTCAGATAAGAACTTACTCTGACAAAAATTGCTACAACAATTGAAAAGTGATTTGTAAGAAACTAACTATTCACTAATATTTTAAATTGTCTACTAAGATAAGATCAAAATAGATACATCACTTACACATAAAGGGAGATATTTTAAGGAAATTATAATAGGGGAAATATTAAATTTATGGATGAAAGGGATTTGTGAATAAAAAAGAGATAGAGAGCATTGAGAGAAGAAAATGGACAATTTTGATTACATTAAATTAAAATTAGTTTGTGAAAATAAAACTCACATATACAGGATTAGAAAAAAAGAAGAACATTTGGGGAAAAGTTTATAGACAATTTCTCAGAGAGAGGAATTATATCTCAAATTTAAAGAGACCTTTGTCAAATTTGTAAGAATAAGAGACATTTCCCAACAGACAAATGTTCAAAAGATATGAGATGGTATTTTGTGATGAAATTCAAGTCATATATAGAAAAAAATGCTTTTAATCATTACTGATTAGAGAAATGCAATTCATAGCAATTCTGAGATAGCATTGCATCTATCAAACTGCCTAAAATTTTAAAAAGGACAAAATGACAAATGTTAGAATAGATTTTGGTGAGTAATTTAGAATTTTGCCCAGAAAATTATATAACTGTGTATACCTTTAGATTTGGCAATGATTGCAGAGTCTCTTTTTTCCAAAGAGATCTGGGGAAAAGGAAAATAATCTGTTTGTTCCAAAATATTTGTAATTGCTCTCTTTGAGGTGCCAAAGAACTAGAAATTGAGAAGATATTCATCACCATGGGAATGGCTGAACAAGACATGTTATAATATTATGATGGAATGCTACTGACTCAAAAGAAATGATGAGCAGGTTAATTAAAAAACCAAACTTGGAAAAATCTACATGAAATAATAAAGAGTGATAATAGCAGAACAAAGAAAACAGTATATATAGTTTCAAATGAATATTTAAAGAATAATTTGTGGTTTCCTTAATGAATATCAATTCAAAATTTTTAAATAAAACACAAGTGGATTGTTGCAATATATCAATCAAAGATCAAACATTGTGACACAGTGGGATTTCTACCAGGAATGGAGATCTGGATCAGTATTTAAGAATAAATAAATAAAATACAACTATAATCATAATTATCCATATAAATAAAAAAGCAATAAAAATGTATGATTATCTCAAGAGATACATAAACATCCTAAACAAAATAAAACACCTACTCCTATTAAAAACAAAAATATCATAGGAATCAGTGGATTTTTAAAATGTTGATAATATCTATCTAATGCTAAGACTAAACATTATCTAGTGTGAGGATGAAATTAAGCCTACCCAATATAGTTAGGGGTATAGCAAGTATGTCTGTTATCATCACTATTATTCCATATTCTATTATCCAATAGAAACTCTGACTATAGCAATAAGATAAGAAAATATTGAAGGAATAAAAATAATAAAATAACTAAATTATCACTCCTTGTAGATGATACAGTGGTATACATGGAGAACCCCAGAAAATCAACTAAGAAATTACCTGAAACAATAAATATCTTCAGCACCATTGCCAGATATAAAATAAACCCACATAAATTATTAGTACTTACAAAAATAACCATGACAAACAAAGAACAAAATGATAAAGAATTTCAATTTAAAACTATTCTTGGCCAAGATGGTGCCTTAGGAACACCTAAAATCATAACCTTTTAGAAAATCCTTTCAAACTAATATTCATATAGTGCTTCAAAGCAAGAAATCTAAACTCAAAAAGAAGAAATCATGAGACTCTCCTACTGAAAATAAATTGAAATGCAGTCTTTCTATTTTATAGGGGGAAAGAAAAAGTACCCCCCCACCCAGTGTACTAAGACCTCAGCTACTTGGCTGACTGCATGAGCCCCTGCCCAGAGACTGCAGTCAAGAAGGTTTACCTATGACCCATTACACGTGGCCTAGTGCTCTGATAAAGGCTGACAGTAAGAAATTTCTGGGGCCACCAAACGGGACACTCCCCCACCAACCATGCTGAGATCTGGCTATCTGTGTAAGACATAGGCTAAGATTGTAACTTTCTGGTTTCTTCTCTGACCCACAACACTTGGTCCAGGGCTATAACAAGGACTGGAAGGGAGGAGGTGGGTGGGACAGGGACCACCTGTATGGGCACTCTGTCTTTTGGCTATAGTAAAATATTTGCCCCAGAACAGGATAGCTTAGCAGGTTAGCTCAACCAATTGAATACAGTTTACCAGCAAAGGATTGAGAAAATCAGTCTCAGGGCAGAAAATCTCAAAAAATCTGGTTATGCAAATCAAAAGAGAGGCAAGTCTATATAGTCCATAAGGCAGAAGAAAAAAGAGTAAATAAAATGAGTAAACAAGAGTGAGAGAGAAAAGCTACAATGGAAAGCTTTTTGGGGGGTAAAGACCAAAGGAAAAAAAAAAAGAGAATTAGATGCAGGCTATGAAGGAACTCAAATAGGAATTTAAAAATTAAATATGACTGGTTGAAGAATAATGACGAAAGGAAAATAATACCCTGAAAAGCAAAATAAGACATCTAGAAAGAGGAACAGTCACTGAAAGTCAGAATTGACTTCTTGAAAAATGATGCAAAAAAATTGGAAGAAGAGAAGAATGACTTGAAAGGGAAAACAGACCAAAAGAAAAAGGAGAATCAAAAGGCTGTGGAAGAAATTCAATCTTTAACAATTAAAATCTCGAAATTAGCATCTAATAACCACAAGAGACACCAAGATATAATAAAACAAAATCAAAAGAATGGAAAAAAATGAAATGGGAAACCTCATTGAGAAAATAATTGACCTTGAGAATAGATCCAGGAGGGCTAATTAAATTGGACTACCTGAAAATCATGCCCAAAACTGAAAACAACTTGAAACACAGGCTTTCTGTGTTTAAAAAAAAAAGCCTAGATAGACATCATATTGCAGGAAATTATGCAAGAAAACCACCCTCAAATCCTTTAACATGAAGATAAAATAGAGACTGAAAGAATCCACAGATCATCTCTAGCTTTAAATCTCCAATTGACAACTCCCAGGAATGTCATAGCCAAATTCAAGAACTTCCAGGCCAAGGAAAAGATTCTGAAATCTGCTGGAAAGAAACAGTTCAGTTATCATAGAGTAACAATTAGGATTACACAGGATTTGGCAGAATCTACACTGAAGGCCCAGAATGCATGGAATACGATATTCTGGAAAGCAAGGGAACTGGGTCTACAACCAAGAATCAATAATTCAGCAAAACTAACTATATTCTTTCAGGGGAAAGTATAGTCATTTATTAAATAGAAGATTTCCAAGCATTCCTGAAAAAAGACCAGACCAAAGCACTTGATGCCCAAATACAGAATTCAAGAGAAACATAAAAATTTAAATAAGGAAAAAAAATTTAAGGCCTTCAATGAGGTCAAAATGTATTCTTGTTTTTGTTCATTCATTTTAGTTATGTCTAAATATTCATTACAACATTTGGGATTTTCTTGGCAAAAATAATGGTATTGATTGCCATTTTCTTCTCCAGCTAATTTTATAGATGAGGAAACTGAGGAAAACAAGGTTACATCATTTCCCCAGTATCTTAGAGCTACTTAGTGAATGAGGCTAAATTTCAAATCAGGAAGATGAATCTTCCTAGCTGCAGGACCACTACTTGATCCACTGGGCCAACTAACTGCCTTTCCATTAAAAAACAAAACAAAATGAAACAAAAAAACCCCAGAAACTAAAAACAATATAAAATGTTTGGAAGACTACCTATAGAGACAAGCTGACTGATTATATAAACACTATTTTATAAAATATTTTCATCCCAATACAGAACTAAACAATGGGAAAAAATATCGATTGCTTGTTGATAAGATGAGCCAATATAATACAAAAGACAATTCTACATAAATTAATTTGCTTATTCATGGCCAAAGCAATCAACCTAGTAAAGAATTATTTATAAAGTTGGAAAAATAATAATTACAAGTATATGGGGAAGAAAAAGTAAAGATATCAAGGTAATCAATAAAAACAATGATAAGGAAGCCAGTCTACCAATTCTGGATTTCAAACTATATAACAATGTAGTTATGATCAAAACAATCTGGTACTGGCTAAGAGTTTCAGTGGTGGATCAATAGAACAGATCAGGTACATTATGCATGGTATTAAGTTACTATAATAATCTAGTCTGTGACAAACACAAAGATCCATGCTTTGGGGACAAGAATCGATGATTTAGGAAAAATTGCTTAGAAATCTGGAAAGCAGTTTGGCGGAAACTAGGCATAGATCAACATATCACACCATATATTTTGAGGAGATCAAAATGAATCAATTACTTAAACACAAAGGTGGTGTCATAATGTTGTAAAACTTTTCTCAAGAATAATCAATTTAAATAAAAAAAAAGTCAAATTCTCCAAGCCAGGTAATTATTTAGGTTTTATTGGAAAAGGGCCAAGTTCTCCAACAAAGTCAGACCCCTGTTTAATAACAGGAGACCAAGAAGAGCACTGGAAGAGATTTTCTTTTATAACCTTAAAGTAACAGTCAAGTTTTCCATAAAAGTACAAAGAAAAGTATAAGAATAGTCATACCCTTCTAAAGATGAGGACACCCACCAACATGGCTCATTGGCTATTTCAAGGAGGAAGCAACCCATATAAATTAGGTCATGTAGGAAGTAACTTGTATTTGATTAGAGAGAGATCTTTTGACCATTACCTAAAAGTCACTTGATGGTTATTGGGGGGAGAAGGATGTTCTCTGGGCCCACTCCGGATAAGGATAGGTGGTGATGAATTACACCACTTCTGGTTATGAAACTTAAGGTCAAAGATATGCATACCTGATCACAAGGCAGGTTCATGATATATGAACTATGAGAAGAGTGGGGCTGATTATAAGGCCTAAGTTAACCAGTTCATAAAACTTTAACTGAAACATGAGTAAAATGCTTTCTAAAATTATGACTTTGGAATCCTGAGTAAACATGGCTACAGCTTAGACTCAGGAAACTACTTCTCCTCAACTCCTACCAATATAGACTACCTTAAATGGACAAAAAATTATGAATTCTTATGAACAAAGGGAGTCCACATTAGGACACAGCATTGAAGGTATGTGGGATTTGGGCATTTCCACACTATAAGGGGGTGAAATAGCTTCCACCAAAATGAGAGCTGATCTACCCTCCCCCACCCCACCTACAGAGCCAGTGTACTAGATTCAGAACCAGCATGTGTTAGAATCAGTGAGCGAGCCAGTGGCTCCTCTTTGTCCTTGGCAGCTGACAAAGACCACCAAAGGCCTACCCCTGAGATCAGCTAGACTTGAGACCACAACAGGCAATAGAGTGTAGACCTTGGGCTCAGAGATAGCTCAGAGAAGGGCTACAAACAGTAGTAGCCACAGAATCTCTAGAGGTGGCCTCATGAAAAAAAAAACATTCTCCTTAGCTCCATACACACAGAGAGCCTGCCCTCCTCAATCCGACTTCTGACTGGAAAGGGAAGGAAAAACCAGCATAGTGATGGCAAAAAAAAAAATCAACTTTTCAACACAAAGAAGAAACCCCCCCCCAAAAAAAGGCTTTGACCCTGGATAATTATTATGGAGGAAAAATCCAGACTACAAAGGAAAGAGCAGAAGAGCACCTTCAAATAAATGCATCCAAACCTTCTAAAAACAATGGAAATTTGCCACAAGCTCTTGAAGAATTTAAATCAAAGCTTATCAAAAAGATGGAAGACTATTGAGAGGAACAGTGGGAAATAGTTCAAAAAGAAAATAACAGTTTAAAAGACAGGAACTCCTAATTGGAGGAAGCAGCCCAGAAATCAGATGAAATAATAAATAGAGACCAAAATTAAACAACTAAAAGCCATGAAAAGCAGGATAGACCAAACTGAAAAGGAAAATCAAAAGATTATGTTGGAAAATCATAAGGTTATGATGGAAAACCAGTCTTTGAAAACCAAAATTGAGCAATTAGAAGCCAATGATGTCGTAAAACAGCAAGAATTAATAAAGCAAAAGTAAAATATTGACAAAAATAGGAGGAAACCTAAAATATCTCTCTGAGAAGATGACTGACCAAGAAAATAGCCCAAGAAGAGATAATTTAAGCATCACTGGTCTACTTGAAAAACCAGAAAAAAAAAACCAGAAACATTGACATCATACTACAAGAAATTATCCAAGAAAACTGTCCTAATGTTCTGCACCAAGAGAGCAGAATAGACATTGAAAGAGTTCATAGAACACCCTCTACACTAAATCCTCAAAAGACAACCCACAGAAATGTAATTGGAAAATTTAAGAGCTTCAAAGCTAAGTAAAAAATTTTATAAGAAGCCAAAAATCTATCAAGGAGCACCAATCAGGATCACACAAGATCTGGCAGCTTCCACACTAACGGACCTCAAGGCTTGGAATATAATATTCAGAAAGGCAAGCAAATTGGGTCTTCAACAACAGATCACCTACCCATCAAAACTGACTACATACTTCCAGGAAAATGTTTGGGCATTCAACAAAATAGAATATTTCCAAGTATTTTTAAAGAAAAGACCAAAACTAAATGGAAAGTTTGCTATCCAAACACAAAGATCAAGAAAAACATGAAAAGGTAAATAAGAAAGATCGAGGAAACTGGGAAAATGTTTTCCTTTATTTAAATTTTCTTCTTTAAGGGCTTAAATGAGATCAAATTATTTACATTAATATATGGAAATATGTTATTTGTAACTCTAAAAAATTATATTCATTATTATAGTAATTAGAAGAGCCATTCATAGGTAAAGACTTAGGTAATAAGTGGTCTATGATGATATGCAAAAAAAAAAAAAGAAAAAGAGGATAAGATGGCACCAAGAGAAACTTGAAGGAATAAGAAAAATATGATGATCTATATCACAGAAGCAGGCATATGCGAAGGGAAGGGAAATCATTACAAGAAGGGGAGGAAAAGAGTGTGAATACAAAATACTTAAACCTTACTCTCAGCTAAATCAGTTCTTAGAGGAAAGAGCATCTAGATCCATTGGGGTATAGAATTCTATCTTACCCAAAAGGGAATGCGATAATTGAAATACTAAGGGAGGGAGTGGGTGAAGAGTACAAAAAATGATGGAAAGGGGGCAAGGAAACTTAATAGACACTAAAAAATAAGAAGGGAACAAAAAGGGAGGGGGTGGAAAGGGAAGTATAATAAGATTAGGGATTACGGGGACTGATTAAAACAAACCACTAGTTTAAAAAGATATAGGAAAAGAAGAAAGGGCAGAACTAGGAGAGGTTATTAAAATGTTGGGGAAGACAGAGGTGGTTAGCATAACTCTGAATGTGAATGGAATGAACTCATTCATAAAACAAAGAAAATAGCAGAGTGGATTAGAAACCAAAATCCTACCATATATTGTCTACAAGATACACACCTGAGACAGGTATAAACTCACAGAATAAAGATCAAAGGTTGAAGCAAGATGTAGTGAGCCTCAACTGAGAAAAAGAAGGAAGGGGTCATAATTATGATATCTGACAAAGTCAAATTTAAAATAGATCTGATCAAAAGAGAAAGGGAAGGTGATTAAATCCAGATAAATGGCAGTATAGACAACAAGGAAATATCAGTACTCAATGTGTATGCACCAAATGGCATAGCATCCAAATTTCTAAAGGAGAAAGAAGTGGACTTGAAAGAGGAAATAGATAGTAACACTATACTAATGGGAGAACTAAACCTTCCTCTATCAGATCAAGATAAATCAAACAAAAAATAAATAAGAAAGAGGTAAGAGATGTGAATGAAATCTTAGAAAAATAGATATGTGGAGAAAAATAAATAGGGACAAAAAGGAATGTACCTTTTCAACAGCACATGGTACATTCACAAAGAATGAGCATGTACTAGGGAATAAAAACATGACAAAAAAGTACAAAGAAGCCGAAATAATAAATGGAATCTCTTCAGATAATGATGAAATAAAAATAATAATTAGTAAGGGTACATGGTGAGGCAAATCAAAAATTAATTGGAAACTAAATAATATGATTCTCCAAAACTGGTTAGTCAAAGAACAAATAAAAGAAACAGTAATTTCATTGATGAAAATGACAATGACAAGACATCCTTTCAAAATCTATGGGACACAGCTAAAGCAGTACTCAGTGGGAAATTTATATCCTTGAGTTCATATATTAACAAATTAGGCAGGGCAGAAGTCAAAGAATTGGGCATGAAAATAAAAAAAAAAGAATGAAAGGGAACAAATTAAATATCCACAGATGAAAACTAAATTAGAGATACTGAAAACTAAAGGACAAATTAATGAAATCAAGAGTGAAAGAAGTATTGAATTAATAAATAAGGCTAGAAGCTGGTAATTTGAAAAAACAAATAAAATTGACAAAGTACTGGTCAATCTAAAAAAAGACAGAAGAAAACAAAATTAATAGTATAGAAGAAGAAAAGGGAGACCTCACCTCTAATGAAGAGGAAATTAAGGCAATCATTAAAAACTCTTTTGCCCAATTATATGACTATAAAGTATCAATCTAGGTGATATGGATGAATATTTAAAAATATATGTTACCTAGACTAAGAGAAAAAGAAAGAGAATACTTAAATAACCCCATATCAGAAAAGTAAATTGAACATGCCATCAAAGAACTCCCAAAGAAAAAAAACTCCATGGTCTAATGAATTCAGAAGTGAATTCTTGCAAACATTCAATGAACAACTAAACCCAATACTACAAAAACTATTTGACATAGTTTGAGAAGAAGGAGTTCTACCAAATTCCTTTCATGACACAAATATGGTACTTATTCTAAAGTCAGGCAGGTCAAAAACAGGAAAAAAACTATAGACCTATCTCCTTAATGAACATAGATGCAAAAATTTTAAATAGAATATTAGCAAATAGACTCCAGCATGTGGCCACAAGAATCATTTATTATGATCATGTGGGATTTATACCAAGAATGCAATAATTGTTTAATATTAGGAAAAATCATCCACATAATTGACCCTATCAATAATCAAACCAACAAAAATCACATGATTATCTCAATAGATGCAGAAAAAGCCTTTGACAAAATATAAAATTCATTCTTATTGAAAACACTAGAAAGTATAGGAATAGAAGGGTCTTTCCTAAGAATAATAAACAGTATATATCTAAAAACATCAGCAAACATCATCTGAAATGGGGATAAAGTAGAAGCCTTCCAAATAAGATAAGGAGTGAAAGAAGGATGCCGATTATTACCTCTATTATTTAACATTTTACTAGAAACGCTAGCTGTAGCAATTACAAAAGAAAAAGAAAATGAAGGCATTAAAATTGGCAATGAGGAGACCCAGCTATCACTCTTTGCTGATGATATGATGGTGTACATAAACAGTCCTAGAGAATCAATCAAAAAGCTAGTGGAAATAATCAACATCTTTAGTTAAGTGGTATGTTACAAAACAAATCTACATTAATCATCTGCATTTCTAAATGTTTCCAACACATCTCAACAGCAAGATATAGAATAAGAAATTCCATTTAAAATCACCCTAGACAATATAAAATACTTAGGAATCTATCTGCCAAGACAAAAACAGGAAATATTTGAACACAAAACACTCTCCACACAATTAAAACTAGATCTAAGTAATTGGAAAAAACATTAATTGATCATGAGTAGTGTTAAGTTAAAAATTAGGGTTGTTAACTCAATATATTTTACTACAGGTTGCCAGGGATTTAAATTTAATCCCAATACAATACTCAAGTCAGTCTGGGATTTTTATGGTTCTTTAATTAAAATAGAAGAAAGAAATTAAGAAGAAGGAGAAGAGGAAAGGGGAATTGGACTACTTTAGCCTGGTCTGAGCCAAGCCAGAGTTCAGGGGCCTCAGCCAAGGGGCCTTATCCAGAAAGCCAAGGGAAAGGGGAATCAGTTTTATCACTCCATGTGACCATCTAAAAGTAAGCAGTCTGAGGAGCTCCTCCAGGCTTGAGTACCAGGGCCAACTCTACCAAAGTTCCCAATGCTGTGGACTGCCCAATCACAGGAAGTAATTCAAAATATATAAGCAGTTCTTTACATCACTTCCTGTGTCTCACATGTACCAACAGTGGCTTAAGCTTGGCTTAGGACAGCCCAGGGGGTCAATCAGTTATTTCTGATTTGTCACTTGCTAGGACATGCTGGTCATAGGACATCCTCCCCTACAGTTGATCCTTAAGTGGGGGTGTATACATTTTTTGGTTGCTAAAATTGTAAAGATTAAGCAGGGTGGAGTAAATAAAAAATTCACAAACCCTCTGATGATGACTGGGGTACTAGTCTCCCCAAATGATCACTAAACATAATTATCTTGCACCTCTACATCTTCTAACTGCAGGCACATACAAAATTTTCCCTTCTAAGAGAAAGCTATAATAGTTAGAGAGAAGAAGGGAAGAAAAGAGAGAAAGCAAAACCAATGTTTTGCTTGGCCCATTGACAAAAACCAATTAGCGGCAATCCCCTTTTGGCATAAGAGTATACATTCAAATTAAATGTTCAATCAACCTTCAGTTCAATCAACCACACACCAAAGTTCATTCTGGATCTTTTTGATGTAGAGTAGATTTTTCAGATATCTTTCTGCAAAAAGTTCATTCTCTGGATTTTAGAAGTTAACAAGCTTCTTTCCTTGAAGATCTTTCTTTAACAAAAATTTTAAATCTTGGATTTTTATTAAAATACACCCTCCAATAGGTTTTAAGAAACACCCATTTCAACTGAGTATGCATGGTTGAGTTATGGGGCTGTATGAAGAAGAGAAACAAAAACCAAAAAGATAAAGAAAAAATAGAAGATAGTTAAACTTTTGGGAGAAAGAAAAAAAAAATCAAAATCAGAATATCAAAATATCAAAATCTATGTATATAAAATTTTGAGTAAATAAGAATAAATTCATAATAGGCCCTTGAATTAGGGTTGAATTAAAGTAATTTCTATCCCACAAATGTGTAGGACAGAATACATTAATATTTTGCTTACCCATTTTGCAGCCAAGACTACAAGAAGTTGCCATACTATAAGAGAGAAAAAAGGACTAGAATTTTGTATGTGATAGGGGACTGTCATTCCCTTGTCTGATTTTTTTGTCATTCTCAGGGATATGGGGATCCTGCATGATAGACAAACTTAGGTACTTGTCTGTGAGTATTTCACAGAATGTGGATACAAGGAAGTTCTATGTCTTAACATATGTCAAGCGTTTCAACCACGAGTCTCACACTAGGTTCAAATACTTTTGTATTGGCTTAAAAGTTCATAAATCCTACCTGCATTGGTTTCTTTCTATAAGTGAATTAGGTGAACACAAAATAGTATATTTCTCAGATCCTTGGGAAAGGAAAGATTTTAAGACCAAGCAAAAGTTAGAAAAAATTACAAAATGGAATATGAATAATTTCCTTTTTCTCGAAGTTAAAAACTACTTTATTTTTTATTTTTAATCAATTTATAACATTATTCCTTGGTTAAAATAATCACATTATGTCCCTCTCACCACACCACCCACACTTCACACAGTCAACACTCAATTTCATTGGGTATTACTTGTGTCCTTGATCAGAAACTATTCCCATGTTGTTGTTTGCACAAAAAAAATGTTCCTTTAGAGTCTACATCCTCAACCACATCCCATAGATCCATGTATTCAAGCAGTTGTTTTTCTTTGGTGTTTTTACTCCTACAGTGTTTCCTCTGAATGTGGATAGTGGTTTTTCTCATAGATATCTACAGGTTGTTCAGGATCATTGCATGGCCACTAATGGAGAAATCCATTACATTTGATTGTACCACACTGTATCCGTCTCTATTTACAATGTTTTCCTGGTTCTGCTCCTCTCACTCTGCATCAATTACTGGAGGTTGTTCCAGTCTCCATGGAATTCCTCAACTTTATTATTCCTTTGAGCACAATAGTATTACATCATCAACATATACCACAATTTGTTCAGCTGTTCCCCAATTAAAGGGCATCCCCTCAGTTTCCAATTTTTTGCTACCAAAAAGAGTGCAGCTATGAATATTCTTGTACATGTCTTTTTCCTTATTATCTCTTTGGGGTACAAACCCAGCAGTGCTATGGCTGCATCAAAGGGAAGACAGTCTTTTATCTTCCTTTGGACATAGTTCCAAATTACCATCCAGAATGGATAGATCAATTCACAACTCCACCAGAAATGAATTAATGTCCGGACATTGCCACATCCACTCCAGCATTCATTACTTTCCTTTGCTCTCATGTTAACCAATCTGCTAGGTGTGAGGTGATACCTCAGTGTTATTTTAATTTGCATTTCTCTGAATCTAAGAGATTTAGAACACTTTTTCATGTGCTTATTAATGGTTTTGATTTATTTAACTGAAAATTGCCTACTCATGTCACTTGCCCATTTATCAATTAGAGAATGGATTGAGTTTTTTGTACAATGGGTTTAGCTCTTTATAAATTTGAGTAATTAGACCTTTGTCAGAGGTTTTTATAATGAAGATTGCTTCCCAATTTGTTTGCTTCCCTTCTAATTTTGGATGCATTAGTTTTGTTTGTACAAAACCTTTTTAGTTCGATGTAATCAAACTAACACTCTCATAAAAGGTAAAAAAGGCATCAGCAACAGGTGGAAAGAACACTTCAGTCAGCTTCTCAACCGACCCTCTTCAGTCGACCAAAGCACCCTTGACCAGATCCCCCAAAACCACTCCATTGAACAACTTGATGTCCCTCCTTCAATAGAGGAAGTCCAAAAAGCCATTAAACAAATGAGTGCAGGCAAGGCACCCGGTAAAGACGGGATCCCAACCAAGGTGTACAAGGCCTTAAATGGAAAGGCACTCCAGGCATTCCACATAGTGCTGACCAGCATATGGGAAGAGGAAGACATGCCCCCAGAACTCAGAGATGCCTCCATCGTAGCCCTATACAAGAACAAAGGCTCACGAGCAGCCTCTGACAACTACAGAGGCATCTCACTACTCTCCACTACCGGAAAGATCCTTGCCCGTGTTATACTCAACAGACTCCTATCATCTGTTTCAGAGCAGAATCTGCCTGAATCACAATGTGGCTTCCGACCAGATTGCAGCACCATCGACATAGTCTTCACGGTGAGGCAAATACAGGAAAAAGGCCTTGAGCAGAACCTGAGTCTCTACATTGTCTTCATAGACCTGACAAAGGCATTCGACACAGTGAACAGGGATGCATTGTGGGTGATCCTCAGCAAGCTTGATTGCCCAAGGCTGTGTCCTCGCTCCGGTACTCTTCAACCTATTTTTCACCCAAGTATTACAACATGCTGTGATGGATCTAGACCTGGGCGTCTACATCAAATACTGACTAGATGGCTCACTATTTGACCTTCGCCGCCTGACTGCAAAAACAAAGACAACAGAGAGACTCATCCTGGAAGCTCTCTTTGCAGATGACTGTGCTCTCATGGCTCACCAAGAAAATCATCTCCAAACCATTGTGGACAGGTTCTCTACCACAACAAAACTGTTTGGCCTGACTATCAACCTCAGCAAAACAGAGGTGCTATTCCAACCTGCACCAAGGAGGCCAACTAGCCAGCCGTGCATTACAATCGATGGCACGCAGCTTTCTAACGTTAACACCTTCAAGTACCTGGGCAGCACCATCGCCAACGATGGGTCCCTAGACCACGAGATTAATGCCAGGATCTAAAAGGCCAGCCAGGCACTTGGGCAGCTTTGCTGCAAAGTCCTCCAAAACAGAGGTGTAAGCACTGTGACGAAGCTCAAAGTATACAATGCAGTGGTCCTCAGCTCACTCCTGTACGGTTGTGAGACATGGACACTGTACCGGAAGCACATGAAACAGTTGGAGCAATTCCACCAACGCTCCCTCCAGGCAACCATGAGGATCTGATGACAGGACCAAATCACCAATCAGGAAATCCTCGACAGAGCCAACTCCACCAGCATCGAAGTAATGGACCTCAAAACCCAGCTACAATGGTCTGGACATGTCATCCGCATGGACCCACAGTGAATACCAAGACAGGTATTCTGTGGTGAACTGTCAACTGGACTCAGGAAACAAGGTCAACCAAAGAAAAGATTCAAGGTCAGCTAAAGTCCAACTTGAAGTGGGCTGGCATTACACCAAAGCAACTAGAACTCACTGCCTCTGACAGAAGCAGCTGGTGAACCCACATTCACCATGCCACCACCTTTGAAGATGAGCGACATCGACGTCTTGCCGCTGCGCGTGCACGCTGACACCAGGCCACAATCGCACCTCCCGTAACAACTGGAGTCCCAAGCCCCATGTGCCACAAACTCTGCGCCTCAGCCGTTGGACTCCAAAGCCACATGAGGGTACACCATAGATGAAACTGCACAAAGACAATAGTCATTCTTGATCACCGAGAGACTACTATATATATATATATATATATATATATATATATATATAATCAAAATTATTGATTATAATTTTGTGATTTTTTTCTAGCTCTTGCTTGGTTTTAAAGTCTTTCCTTTCCCAAAGATATGACAAGTATACTCTTCTATATTCACCTAATTTGCTTATAGATTCCTTCTTTATATTCAGGTAATTCATCCATTCTGAGTTTATCTTGGTGGAGGGTGTGAGATGCTAATCTAAACCCAATGTCTCCAATACTGTCTTCCAATTTTCTAAGCAGTTTTTAACAAATAGTGGGTTTTGGTCCCACAAACTGGGATCTTTGGCCTTATCATAGACTGTCATGCTGAGGACATTTACCCTAATTCTATTCCACTGATTCCCCTTTCTGTCTCTTAGCCAGTACCAAATTGTTTTGATAAACATTGATTTATAGTATAGTTTGAGATCTGGGACTGCAAGTCAATCCTTTTCATTTTTTTCATGATTTCCCTGGATATCCTTGATCTTTTGTTCTTCCAAATGAACTTTGTTATGTTTTTTTTCTAATTCAGCAAAAAAACTTTTTTGGTAGTTCAATGGGTATGGAAGAAAAAAAGTAAATTAATTTGGGGAGGATTGCCATTTTTATTATGTTAGCTTGTCCCACCCATGAGCAATCAATGTTTTTCCAATTTTTTAGATCTAGTTTTAATTGTGTGGAGAGTGTTTTGTAGTTGTGTTCATATACTTCCTGTGTTTGTCTTGTCAGATAGATTCCTAAGTATTTTATATTGTCTAGGGTGATTTTAAATGGAATTTCTCTTTCTAATTCTTGCTGCTGAAATGAATTGGAAATATATAGAAATTCTGATGACTTATGCGGGTTTATTTTGTATCCTGCAACTTTGCTAAAGTTGTTGACTGTTTCAACTAGCTTATTGGTTGATTCTCTAGGATTCTTTAAGTAAACCATCATATCATCTGCAAAGAGTGATAGTTGGTCTCCTTATTGCCAATTTTAATACCTTCGATTTCTTTTTCTTCTCTAGTTGCTACTGCTAGTATTTCTAATACAATGTTAAATAATAGAGGTGATGATGGGCAACCTTGTTTCACTACTAATCATATTGGGAAGGCTTCTAGTTTATCCCCATTGCAGGTGATATTTGCTGATGGTTTTAGATACATAATGTTTATTATTTTTAGGAAAGGCCCTTCTATTCTTATGCTTTCTCGTGTTTTCAGTAGGAATGGGTGTTGTATTTTATCAAAGGCTTTTTCTGCATCTATTGAGATAATCATGTGATTTTTGCTGGTTAGATTATTAATATGGTCAATTATGTGGATTGTTTTCCTCCAACCTTTTGTTACTGGTATGATTCCTACGTGGTCATAATGAATAACCCTCGTGATGACTTGCTGGAGTCTTTTTGCTAGTATCCTATTTAAGATTTTTGCATCTATATTCATTAAGGAGATTGGTCTATAGTTTTCTTTCTCTGTTTTTGGCCTGCCTGGCTTTGGGATCAGTACCATGTTTGTGTCCTAAAAAGAATTTGGTAGAACTCCTTCTTTGCTTATCCAGTCAAATAGTTTGTATAATATTGGGATTAGTTGTTCTTTGAATGTTTGATAGAATTCATTTGTGAATCCATATGGACCTGGGGATTTTTTTCTTAGGGAATTCTTTGATGGCTTGTTCAATTTCTTTTTGTGATATGGGGTTGTTTAGGTAACTGATTTCTTCCACTGTTAGTCTAGACAATTTATATATTTGTAAGTATTAATCTATATCACCTATATTGCTATATTTGTTGCCATATAATAGGGCATAATACTTTTTAATGACTACCTTAATTTCCTCTTAATTAGAAGTGAGGTCTTCCTTTTCATCTTGGATATTGTCAAATTGATTTTCTTCTTTCCTTTTTTTAAGTAGATGGACCAATACTTTATTTTGTTTTTTCAAAGTACAAGCTTCTCATCTTATTTATTAAATCAATAGTTCTTTGACTTTCAATTTTATTAATTTCTCCTTTGATTTTTAGGATCTCTAATTTAGTCTTTATCTGAGGATTTTTAATTTGTTCTTTGTCTAGAGTTTTTTTTTTTTTAATTTGCATGCCCAATTCATTGACCTCTGTCCTTCTTAATTTGTTAATAAATGAATTCAAGTATATAAATTTTCCCCCTTAGTACTACTTTGGCTACATCCCATAGGTTTTGAAAGGATGTCTTATTATTGTCATTTTCCTCAATGAACTTATTGTTTCTACAATTTGTTCTTTAACTATTTACGGAGAATCGTATTTTTAAATTTCTAGTTAATTTTTGATTAACCTCTTCATGTACACTTACTAATTATTATTTTCATTGTGTTGTGATCTGAAAAGGTTGCATTTATTATTTCTGATCTTTTGCACTTTTTTGCAATTTTTTTTTGCCCTAATACATGGTTAATTTTTCTGAATGTACCATGTGCTGCTGAAAAGAAGGTGTATTCCTTTTTGTCCCTATCTACTTTTCTCCACTTGTCTAATAACTCTAATTTTGCTAACATTTCTTATACTCCTCTTACATCTTTCTTACATATTTTTGCTTTGATTTATCTATTTCAGATAGAGGAATTTTCATGTCTCCCATTAGTATAGGTTTTCTATCTATTTCATCCTTGAGCTCCACGAGTTTCTCCTTTAGAAATTTGGATGTTATGCCATTTGGTGCATAAATGTTGGGTACAGATATTTCCTCATTGTCTATACTGCCTTTTAAAATTTTGCAATTACCTTCCCTATCTCTTTTAACTAGATTTATTTTTACTTTGGTTTTGTCAGATATCATGATTGCCACTCCTGCTTTCTTTTTTTCAGTTGATGCCCAATAGATTTCGCTCCACCCTCTTACTTTCACCCTGTACATATCTACCTTCCTCATGTTTGTTTCTTGTAGCCACAATATGGTAGGGTTTTGGATTCTAATCCACTCTGCTATTCACTTGCAATTTATGGATGAGTTCATTCCATTCTCATTCATAGTTATGATTACTAGCTGTGTGTTTCCCACCATTTGTTTTTCTACTCCTGGTCTGGCCTTTTCTTCTTTCACTATTTCCTTCTACACCAATGTTTGTTTTTAATCAGTCCCCCTAGTTCCCAATCTTATTTTACTTCCCTTTTGATCCCAACTCCATTCTTGTTCCAGCTTCCTGGGTGATAACAACAGTTTCCACAAGTTACCAATTACCTCTTTTCTTATAGGGATACTTAACATTTTAACTTATTGAGTCTCTTTAAAAAAAGAATGGGGGTAGTTTGTTTGTTTCATTTTGTTTTTGTTTTTCCCCTCTTTTTAAAATTAAATTTTGAAGATTCTTTTGCGTTCTGTGATTGGGCATTGAATTTTCTGTTCAGGTCTGGTCTTTTATTTAGAAATTCTTGGAATTCTTCTATTTTGTTGAATGACCATACTTTTCCCTGTAAGATTATAGTCAGTTCTGCTGGGTAGTTGATTCTTGGTTGTAGACCTAGTTCCCTTGCTTTCCAGAATATCATATTCCATGTCTTTTGGTCTTTCAGTGTGGATGTAGCCAGATCTTGTGTTATCCTCACTGTGGTTCCATGGTATCTCAATGACTTCTGCTTGGGAGCTTGTAATATTTTTACTTTGGTCTGATAGTTCTTGAGTTTGGCTATAACATTTTTGGGTGCTATCAGTTGGGGATTAAGTACAGGAGGTGATCTGTGGATTCTTTCAATCTCTGCTTTTGCCTCTTGTTCTAGAATATCTGGATAGATTTCTTGAAAAATTTCCTGCAGTATTATGTCCAGGCTTTTTCATTTATCATGGTCTACTGTTAGACCAATGATTCTTAAATTGTCTCTCCTTGAACATTTTTCTCAGTCCTCTGTTTTGTGAATGAGATACTCCATATTTTCCTCTATTTTTCATTCTTTTGGTTTTGTTTTATAGTGTGCTGCTGCCTTATGAGTTAACTTGATTCTAGTTATTCTATTCCAGTGCTTAAAGACTGAATTTCATACTTGGCTTTTTGGTCATCCTTCTCCTTTTGGTCTGATTTTCTTTGGAGGTCATCTTTCATTCTCTTTACCTCATCTCTCAACTCCTTTGCCTCATCTTTCATCTTCTTTGCCTCATCTTTCTTCTTCTTTGCCTCATCTTTCATCTCCTTTGCCTCATTTTCAAACTGGTAGATTTTGGCTTTCAAGGCACTATTTTCTGTTTTCAGGTGACTTATCTTAATTTTTAAATTCTTGTCCCTATTATCTCTATCCTCCTTTAATTGTGTTTTGAATTGCATTTTGAGTCCTTCCAAAGCCTATGTCAAATTTGATGGGATTTCTGTTCTATTACTTGACTCCTCCTGTGTTTTGTTTGTTCTTTGTTTATTGCCTGTGCAGAAACTCTCAATTGTAGTTTCTTTCTTCTTTTTCTGTTTTTTTGCTTATGTTTACCCCTTCTTTGCTCCCTGTGTTTGTCTGTGCTCTTGCTCCTCTCATTTTTTTGGTTTAGGGGCTTTCAGTCAGTCTCCCTTCTTGGAGCTTTGTCATATCTCTCTGTGCAGTATCTGGGGGTGGAGTATTGGAGTTTGAGCTTCCCTGTCCTCTGGATGCTTTTGATTGGATTAAAGTCTAGCAGTCAGTGAGGGAGGGGTGTTGCAGCCTAGGATTCCCTGAGTTCTGAAGACTTTTGATGGGATTAAATTCATCTTGGTTGGGCTAGTTGTTCTCTGAGGCCAAAAAACTTTTGGAAGGCTGGAGCAGTATGGAAGATCTCCATGGCTCTGACCAGGCCGCCAGTTCCTCTCCAGCTTCTTCCCTGCCATCTTTGCTTGACTCTCTGAGCTTGGCACTGCCCTGCCCACAAGGTACATACTCCAGATTTGTGCCTTTGCCAGCCCAGAGGTTCCCGCTGCCGCTGGAGGCCCAGATCTCTAGGTGGGGGAGGGGATGGATTTTGGGACCTTCCTTCTGCCTTCCCCTTAAATCTGAGTGTTCTCGGATTCCAGCTTTTGGGGGGGGGATAATACCTTTTTTGATGAGTCCAGCAGGAGGGTTCCGTGACTCTTTCTTGTTGTTAGATTTGATTTTCAGTCCCCTAGGATCATTCCGTTTGCAATCAGTAATGAAAGGTATTCAGAGGTCTGAACTTTTATTTAAAACTTTTGTACAAACAAAATCAATGCTACTAAAATTAGAAGGGAAGAAACAAATTGGGGGAAATCTTCATAACAAAACCACATTTGATAAATAGACAAGTGACATGAATAGGCAGTTTTTGGATAAAAAAATCAAAACTATCAATAAACAGGTGAAAAAATGTTCTAAATATCTCATAATCAGAGAGATTCAAATCAAAAGTCTGAAGTATCACTTCATACATAGCAGATTAGCTAACATGAGAGCAAAGGAAAGTAATAAATGTTGGAGGGGATGTGGCAAAATTGTGGCATTAATGCATTCCTGGTGGAGTTATGAATTTATTCAACCATTCTGAAACTATGGAACCATGCCTGAAGGACGCTAAATGACTGCCTTTTGATCCTGCCAAAGCACTGCTTTGTTTGTACTCCAAAGAGATAATTAGGTAAAAGACTTGTACAAGAATATTCATAGCCATGCTCTTTGTAGTGGCAAAAAATTGGAAAATGAGGGGATGCCCTCCAATTGGAGAATTGCTGTACTGATTTGGTGTTTGTTGGTGATGGAATAGTATTGTACTCAAAGAAGCAATGAACTGTAGGAATTCCATATGAAATGGAATGACCTCCAGGAATTGATGCAGAGTGAAAGGTGCAGAACCAGGAAAACACTGTACACAGAGACTGATACACTGTGGTACAATCAAATGTAATGGACTTCTCTACTAGCAGCAATGCAATGATCGAGGACATTTTTGAAGGACTTTTGAGAAAGAACACTATCCACATTCATAGGAAAATCTGTGGGAAAAAAAACACAGAAGAAAAACAACTTCTAGGTCCCATGTGTCAATAGGGATATGATTGGGATTATAAACCCTAAATGATCACCTTAGTACAAATATCAATAATATGTAAATAGGTCCTGACCAAAGACACATGTAAAACCCAGTGGAATTGTGCACCTGTATGGGAGGGGATTCAGGGAAGAGGAGGGAAAGAACATGATTTTTGTAATCCTGGAAAAAATTCTCCAATCAATTAAATAAAATTTAAAAATAAATAAATAAAATCATGACAATACTTTCTCAGAATTATAATCATGATTCTCTGAAAACTATTACTAACATTAAAACCTAATTATCTGTAAGGTGTAGTGGTATTTTTCTCATTCCAATAATTAAATTAGGGGAGCAAGGAAAATGTACCTCTCAGATTGTTGTATTAGAGAAGAGTTTTTGACCAAACAACAATTTGAAAGGACTACAGGAATTAAGTGGATATTTTTGATTGCATATAATTAAAAAGCTTTGACACTAACCAAAAAATGCATCCAAATTAGAATGAAAACAGCAAACTGGGGAGAAAATTAAAGATAGTTGCTCTGATAAGGGCCTCCTCTTTCCAAATGGAACTGAGACAAATTTTAAAAACTAAGAGTCATTCTTTAGTTAATCATTAACTAAGGGATATGTATAGGCATTTTTCAGAAGAAGAAAACAAATCTATCAGTAGTCAGAAGAAAAAATGCTCTAAATCACTATTGATTAGAGAAATGGAAATTAAAAGAAACTGGGGGGGTACTTCATACTTTCAGATTGGCTAAAATGACAGAAAAGGAAAATTACAAATTATAGAGGAGTAGTGGAAAATTTGGGACCAAAACACTGGTGTTGGATTTGGAAACTAGTCCAAACATTCTGAAAAAATATTTTGAACTATGCCCAAAGGGACATAAATCTGTGCATACCTTTTGACCTGATAATATCACTATTAATTTTTTTTTATCTCTATGAGATTAAAGGAAAAGAAAATGACCTCTATGTATAAAATATTTTAACAGCTCTTTTTGTTGTCATAAAGAATTATAAATTATGGGAATGTTCATCAACTGGAGTATAGCTGAACAAGCTATGATATATGATTTTGATGAAATATTATGTTTAAAAACAAATGTTGAATAACATATTCTCAGGGAAAAAAAATGAGCAAGTTGGGCAGGGTTAGGCCAAAAGCTCAAACCTCAGACACCTGAGGCTATGGCAAATGATGGGCAGGGTTTGGGGAGGGTAGAGATAATATAGAACAGTCCTTTTAGCACACAGCAATTACTACAACTAAAGATATAAAATAAATATGACACTTTACTTGACAGACATCTGAAGCTTGTGGAAGTGGATCTCTGAAGGGTTATAAAAGTAAATGTACAACACTTGGCTGGAGGTATGAGTATGCCATAAGATTCATTTCCATAAGTAAGGGAAGGTGGGGAAAGATGCTACATAAATTCCTGTATGGGTTATATAATTCCTCAGCTTCCAAATCCTTATGGACAATCTGAAATATTTCAAGTGTTTGTGAGTGGTTCTGTAGAGAAAGACATTTTATGCCAGAATGTGCCTCTGAAGATTTTAACTCTGGGCCATACTTCCACAAGGCTCAGAAAGATTGATTTTGTTATCTTTCTCCTAATGATGGCCTCTTTATTTTCTCTTCCATATATCCTTTCAAAGATAAAAAATGGCAAACTCCAAACCTTAGGGATATGAGTAAAGTACTTATCAAGATATTCATTCACTCCAATTCACTCTACAGGTTACAAACAGAAATAGATAGTCTGTGCCCTTAAGGATTTTATATTCCATTGTGGATACAAGTTTACAGAACTGTTAGTTTTATTCAAATTAATATCCTGAAACAAAGAGCACTAAATTATAAGATCAGGATAAAATGACTTAGAGAAACATAGCACCTGAACTGAGCTTTGTTAGAAGAAAGAGATTCTTATATGTGAAGGTGAAGTGGGAGAGAATTCCAGAAACTGAGAAGAGCCTTTGTATATCAAAGCTGAGCAGTAGCCAATATGTCACTTTGACTAGAAAGAAACATGTTATAATCAGTCTTTGACTACCAGAAACAAGGGCCTAGAGGAGTTGTCACTTTGAACTTCATTTTTTTTCAAAATGATGAATCCTCTTCTAAAGGGAGGACTCTGGCATTTTTCTTACCTTATGTAATGAAAATTACAGGAAAGACAAAGGTAAAAAGACCCAATGTCTGAAGTCCAAAGGACAAAGTATTTTAGGAAGACAGATTTGACAGCTGAGTGGAGAATGTTTTGAAACTGGGAGAGATTTGAATAAAAGAGACCAACCAGAAGACTACTAAAGCTATCTAGGTATGATTTAATGAATCTATGGCATAGTTATTTCATTGTAAGAGAAGAGATGAGAGAATATCAGAGAGATCTTTTGAAAGCATAATCAGAAGGCTAATACTACTTAAACTGTCTTTTCTGGTTCTATTTTCCAGGTCTGTTGATTTTTTTTCTTCTTCCTGGTTAGTTTACATATTCTTTTATTTTTCAATCTTTTGTTTTTTGGTGTCTTGATGTTTCATGAAGTCACTAGCTTCCATTTGATCATTTCTAATTTTTAAGGAGTTATTTTTCTTATCATTAAGGTTTTGTACATTTTTTACCAGTTGTCAAAATTTTATTTTAAGGAGTTGTTTCCTTTAATATATTTAGTGCCACTTATATCAAGTGATTAACTTTCTTTTCATAATTTTCTTGCATAGACCTTATATAAATAATTTTTCTCTATTGCTTTCATCTGGTTTTTAAAATCTATTTTTTCTCTTTTAATTTCTTGTTTATCTCTACTAAGAATTATTGTTGGACTTATCCCAATCTGTATTTTTCTTTGGGGCTTTGCTTCTAGATGTTTAGAAACCATTTTCCTCTGAGTGTGTCTGGGTTTTCCTTGTCATTATGTTGGATTTATATAGAAAGGTTCTTTTTATTGTTATTATTTCCTTGTTTTTCAGAAATTCTTCTTGATTTTGAACTTTATTTTAGAGTTATGCCCTGTTCACTTTGCTGGGGGTTGACTAGTTTTTCTGTCTATTAAGTCCTTCTGATCTCACAGTTTAATCTAGGGAATATTTAAAGGTTTTGATACTTTCATATTGATATGATCCAAAGAAATTCCTGAAAATTATCTTCCTGGACACTACTTTCCTCTTTACCCATTTCGGGAACATTGTCCCATAGGACAATAACCATTTGTTTCCGTCGTAGAGTTATGACCGATAATTGGTTAATGGGAAACTAAATTAACAAATGGTAGTAGATCCTATGGCTGGTGTTATGATAGGGTTCCATAACATCTCTTTGTGACAAGGTGTTCAATCCCCCTATTATTACTGAGTTCCACCTGTCTAATTCCAGGCCAATCCCTACTCTAGTGACTCAATTCCTGAACCAGTATGTATAAATTTTTCTTTCTGTTCTCAAAAGTAGGACTGTGGTGGTAAAAAAAAATGACTCACTATGATGTTTTCTTATATTTCTTACTTTAAATTTTATGTTTGCTTTGGGGGGGGGGTCTTTTTGTAGAAAGGTTTGAGGAGAGATTATCAGTTCTCAACTTTTATTTCATTATATTGAACTATAATGGAAACTTTTCATCTAATCACTACAAGATTTATAAAAAAAACTGACAACTGAACAATCAAAAAGATGTAACCTGTTGATTGAAACTTTACAACAAAATCTTCCTCTGTCTTTAAACCAAGCGATGAAAATTTTCTATGCCGAAAATAAAACCTGCATACGTGTATGTATAATATGTATATCACTATGTATAATATGTGCATATAATATTACAGAATTGCATGAAAGCTTTTTATACAGTCAGGTTTTTTCCCCTACGCCCTTTTAATGTTACCTAAACTATTTATTCAATGCCATTCCAATTAAATACGAACAACAAAAAATCATTGTGCTAAAAAACATCCCTCAGAAAAAGAAAAGAAAAACATCAAAAGAATTAATTAAAAAAAAACATAAAAGAAGGTATAGCAGTAATAGAATTTAAAGCATAATTAGTCAGATTTTCATTTTAATTATACTAGCTCTGCCCATTCATGAACAATTAATATTTCTCCAATTATTTAGATCACATTTTGTGTGTGTGTAAGAAGTGTTTTATTATTGTGTTCATGCTGGTCCTGGGTTTGTTTTGATAGAAATATTTCCAGGTTTTTTATGCTATTTGTGTTTATTTTAAATGGAGTGTCTCTTTTTATCTCTTCTTGGAAAACCTTGCAACATACAAAAATGTTGATTCTTCATGTGGGTTTATTTCATATCTTCTTTACTAAAATTATTTTTTTCAACTAACTTTTTAGCTGAATCTCTAGGATTTTCTACATATACCATCTGGTTTGTTTTGATTTTACCTTAATATATGGTGTGAGGTATTGGTCTATGCCTAAATTGAGCCATACTATTTTCTAATTTTCTCAACAGTTTTTTTTTTTTATTAAATAGTGATCTCCCTCAAAGGCTTGGATCTTGGAGTTTATCAAACATTAGGTTACTGTTGTCATTTACCATTGTGTGTTGAATGTCTAATCTATGCCAATTTTCCACCATTCTTTTGGGATTTTTTATACAGTATCAGATTATTTTGAGAATTGTTGCTTTATAATAATACCTGAGATCTAGTTTAGGTAAGCCCCATTCCTTCAATTTCCCCCATTAACTCATTTAATATTAGAGGTGTTTTGCTTTTCCAGATGAGTTTTGTAATTTATTCTTTCTCTACAAAATAATTTTTGAGTACTTTAATTGATATGATACTGAATGAGTAAGTTAAGTAGAATTGTAATTTCTCTTATATTGACTCACCTTACCCATGAGAAATTAATATTTTCCCTTTTGTTTATACTTAGATTTATTTTTTTTCCAGAAGTGCTTTGTAGTTATGATCTCTAATTCTTGTGTTTTAATTGCCAGTTAGGTTCCCGGGTGTTTTATATTATTTACAGTTATTTAAATGAGATTTCTCTTTCTATTTCATGCTGCTGGATTTTATTGGTAGTATAGAGAAATAGTAATTATTTATGTGGGTTTATTTTATATACTTTAATTTTTCTAAAGTAATTATTTGTCATGATTAGATTTTTGGTTGATTTGTTAGGTATAACATCATATCATCTGCAAATAATATAGCTTTATTTTCAATGACTTCTCATTTCTGCTTGATTTATCATTTCTAATACAATAGTGAATGATAGGGGTGATAATGAAAATATGTTTTATTCCTAATTTTCCTGTGAAGATTTCTAGATATACAATATTTGCTAATTGGTTTACATAAGTGTTATTTATAATTTGAGAAATATTCCATTTTTTCCAATGTTCCCTAATGTTTTAATAAAAATGGATGTTATTTTTGTCAAAAATTTTTCTGTCTCTTGAAATAATTATGTGGTTTCTTTTGGTTTTTAACTGATATAGTCAAATATGCTGGTAGTTTTCCAATAGTGAACCATTCCTATATTCCCTGATATAAAAACCTGCCTAGACATAGTATAGGATCCTTATAATTACTGTAATCTCCTTGCTGATATATATTTTTTAAATTTTGCATCAATATTCACTAGGGACATCTGCTTATACTTTTCTTTCTCTGTTTCTTCTCCTTGGTTTAGGTAGCTATACCATGCTTCTGTCATAAAAGAAATTTGGTAAAGTTCCTTATTCAGTTTTTTTTTTCCAAATAGTGTTCTTAGTACTGGAGTTTATTGTTCTTTACCATTTTTTGGTGTGGGGTGGGTAAGATGGAGGAGAGAAATCACTTGTGAATCCATCTGAACCAGGGGCTTTTTTCTTTGAGAATTCATTGATGGTTTATTCAATTTCTTTTTCTGAGATGGGATGCTTTAAGTATTCTATTTCTTTTTCTGCCAATATAAGAAATTTAAATTATTATAAATACTCAATTATTTCAATTAGATTTATCTACATTTTGGGCATATGATTAGTCAAAATGACACCTAATAATTGCTTTAATTTCCTCTACTTTAATTGTAATACCATCCTTTTCATTTTTAATACTAATACTTGTTTCTTTGGTCCTTTTTTAAACAACAAATTAATCAATGGTTTATCTATTTGATAGCTTTTTGTGAAACCAACTATTCATTTTCTTTAGTAGAACAATGGATTTCTTACTTTCATTTTTATTAAGCTCCCTGATTTTCAGGATTTGTAATTTGATCCTTAATTGGTTTTTGAAAAATGTGTTATTTTCCTAGTTGTTATTGGGTTTTTTAAAGGATATCCTTTTTATTTATCTGATTTTTCTCTGTTTAATTGATGTAAACATTTAGAGGTATAAATATTTCCCTAAACAATTTTCATTATATTGTTTCCTTCTTGTCATTCACTGTAATGATTTTTTTTCCTATGATTGATTTTTTTTAGCAATATTGTCTCCCCCCCTTTTTCTTTCTTTTTTAAAAATTTAACTTATTTTTCCATGGTTACATGAATCATGCTTTTCCACTCCTATTCCCTACCCCTTCCTGGAACTGACAAGCAATTCCATTGGGTTATACATGTATCATTTTTCAAAACCTATTTCCTTGTTATTTATATTTGCAATTGAGTGATCATTTCATGCCGAAACCCTAATCATATCCCCATCAAACTATGTAATTGATCATATGTTTTTCTTTTGCATTTCTGCTCCCACAGTTCTTTCTCTGGGTCCTGAATTATTACATTTCTGCTGGTAGAGTATTCTTCCCATCCCCTTCCCTTGTGTATCTTTGTGTGATAAAGATTACCCTGTTTATTTTATTTCTTCAAGTATCGCTTGGTGCCATCTTTGATTCCCCCCTTCCTTTTTTCTTTTTTTTTTTGTATATCATCTTATAGCTCTTATTACCCAATCTCTTCCAATGCAAGATTCTTCTAATTACTATAAGAGTGAATATAATTTTTGAGAGTTACAAATAACATTTTCCCCATATATTAATATATATTATTTGATCTTATTATAGCTCTTAAAGAAGAAAGTTTCAATAAAAGAACATTTTTCCCTTTCCCCTCTCTTTCTTATTTACCTTTTCATGTTTCTCTTGATCTTTGTGTTTGAATATCAAACTTTCCACTTAGTTCTGGTGTTTTCTTTACAAATATATGGAAGTCTTCTATTTTGTTGAATGCCCATACTTTCCCCTGGAAGCATATAGTCAGTTTTGATGGATAGGTGATCCTTGGTTAAAGAAGCTATTCTCTTGCCTTTCTAAATATCATGGTCCATGCCTTGTGGACCTTTAGTGTGGAAGCTACCAGGTCTTCTCTGATCCTGATTGGTGCTCCTTGGTATCTAAATTGTCTCACCCTTCCCATAGCATGCACACAATTCCACTAGGTATTACATGTGTCCTTGATCAAAACGTATTTCCATTCTGTTGATGTTTGCACTAGAATGTTCATTTAGGCTCTAGACCCCCAATCATACCCTTTTGACTCATGTAATCAAACAGTTGTTTTTCTTCTGTGTTTCTACTCCCAAAGTTTTTATGCTGAATGTGGATAATGTTCTTTCTCATACATCCTTCCAGGTTGTTCAGGATCACAGCATTGCACTAATGGAGAAGTCCATTTACATTTGATTATACCACAGTGTATCAGTATCTGTGTACAATGTTCTCCTGTTTCTATTCCTATCACTCTATTTCAATTCCTGGAGGTTGTTCCAGTTCCTATGGAATTCCTGCACTTTCTTATTCCTATGAGCACAATAGTATTCCAAAACCAACATTGAACACAATTTGTTCAGCCATTCCCCAAATGAAGGGCATCCCCTCTTTTTCCAATTTTTTTTGTCACCGCAAAGAGTTCAGCTATTAATATTCTTGTACATGTATTTTTCCTTATTATATCTTTGGGGTATAAACCCAGCAGTGCTATAGCTGGATCAAAGGGCAGACAGTCTTTTACTGCCCTTTGGGCATAGTTTCAAATTGCCCTCCAGAATGGTTGGATCAATTCACAACTCCACCAGAAATGCATTAATGTCCCAACATTGTCACATCCCCTCCAGCATTCATCACTTTCCATTGCTGTCATGTTAGCCAATCTGCTAGGTGTGAGGTGATACCTCCCAGTTGTTTTGACTTGCATCTCTCTGATTATAAGAGATTTAGAACACTTTTTCATGTGCTTATTAATAGTTTTGATTTCTTTGACTGAAAATTGCCTATTCATGTCCCTTGCCCATTTACCAATTGGAGAATGGCTTGATTATTTGTACAATTGATTTAGCTCTTTGTAATTTAGCTCTTTCTAAATTTGAGTAATTAGACTTTTGTCTAATTGTGGCCCTTAAAGTGGAAAGTTTGAATAAAAAAAAACCATTTTTCTCCTTTTCCCTCTCTTTCTTATTTACCTTTTCATGTTTCTCTTGATTTTTGTGTTTGGATATCAAACTTTCCATTTAGTTCTGATCTTTTCTTTACCAATAATTGTTAATCTATTTTGTTGAATGCCCATACTTTCCCCTGGAAGTATATAGTCAGTTTTGATGGATAGGTGATCCTTGGTTAAAGAAGCTATTCTCTTGCCTTTCTAAATATCATGGTCCATGCCTTGTGGACCTTTAGTGTGGAAGCTACCAGGTCTTCTCTGATCCTGATTGGTGTTCCTTGGTATCTGAATTGTCTCTTTTTGGCTTCTTGTAGAATTTTCACCTTAGCTTGGAAGCTCTTGAATTTGGCAATTACATTCCTGGTAGTTGTCTTTTGAGGATTTAGTGTAGAAAGTATCCTATGAACTCTTTCAATGTCTATTTTGCCCCCTTTTTCATGAACATTGGGTCAGTTTTCTTGGGTGATTCTGTGTATTATGATGTCAAGATTTCTGTTCATTTATGTCATTTCAGATAGACCAATGATTCTCAAATTGTCTCTCCCTGCTCTGTTTTTCTGATCTGTCATCTTCTTAGTGAGATATTTTATGTTTTCTTCTATTTTGTCAGTCTTTTGACTTTGCTTCCTTAATTCTTGTTGTTTTGCAAGATCATTGGCTTCCAGTTGTCTAATTTTGGTCTTTTAAGACAGGTTTTCCTTTTCAGTGTGGTCTATAATGCCTTCTGTGGCTTCTAGCTATTTCTCCAATTGGGAGTTCTTATCCTTTAAACTGTTATTTTCTCTTTGAACTATTTCCCACTTTTCTTGCCAGAAGGCTTCTATCTTTTTGATTTGCTCCAATTTAAAACCTTCAAGAGCTTGAGTATAATTTCCATTGTTTTTGAAAGGTTTTGTTACATTTATTTTAATTTCCTCCTCTATTTCCTCTGTAGCCTGGGTTTTTCCTCTGTAAAAAATTTTCCAGGGTCAGCCTCTTCCTCTTGTTTTTCTTGGAGGGAGGTTATTGTTCCTGGGCACAATTTGCTGTCACTCTGGAGATTTTTCCTTTCCTTTTTCGTCAGAAATGTGAGTGAGATGGGCAGCATCTCATTGTATGGAGTTAAGGAGTAAGGATTTTGCCTGAGGCAAGCTCTCGAATTTCTGTAGCTTCTGCTGTTTGCTGCCTTTTTCTGTGCTATCTTTCCATGAGGGCCCACAGTCTGTGCTCTTCATCCTGCTGGAGTTTCAGGTGTAGCTACTCTCAGGGGTAGGTTTTGGTTATCTTAGTCAGCTCCCAAGGACCTAGAGGTGCCCCTTACTCACTCTAGAGGTGTCACTCACTCCTTTGCTGATCCTGGCACAAGCTGACTTTGACTCCTGCTTTATACTTGGGGTGGAGGAGGGTAGATCAGCTGGTGTTTTGTTGGAAGCTTTTTCTCCCTCTATATAGTTTGGCAATGCCCAAATCCCATGTTCCTTGAATGCTGTGCCCTACTGTAGAGTCCCTTCATTCTTATGTATTTGTTTGTTTGTTTGTTTGTTTTGGTCTTTTGAGGTAGTCTATATTGGTGTATGCTGAGGAGAAGAAAAGTCTTACATCTAGACTGCCACCATTTTTACCTGGAAGTCCAAGACTGAAAAAATTTTAATACAAATGCCTGCTCCCAAAAACTTGGGGAGAGTTTATGAATCATTAGAGAACTTGGAAACCATAAGAAAACAAAACAATCTGAAAAACAATATTTCAAGAAATCATAAAAGATAGCTGTCTGGATCTATTAGAGAGGGAAGAGTAAAACTATTAAGAATTATTCTATGTCATCCTGAGTGGAGCCTCAAATTGAAATTACTCAGGGATATCTTAGCCATAATTCAAAGTTTACAGGTAAAGAAAAACTATTTACCTCTTAAGAGCTTTCTTGATGTTATTCCAAACATCATCTAGCCTTTCACAAGAAATTCAAGTACTTAAATATATTCAACTTAACATAAACATTCTCATTTAATAAAGGTATCAAAAATATATATATATATATATATATATTATCAATTATATTACTTAGGGGGCACTGATTGGTGGACAAATTAGCAAATAAAACTTTTGTTGAGTATATCATTAATGGTGAAAATATCAGAAAGCACTGGAATACATCTTCTTTAATAAAGGTAAGACAGACAGAAATTGGCCCATGCTAATGGAGTGGAATTTGGGATTTATATAATAAATCTGTAAAATTTGGACTATAACCTCCAAATTCTAAAATGTATATGTCATTATAATACTATAAAAGATATATCACAAAGAGAACTAAGAGAAAAGGAAAGGTCTTATACTAACAATTTTTTTAGTCACTCTTTGTTCTAGTAAGGATATGAAAAGAGAGGGAGTGTCAATCAGTTTGGAATATACTTGAGTAAATTTTGTTATGTAATTACAATAGCATATTTTTTCACTATAATATATTATGAAAATTATATTTAGAGGAATCTGGGTAAGCTTGCAAAAAGTGATGTATCATTAAATAAGTAGAGTCAGGATAACTATCAATGACTACAAAAATGTAAATGAAAACAAGTTTGAAAAATATAATTGAGGGAGCAGCTGGGTGGCTCAGTGGATTGAGAGTCAGGCCTAGAGAGGGGAGGTCCTGGGTTCAAATCTGGCCTCAGAAATTACCCAGCTGTGTGACCCTGGGCAATTCACTTGACCCCCATTGCCTAGCCCTTACTACTCTTCTGCCTTGTATCCAATACACAGTATTGACTCCAAGACGGAAGGTAAAGGGTTAAAAAAAAAGAAAAATGTAATTGATCAATAAAATTATCAATTATTTTTTAAGAAAAATAATTATGTATTATCCTTCCAACCTCTGGAGCAGTCGATGATGTATCATTAGTAAAAAATGAGATTAACATTTTCAGTTAGTGTCAAAGATTGAATTTGTTTTTCTTAACTAAACCTATTTATTACAGGGTTGAGCATTTTTTGAAGTTGGAAGCAGAAGATTGGAGGGGGAGAAGTTGGTAGGGTAGGAAAAAATAAAGAAAAGTATGGAAAGAAGTCTTGATCAATGACACATGTAAAACCCAGTGAAATTGCATGTCATCTACAAGAGGGGTTGGGGGAGGGGAGGGAAATAACATGAATCTTGTAACCATGGAAAAATATTATAAATTAACTAATTAGATAAAATTTTCCAAAATGAAAAATATAAAGAAAAGAAAATCAAAGAAAAAATACACAGTATAAGAAAATTTACATGATATCATCAACAAGAATTAAAATTATTTGTGGCTTGTTAATTTAACATACACCTAAAATTTTAACAATCAGAGTTTGTGGTTTCATATATAAATACCTTTTTCTGGTCTATTTGGAGCTATTTATTTTTTCTTATTGAATAAAGTTGAAATGAACTAAATATACAATTTTAAACATACATATAATCATGAGGCATTAGAATTAGAAAATACTAAACAATGTCATTAAGAATTATTTTCTTTTAAAAAATCAGTAGAATAAAGGCATCATGCAAAACTAATAGGTTTACAATGTTAACTTTGTGAATGAGAGGATTGGGGCAACAAGTGGTTAATTGTTGTAATCACTCTGACCCCATCTTGTAATTCAGTTCTAGAGTTAGCTTAATTTCTATCCTATTGTGGGTTTAATCCTATTTCTGTCTTATCATAAAACCTTATTTGACATGTGCTAATGGGGAAATAACCTTATTGCATTGTGTGAACCTAGCTTTTGCGAATTTTAGATTTACTCCATCCTTTAGATGTCTTTAGAATTTTAGCAACCAGGAAAGTATACACCCCCACTTAAGGATTAACTATGAGGAGGATTTCCTAAGACCAACATCTGCTAGCAAGTGACAAATCAGAAACAACTGACAGACCCCCTCGGCTGTCCTAAGCCAAACTTAAGCTACCATTGGTACATGTGAGATGCAGGAAGTGATGTAAAGAACTGCCTATTTATTCTTGTCACTTCCTCTCTTTTGGGCTCTGTGGCATGGGGAGCTCTTGGTGTTTTGGCATGCTTGAGGTGTTTGGCTCTGTAGCATGGTTTATGTAAGGTGTCTTCCCTGAGCAACTTTGGTGAGTGGTAAGGCTTACTCCTCCTTTCCTTGACCTTCTAAAAAGCACTATCTTCCTAAGAGGCCCCTCATCTCAGAGGAGGCCTCATGGATGGAAGCCAAGCTAGATTTAATCTTCTGAGAAGGCCCCTTGGCCAAGGCCTCTGAACTTCATTTGGCTTAGGCTAGGCCAGAGAAAATCTTATATCCTTTCCTCTCTCTTCATCTTCTTAATATCTTCCTACTATTGTAATTATACCACCACAAAAATCCCAAACTGTCTTGAGTATTTTATTGGGATTGAATTTAAATCTCTGATGAGCACTAAAAGAATATATTCATTCAACAACTCTAATTTTTACCCTTAACACTTTTCATGGCTGAGTAACTGGACCACCTATTCCTGCCATGTTCAGAGATATGTAAATAATGTCCTGGGTTATTCTGACCAGAAATCCATTCAGTTCTAAAGACTGATACAAAAGATTTACCCGTAATTATTCATCTCAAGCCAACCTTACATCTTTTCTGATAGGACTCATACTGATCAGTTATTATTTCTTTGTTCTTTTGATTATTCACAGACGTGGGGGAATGGGCTACTTTCCTATCTGATTTTAAGGAAGTGCACCTGTCTGGTCTCTTACTACCAAACTGGAAAGTCTCTAACTTTCTTATCATTAGACATTAGATTACCTAATGTTGTATTGTTATCTTTTTAATTAATTGGTCTTACTCAATTGTTTTTGATGCATAAAACATTGTGTTCACCTGTATTTTGGGTCCAGTCCTAAGCTCAGAAAAATGCCTGTTTCCAGTTTATTGAGGAATTGGCAGGCATTGCTTAATAAATTCATATATTCCAAAACTTCAACTTCTATTTCCTCACTCACTTCCTCTTTCATCTGTCACATGGGTATTTCCCTTGAATCATGAAGACCAAAATCTTTATGTGTCTGTTCATTAAACAATGAGATTATCATTAATATTCTTATATACATGTGTAACACCCAAGTTACTTTAAGGAATTCCTTTAGTGTTCAATGTTCAACACTGAGAAGATACTAATGGAATGCAGTTTGTGGTCCATCACTTCTCAAAATTAAATTCTTATTGATAATCTCTGACATATTGCTCACATCCATCATGTAGTTCTATAATACCTTTTGAGTGCATTTCAAATTTGATCTAAGCATAATTTATGAAAGAGTATTTAAAATAAGGAATTGGATTCTAAATCAGAGAAATAAGAGTCTGAAAAGACACCATATATAGCATGATATGGAGTGCTCCTATGACTGTCACTTATTACCATTTGTAAATTGCTTAATCTCTTTCTCTACTTTCAATTGTTCTTAAATTAGAGATAATATATACTTCCTACCTTTGGGATTATTGTGAGGAAAATATTTTATAATCCTTAAACATAAGTCTAATATTATGATTAATAATCATTCATTATATTTAGACCTACTGGTTTTGTAGTTGTTATTGTTGGAGACTGAAATGGGACACCACTACAGTATCTTTTCTGCAAAAAAACTTAAATGGAGTCAAGAAGAACTGGACATAATTGAAATGACTGAATAATAAGAATAACAAATCATTAATAATGAACTACTAATATTATATTAGATTCTTTTTAAAATTGATAAAAGCAATATGACCAACTCCATGAGATCTACCAACTCTGGATATTTGAATCCCTTAGAAACACTTTAAATCTATTTCCTCAATATCCTTAGGAAAAAGCACATATTATTTTTTCTATTTAGACAGAATAAAAGTTCTCTATCCCAACATTACTTAAATTAAGAATCTCAGGGGTCAAAATAAAATGCAGAGGTCTCTGTGAAAGCAACTAACTGAGCATATTTCCAAAAACATTTTTTCTTTTAACAAGAATAGAATTATATGGATAACTATGTGGCCAAGCCTTAAGATGGAAGGACTTGGGTTTAAATTTGGCCTTAGGTACTCTCTAGCTTTGTGGCAAGTCACTTACCTCCATGGCCTAGCCCTTACTGTACTTCTGCGACAGAACCAATATAAATTGATTTTAAGGAGGGAGATAAAGTTGAGAAAAGCAAACAAACAAGAATCCAACTCTATCAGACAGAATCCAAATCTATCAGACATCTCCACTTCTTAAATCACCATGACTTCTTTGGGACAAATCCTTTCCACAATACCCAATATTGGACTGTGATCCTGACAACATTCCATTTCAATTTCAAAACAGAGTTCTCCAAAAACAACTGTGTCAATTTTATGGAAATTTAGTCCCCAAAGAACAAATTGACAATAGCAAATGGACTGTCTAGACAGTTATGGAATCAACAAAAATTCCTCCCCATCAGATTTCAGTATGGGAGCAATGGAGAAAATCTCTGCAGGGACAAAAAAAGATGCACCTGTTGATGATACCTAAGTTTATTATTGATTATGTACTGAAGTAGAGCAAAAATATAGCCAGCACAAGAGAAGAAAAATTCAGTGGCAGGAAAGTAAGCATTCACATTTCTACTTTCCATAAGAATGTCAGGCTGGCAAATCCAAGCTGACATGAAGGCAGAACTAATGTTTCTCTATTGGTTTTTTATTGCAGATATTCATCATCCTGTTTTCCTTTCCTGTTGCTGCATTTTATACGTGTGGGCCATAACTTAAATGCCAAAGCTATTCAATTATCTCACTGGCATGATGAGTGGCAGCCATAGTGGGAAGCAGAAATAAATGCCATAGTATGCTATGATATTTAAGTATGCTTTAAGATGTCACAAAAAATATTTACAATGGGTCAAATAGGTGCTATGCTAACCATGACTCTAGAAGAGGGACTCCACAAGAATCTATATAATATTGGACAAACTGTGGAAACTTGGTTCAAAACAAATAGGAAGGAAGTAAAGAAGGAAGAAAGGAAAGAAGGAACGAAGGAAGGAAGGAAGGAAGGAAGGAAGGAAGGAAGGAAGGAATGAAGGAAGGAAGGAAAGAAGGAGGGAGGGAGGGAAGGAAGGAAGGAAGGAAGGAAGGAAGGAAGGAAGGAAGGAAGGAAGGAAGGAAGGAAGGAAGGAAGGAAGGAAGGAAGGAAGGAAGGAAGACAAAATAAAAAAGAAATTTATAAGAAGAGAGGGAAGGATGGAGGAAGGGAGGAAAGAAGTGAGGGAGGCAGAAAGGGAGGGGAATTTGTTTCATGCTGTCTACAGGTCAGGAACTATATTAAGTATTGAAAATACAAATATAAAAAACCATAGCACAAATTGCTCTTCAGAATTATAAGAATACAATAATAAACACACAACACAATATACACATAAGCATATCCATTGTATGCATATGCACATAATACATACTTGTATGAGAATGGTGGTCAAGGGAGGTATCTTTTAGTTCAGAAAGTTTTATAGATGGTGAAAGAAACTGTAATGCAATTGAATAAGAAAAAGAATTATGTCCTTTTGGAATTCCAAAATTAGAATGAGTGGATGTATAGACATACTTAGAAGGCAGAAATCTTTCTAAATCAAAGGAGTATAGAATTCAGAGGGAATGACTATGGCCATTTGATTTAGTGATTCCATAGTGGCTGAATACTGGCTTGAAATAACTTGTGACATTCAGATATCAGTTCTTAAAATACAATTTAATCCCATTTAAATAGTTTATACAATGAAAAGTGTTACCTCTAGTAGACACAATTATTAAAGATGTCCAAATATATCAAGCCTCTTTAAATCACTTCAAAAGCAGCATCATAGTACTGAAAAAACAAACCTGACCTGGTGATATGATTGCTACAGGTTACAAAAAATTATATTCTCTATATTTAGACTAAAGTTTTTACTATAACATATTTGGTGACTGTAAGGGGTAAATTTAGGCATTTTCAAGGAAATATAAATTTAGTTGGTCATCAGGGATTAATGCAAATCACAATAAAAATACTCAAGTCAGTTTGGGAATTTTATGGTGATTTAATTAATATAGAGGGAAGGAATTAAGTAGAGAGAGGGGAAAGGGTATAGGACTTCTCTGGCCTAGCATAAGCCAAGGGGAGTTCAGAGACTTTCCAACCAATAGACTTCCTCTGAGATGGGGGGACTCCTAGGAGGAAGGTATTTTAGGAAAGATAAAGGGGAAAAAAAGAATCAGCCTAAACACCAAAAGAACTCAGGGAAGACACACCTATACTAGGCTACTAAGCTTCCCCCAGTATTGTATCAAGGATGTTGGCCCCCAAACCCATACAATAGCTGTAGCCATGCCAAGATGCCAAGATGCCCAGCATGCTGCCACCAGCCCCCTCTCTGCCACAAGAGCCAGAGACACCTCTCTGCAAAAAGATCCTGGAGAGAGGAAGTGACATGAAACATATAGACCATTTTTACATCACTTCCTGCACCTCACATGTACCAATGGTAGCTTGAGCTTGACTTAGGACAGCCCAGGCAGTCTGTCAGTTGTTTCTGATTTGTCATTTCCTAGCACATGTCTGTCTTAGGCCATCCTTCTCAACACTTAATCCTTAAGTAGGGGTATAGACATTCCTGTTTTGTTCCACTAAACAGGGTGGAGTAAATCTAAAATTCACAATCCCCTCTGATGATGATTGGGGGACTAGTCTCCCCAATTGATCACTAAATATGATCATACTGCATCTCCAAATTCTCTAACTGCATATGCATATATAATTTTACTTTCTAAGAGGAAACTAAAATAGTTACACAGAAGACGGGAATAGAAGAGAGAAAGACAGCAAAACCAATGTTTGCTGGGCACATTGACAAAAACCAATTAGGGGACAATCCAATTTGTGCATAAGAGTATACAGTCAAATAAATGTTCAATCAAACTTCAGTTCAATCAACCACACCCAAAATTCATTCTGGATGTTCTTGATGTAGCATATGTTTTCCAGCATCTTTCAGCAACAATTCATTCTCTGGATTTTGGGAGTTAACAAGCTTCCTTCTTTCTAGATCTTTCTTGAACAAAATTTTAAATCTCAAATTTCTATTAAAATACAACACCCCCCAAGTGGGTTGTAAAAAAACATCCAGTTCAGCTCAGGATGCATGTTTGAGTTATGAGTTGGTATGAGTCAATAATCAAAAGAAGAGAAAAACAAACCAAAAACATTAAAAAATGGAAGAAATTTAAACTGTTGGTAGAAAGAAAAAAATTCAAAATCAGAATCAAAATATCAAAATCTATATATATGAATAACCAAGAATAAATTCATAACAGGCCCTTGTATTAGGGTTTAATAAATTTGTAACATGCCCTTGTATTAGGGTCCAATTACAATAATTTCTATCCCACAAGCCTGTAGGACAGAAGGCAGTAATATTTCACTGACCCATTTGCAGCTAAGACTACAGGAAGTTGCCATACTATAAGAAAGAAATAGAACTAGAATTTTATTTTGATAGGGAAGTGTCATTCCCTGGTATGATTTTTTTGTTATTCTCAGGGATATAGGGAGCCAGTATGATAGCCAAACTTTTGTACTTGTCTGTGAGTATTTTACAAAGAGTTCAGATACAAGGAAGTCCTACATCTTAACATATGTCAAACATCGCAACCTAGAGTCTCACACTAAGTTCAAGTCCTTTTGTAATGGCTTAGAAGTGCATCAATCCTAGATGTATTGGGTTTTTTTTTTACCTGTGTGCTCTTTTTGGCTCTATTCAGGTTAAGTCTGTGCTCATTGTTTTTAATCCCATTTCTTAGAATCAGACACAAACACTAATAACAGTCCCATAACATTTTATCAATAAATGGCAAGTTTCCACAGCTTAAAGCTTTGGGGTATGCAATGATATTATAGCAAGTATATATATATATATATATATATATATATATATATATATATATGTATATAAACTTATATTACTTCAGAAAAAATAATATTAATTGTATGTACCTTTAGTATAAGAAATTAGGAAAAAGGAAAAAATCAAATATTCTGATCAAAAGAAAAGAAAAGCAATAATAAAAATAAGGGGGGAAATTTCAGGAATTCAATGTGTTCTCGAAAAACAGCATCCACTTGTCAACAGATTATTATCTCCAATGCATGTGATAGGATACAGTCAATCAGTCTCAACAGAAGATGCTCTCTTTACATGTGAGCAATGAATCCAAGAGTCCTTCTCTCCAACCTTTATAGATGTTGGAGTAGTTAACAATATTTGGAATGGCCCTTCACAGGAAGGCTGAGTTGCTCCAGTATGCTCGAAGTTCTTTATATACACTGTGTCTCCTGGGTTCAGGTCATGAAGTGAAAAGTCTAGTGGTCCAGTTTGTACTGCAGCTCCATATTCATGGAGTTCACACAGTTTGTGCTGTAATTACTTTATGTAGGAAGCAATAGTAGTATCTCCCCCTAATAGTGATGTATATGCAGGGGAGAAAGGCTTAGCCTGTATAGGTGGAGGTCCAAAAAGCATCTCAAATGATGAGATCTGTAGGTCTCCTCTTGTCCTACTTCTAAGACAAAATAGGGCCAGAGGGAGAATTTCAGGCCATTTTAAATGGGTCTCATAATTTGCCAATCATAGTTTTAAGTTCTCTGTTCTTTCTTTCAACTTGGCCTGAGCTCTAGGGATGATATGGTACATGGAGTTTGGGAGTTATCCCCAAGCAAGAATATATCTGATTTAGGACAGAGTCAGTAAAATGACTTTTTCTATCTGAATCAATACATGCTGGCAGGCCAAAGTGAGGAATAATCTCTTTTTAAAGCACTTTAGCAACAAAAGCTACTGTGGCTCAGGCTGCAGGAAACTGGTCATCTGGTCATTTGATCTACTATGACTAGACAAAATTCATAATGTCTAGCCTTTGGCATTGTAATGAAATCTATGTGTAGGTGCTCAAAAGGTGTATAAGCCAGAGGACGCCAACCAAAGGCTTTGCCACGAAATGCATGTTGGGTATATGCTTTGCAGGTAGAGAAGTCTATACACAGTTTAGAGGCTATAGTAGTTATACCAGGGGCTATCCATACTCTTTTAACAGAGTCTACGATGCCCTGGGTACCAAAGTGAATATTTTTATGAATACTTTGGCAAATTTGGTAATAGAAACTTTTAGGGAACAGGGGTTTTCCTTCAGATTACACCCATACTCCATTAATTTGTTTTGCTTTGAATTTTTACTTCCATTTTCCCACTTCCTTTTCATTATAGGAAAATGATAAATTTAAGTCATCAGTGGTTGTCAATGTTAAAATTAATTCAGGACTTTCTATGGCTGCTAGCTTTCCAGCGGCATCTGCTCAATTATTTCTTCTAGAGACAAGGCCAGTGCCACCTGTATGGACAGAGCAATTAACTACAACTAGGGCTTCAGCCACCTGGAGAGCAGAAAGAACTTTATTAATAATTTCTGCATTAGCTATAGATTTTCCAGCTGAGGTTAAGAATCCTCTCTGGAGCCAGAGCATTCCAACTGAGTGACAAATACCAAAAGCATATCTAGAATTTGTATAAATTGTGACCTTTTTATTTTTGGCAATTATACAGGTGGGTTTCAGAGCTATGAGTTCTGCATCTTGAGCACTAATATAAAAGGCAGTGAAGCTGACTACTCAATGGCAAATTCTGTGACTGCAGCAGCTCTAGTGTAGTGTATGCCATCTCTCATAAAAGAAGAACCATCCATAAATAAGACCAGATCTGGAATGTCGAAGGGAGTGTCCAATAGATTATCTCAAGGCTTTTCTGCTATGGACACTAGTGTTTCACAAGTATGTAATGGTTCTCCTGAAGTTAGTAAATTTGGAAGCAAGGTGGCAGAGTTAAGGTTTGTATAGTGTTTTAAAGTGATATTCCCGTTGTTTAACAAGGTTATTTCATAGCTTGTAATTCATTGATCAGAGAATGCCTGTGTTCTATGCCTTAGCAACTACCTTATTTAGGCACATAATTGTTAATGGGCATCCCAATCAACAGTTTTTGTCATTAGTAAGACTGTAGCAGCTACTCCTCTAACACATGGTGGTGCTCCTGATGCTACTGGGTCCAATTGGGCTGAATAATAAGCAATTGGGCACTGAGGAGGTCCCAAAGTCTGAGTTAAAACACCTGAAACTACCCCTCTTTGCTCACGTACATACAAAGTAAATGGCTTGTTGTAATCTGGGATGCCTAGAGCAGGGGCAGACAGGATAGCCTGTTTTAGATGTGATAGGTCTTATAGGTGTTCTGGCTCTAACTTACGTGTTTCAGGGACCGAATCCCTTGTTAGTGTTATAAGGGATTTAGTAATTTCCCCATAGCAAGGAATCCATTGTCTACAAAACCCTATTACTCCTAAAATTGCTCTCAACTGTTTCTTAGTGGTAGGAGTGCTTAAATTTTGAATATTTTCAATTCATTTGGGAGAAATTGAGCAGGCACCCACAGTCAGGATGAACCCGAAATATTCTTCAAGATCTTATGCCCTCTTTTGTGTAGTTCCAAAAGAAGGTGTTTTCTATCTTCCTTGACATGCTTCTGCATCTGTTGAAGCCAAGAGTAGATCGTATATGCATTTGTTTAATTTACTGTTTTAAAATATTATATTATCTGTGTCTTGGCTCAAAATTTGTGAAAATAAACTCGGACTTTCCACAAACCCTTGTGGCAGACAACTCCATGTAAATTTAATGCCCTTCCCCGTGAAAGCAAATGTATGCTTGGAGTTCTCATCTATGGGTATGAAAAAGAAGGCTGAGAACAAGTCCACTAGTATAAAGTATGTGGCTGTGCTAGGAATAGAAGAAATGATTGTATGTATGTTGGAAACTATGGAGTGTCTCTTTATAACATGATTGTTTACAGTACTCAAATCCTTTACAAATCTATGGGTGCTTGTCATTGGGCCTTATTTTTGTTTTTTAACAGGCAGAATGGGCAAATTGTATTAAGATTTACAAGGCATTACTATTCCCTGGTTAATTAATGTGTTTTTATGGGGTAATACCCTCAATTACCTCTTTTGAGAGGGGATACTGAGGAATGGAAGGAGGTGGGCTAGATTTAGTTTTTATCTGCACAGGAACAGCTGGTTTAAGTAAGCCTATATCGGAAGAAGAAGTGGCCAAAAGATACTCCGGTATATCTGCAGGCATTACAAGGTGGGATGCTCTTTCCCCTCCTGGCTCTCTGAGAGAAGGACAGGGAGTAATTTTAAAGATTCCTCAGGTTCTTCCAATGATGAGGAACCATTTGGGAAGCAAATTATTGTGGCTCTGAGTTTGCATAGAAGGTCCCTCCCCAGCAAATTTAAAGGGGAGTTGGAAATCAAGAGGAAATAATGTTGTAATTCTAGGCGTCCTACAGACACCATTCTAGGGGAAAGCTTTTTAACTCTTTGGGGTATCCCTGGCACTCTCATTACATTCTCTGAGCCAATGGAATAACAATAAAAATCAGGTATACTCTTTAATGCAGACCTGGAAGCTCCAGGGTCCAAAAGACAATCATAATAGGTGTTACCCACCTTTAAGGTAACATGGGGTTCATCAGTATGGGGGAGGCAGTGGATAAGGACAATGGGTAGTAGGACATTTGTGTCTGGAAAATCAAAAGTTGCATCTTCTGATTCCTGTGCACCAGCCCCCCCCCCCACACACACACACATTCATAGTATTTAGGAAGTTCCTTAGGCACCCACCTGAGGGGTACCCCCTTGAGGGTCATTAGCACTCCGAATATTTTTTGGATAAGCACCACTTTAGTTATATTGTTGTGGAGTCATTTGGATTGAGTTATTTTCCTAATATCTATTCCTCTAGTTATCATTCCTAATGTTGTGTTTTCAGTTATCATTATTATAGTTATTTTTATAATTATTATTTCGGTAGTTGTTATTAAACTGCATATTATTTCTGATTGTCTTGAATAAAGTTCTCCACTCTATCATTCTGTGGCCCTTCTTCTCAAAGAATTGGCAGGTAATGGATCAATAGTAATATTCTTGGAGAGGAGCAAGTGCCATTGGCTGAGTATTATGCCCTTTTTCCATTTTAGCAATCTTATCTGTTAAATATGTCAATTATTTTTCAATTTTCTCCATGAGATCATTGGTCTCTTCCTCCTTTTCTTTATTTCCCTTTGAAACATATAGATAAGTTTTTCGTAATTCTTCAAGATCCATCTGTGGCCATCTTGGGCAATGTGTTCTAAAATAATCCCTAATCACTTTGCAAGAGTTATTGACATTGCCTTCTAATTTGTCTTATGCAATTTTCATTAGAGAGGTCAAAATCCAGGTATCAACCCCCAAACACAAGTATTCTGTCCATGAATCTGGAGGATATCTCTTCCTCATTTTGCTTAATTCTTTCAAATTCTGTCCACCTATTTGTACTGTCTGCACACTCTCTCACGGCTGTTAAAATGTCTTCCCTACAATGGTATAATTGTAAATTATCCACAGAGTGGTCATAGTCCCATTTGGGATCTTGAGATGGTCAGTGTGCTGTGTTGTGCCCCTGGGCTTTATTGACATAAGAAATTATTAAATTTTTCTCATGTTTAGTTAAAAAAGCCTGTAGTAAGTTTTCAACATCTTTGAAAGATTAATTATACTGAAAAAATATGTCTGTCATCTTTTTGTTACCAGAAAGGGATCTTGGTCATATGTGAACATTTCATGTGAATTCATTTATTGCTTGGGGAATAAATGTTATATTGTGCCTTTGAGTCACCACATCCCCATTGTGTCCAATTTCAGGTACTTCTCTTTGAGGAAAAAGGCCTCTAGTTGAATTTGGCACCTGTGAATCAGTTTGACTAAAAGGAGTTTTCTTAGAAGGAAGATATATCCTTGGGGCTGGAATTGGCTTTGGGTGGGAGAAGGAACAGAAGAAATTGGGACTTCAGAAGTTTAGATTTCAGGAGAAGGGTCTTGTGAATTAAGTTCAGCCAAGATTTGCAGACCATGAGAGAAGCAGTCTGATAGATGAGCTACAGGAGAGGTGTTTTCCATCTCCATTTTGGAGGAGGGAATTTCCTCATTTAGAGGTTCAGAAGCAGGTTTTTCAGGGTCAGACATGGTTTTTTTATTCTTTTTTTTTACTTTTTAAACATTATTTTATTTGGTTATTTACAAACATTATTCATTGGAAACAATGATCATTATCTTTTCCTCCCCCTGCACCCCTCCCACCACTTCTCCCATAGCTGACACACAATTCCACTGGGTTTCACATGTGTTCTTGGTTCGAACCCATTTACATGTTGTTGGTATTTGCACTAGAGTGTTTATTTAGAGTCTCTCCTCAGTCATTTTCTCTCAACCCCTGTAGTCAAGCAGTTGCTTTTCATCGGTGTTTTTACTCCCACAGTTTATCCTCTGCTTGTGGATAGTGTTTTTTAGATCCCTGCAGATTGTTCAGAGACATTGCATTGTCCCTAGTGGAGGAGTCCATTACCTTCAATTGTGCCACAGTGTATCAGTCTCTATGTACAATGTTTTCCTGGTTCTGCTCTTTTCACTCTGCATCACTTCCTGGAGGTTGTTCCAGTCTCCATGGAATTCCTCCACTTTATTATTCCTTTTAGCAGAATAGTATCCCATCACCAACATATACCACAATTTGTCCAGCCATTACCCAATTTTTGGCTACCACAAAGAGCACAGCTATTAATATTCTTGTACAAGTCTTTTTCCTTATTATCTCTTTGGGCTACAAACCCAGCAGTGCTATGGCTGGATCAAAGGGCAAACAGTCTTTTATCGCCCTTTGGGCATAGTTACAAATTGCCCTCCAGAATGGTTGGATCAGTTCACAACTCCACCAGCAATGAATTAATGTCCCCACTTTGCCACATCCCCTCCAGCATTCATTACTTTCCATAGCTGTCATGTTAGCCAATCTGCTAGATGTGAGGTTGTTTTGATTTGCATCTCTCTGATTATAAGAGATGCCATTTTTCATGTGCTTATTAATAGTTTTGATTTCTTTGGCTGAGAACTGCCTGTTCATGTCCCTTGCCCATTTATCAATTGGAGAATGGCTTGATTTTTTGTACAATTGATGTAGTTCTTTGTAAATTTGTGTAATTAAACCTTTGTCAGAGGTTTTTATGAAGATTGCTTCCCAATTTGTTGCTTTCCTTCTGATGTTAGTTATATTGGTTTTGTTTGTACAAAAGCTTTTTAATTTGATGTAGTTGAAATTATTTATTTTACATTTTGTGACTCTTTCTATGGCTTGCTTGGTTTTAAAATCTTTCCCTTCCCAAAGGTCTGACATGTATACTATTCTGTGTTCACACAATTTACTTATTGTTTCCTTCTTTATGTTCATGTTAGTCACCCATTCTGAATTTATCTTGGTGTAGGGTGTGAGGTGTTGATCCAAACCTAATCTCTCCCACAATGTATTCCAATTTTCCAAGCAGTTTTTATCAATTAATGGATTTTTGTCCCAAAAGCTGGGGTCTTTGTGTTTGTCATAAACTGTCTTGCTGAGATCATTTACACCAAGTCTATTCCACTGATCCTCCTTTCTGTCTCTTAGCCAGTACCAAATTGTTTTGATGACTGCTGCTTTGTAATATAGTTTGAGATCTGGAACAGCAAGGCCCACTTCCTTTATGTTTTTTTTCATTATTACCTTGGATATCCTTGATCCTTTGTTATTCCAAATGAACTTTGTTTTAGTTTTTTCTAAATAGGTAAAAAAATTTTTTGGAAGTTCTATGGGTATGGCACTAAATAGATAGATAAGTTTGGGTAGGATGGTCATTTTTACTATATTGGCTCGTCCTACCCATGAGCAGTTAATGTTTTTCAAATTGTTCAGATCTAGTTTTAATTGTGTGGAGAGTGTTTTGTAGTTGTATTCATATAGTTACTGTGTTTGTCTCGGGAGATGGATTCCTTGGTATTTTATTTTGTCTAAGGTGATTTTGAAAGGGATTTCTCTTTCTAGTTTTTGCTGCTGAACTATGTTGGAGATGTATAGAAAAGCTGATGACTTATGTGGGTTTATTTTGTATCCTGCAACTTTGCTAAAGTTGTTGATTATTTCAATTAGCTATTTGGTTGAATCTCTAGGATTCTTTAAGTAGACCATCATGTCATCTGCAAAGAGTGATAATTTGGTTTCCTCCTTGCCTATTTTGATGCCTTCAATTTCTTTTTCTTCTCTAATTGCTACTGCTAGTGTTTTTAGTACAATGTCAAATAGTAGAGGTGATAATGGGCATCCTTGTTTCACTCCTGATCTTATTGGGAATGCATTTAGTTTATCCCCATTGCAGATGATATTGGCTGATGTTTTTAGATATATACTGTTTATTATTTTTAGGAATGACCCTCCTCTTCCTATGCTTTCTAGTGTTTTCAATAGGAATGGATATTGTATTTTATCAAAGGCTTTTTCTGTGTCTATTGAATTAATCATGTGATTTTTGTTGGTTTGCTTGTTGATATGGTTAATTATGTGGATAGTTTTCCTAATATTGAACCAGCCCTGTATCCCTGGTATAAATCCTACTTGATCATGGTGGATGACCCTTCTGATCACTTGCTGGAGTCTTTTTGCTAGTATCCTATATAAGATTTTTGCATCTATATAAATTAGGGAGATTGGTCTATAATTTTCTTTCTATGTTTTTGATCTGCCTGGTTTTGGAATCAGTACCATGTTTGTGTCATAAAAGGAGTTTGGTAGAATTCCCTCTTTGCTTATTATGTCAAATATTTTGTATAGTATTAGGATTAACTGTTCTCTGAATGTTTGATAGAATTCACTTGTGAATCTGTCAGGCCATGGGGATTTTTTCTTAGGGAGTTCTTTGATGGCCTGTTTGGATTTTATTTTCTGATATGGGATTATTTAAGAATTCTATTTCTTCTTCTGTTAGTCTTGGTAGTTTGTATTTTTGTATATATTCATCCATATTGCCTAGATTGCTGTATTTATTGCCATATAATTGGGCAAAGTAATTTTTAATGATTGCCTTGATTTCCTCTTCATTGGAGGTGATGTCCCCCTTTTCATCTTTGATGCTGTTAATTTGCTTTTCTTCTTTCCTTTTTTAAATTAGATTGACCAGTACTTTGTCTATTTTGTTTGTTTTCTCAAAGTACCAGCTTCTAGTATTATTTATTAAATCAATAGTTGTATCACTTTCTATTTTATTAATTTCTCCCTTAATTTTTAGGATTTCTAGTTTGGTTTTCTGCTGGGGGTTTTTAATTTGATCACTTTCAAGTTTATTTTATTTGCATTTCCAATTGATTGATTTCTGCTCTCACTAGTTTCACTCAGGGATATGAATTTACCTCTGATTACTGCTTTGGCTGAATCCCAAATGGTTTGAAAGGATGTCTCACTTTTGTCATTTTCCTTGATGAAATTATTAATTGTTTCTCTGATTTCTTCTCATACTAAACAATTTTGGAGTATCATATTGTTTAATTTCCAATTAGTTTTTTATTTGGTTTTCCATGTACCTTTACTGATCATTATTTTTATTGCCTTGTGATCTGAAAAGGCTGCATTTGTTATTTCTGCTTTTCTGCATTTGTATGCCATGTTTCCTTGACCTAGTGTATGGTCAATCTTTGTGAATGTGCCATGTGGTGCTGAGAGGAAGGTGTATTCCTTTTTGTCCCTATTTATTTTTCTCTATATTTCTATTAACTCTAATTTTTCTAAGATTTCATTCACTTCTTTTACCTCTTTCTTATTTATTTTTTGATTTGATTTATCTAAATTTGATAATGGTTGGTTCAAATCTCCGACTAATATTGTTTTACTGTCTATTTTTTCTATCAATTCTCCTATTTTCTCCATTTGAAATTTGGGTGCTATATTACTTGGTGCATATATGTTGATTATTGATATTTCCTCATTATCTAAAGTCCCTTTTAACAAAATATAATTACCTTCCCTATCCTTTTTAATCAGGTCTATTTTTGTTTTGGCTTTATCAGATATCATGATTACAACTCCTGCCTTCTTTCTATCAGTTGAGGCCCAGAAGGTCTTACTCCATCCTTTAGTTCTGACCTTGTGGGTTTCTACCTGCCTCATGTGTGTTTCTTGAAGACAACATATGGTAGGCTTTTGGATTCTAATCCATTCTGCTATTTGTCTACATTCTATGGGTGAGTTCATCCCATTCACTTTCAAAGTTATGATTGTGACTTGTGAATTCTCTGGCATTTTGATATCCTTCCCTAATTCTAACCTTTATCTTTGGCTCTAACCTTTTAATACAGTGACTTACTTTAAATCAGTCCCCCTTGTCCCCTCCCTTGGTATGTTTCCCTTTGTAGCCCCTCCCTTTTTGTTCCCTCTCCCTCCCCCCTCTCCTTTCCTCCACTTTTGTCTTCCCACCCCCACGCCCCCTTGGTTTTCCCTTCTCCCTACCCTTGTTGGGTAAGATAGAATTCAAGATCGCAATGGATCTGGATGTTTTTCCCTCTCAGAGTTGATTTCCCTGAGAGTAAGGTTTAAGTAAAAACTCTCTTCCTCTCCTTCTCATAGGAGTTTTCTTCCCCTCACCTTCCCATGTGAATCTTTGTGTGAGAAAGATTATTCTATTTGGTTTTTCTTTTCCCCCTATTTACACATTACATTTTCCCCACATGTTAATATACATAGATTGAAATAAATGTAGTCCTTATAGAAGAGAGTTTGAATAAATGAAAAGATATTAATTTTCTCCTTTTCCCTTTCCATCATATTTACCTTTTCACGTATTCCATGCTTTTTGTTTTTCTATATTGAACTTTCCACAGAGCTCTGGTCTTTTCTTTGCAAAAAGTTGGAAATCTTCTATTTTGTTGAATGCCCATATTTTCCCTTGGAAGTATATAGTCAGTTTTGCTGGATAGCTGATTCTTGGTTGAAGACCCAGCTCTCTTGCCTTTCTGAAAATCATGTTCCATGCCTTACGATCATTCAGAGTGGAACTTGCAAGGTCTTGTGTGACCCTGATTGGCATTTTTTTTATATCTTTATATCTTTATATATATCTTTATATCTAAATTGTCTTTTTCTGGCTTCTTGTAGGATTTTTTTCTTTTGCTTGAAAGCTTTGGAATTTGGCAATTACATTCCTGGAACTTGTCTTTTTGGGATTTAGTGTAGAAGGTGTTCTGTGAGCTCTGTCAGTGGCTGTATTGCCCCCTTGTTCTAGAATCTTTGGGCAATTTTCATTGATTATACCTTGTATTACGATGCCGAGTTTGCTGATTATTTCTGGATTTTCTGGTAGTCCAATTATATTTAAATTCTCTCTTCTACCTCAATTTTCCTAGTCTGTCACCTTGTCAGTGAGATATTTTATGTTCTCTTCTAATTTCTTGATCTTTTGGCTTTGCTTTATTGATTCTTGCTCTTTTACCTGCCTGTTGTCTTCCAGTTGCCTAATTCTGACCTTTAAAGCCTGGTTTTCCTTTTCAGTTTGGTCAAACCGGTTTTGTAGTTGCGTGAAATTCTTTTGCATTAATTCTCACTTTTCCTGCCAGAAGGCTTCCATCTTGTTGATCATTTTTGATTCAAATTCTTCAAAAGTCTTGTGGAGAGTTTCCATTTCTTTTGGAAAGTTTTGGCATATTTGCTTGTGTTTCCTCCTCTATCTCCTCTGTATTTTGTATTTTTGCTCCATAAAATGTGTCCAAAGTTGCCCCCTTCTTTTTTTCCTGTTGTTTTGAGGCTTCTTTGCTTCTGTGCTGTTTGCCATCTCTATCTGAGTGAGGGGGGCTGGCTCTTCTGTTATCTGTCTGGTGTTCAGTGGCTTTAGCCCCAGGCAAATTGTCTTTCTTCCCCAAGAAGCCCGGAATTGCTGGTGTTTCGGTGTTTCAGTGTTACTACCCTCCTTCGTTCTGTCCCGATGCTTCTCTGTTGCCTTACTTCTATGCTCTGTGCCTGGCTTGACACTCTCAGATGTATTTCAATGGCTTTGCTGGCCAGAGGAGCCTGCACTCTGAGGGGGAGGGGCCGTGGCTTCCTGGAGTTCTGAGGGCTGGTGATAGGATTAACCTCAGACTGAGCAGGCTCTGAGGCAGGGACCTGCGGTTAGACTCAGATGGAATGATCTGGTCAGGGGGCTACAGGCTCCCCCTGTCTCTCTCTCTTTCCCTGCTGTCTGGGTGCCCTGGCCACTGGGTCAGGTTGTTTTCAGGATTTGGTCTTCAGAGTAGCCAGCTCCCGAGGCCCTTTTGCCTGCCCTGAGGTTCCTGCTGCTGCCTCAGATTCAGTGCTCTGGGTTGGGGGGGATGAGTCCTGGGACCTTCCTTTTGCCTACCCCTTAGATCCGAGTCATCTCAGGTTCTGACTTTTGCGGGGCCATACCTTTTGATCCAGGTCCAGGAGGATTGTTCCCGGGGTCTATTCTGTTGTTTGTTTTGAATTCCGGTGCCCTAGGAGCATTCAGTTTGAGATTGGTAAGGAAGGGTTTCTGGAGCTCTGAACTTTAGCTTTCTCTAAGCTGCCATCTTGACAGGAAGTCCCGATCAGACATGTTTTTGGTGGGGTCAGTATTTGCTAATTCATCCTATAAGAATCATTTTAAATTATCAAATCATTTTAGCATGTTTTCATTCATTTTAGCATCAAAATTTTTTCAAGGTAGCATTTCTCCTCACAGTATTTAGAAGTATAAAAATGAAATTACCTAATGAAATAAGAAATTGGAGGTATTCTGGAATCTTTAATATCCCCAATTCTTTAAACACCATACAAATGTCATAGAATGTAGTATTTATTTTTATATATTTTTAATTATTTAAAATTTTCATTTTAGTCAGCAGATGTTGCTATTGGCTAGGGGTTAAAATTAGGGATTGAAAACAATAGATTTGGGTGTAGTGGCCTTTTTAAGAGTCTTTTAATCTAATCAAGTCCCCTAGTCCAAAAGGAGAGAGAAAACAAAGCCTTTTCCTGAAGCTGACTGAGTTTTTGTTTCGTTTGGGAGAGGTCACAAGCCTCCTCTACTTTACTTTCAGGGTAAAACAGTTTCTCTCTTTGAGTAAAGCCTCCACTTTTCGTAGCAGGCCTCACAGGGTTTTTTTTTTGTTGTTGTTGTTGTTGTTGTTTGTTTGTTTTTTTTGTTTTTGTTTTTTTTTCTTTTAACTTTATTTTAAAACTAGAGACATGTGGGGAGCAGGACAAAGCCAAATCTTCCTCGGGTTTTTTCTCATTGCTAGTAAAGAGTAATCTAGGCAGTATTGTCAGTGAGGGATGAATAATTAGGTTGTTTCTTCCCTAAGGGAAGGGGTATTCTTATGTAAACAGCTTCCCAAGTCCATTTAGGTTTTAAAGAAAATGGCTGTTTTCAATTCCAATTAAGGAGAAAAGAGAAAAAAATATTTTATACTCACCTGATCTCACAGCTGTGTTTCGAACTGCTGAGTTAGATGATTAAAAGACTCACTTGAGTAAGTAATAAAGAGAGAAAGGAAAGAGGTTTCACAGAAAGTTTGGGGTCACATCCTTCATGAATTAGCCAGACTGGAAGGGGTAAATTTAAGGTTTTTTTACTGAAACATAAATTTAGTTGGTCACCAGGGATTAATGCAAATCACAATAAAAATACTGTAGTCAGTTTGGGAATTTTATGGTGATTTAATTGATATAGAGGGAAGGAATTAAGAAGAGAGAGGGGAAAGGGTATAGGATTTCTCTGACCTAACATGAACCAAGGGGATTTCAGAGACCTTTCAGCCACCAGGCCTCCTCTGAGATGGGGGGACTCCTAGGAGGATGGTGTTTTAGGAAAGATAAAGAAAGAAAAAAAAAGAATCAGCCTAAACACCGAGAAAGTTCAGGGAAGACAACTCACCTGAACTAGGCTACTAAGCTTCTCCCAGTATTGTATCAAGGACATTGACTCCCAAACCCAGATAATAGCTGCAGCCAAGCCAAGATGCCAAGACACCCAGCACAGTGCCACCAGCCACCTCTGCCACAAGAGCCAGAGACACCTCTCTGTAAAAAGACCCTGGAGAGAGGAAGTGACATGAAATATATAGACCATTTTTATATCACTTCCTGGACCTCACATGTACCTATGGTAGCTTAAGATTGATTTAGGACATCCCAGGGGGTCTGTCAGTTGTTTCTGGTTTGTTATTTGCTAGCACATATCTGTAATAGGCCATTCTTGTCAACACTTAATCCTTAAGTAGGGGTGTAGAAATTCATTCTTATTTTGTGAGACTAAGCAGGATGGAGTAAATCTAAAATTCACACAAAGCAGATTAAAATCTAAGGTAAGTTTTAAAACCATAAAAAATATATTAGGAACCCCAAAATTACTTATCCTAGGAAATATTCATTAAAAATAAATGATCTTTGAAATAACTTTTATTATAGCAGATTTGCCACCCACATGAAATATTAGTATATGATAGAGATTAAAGCATATAGGAAGGATGTCTACATAAAACAGTTACTGAAGAATACAGGATATGTGGGAATAACTGGAGTATAATTTCTCACACTCTAGGAACACATATTCAGCCATTGTTAACTTGTGTTTGCTTTTGTTTTCAATAAGAATTTTTTATTGCAAAGAAAAATATTTTTAAAAAATTGTAATAGAGCACATCTAAGCTCAAAATTATAAAATCCAAAGAATTATAATTATAAATTACAGATTTATAATTATAATTCTAAAATCCAAAGAATTCATCTTTCTAAGGTTTAATTTTCTGTTTTTCCCCCCTTCTTGCTTAAAAAAAGATTCTGTTCATATATTCTAGATACTAGAACAAAAGTGCTAGGGGCACACAGTTGATGGATGATTTAATAATGTAGACTTACTTGCTTTCCTTTCTAAATTCAGATATAGACCAGTGTATGCACTTCATTTACTAACTTCTATGGATAGATTACATTCCCCTGTCCTCCACAGAAAAGTTTAAATTGAAACGAAAAAAAAAATGTTTTTCAAATCTCTTCACATTAATTAACATATATATGCATTAACTTTGACTTAGACATCACTTATAAGAAATGCTAATCATCTATTTCATACAATCTCTGAAATTCCTTGAGGTAATGTTATAGAAGAGATTCTTAACCTAGGGTTCATTAACTTGTTTTTTAAAAAATATTTTAGGGGCCCCTGGACCAACCTACTTCCTTTTTGAGCAAGATAGTGGGCAACAATCCAGGAGTGACTCTGGGACAGTCACATCTATCTCACCAGGATTTGACCACTTTGGATGTTACCAAGTTTCCTTGGTAACTTTCACATGAAGTTATCAGCAGAGAAGCCACAATCAATATAGGTACAATTGGTCATGTAGCACATGGAAAGTCAAGAGTAGTAAAAGCTATTTCTGGAGTTCACACTGTCCAATTAAAAAATGAGCTGGAAAAAATATACCATTTAATTGGAATATGTTAAGATTTACCAACTTAATGACCCAAGTTGTTCTCAGCCAGAATGCTACAGATATTGTGGAAGTAGCACACCTAATGAATTTCCTACAGATGTTCCAGGAACTAAAGGAAAGTTCAAATTAGTCAGACATGTCTTCCTTGTGGATTGTCCTGTTCACAATATTTTGATGGCTACCATGCTGAACGGTGCAGCAGTAATGGATGCAGCTTTGTTATTAATAGTTGGCAATGAGTCTTGTCCTCAGCCTCAGACTTCTGAGCACCTAGCTGCCATTGAAATCATGAAATTGAAACACATTCTGATTCTACAGAATAGAATTGATTTGGTGAAGGAAAATCAGGCTAAGGAACAATATGAACAAATCCTTGCATTTGTACAAGGTACAGTTGCAGAGGGAACTCCTATTATTCTAATTTCTGTTCAGCTGAAGTATAATATTGCAGTAAAGAAAATTCCAGTACCCTCAAGGGACTTTACTTCAGAGCCCAGAATTATTTTTATTCAGTCTTTTGACTTCAAGAAGCCTAGTTAAAGGTGGTGTGGCTGGTGGTAGTATTCTCAAAGGAGTATTAAAGGTGGGACAGGACTTGGAGGTCAGGCCTGGCATTGTCTCTAAAGATAGTGAAGGGAAATTCATGTGTAAGGCAATCTTTTCAAAATTGTATCACTTTTTGCAGAGCTTAATGACCTGCAGTATGCTGCTCCTGGAGGCCTTATTGGGGTTGGAACAAAACTTTATCCAACTTTGTGCCAAGCTGCCAGAATGGTGGGACAGGTTCTTGGTTCAGTTGGAGCATTGCCTGAAATCTTTACAGAATTGGAAATTTCCTATTTCCTGCTTAAAAGACTTTTAGGAGTGCATACTAAAGGAGAAAAATAAGCAGCGAAAGTGCAAAAATTGTCCAAGAATGAAGTGATCATGGTGAATGTACATTCCTTATCTACTGGAGGAAGAGCAGTAAAGACTGATTTTGGCAAAATTGTTCTTAGTAATCCTGTCTGCACAGAAATTGGAGAAAAAAATGCCCTTAGATGAAGAGTTGAGAAACATTGACATTTGATTAGCTGGAGTCAGATAATAAGAGGAGTTACTATGAAGTCAATGGTTGATGATGATTAAAGAACTAGCATTTTAATCCCTAATTTTGGCTGAAGAGAAAGATTCCATTTAAATTTAGGGGTATATTTTCAGAGCAATAATGGGGAATTAATTTTTCAGTTCATTACGTTTGGTAAATGCTGGTTAGTTTTCTCATTTCTTGTGATGAAAATTTAACCTCTGGTATTAAAATATTAGTCAGTGTCTGCAATAAATGTAAAAATTGGTATAATGGTGGATTTGTTCCACATTTTGCAGAAATTAATCATTCTCATACTACATGTCTAATTTATACATCAGTGCAGGTTTGAAATTGAGATGTGTTTACAACAGTCATAAGAACTTTATTGTCATACATTTAACAAAACTGTTTGAAATAAAGTTTTTTTCTTATTTTTTCATTGTTGATGTAAATAGCCCAGGCCTCAAAAATTGTTGTAATCATTAAATGCTTAAAAGAAATAAAATTTCTTTTGACAACCAGGTAAAAAACAAATATTTTAGTAATTGTATTTACTTATATTTGGTTTCCCTTTTAGTCATATATATATTATTTTGCACATTAAAAATATAATATTGAGAATGAATCCATTGTCTTGATCAGACTGCTAAAGGTGAACATGGGATCAACAACATTAAGAACCACTCATTTGGAAGAGAAAAGAAAGGGAAAATGTGTCTTGTATGATGTTAAATTTAATTATTTGTATGTGATACATGAGAGAAAATCCTATTCTATTGAATATTGAAAATGTATTTCTCTCTTACAGGTATATACATCTTCAGTTCACTGTTAGTGAAAAAAATGTGATGTATGGGAAAAGATGTTTCTTCTTGTTACATTGTTTATTTTTCAACTCACTGTCAGAGACATACTTGATTACTACTTCACCTCTTCACTACCATTGCACGAAATCAGTCGGCTCATAGAGCTTTAACTAGCATGGGTTGAGGGGAGCTTTGTCACAGGGTGATAGAATGGATGTGAGAAGACTTTTTCCTATAATAAACTATCCTATAGCATTCCCATGACTAATGTTCTTCCAGAGACACAGAGTACAACTGCTTATGCTCTTCATTCCCATGGTACCATGATAATAGTGCCTGTCGCATGTCCCATCTTGGACACAGTATCTCTTTCTGCCATCAATGATGAGACGGTCTACTGTATAGCTATACCCTTATTCAAATTAGATAGCTTCAGCTAGCTAGTCCTAATACCTGATTTTCAATAACTATACTATGCTATCCTATCAGGAGCTACTTGTTTTTTTTTTTTTTTAAGTCTTCCTATAATCTGAGGTTTTACTGATTGTATTTTTTAGAGTATTTAATTTTTTCCAGATTCCATTTAAATACAATTTTTGATATTTGTTTGATGACGTTTTGCAATCCATGTTCTTTCCCTTCCTCCCATTTCTCCCCCTTTCCCAAGAAAACAGGGAATATGATACAGGTTTTACAAATATTATCATATAATACATGTTTTCATATTCACTATATCATGAAGCAAGATATATTGCTTTTGATAATGAAAAAAATGTGTTGTAAATAAAGTGAAAAACTGAATGTTTCAATCTGCATTTGGACTCAGTTCCTCCTATACCAATGTATCTCTTTTCATCATGAGTCCTTTGGAGTTGGCCTGGTTCCTTTCCTTGTTGATAATAGTAAAGTCATTCCCAGTTGATTGTTATACATTACTCTCATTACTGTGACCAACACTGTATCATTCATTTCAGTATTTCCACGTTGCTTTTGAGGGAGGTCTGAGCTGGAAGCTGCCCAGCCTTGGAAGTTCAGCAAGGAGCTGCCCGGCCTTGGAAGAACTATAAAAATGCCAAGGTCCCAGCTGCAATGGGTAACAGATAAGAAAGGGCCAAGAAGACCCAGTAACATAAAAAAATGCCAAGGTTCCAAGAATAGTATGTAACAGATAAGGGCTGAAGGGAGCCATACATGCTGGCAGCAATGGTATGGGGGGAGGGAGCCTACTGAAAGATGCTGAAAGATACTTAAGGCCCAGCCTTAAGGAGGGAACTCGGAACTCTTTTGGCTGAGTTCCCACTGGTGCGCACTAGATCAACAAATGGCCTTTTCTTGCCTGATTGCATTGTCTATGGGTCTTCCTTGGTGGTGGGCGAAATCCCAGACCCTAACACTTTTATGTGACCATCTTTGCTATTTATTACAGCACAACTGTATTCCATTACAATCATATACCACATTTTCAGCCATTCTCCAATTTATGGACATCCCCTTGATTCCCAGTTCTTTGCTACCACCAAATAAGCTGCTATATTTTTTTTTGTTCAAGTAAGTTATTTTCCCTATTTTTAATCTTTTGGGGATCCAGATCTAATAGTTGTGTTGCTGGATCAAAAGTTATCCACAGTCATTGCTTGATTTTTCATCATATCAGATTGACATTCAGCAACCAATCTCCCCCGCTTCCTTTTAAAGTGCATCATAATTTGACTCCTTTTGACTAATTTTCAATTATTATATATCTCTCCAATTCCCACACTTGATGATCTGGACAAACTGGCTTCTTTGCTGATCTTCACACTCAGTACATATTATCCTGATTTCTGCACACATCTAGAATCTGTTCTCACCAAGACACATTAGAATTCCTTGTTTCATCAAAACTACTAAAAAAACACCATATGAAGCTTATCCTGATTATTCTAATTGCCTATGCCCTTCCCTACAAAGGTCTTTACATTATATTTATTGTCTAAGTGATGCAGTGGATAGTGTAATCAGCATAGAGTCAAGAAGATTTGAGAAAAAAATCTAGTCTCCAAGACTTACTAGCTGTGAGACTTTGAATAACTTACCTTAACCTTTATCTATTTTAGTTTTCTCAACTGTAAAATGAAAACAATAATAGAATTTACCTCCCAGGAATATTGTGAGGAAGAATGAGTTAATATTTATAAAGCACTTTGAAAACCTTAAAGCAATGTATAAATGATTACTATTATTATTATCATCATCATCCTTATTGTTTTGCTAGTAATACTATCTCCCCCAAAGGAATATAAACTCTATAAGAACAGGGATTATTTTATTTTTGACTGTGAATACCTACTTCCTGGCACTCAGTAGGTACTTAATAAATATTCATTGATTGATTCAACATTTGGATACGTATTCTGAAATGAATAAAATAATAGCAACAATAATAACTAGAATTTATATGGCATTTTAAGCTTTTGGAAGCATTTTTCAAATATTCTTGTCCTCAAAGAACCCTGGTATGTAGATGTGACTTTCCATTCTGATTAACTGGTTGTCTTACAAATGTCTGTAATTTAATTACTTATCTGTGGTCTGAAGTCTCAGGTTTGTTGTGAGGGTCAAAGAATTAATTATCTGATTAAATTTTATCTATTATTATAAATTATTTAGGCTGCATAATTAGGACACATAACTAGGAAAAACGAAGTGAATCAATAGCCAATAGAAAGTTAACTCAAGATCATATGACTGAATGAAGTAATAGTATAAAGAGTCATGAATTTTGTCCACTTTGCTGCTTCTCATTTAAACAAAACAAGTATAAAACAAGCTTTGCTTGCATTTTCAAAATCACATGTAATCAAGAGGTCATTTCACTTGGTAACTGTTACATTTTAAAAGGAATCAAGTTATTCTCTCATTAAAATAAAAGCTGCTGTACTGATAGCCCCTGAACTGATTTTGTTGAGATTTTTCTGAGTATTTCTTATGTAAAAGTGGAAACTAGAAGTAATAAATTTAGGGCACAAATGTCTTAGGTTCACTCATTTATATATTCATCCATCTTACCATTCATTAAAAAGCAAACATCTAAAGTTTTATATGAAAATATTATGATCAATGAGATTGAAAAGTACACAGATGACATGATTCATTCTCAACTGTACTTAGACATTTCCTTTCCTTAGCAACTCTGCCTTCCTTTTAAAGCTTATCTAGGGGGTAGACAATGCTTTGAAAAGCTACAAGATTTTATACTTAAGATATAAGAATTTTCATTTACCCTGAGATTTCTTTACTTACTTATTCTGCATGTGAAAGTTATACCATCTTCAACTGAAATTCTGGACATTGTGCAAATATAATGAATGTTTTCGGTATACCTCTTTGACCTTCTTACTGTATGACTTTTATCCATATGAAAATATGTTAGTAAATGATTAGTACATTTAATTATATAATGGTGAGGTCAAAGTCAAAGGCAGAAGAATGGTAAGGGCTAGGCAATAGGGGTCAAGTGACTTGCCCAGGGTCACACAGCTGGGAAGTATCTGAGGCCAGATTTGAACCTAGGACCTCCCATTTCTAGGTCTAGCTCTCAATCCACTGAGCTACCCAGCTGCCCCCTCAAAGTCAATGTTGAGCCTTGTCTAAATCACTTAATCTTGCCTTTTATCCCTGTGGCCATATACCTAACTGCTAACTATGACGAGTTGTTTTTCAAATGGTAACAAGTAGATAGAAAATCAACTGGTCAAGAATGTGTTAATGAATCAATGTACATCCTTCTCTACTCCTAGAAAGAAAGCTCAAAAATTATATGCTATTCCATTGAAAGAAAGGATTTAGTAATAGTGACTATGGTTATAAAAGAGAGAATATTTTTAATATGAAAAATTATTAGCATTGATTATAGAAACTCAGCCAGAGTGAACCCTAATGCCATGTAGTTCAACCCATATACAAACTACAACATAATCTATACTGTACCAAATATATGGCCAACTAGTCTCTAGTTAAAAAACAGAGAGGTATTTAGGTAGATCACAGATAAATTTCTGAACTTGGAATCTGAGTTCAAAACATGCTTCAAACACCTTTAGCTGTGTGAGCTGAGGTAAATCACTTAACTTCTATATGTGCTTGATTTTCTCATCTGTACCATGATGACAATAGTATCTCCTTGTTTTGATCATAAAAATTAAATAATCATAAAGTGTTTTGTAATAATAACAATAATATGTATGGTGTTTTAAATTATTTTAAAGTACTATATACTTATTGTTATTATTACATAATAACACCTATATATGCTTAATTTATATTAAAACACTATGCAAGTATTATTGCTATTATTATTGTTATTATCACTCAGCTCTAGTGAGGGGGAAATATATTACATTTTCTAGGTTGAAACATTCATTCACTTCTGATGCTATGTGCCATACTACTGTTTAACACACAAGTGACTCATGCTATAACTTTGTTTTCTACTACTCAAAATTCAAAATTATTTTAGCATATCATAAGAAACTTCTGGGATCTTTCAAAGGCTAAATAAACAATTGCTCATATTAACTGAATAGCTAAGAAATAATGTGAATATCATTGACAATTTTTGTCTTGGGATAGTCACAATTTCACAATTTATATTTTTCCAACTAAATTTTCTTCATAAAAACATTAAAAATCAGGTAAGTAAATGGAGAAAAGATATTGCTTGATTTGTATAGCTATGTCTTTAAATAGATCCTCCCCAAAAAAATAAACCTATCCTATAAATTAAAAATTACTGTGTTGCTGCTTTCTTTTACAATGATGACTCTGTGACCAAAGTATTTTAGTCTTTCTACCTTTCATTTCCTAAACCCTTTAAAAACTCAAAAAATAAAAGACAAAATCAACTGAGAAAGATATTCATTTATGCTACTGAACCAAACACTAGCAATTTCTGTGACTTCTTGCAATATATGAATAATATAAATAAAATAACATTAATTATTAGAACATGCAACAAGAGAAAAGGAAAGAAAAACATGACATTCATTTTCCTTTAGATTCATATATTTAGTAAATTATATTCGTTTCTCATATGGGTTGAAAATTTATGAGTCTCCAAATATCAAATTTTTAAATTTAGTTTTCATTTCCCCAAATGTAAACTACTCTAATTTTCTGTCATTTTAAAAAATTCTTTCTGCCACAAAAAAATAGACTGTATAAAATCTCAGTTCCAAACCATAGCATATTAATATAATATGAATTATGTAGGATAAATGTTACAAATTTATGTAATTTATAATAAAGCATATTAAGAATGGTTTAATGGGTAGAAAGCTGGACCAAAATCCAGGAAAATCTGAGTTTAGGTAAAAAATTTTATGCAGAATATCTGTGTGAGTCACAATGTCTCAGTATTCTAGACAACTATTTCAGACTACATGTTCCACTGAATTTACTGATCTGCTTGGTAACATGGGACTTCAGTATAATAATAGAAACATGGGTTTAAGGTTTTTTTTTAACTCAACTTCCATTTTAGAATCAATACTTAGTATTGGTTCAAAAGGAATTTAGAAGGGCTAAGCAATTAGAACTTACAGGTTTAGTTTTATCCAGTTTCTTTCTCTCTTTCCTTTCTTCCTTCGTTCCTTCCATATAACATAGCATACATGCAAGATTTACATAAATATAATAAATAATCTATAAATAAATATGAATACAAGCCAAGACTAGTGAAATTTATTTGGAAATGTAATAAATGTTTCATAACAAAGATAACTGAATCAATGGAAAAATTCTGATGACTTAAGACTTCAAATTTTTGTCATGATTACTCAATGAAATAGTGAAACAAACACACAATTCTGCATCATCCATTATGCAGATTGAAGGGAATTCCAAAAAGCAAACAATGCCTTAGGAAATAATAAAACATTTTTAAAATGGTGATTAGAATAATGTTTTTTTCAGAATAATCAAATTTAATTTAATTTTGTATGTGCTACTTTCACAAAATATTTTAAATTAATCATCATAAAAATTTCAATTAAATCAATTATAGATATCTGTATTAATCACATTAATGATGAATTAAAAATATTAATATGAATATCACTGAAATTGTATTTTGTTGGACTATTCCATATAACTCAAAAAAGATAATGCTTCATTTATTTCATTTTTGCTAAGCAAGCTTAAGTAATCTTCTTCTGAATTGGAACTGCCCAAATAAGCAATGTGAATATAATGATTTTAGTTGTAAAAACTTCACAATTTATTTTAGTATTTTAATTAATAGCATTATTTCACTAAGTATAAAAGAATGAAAAAAAAAACATTTTCTAATGTTTATAGTACTGACCAAAAGTAAAGAAAAAATACATAGAATTATTACTCCACAAATCTATAGTACTTAGTTGGGACCATTTTAGGAGAAAATAAAATTATATTTAAAATATACCCTTGCTGCCTAGATTTTCCATAGTTTTCTTCCAAGGAGCATATTCAACTTTCATGGCTTTAGTCACCATCTGCAATAAAATATGAAATGGCATCTATTTTCTCTCTCTCTCTATTTTCTAGGAAGTGATAGATGTAAAATTCTGAACTCTTTATTTTTTTATGGTAAGCTTCAAACCAGCTTTTACACTCTCCTCTTTCACCCTTATCAAGAGGCTAATTTCATTCTTTTTCACTTTCTGCCATTAGAGAGGTATTGTCTGGATATCTGAGACTGTTTATATTTTCCACAGCAATCTAAATTCCAGTTTTTGATTCATCCAGCCTGGCATTTTGCATAATGTAGTCTCTCTGTATTTTAAATATATGCCCACTTTGTTTTCCATTGCCAATCTTAAACCAATCAAAATTTCTATGTTCACTTTTAATTGTTTTTTGAAAAATATATCTTTTCAGTTACATGTAGAAACAATTTTTGATCATTTTTCTAACATTTTAGGATTCAGCTATTATTTTTTTTGGTCTACACACAGTTTCTTCAGGATATAAGGAAGCTGATGTGTTACTTCATCTCCCATCTCTGAGAACATCCCACATTTTGTTGTGACCCACAAAGTCAAGGATTTGGTATAATTAATGAAGCAAAAGTAAACTTTTATTGTCTAGCACTCAATTGCTTTCTCTTTAATCCAGTGAATGTACACATAGTTTTGTCTCTGATTCCTCTGATAGTTTTTTAAAGTAGCTTGTTTTTCTACTAATTCTCATTTCACATATTGCAGTCTAGCTTGAAGAATCTTAAGCATGACTTTGCTGGTGTGTGAAATTAGCACTTTTTGTTTTCAGTAAATTGAAAAGTCTTTGGTATTTCCCTTCTTTAGGATTGGGGCATAAATTGATCTACTCCAAACTAGTTACTACTGTTGAGTTTTCCAAAAAGATATACCTAGAAAATATCAAAAGAATCAGTGGAAGGCCTCCACAAATTCATCAAATATTTATTGAAACACATGAAAGACAATTGACAGTGATGAGTATGGGGTTAATTCTACATTAATCCCTGCAGAAAATAAGCAAAGGAGATCACTGATCAGAATAGTTAAAATGCAATCAAAATGATTAAATATGCTTAAAAACAGAGAACCAGAGACAAGCTTTCTCTTAGGTTGACTTTTAAAGTAATATAAACCAAGCCTTGATGACAACTGAAACAACTTTATCAAGAAAATTAGCACTTTACTTCTTAAATCAGAGTGGAAATATGAACCTTTTTAATAGTTTAGTCTAAATAAGTATAGTTGGAGTTTCAATAACAAGGGTTCTGTGGTGTCCAGAGATAATTGTGAGGTGGAACCTAGAATGAAAGGCAGCAAACTATAATCTACTCCTACTTCTTGAATCTCAGATCACTCATTTTTAATGCAAGATTAAACTAGATGACCTCTAATAACTCTTCTACATTTAGAGATATGATCATATAAATAAAATAACAATGAAATATTAAGCAAACATAGGAAAGAAAGTTTTTCATTCAGTGAATCTGCATATTCACTGATGGAGTGGAATGGTTATAAAAAGAAAGAAACTCAAATGTAACTTTTCTGTTGATGAGAATTCTGTGTATTTTAAGTAAGAGGGAAGATAGAGGCATGAACCAGAGCTTCTCCATGTCACCACAAGAATCCTCTCTGACTAAGATTAAAGTATTACAACAAAATGAATACAGGAGTGAAAGAACCAACATTTAACAGAAACAGATAGCAGATGGGATTAAAAACCAGAATCCTACTATATTTTGTTTACAAGAACATTTAAAGCAGGGTGACACATACAGATTCAAAGTAAAAGGCTGGAGTAGAATTCATTATGAATCATCTAAAGTAAAAAAAAACAGGAGTATAAATCATGATACCAGACAAAGCAAAAAGTAGAAATAGATATGATTAAAAGAGATAAAGAAGGAAGTTATATTTAGCTTGAAAGGTACTATAAACAATGAAGTAATATCATAACTAAACATTTATTCACCAAAAGGTATAGCATCTATATTTGTAGAGGAGAAATTAAGGAAACTTAAGGTGGAAATAGATAATGAGACCATACTACTGGGTGATCTCAACCTTCCCCTTTCAGAATTAGATAAATCAACCCAAAAAATAAATGAGAAAGAAGTAAGGAAAGTAAATGAAATGCTAGAAAAATTAGTTAATATATATCTGGAGAAAATGGAATAGGAATAAAAAGGAATATACCTTCTTCTCAGCAGTAGATGGTATATATAGAGAGAGATTGAACATGTACTAGGGCACAGGAATATTGCAAACAAATGCAGAAAATCAGAAATCATAAAGGCCACTTTTTCAGATCATCATTGATAAAATATGATAATTTTAGTCATAAAATGATAATTAACAAGGGTCCCTGGAAGGCTAAATTAAAAGTGAATTGGATATTAAATAATGCAATTTTTCAAAACTGGTAGTTTAAAAAAGGAAATTGAAGAAACAATTACAGACTTCACTAAAGAAAATGACAATGAGGAGACAACATATCAAAATCTATGGGATATAAGTGAAAGAAGTACTGTGTCTCTGAATTTTATGTCTCTGAATGCAGTGCCTATATCAACAAAATGGAGAGGAAAGAGATCAATGAACTAAGCTTGCAATTTAAAAGAAAATTAAGAAAGAAGAAATAGAAAATTCCCAGATAAAAACTAAATGGAAGACCTTAAAAATTAAAAGAGAAATTAATAAAATTGAAAATAACAAAACTATTGAACTAATAAATAAAATAGGAAATGGTACTTCAAAAACACAAATAAAAGAGAAAAAGTAATTTAATCTAATAAAAAGAAAAAAGAGAATCAAATTACCAGAATTAAAGATGAATAAGATGATCTCATCTCTAATGAAGAGGAAAATTAAGGTAATTATTAAGAACTATATGGTCCAATTATATAACAATAAATATGACAATTTAGGTGAAATGGAAGAATATTAGATTATAGATTAACTACTAGATTTGAAATTATATATATATATATATATATATATATATATATATATATATATATATATATATACTACAGAAATACTTTAGAAATAACATAGAAATACTAGATTAACAAAAGAGGAAACAAAATACTTAAATAATCCCTTCTCATAAAAAGAAATTAAGGGAGACTTACAGGTAAACATGGTGGCAGTCTAGATGCAGAACACTTCCTCTCCTCATCCTAATGATATAGATTTCCTTAAAAGACCAAAAAAAACCCAAAATAATATGAAAGAAGGCACTCTACTGTTAGGTGCAGCATTGAAGGTATTTAGGCATTGCAACGCTATAGGGGTTGAAAAAGCTCCCCCCAAAATGTGAGCTGATCTACCGATCCCCACCCCACCTACAGAGGCAGAGGCAGAGCCAGTAAGTGCCAGAATTAGTGATGAGAGAGGGGCACCTCTAGAGTGAGAGAGGGGCACATCTAGGTCCTGAGCAGCTGATTAAGACCACCAAACACCTACCCCAGAGAACAGTTACACCTGAGACTCCAGCAGACTGAAGAGCACAGATCATGTGCTCTCTCATGAAGATAGCACAGAGAAGGGCAGCAAACAGCAGAAGCTGCATAGATTCAAAATCTTGCCTCAGGCAAAATCCTTGCTGTTTAACTCCATACACAGAATGCCTGCCCATCTCACTCAGATTTCTGACTAAAATGGGAAGGAAAAACCTCCACAGTGCTGGCAAATAGTGCCCAGGAACAACAACCTTACTCCACCAAGAAAAGCAAGAAGGGGCTGACTGTGGAAAATTTTTACAGAGGAAAAACTCAGGCTACAGAGGAAATAGAAGAGGAAATTAAAATAAATACACCAAAACCTCCCCAAAACGAGAAATTGTCCACAAGCTCTTGAAGAATTTAAATTGGAGCTCATCAAAAAATGGAAGCATTTTGGCAAGACAAGTGGGAAATATTTCAAAGATAAAATTTAAAGGACAAGAACTCCCAATTGGTGAAACAGCTGGATGCCACAAAAAGCAGGATAGACCAAACTGAAAAGGAAATTCAAAAGATTATAGCAGAAAACCAAAAGATTATAACAGAAAACCAGGCCTTAAGGACCAGAATTAGGCAATTGGAAACCAATGATCTTGCAAAACAGCAAGAATTAATGAAGCAAAGTCAAACGACTGACAAAATAGAAGAAAACATAAAATATCTCACTGAAAAGATGATGTATCAGAAAAGCAGATCAAGGAGAGACAATTTGAGAATCATTGGTCTACCTGAAAAGACGTAAATGAACAGAAATCTTGACATCATAATATACGGAATCACCCAAAAAAACTGACCATGGAAACTGTTCATGAAAAAGGGGGCAAAATAGACATTGAAAGAGTGCATAGGATACTTTCTACACTAAATCCTCAAAAGACAACTCCAAGGAATGTAATTGCCAAATTCAAGAGCTTCCAAGCTAAGGTGAAAATTCTACAAGAAGCCAAAAAGAGACAATTCAGATACCAAGGAGCACCAATCAGGATCAGAGAAGACCTGGTAGCTTCCACACTAAAGGTCCACAAGGCATGGACCATGATATTTAGAAAAGCAAGAGAATTGCTTCTTTAACCAAGGATCACCTATCCATCAAAACTGAGTATATAATTCCAGGGGAAAGTAGGGGCATTCAACAAAATAGATTATCAATTTTTTTAAAAGAAAAGACCAGAAATAAGTGGAAAGTTTGATATGCAAACACAAAAAAAGAAGAGAAACATGAAAAGGTAAATAAGAAAGAGAGGGAAAAGGGGAAAATGTTTTTTTATTCAAATTTTCCACTTTAAGGGCTACAATTAGATAAAGGTCTAATTAATCAAATTTAGAAAGAGCTAAATTTACAGAGCTAAATCAATTGTACAAAAAATCAAGCCATTCTCCAGTTGGTAAATGGGCAAGGGACATGAATAGGCAATTTTCAGATAAAGAAATCAAATCTATTAATAAGCACATGAAAAAGTGTTCTAAATCTTTTATAAGAGAGATACAAATCAAAACAACTGGGAGGTATCACCTCACACCTAGCAGATTGGCTAACATGACAGCAATGGAAAGTAATGAATGCTGGAGGGGATGTGACCATGTTGGGATATTAATGCATTGCTGGTGGAGTTGTGAATTGATCCAACCATTCTGGAGGGCAATTTGAAACTATGCCCACAGGGCAGTAAAGGACTTTCTGCCCTTTGATCTAGCCATAGTATAGCTGGGTTTATACCCCAAAGACATAATAAGGAAAAATACATGTACAAGAATATTCATAGCTGAGCTCTTTGTGGTGGCAAAAAAAATTAGAAAATGAGGGGATGCCCTTCATTTGGGGAATGGCTGAACAAATTGTGTTCTATGTTGGTTTTGTAATACTATTGTGCTCATAGGAATAAGAAAGTGCAGGAATTCCATGGGAACTGGAACAACCTCCAGGAATTGATATAGAGTGAGAGGAGCAGAAACAGGAGAACATTGAACACAGATACTGATACACTGTGGTACAATCAAATGTAAATGGACTTCTCCATTAGTACAATGCTGTGATCCTGAACAACTTGGAGGGATCTATGAGAAAGAACACTATCCACATTCAGAGGAGAAACTTTGGGAGTAGAAACACAGAAGAAAAACAATTGTTTGATTACATGGTTCAAGGGGGATATGATTGGGGATCTAGTCCCTAAGTGAACATCCTAGTGCAAACATCAACAGCATGGAAATAGGTTTTGATCAAGGACACATGTAATACCTAGTGGAATTTGGTGCTCACTATGGGAAGGTCAGGGGTAGGGAGGGAGGAATAGAAAATTATTTTTGTAACCAAGGAATAATGTTTAAAATTGACCAAATTAAAAAAAACATAATGAAAAATTTCAGGCTTCTTTACTTTACTCCAATATTTCTTTTTTATCTTCTATAATCTTTGATATCCATTATCTTTATTCAAATTATTAGTGATTCTACATTTTAAATTAAGTATCCAATGTATTCACAGCTATTTATTCTTCCATTTTTCTTTCTTTAAAAATTCTATTCATTACAATACCAATACACACAAGATTAAAATTGAAGCAGAAAGCTGAGGGAGAGTGTGGATCTCATAATCCTCTTTGATAAAGGTCTTAAGTAAAAAATATAGAGAGAACTGTAAAAGTTTTTTGGATATGAGACATTTCACCCATTGATAAACTTTTAAAAGTTATGAATGGACAGTTTTCTGATGAAGAAATCAAATGTGTCTATCTATAGGTGCATAAAAATTCTTTAAATCACTATTCACTAGAGGAATTCAAATTGAAACAACTCTGAGGTACCACTTTCTCTCTATCAGAGTGACTATTAGGATGGTAAAAGAAAATGGCAAATATTGGAGTGGATGTGGGAAAATTGGGACACGAATTGACTATTGGTGAACTTATACATTCATTCTGTAAAGAATTTTGAAAATATGCTCCAAAAGGCTATAAAATCATGCTTATCTTGTGACCCAGAAATAGCACCAGTAGTTCTGTATCTCAAAGATTGTTTTAATAAATGAAAAGGAACTATTTGTACCTAAAAATTATAACTCTTTTCACTGTTAAAAAGAATTGGAAATTGAGGGGATGATGGTCAACTGGGCAATAGGTAAACAATTTGTGATAAGTTATTGTGATAGAATACTATTCTGCTATAAAAATAATGAGTAATATGCTTTCAGAAGGACCTGGAATGACTTCCTTAGTAAAGTAAGCAGAACCAGTAGAACAGTGTACTTCAGAACAGCAACACAGTATGATTATCATATATGAATTGCTTGACTATTCTCAGCAATTCAAAGATCCAGAATAATTCTGCATGACTTGTGATGAAAAATTCTCTCCACTTCAAAGAAAGAATGAATGAAGCCTGAATGAAAATCAAAGCATAATCTTTTTATTTTCTTTATTTTTTCATTTTTTTGTCTTTGTTTTCTCTCACAACACAACTAATAGGGAAATGTTTTTCATGTCTGCAATTTTATAACCTATGTCAAATTGCCAACCTTCTCAATCATCCTGGACTCAAACAAAAACTACATGCTTAAAAGTTTTTTACAATTTAAATAATAGGTAGATAATTTCACTGGGAAAAATACTGGATAGGGATAGGAAAGATATTCTGCAGTAAATTTGATTGAAAAAATTCATTTTTTAAAAAGTCAGGGAAGCTCAAATGTAGATGAAAAGGAGGGAATTCCAGGCTCAGGGGACAGTCACTGAAAATACATGGAGACTTTTGCCAAAACCAGCTATTCCTACAAAACACTAAATTATATTGAAATAAATAGAAATTTCCTTAAAATGATCAACAGCATCTACCTAAAACCAGCATCAAACATTATATATTTAGGAGATAAGAAATAACCCTTCCCAATAATATAGGGGGAAAACAAGAAAGCTCATTATTACCATTACCACTCATTATTATATTAGAAATGTTAACTATAGAAATGACAAGAAAAAAAGTAGTTAAAAGAATTCAAATAGATAACAAGGAAGCAATTATTTTTTCAGATTATATGAATATATACATAGAAATTCAAGAGAATAAACCAAAAATGCTAATTGAAAAAATAAAATTTTAACAAATTTGAAGGATATATAATACACTCACAAAAATAATGAATATTTATATATCCTACCAAAAATCCCAACAGCAAAGTATAGAAAGAGAAATCCCATTAAAACAATTGAGGACAATATAAAACATACAGGGGTCTAATTGTCTAGATAAACCCAGACAATAAGTGAATTCAATTGCCAAACATTTTTAAATTTATTTTTAATTTTATTTAGCCAATTTAGAACATTACTCCTTGGTTATAAGAATCATATTTTTTTCCTCCTTCCCCTCACCTCACCCTTCTCATAGCAGACATGCAATTCCCCTGAGTTTTACATGTGTTCTTGATCAGAATCTATTTCCATGTTGTTGATGTTTACACTAGGATGTTCATTTAGAGTATATATCCCCAATCATATCCACCTCAACACATTTGTTCATTACAATTGATTGTCTGACAGTGTAGGATTAGTTATTCTTTGTTATTTATACTGTAGGATTAGTTAATCTTTGAATATTTGATAGAATTCATTTGTGAATCCATCTTGTCCTGGGGATTTTTTCTTAGGGAGTTCTTTGATGGATGGTTCAATTTCTTTGTCTGATTTGGGGTTGTTTAGGTTTTCTGTTTCTTCCTCTGTTAGTCTAGGCAATTTATATTTTTGTAAATATTCTTCCATATCACCTAGATTGCCATATTTATTGCTATAACACTTGGTACATACATGTTGAGTACTGATATTTCCTCATTGTCTATATTACCTTTTATCAGGATTTAATTACCTTCCCTATCTCTTTAACTAGATCTATTTTTACTTTGGATTTGTCAGATACCATGATTGTGACTCCTGTATTCTTTTTCTCAGTTAATGCCCAATAGATTTGACCCCATCCTCTTACTTTTACCTTATGTGTGTCTATTTCCTCATGTGTGTTTCTTGTAGACAGCATATGGTAGTGTTTTGGTTTCTAATCTACTCTGCTATTTGCTTGCATTTTATGGGTGAGTTCATTCCATTCACATTCATGGTTATGATTATCAGCTGTGTATTTTCCAGTATTTTGATTTCCACTCCTAGTCTTTCCCTTTCTTCTTTCACTATTTCCTTCTTCACCAGTATTTTGTTTTTAATTGGTCCCCCTAATTCCCACCCTTATTTTACTTCCCTTTCTTCCCCCCTCCCTTCTTATTCCCCTCCTATTTTCTTTATACTATTTCAAACTACCCCCACTCTCTACCTCCCTTGTACTGGTTCCCTCCTCACCAATCCAGTTGTTACCCTTCTACTTCCCTATAAGGCGCAAATCAATTCTCTGCCCCAATGTATTTGATTGTTCTTCCTTCTTTGAGTCAATTTCAATGCATGTATGTTTTGATTATTTCCTATCTCCAACCTCTTTACCCATCCAGTGTATTGATGTTCTCCCCCCTCCTGCCATGTGCTTCTTTGTGACATATAAATTTATCCTCTGCAGTTTCTTTCCCACTTCTTTTAGTATTAACCTCTTTTTAGCTCTAGTTGTAAACATATTTATATATTATATATATACATAAATACAAATATATATGTATTTATGCATACATATATCTATATACATGTTTATGCATTGGAATTTAATCCTATATAGTTTGTCATTGCTCCCTCTAAGTAAAATTCTTCTAGCTACCCAGGTGATATTAACAATTTTTAACATTTACCACTGTCCTCTTTTCTTATAGGGATACATATCAGTTTAACTTATTGGGTCCCTTAAAAAAAGTTGTTTTTTTTATTTGTTTTGTTTTTCTTTTCTCCCCCTTTCTTGATTACCATTTGATGATTCTCTTGGGTTCTATTTGGGCATTAAATTTTCTGTTCAGGTCTGTGAAGAAAATACAAATGCTTAGAATTATTCTATTTTATTAAATGACCATATTTCCCCTCAAAGAATATAGTCAGTTTTGCTGAATAATTGATTCTTGGTTGTAGACCTCGTTCCCTTGATTTCTGGAATTTCATATTCCATGCCTTTTGGTCCTTCAGTGTAGATACAACCAGATCTTGTGTTATCCTCACTGTGGTTCCATGGTATCTGAATGACTTCTTAGCAGTTTTTAATCATTTTTCCTTAGTTTGGTAGTTCTAGATTTTGGTTATAATGTTCCTGGTTGTTGTCATTTAGGAATTAAGTACAGGTCGTGATCTGTGGATTCTTTCAATCTTCACTTTTCCCTCTTGTTCTAGAATGTTGGGGCAGTTTTCTTGGATAATTTCCTTTAGGATGATGTCCAGGCTTTTTCTTTCTTATGTCCTTCCTGTAGACTAATGATTCTCAAGTTGTCTCTCCTCCGATTTTCTAAAGCTTCTGTTTTGTGATTGAGATGTTTCATATTTTCCTCAATTTTTTCATTCTTTTGATTTTCTTTTATTGTTTCCTGATTCCTTGTGTAATCACTTGCTTCTAATTATTTTATTCTGGTTTTCAAAGACATAATTTCATCCCTGGCTTTTTGGTTATCCTTCTACTTCTGGTCTAATTTTCTTTAGAGATCATCTTTTGTCTTCGCATCATTTTCCATCTTCTTTGTCTCATCTTTCATCTCCCTTGGCTCATTTTAAGCTGTTTCCAGATAACATCTTGCTTTTTAAGTACTTTTCTCAGTTTTCTTCAGCCTCTCTTAATTGTGTTTTGAGTTGCATTTTGAGTTCTTCCAAAGCCTTTGTCTAATTCATTGGAGTTTCTGTGTTTGTGCTTGGTGTTCTTTGATCTTCCTCTGTTACATTTGCCCTTTGTTCATTGCCTGGATAGAAGCTTTCAATAGTAATATTTTTTTCTTTTTCTGTTGTTTGCTCATATTTGCCCCTTCTTTTCCCCCTGTCGTTGCTTCTACTCTTGTTCCTCTCATGTGTTGGATCTCTGGGTTTGGGCTTTTCTATCAGCATTCAACCTTGGAGCTTGGCAAGTCAATCAGTGCAGTCTGTGGGGGAGGGGTGCTAGAGCTTGATCTTCTTTGCCCTCTGAAGGCTTGATAAGATTAAATCCAGCTGAGTTTAACTTGCAGACCTGGATGTGGCCTGAGTCCAAAACTTCAGGAAGTGGGGGGTATATGGAGTGTCTTGGCTGAGAGTAGGCTGCCTGATCTGTACTTCTTCTCCAACTGCTTCCCCACCACCTGTATTCACAGCCCTGAACCTGGAACAGCTTTGCCCACAAGGTTCTCCCTCCAGACTAGCACTCTTGCCTGCCCAGAGATTCTAGCCACTACTGCAGGCTCAGTACTGTGGGTGGGGGATGGGTCTTGGGACCTTTCTTCTTCCTTCCTCAAACTTTAGTGTTCTCAAATTCAGGTTTATTTGGTATATACATTTTAATTTGAGTTCAGCAGGAGGGTTCCTTAGCTCTGTCATGTTGTTAAATTTGGTTTTTAGTCCCCTAGGAGCTTTTGGTTTTTAATTGGTGAGGAAGGGTTTTTCAGAGGTCTGAACTTTCACTGCCTCTAAGCCACCATCTTGACTCCCCAACCCAAATATTTTTTTACCAATGAAATTATCAAATAATTATTTCATAGATCTAGAAAAATAATAAATTCATCTGGAATAACAAAAGTTCAAGAATATCAAAGGAATTAGTTATTAAAATATGAATAAACAGGACTAGCCATATCAGATCTCAACATGTAGTGTAAAGTGGAAATCATCAAAATCATCTGATATTGGCTAAAAATGAGAGGATTATATCAGCCAAACAAACTAAGTACTCAACACATAGAGACAAATGACCATAGTAGCCTAGTGTTTGATAAGTGTATGGATCCTAGCTCTGGGGAAACAAATTAAATATTTGGCAAAAATCATTGAGAAAACTGTAAAACAGTATTGCAAAAGTAAGGCATAGTCCAAAATCTCAAATAATAAGCCATATAACATCAAGATGATTTCATGATTTAAAAATAAAAGGCAATAGTGAAAACAATTAAGAGGAGAACAGAATAATTTATATATCAGGCTTATAGATAAGGAAAGAATTTATGACCAAACAATGTAGAGAGAAAATAATGAGATATAAAATGGATATTTTGGTTGCATTAAATTCAAAAGTTTTGCATAAACAAAATCAATGCTATCAAGAATAGAAGGGAAACAACAAACTGCAGGAAAATTCATAGCATTGTCTGACAAAGGATTAATTTCTCAAATATATGTTGAATTGAGTCAAATTTTAATAAAATACAAACCATTCCCTATTTAATAAATGTACATATTATATGAATAGGCATATTTCAGATGAAGCAATTAAACATATAATCCTATAAAAATTCTCCAAATCACCTTTGATTAGAGAAAGGCACATTAAAACAAATCTGAAGTACTACCTTACAACTACCTTACCAGTCCCAGACTGGCTAATATAACAAAAAAGAAAAATGAACACCATTGGAGAGGATCTGAGACAACTGGGATACTAATGCACTTTTCATAGAACTCCATGAGATAATGAATAGTGAAATGAGTAGAAACAGAAAAACATTAAACCTAGCCACGAAATTAATGTTTGTTTTATTTGTTTTTTTTTTAATTTGGAAGAAAAAATAAAAGTTTAAATTCAACAGCAAAAAAAAGAAATCAATAGAGTACAAAAGAGATGAAAGCATATCATTTTACTTCATTTCGTTCATTAGTATTTTCTTATATGTATTACAAGTGCCTTCTTTGAAAACATGGTGAATATGGAAATAAGTATTACATGATATAGCATGATAGCACATGTAACCTATATCATATTGCTAGTCACCTCAGAGAATTGTGAGAAAATGAACATTAAAAATTCCTTCTGCAGTCAATTAAAATATATGATGATGTCTTTGTGGAGTGGGAGAAGAAAATACATGAAGGCTGGGTAAGGAGGACATATGCAAGTTATAGAAAGTCAAGATTTTGGAATAAGTAAGTAAAAAAAAGTAAGAAAGTGTAAATATAAGAAACCTAGAAACGCAAGAAGGAGTAAGTTTGAGAAAGATTCCACAAGGCAAAAAAAAAGATTTTATATTTGATACTGGGGATAATAGCCACTGGAATTTTTTGAAGGAAGGAGAATACACCTTTATATACCATCCATTATATCCCAGAAGTTGTGCTAAATTATTTTTACAAATATAATCTCATTTGATTTTTGCTGTATGTATGTGGAACACCTTAAGACCTGCACTTTAATCAAGATCTATTTTACACCTGAGTGGACGACAGGCTAGAGTTGAGAGCTTTAAATGAGGGAGACATGAGGAAATGAAAATCTGCACCAGTTTTCATGCTGTGTGAATTGAGAGAATGAAATGTATAATACAAGAGATACTGCATATTGAAATAAAAGAGGTTGGCAAAAGATAAGATGTATGAAGTCAATGAGTGAATATTTGAAGATAAGAGTGAAATTCCCAGTCTAGAAAAAAATATTGTGGAAGCACAGTAAGGAGCTAGAGATAACAACAGAAAAATAACCAATACACTCAAAGACGTTAAATTTTATTTAGAATACCATTTGAATATATACTAAAGAGTAAATATGAGATAATATTAGTGAGGTGAGGGGGCAAAGGAAAGCTAATAGAAACTGAGGACATCATAAAAGGTATCATGGGAGGAGGCACATAAGATGAGTTTAGGAAAAAAACAAACAAAGTAGGCTTTATAAAAGATGAGGTGAGATGGGAGTGAACTGAAGTAATAGGGCATAGCCATATTGAGGAAAAAAGGCTCTGAGATAGAAGATAGAATTTCATGTCTAGAAAAAAAAAGCAAGTGGGATAATTTAATTGAAGAATAGAGGATGTAGAATGAAGGGGTATAATTTGTAATAAAATTAGAATTTAGTTTGAAGCTGTAGAATATAAAAGTGTTACATGCCAGTCAGGGTTTTGGTAGAGGATAATAGGACTTTTTGAGTAAAAAATGGTGACAGACCTGTGTCTTAGGAATATCATTTTGGCAATATGTAATATGGATAATAGAAAGAGTAGACTTGATCCAGGAAGATGAATATACTTCAAAATCCTAGAAAGGGTGTAAAGGGTTTGAATTAGAGTAATTATGATGTAAATGGAGAAAAAGGGATGAGACAAAGAGATGTTATTAAAGACATGAAGCAAATGGAAATTGATAATGACTTCCCTAACACATAAATATACAAAATGACTTGTTTAATTGATGCATCTGTTCTGTACATAGAACAAATAAATCATTAGTAATCCTGCCTTTAAATCACCACTAGGAATAGAAAACTTTCTTAAGTTAAGCAAATATAACCAAGTTTTTGACCATTTGTCTTTTAACCTTACATAATAAAAATTGAAATTCTGATTAATTAATTTCCTTTTTCAGTGTCTTATGAATCAAATCACCAAAGATTATTTTAAAGAACTAGAAAAACTATTATCAAAATTAATCTGGAAGAATAAAAGGGGTCAAAGATATCAAGAGAATGAATGAAAAACTGTGAATGATGTCAATCTATCAGCAACATATTTCAAAATATATTATTAAATTGTGCACATCAAAACAATCTATTATAGTCTAAGGATAGATTTATGGATCATTAAAATTGATTAGGTTTACAGTACACTGTCGTAAATGATCATAATAATATATAGTTTGATAAAGTGAAAGTTTTTTGGGTAAGAATTCAGCATTTCACAAAAAATTTTGGGAAAACTGAAAAGTAGTGTCAAAGCACCAATTCATAAACCCAACTTTCTCATGAGTTAATATCCCATCCAAACATATCTATTTATTACAAAATGTAAAATAAATAATTTTAATTACATTAAATTAAAAAGGTTTTGTACAAACAAAACCAATGCAATCAAAATTAGAAGGGAAGCAACAAATTTTGGGGAAAATCTTTATAACAAAAACCTCTGACAAAGGTCTAATTTCTCAAATTTATAAAAATCTAAATCAATTGTATAAATAATTAAACCATTCCCCAATTGATAAATGGACAATGGACATGAATAGGCAATTTTCAGATAAAAAGTCAAAACTATCAATAAGCACATGTATTCTAAATCTCTTATAATTAGAGAAATGCAAATCAAAACATCTCTGAGATATCAGCTCACACCAAGAAGATTGGCTAACATGATAGCAAAAGAAAGAAAGAAATGTTTGAGGGGATGTGGCAAAATTGGGATATTAATACATTGCTGGTGTAATTGTAAATTGATCTAACCATTCTGGGTGGCATTTTGGAATTACTCTCAAAGGGCACTAAAAGACTGCCTGCCCTTTGTTTCAGTCATACCACTTTTGGATTTATACCCCAAAGAGTTCATGAGGAAAGAAAAAAAACTTGTACTAAAATCTTTATAGTTGTGTTCATTGTGGTGGCAAAAACATTGGAAAATGAGAGGGATGCCCTCCCATTTGGGAATGGATGAACAAATTGTGGTATCTGTTGGTGATGGATTACTATTGTGCTGAAAGAAATAATAAATGGGAGAAATTCCATGTGAACTTGAAGGACCTCTAGGAATTGATGCAGAACAAAAGGAGCAGAACCAGGAGAACCTTATACACAGAGACAGATACACTGTGGCACAGTCAAATATAATGGACTTCTCTACTATTAGCAATACAATAATACAGGACAGTTCTGAGGGTCTTATGAGAAACACTCTCCACATCCAGAGAAAGATCTGTGTGAATAGAAATACTGAAGAAAAACATCTGCTTGATCATATGGTTGAATGGGGATATGATTAGGGACATAGATTCTAAACAATCACACTTATGCAAATATTAATAATATGGAAATAGGTCTTGATCAATAACACATGTATAACAAAGTGGACCTGCTTGTTGGCTATGGGAGGGGGTTGGGAGGAGGAGAGAGAAAGAACATGAATCATGTTACCATGAAAAATATTCTAATCAATTAATTAAATGAAAATTTTCAAATAAAAAAAGAGAAATCATAAAATAGTGAATAAGAACCATTCAGAATAAAGAAGATGTAAGTTCACATCTTTCTTCTGAGACACATTAGCTTTTTCAATTTAAACAATTTAACAATTCAGGGTAAAAGAAAACTCATATCTCTTATTAGAGAGACTTCACTATTCTGCATCAATAAAAGGAGTTTCCATAGCTGTAATGCCTTATGTTGATTAAATCATTGATAGATGTCCCTTTCTATTACTTGCTTTTAAAACACAGTCCTCTAAATATTTAGATGATTAATATTTCCCCCCCTAGGGCTCTTTTCAGAATGTGTCTCAGGATATTCTGTTCATGCTTACCGTAGTGATTTGTCATAGACATTTCTCCACGCCTTTAGTGTAGGAGTTGAGATGACTTTTACTTAGGGAATTTTTGGCCTCGAATCAGATGGTCCAATCCTAGGATTACTAAGATTGTCTCCTAGACAAGTCTTTTTGTCTAAGCTTTTTGCATAGCCTTAGTTGGATTGTTAGACATACTATGGCCTTTGCCAAGACTCAAGGTCCTTTTGCCTTTATGACAAGCATCTTCTACCACAGCTAAGAGATCTACTCTTATTAGCCTGATTCTGTTAGCATCCAATACTTTGTTCCATAAGGAAAGCAAATATTAACTTCTCCTTTGCTTATGAGTCAAATTTATTTAATTTTCAAAGTGTCTGCTGTTATGTGGTTAAGGATTATGTTCTGTTATAGGGTAATATACTAGTGTCTGAGATGTATCTTTTCTTCCTAATCAAATCTGTAATAAATGTTTGGTGTAAGGTGTTTGTGATAAGTTTTTAAATTGTGAATTAAGTGTGGTTTAATTATGCTGTGCCTTTTTCCGGTGAAGCAAGGATGAGGTGAGATTGAGCTAATAGAATGGGAAATACACTTTGAAATCTTATGTCTGATACAGAAATAATTAGAGCTAATATCAGAATACAAGGCTGTACATCATTATAAGTTACATTTTTCAAGGTAGCTGAGCAACAACAATAGTAATATTTGGGCTGGGTTTAGGACAAAGAGTGAGGCAGCTACTTATTAAAATAAAATTGGGCAAATGTTTTTTTGAGAAGTGGCTTAGGGGAGCAGCTAGGTGACTGACTGAGATTGAGAGCTAGGATGGGAGGTCCTTGGTTCCAATCTGGCCTCAGAAACTTCCTAGCTGTGTGACCCTGGGAAAGTCATTTAACCCCCATTGCCTAGCCCTTAACACTCTTTTGCCTTAGAACCAGTACACAGTAACAATTCTAAGTCAGAAGATAAGGGTTTTTTAAAGTGGCTTATTTAAGATTGATCAGTCCTAGGGAGTCTTGCCCCCTCTGGGAATTGTTCTTCCACATGAACTGTTCTTTCCCTTGTCTCCAAGTCATAGGCTTCAGTGACTTGGGTCTTTGGAGTACTTGTTTGTGTCTTCAGGGTCTTCTGCTGTGCTGTGTGCACCTAGGATTATTTATTTCTTGTATAAGTGAAAGCAAAATCTTGACCCCCTATTTATAATTCTATTATATTTTAATTGTATTATATATATTATTAATTATAATAATAAATATAATTAAATTATAATTTTATATATTCTATAAAATATTAATTTTATTCTATATTCTATAAAATATTAATAGTTTGGGGTTTTTTCAGATAGGTTTCTCAAATTCATGTTCAGTGATTATCCAAATGAATTAACTTACAAGAGATTCATTGTAACTCTAATTGATATAAAAACTTGGAATGGGGTATAGTTTCTTAAGTAAGTACTGGAACATATTTGAATGCCATGCACATTAAAATTTCCTGGGCTTCCATTATTATTTCACTTTGCTTTGATTGTAGATATTTGCTTCAAAAGGAAAAAAGCAGGGAAAGGATTAAACACTGACTTCTGGTAAGAGTCAGGGTTATTAATCCATGATACAGGAAAAATTGTACTTTACAATACCCTGTCTTTCCTTTTGAATGGTGGCAATGATCCATCAGACCTGATTTCACAACTCAAAAATAAAATTAGGTGCAATCACAAAAGCTTTTACCTTAAACAGCAAATTTCACCAATTGTAACTTGGAGCTGAAAATTTTTCAAAATTTACACATGATGAAAGGATTTGATTTTACAAATCACGATAACCAAATTTTCTTTCCCATAATTTCCCATGATTTTATGAGTTTCAATACTCACTGACTATGCTTAAACTATTTGGCAATTCTTCCCAATTCATACCGAGGAAAGGGTTAATAATTTTTCTGGGAGTTAAATTTCCACTAACATTATTTTGATTAATGATGTCTGGTACAAGGGCTGGTCAGTGACTTGGAAAAGAGCCTACATATCCTAATACATAATATTTGTACCTGGTTATAATCAATTTACCTTAAAATTTGGGTTTACAATACAAATCCTATATTTGTGAACATGAACAATTTCTAACAGATTGCTTTTAAACATATGTTTACATTTAAACACATATTTTAAATTTTTGTAGAATCATGCTTTCACGGAGTGAATGTTTTGGTAACACTCAGTATATAACAATTTTGTAAAATATCTAATACTTGTGACATGTTAATTGAAGATTAATCAGTCTCAATAGTCTTAAGACTTTGTTGAAAAATTTTTGAATCTAATTTTTTAAAAAATTTCAAAATGCTTACTGAAGAATTTGTATTTGGTATAAGAACACATTCTAGATTTTTTCCTATATTTTTTTATAATCTTACATTCCTGATATTTCCATATAAGTATTTAGATTATTCATTCAATTTGCTCAATTTCATTTTTTTTTGCAATTTACATTACTAAACTTATGAGATGTTTTGACCTCAATGTTGAATTATCCTCAATGGATATTGTTTTATAACTTCAGAACTTTCAAATGGATACACCAAAATATTTTAAATAATTGTTTAAATTTCACCAGTTATATTCTCATCTAATTTTTGTTGTATACACATTGAAAGCAATTTTTGTACCCTAATCAAATGAAATTATGTTTAAATTTCTAATTTGTAATATAAAACATTCTTAATACATATTTCCAATTTTTGAAACCCTAATACTAAATAGCCAGTGCTGCACTTACCAGGAGTTTTGCTGCTCATCAGCTTCTTTTAGACAAAAGAAAAAAGACTTTTTGCATCAGCCTATCTATTAAATATATTCAGTCAATTTTTTAATTCAATTTAATAGGCCTTCTAGCTAGCCTATGGCTATGACTTTATTGGGGCCTACATAAAACATTTTCTCCATCTTTCTCCTCACAAAACAGAAGATTTAGAAAGTTGTTCCAGGAGAAACAACTTAAGAATCATTGATCTACCAGAAGACCATGAAAAAAGAAAAAGTCTGGACATCATACTAAAGGAAATAATCCAAAAAAACTGCCCTGATATTCTAGAACAAGAGGGTAAAGTGAAGATTGAAAGAATCCACAGATTCTTGATTTGTACTTGAGCTATACTTGATCCCCAACTGATAACACCCAGGAATGTTATAGCCAAATTAAAGAACTATCAGACCAAGGAAAATATGTTACAAGCTGCTAAGAAGTTATTCAGATAAAATGGAACCCCAGTGAGGATAAAACAGGATCTGGCTGCATATACACTGAAGGACCTAAAGGCATGGAATATGATATTCTGGAAAGCAAGGGAACAAGGTCTACAACCAAGAATAAACTACCCAGAAAAACTGACTATATTCTTACAGGGGAAAGTATGGTTATTTAACAAAATAGAAGAATTCCAAGCATTTGTAAAGAAAAGGCCAGACCTGAATAGAAAATTTGAGGCCCAAGCGGAGAACACAAGACAATCATCAAAAGGTAATTTAAAAAGACAGAAAAAAAACAAACCAAAAAACCATTTTATTTAATAGAACCAATGAGTTAAAATGATATGTATCCCTATAAGAAAAGAGGTGATTGATAATTCTTTCAAAATGTTTTTATCACCTGGGCAGCTAGAACAATTACACTTAGAGGGAATAGTGACAAACTGAACAGGAACAAATGACAAGACATGAATATGTATATAGATATATGTATGCATATAAAAATATTTCTATATATATGAATACATATACAACAGAAGCTGAAAAAAAGGTTAATGTTAAAAGAAATGGGAAAAGAAACTGAAGGGGGTAAATTTATATGTCACAAAGAAGCACATGGAGGGAGGGGGGAGAACATCAATACACTGGAAGGGTAAAGATTTTGGAGGTAGGAAATAATCAACTCATACACATTGAAATTGACTCAAAGAGGGAAGAACAATCAAATATATTGGGGCAGAGAATTGATTTGCACTACAGGGAAGTAGAAGGGTAAGAAATGGATTGATGGGTTAGGAAGAGAGTAGGGGGTAGTTTAAAAAACTGTAAAGGAAATAAGGAGTGAATAAGAAGGGAGAGGAGGAGAAAGGGAAATAAAATGAGGGTATGAATTAGGAGGACTGATTAAAAACAAAACATTGGTGTAGAAGGAAAGAGTGAAAGAAGAAAAGGCAGGACTAGAAGTAGAAATCAAAATGCTGGGAAATACACAGATGGTAATTATAACTATGAATGTGAAAGGAATGAACTCACCCATAAAACACAAATGAATACCAGAGTGGATTAGAAACCAAAACCCTACTATATGCTGTCTACAAGAAACACACAAGAGAAAGGTAGATATGCATAGGGTAAAAGTAAGAAGATAGAGTTAAATATGTTGGGCATCAACAGAGAAAAAGAAGACAGTTGTCACAATCATAGTATCTGAGAAGGCCAAAGTAAAAATAGATCTAGTTAAAAGAGATAGGGAAAGTAATTGTATCCTGATAAAAGGTAGTATAGACAATGAAAAAATATCAGTACTCAACATGTATGCAATGAATGACATAACATCCAAATTTCTAAAGAAGAAACTAGAGGAACTCAAGGATGAAATAGATAGAAAAACTTTCCTAGTGGGAGACCTGAATCATCCTCTGTCAGAATTAGATAAATCAAACTCAAAAAATAAATAAGAAAGAGGTAAGAGAAGCAAATGAAATCTTAGAAAAAATAGAGTTAGTAGCTATGTGGAGAAAAATAAATAGGGACAAAAAGGAATACACCTTCTTTTCAGCATCACATGGGACATTCAAATTCAAAAATTGAACATATATTAGGGCATATAAACATTGCAAACAAATGCAATGAATAAAAATAATAATTAGTAAGGGTACATGGAGAGCCTAATCAAAAATTAATTGGAAATTAAACAATATGATTCTCCAAAATTGATTAGTTACAGAAGAAATCATAGAAACAATAATTTCATTGAAGAAAATTATGATGAGACATTCTTTCAAAACCTATGGGATGCAGCCAAAGCAGTACTTAGAGGAAAATTCATATCCTTGAGTTAATATATTAACAAACTAGAGAGGGCATAGGTCAACGAATTGTGCATGCAAATTAAAAAACTAGAACTTAAACAAATTAAAAATCATCAGATGAAAATTAAATTAAAGATCTTAAAAATGAAAGGAGAAATTAATAAAAATTGAAAATCAAAGAACTATTGATTAAATAAATAAGATTAGAAGCTGGTACTTTGAAATATAAATAAAATAGACAAAGTATTGATTAATCTAATTAAAAAAGAAAGAAGAAATCTAAATTGACAGTACCCAAGATGAAAAGGGAGACCTCACCTCTAATGAAGAGGATATCAAAACAATCATTGAAAACTATTATGGTCAATTATTTGGCAACAAATATGGCAATCTAGCTGATATGGAGAATATTTACAAAAATATGTATTGCCTAGACTAACAGAGGAAGAAATAGACTACCGAAAAATCCCCGTATCAGAAAAAGAAATTGTACAGGCCATCAAAGAACTCCCTAAGAAGAAATCCCCAGGTCCAGATGGATTCACAAATGAATTCTATCAAACATTCAAAGAACATCTAATTCCAATATTATACAAACTATTTGACAGAATAAGCAAAGAAGGAATACTACCAAATTCATTTTATGGCACCAATATGGTACTGATCCCAAAGCCAGGCAGGTCAAAAACAGAGAGAGAAAACTATAGACCAATCTCCTTAATGAATATAGGTGCAAAAAATGTTAAATAGGATACTAGCAAAAAGAATCCAGCAAGTGATCATAATGGTTATTCTCTATGTCCAGTTGGGATTCATACCAGGAATGTAAGGATTGTTCAATATTAGGAAAACCATCCACAAAATTGACCATATCAACTAGCAAACTGAAAAAAATCAAATGATTATCTACATAGATGCAGAAAAAGCCTTTGACAAATTGTAACACCCATTCCTATTGAAAACACTAGAAAGCATAGGAATAGAAGGGTCTTTCCTAAAAATAATAAACAGTATATATCTAAAACCATCAGCAAACATCATCTGCAATGGAGATATACTAGAAGCCTTCCCAATAAGGTCACATATGAAAGAAGAATGCCCAATATCACCTCTATTATTTAATATTGTACTTGAGACACCAACTGTAGTAATTAGAGAAGAAAAAGAAATTGAATGTATTAAAAAAGGCAGTGAGGAGACCAAGCTATCACTCCTTTCAGATGATATGATGGTCTACTTAAAGAGTCCTAGGGAATCAACCAAAAATCTATTGCAAATAACCAAAAACTTTAACAAAGTTTCAGGATACAAAATAAACCCACACAAGCCATCAGCATTTCTATATAACTCCAACACATCTCAGCAATAGGAACTAGAAAGAGAAATTCTATTTAAAATCACCCTAGACAATATAAAATACTTAGGAATCTATCTGCTGAGACAAACACAGGAACTATATGAACACAATTACAAAACCCTCTCCACACAATTAAAACTAGATCTAAACAATTGGAAAAACATTGAATGCTCATGGGTGGAACAAGCTAACATAATAAAAATGACAATCCTACCCAAATTAATTCAGTTATTCAGTGCCATGCCCATTGAAGTACTAAAAAAAATTTTTTTTTACTGAATTAGAAAAAAATACATAACAAAGTTCATTTCAAAGAATGATAGATCAAGGATATCCAGGGAAATAATGAAAAAATGTAAAGGAAGGTGGCCTTGCAGTCCCAGATCTCAAATTATACTATGAAGCAGTGGTCATCAAAACAATTTGGTACTGGCTAAGAGACAGAGAGGAGAATCAGTGTCATAGATTTGGGGTAAGTGACCTCAGCAAGACAGTCTATGATAAGCCCAAAGATGCCAGTTTGTGGGGCCAAAATCCACTACTTGATAAAGACTGCTGTTAAAATTGGAAGACAGTATGGGAGAGATTAGGTTTGAATCAGCATCTCATACCCTTCACCAAGGTAAACTCAGAATGGCTGAATGACCTGAATATAAAAAAGGAAAGTGTAAGCAAATGAGGTGAACACAGAATTGTATACAGGTCAGATCATTTGGAAAGGAAAGATTTAAAAACTAAGCTAAAAAAATCACAAAATGTAAAATTAATAATTTTGATTATATCAAATTAAAAAGTTTTTGTATGAACAAAACCATTGCAACCAAAATTAGAAGGGAAGCAACCAAATGGGAAACAATCTTCATAACAAAACCTTCTGACAAAGGTTGAATTACTCAAATTGATTAAGAGCTAAACCAATTAAACAAAATATCAAGCCATTCTCCAATTGATAAATAGGCAAAGGACATGAATAGGCAATTTTCAGTCAAAGAAATCAAAACTATTAATAAGAACATGGAAAAATGTTCTAAGTCTTTTATAATCAGAGAAATGCAAATCAAAACAACTGTGAGGTATCACCTCATATCTAGCAGATTTGCTAACATGACAGCAAAGGAAAGTGATGAATGCTGGAAGAGATGTGGCAAAGTTGGGACATTAATACATTGCTGGTGGAGTTGTGAATAAATCCAACCATCGTGGAAGGCATTTTGGTACTATGCACTAAGGGCACTAAAAGACTGCCTGCCTTTTGATGCAGCCATAGCACTTCTGGTTTTGTACCCCAAAGAGATAATAAGGAAAAAAGACTTATACAATACTATTAATAGCTGTTGTCTTTGTGGTGGCAAAAATTGGAAAATGAGGGGATGTCCTTCAATTGGGAAATGGCTCAACAAATTGTGGTATATGTTGGTGATGTAATACTATTGAGCTCAAAGGAATAATAAAGTGCAGGAATTCCATGGGAACTGGAATAACATCCAGGAATTGATGCAAAGTGAAAGGCTCAGAACCAGGAAAACATTGTACACAGAGACCGATACACTTTGGTAGAGTTGAATGTAACGGACTTCTCCATTAGTTGCAATGCAGTGATCCTGAATAAACCTGAGGGATCTATGAGAAAGAACACTATCCGTATTCAGAGGAAAAGCTGTAGGAGTAGAAACACAGAAGAAAAACAACTGCTTCACTACATGGGTCGAGGGGGATATGATTGGGGATAGTGACTCCAAATGAACATCCTAGTGCAAAAATCAACAACATCGATATGGGTTCTGATCAAGGACAGATGTAATACCCAGTGGAATTGCATGTTGTCTACAGTAATGTTGTGGCTAGGGGAGGGAGTGTTATAATACAATTCTTGTAACTAAGGGATAATGTTCTAAATTGAATAAATAATTTAAAAAGTATGCTTGCTAACAGTTTGAAGGGTAGATCAATGGAATAGATTAGAGGTAAATGACCTCAGCAAGCTAGTGTTTGACATGCCCAAAGATTCCAGATTTTGGAACAGGAATTCACTGCTAGGAAATTTAAAAAATAGTATAGAAAAATTTGATCAACATTTTACACCCTATACCAAAATAAATTCATAATGGGTAAAGGACTTAAATATAAAGAGTGAAATCATAAATAAATTAGGTGAACATAATACATATACATCTGTCAGATCTGATGAAAATGAAGGAATTTAAGACCATGCATGATATAAAGAACATTATAAAATGTAAAATTAATAATTTGGTTATATTAAATTAAAAATATTCTGTAAAATATCAATGCAAACAAAATTAAAAGTGGACCAACAAATGTTACAACAAAGTTTTCTCACAAAGGTCTAATTTCCTAAATATATAAGGAACTAAGCCAAATGTACAAGAAATCAAGACATTTCCCAATTGACAAATAATAAAAGAATATGATAAAGCAATTATCAGATGAAGAAACCAAAACATGAAAAAGTTTTCTAAATCCCTCCTGATTAGAGAAATGTGAATCAAAACAACTCTCTGGTACTATTGCACAATTAGCAGATTGTCCAGTATGTCAGCAAAGGAAAATAATAAATGTTGGAGAGGATGTGGAAAATTTGGGACACTGGAGGAGTTGTGAATTGATTCTATCTTTCTTGATGGCAAGTTGGAATTCTGCCCAAAGAACTTTAAGAAAGCATGCTCTTTGATCCAGCAATATCACTCCTAGGTTTGTACCCAAAAGAGATAATAAAAGAGTTCTACAACAATATTAATAGTTGTACTCTTTGTGGGGTAAAAATTAGAAAATTATGTGATATCTCTCAAATGGGGAATGGCTGAAAAAATGATGGTATATGATGTTGATGGAATACTATTTTGATATAAGGAATGATGAACTGGAGTATTTTTATAAGAAGTGGAAGAACCTCCATGAACTGATACATAGTGAAATGAATATAAGCAAGAGAACAGTGTACACAGAAAGTGAAACATTGTGGAATGAAGGAATATAATGGACTTTGCTACTAGTAGCAATGCAATGATCCAGGACAATTCTGAGGGACATATGAGAAAGAATGCTATCTATATCTAGAAAAAAGACTTATGTTAGTAGAAATGCAAAAGAAAAACATTTGACTTATCACTTGTTTATATGGGTACACGATTTGGGGTTTTGGTTTCAAAAGATTTTCTCTAGTGCAAAAAGGAATAATATGGAAATGGGTATTGTTATAATATTTGTATAACCCAGTGGGATTGCTTATTGGCTCCTGGAGTGGGGGAAGAAAATATATCATGAAAACATGGAAAATATTTTTAATAAGATGATATAAAATAAATAAAGAAACTGTGTAACTGGTCTTTTTCTAATACTAAAGTGAATATCTAATAAGACATGTAACAAAGTGAATGAACCTGAAAATGAATGAAGCACATCTTCCATTGAATTCAGTTTTTCCTGAAATGTCAAAAAAATTCAGTGTCAAAAACCAACAGAAAAATATTCAATATACCTTTATATGCTGCAAGGTGAATTTTGAAATGACTTTTCGTAGCTAAAAACAAAGGAATTTAAATATGGATACATTATTAGCTGCCACTTTAACTTCATAATTATTTCAGTATTTAAGAGAATCTCTGTGTCTATCTAAATAAATGCACATAACAAATATATATATATATATATATATATATATACACACACACATATATACAAAAACACATATACACAGAAAGTGGGCTATCCCATACATGTAGCATTGGGTTGTTTGCCATTGTGAAATACCTAGGGAGGCAGAATAAACATCTCAGTCTATTCTGTTCCCACTTTTCTCCAGGGGATACTTTAATACCTGTTAGGAGGTGAAGCAGGAGGTTTGGAATCAGATGCTTAACTTCTCAGAGATCCTCAAAAAGAAGAAATACTGAATTAGAATTGCATCTATTTTTTCCATAGTTTTATATCCCATAGATTTCAGTTTCAAACAAAAGTTCTGACTATTGTTTATTAATGGGGAATGAAGACCCTAACCTCTATAAGCAAGACTGGATTCATTTCTCATCAGTACCAATTGCACAATAAATATTAAGCAGTAAAGCATCCAATTTCCTCAAGTTGATAGCAAAGTATGAAGAAATTCTTTAATCAACCTGAGGCGATTAGTGAGCCTTGGCTATTAACATGAAGACAATTGAAAATATATAATAATTGGCTAAAAGAATCACCCATGTTTCTTGGGGGTTATATTTATTTTTGTATGTATAAGTATATCCATACTCATACATACATAATTGTGTTTATGTGTGTACAAGCTAGTCCGTTGTGGAGTCAGTAGAGTTCTGGCAGTGGGAAAAGGAGACTTCTGAGGAAAAATTCAGTTGTTGAGGACTCTCTCCCAAGATTTTAATTTGTGCTTCTTGGAGACCACAGGAAGATGATTTCTTCATCATTTAAAGCAGAATCATCTAACTATAGGAGATGCTTTGACCAAGAGAAGACAGGCTTAGTTCCTAAAAGGAAGAATAGACTCGAAGAGTCAAGTAAGAGACACCTACCCGGATTCCCTGTTTCAATGTTCAATCTTTTTTCTTGAGCATTTACACACTGGTTGGGCACATTTAAAAAAACAATATAAATGTGGGAAACACATGGGGACAGTGTGCTTCCTTGAGTCATTGTCTAGATGCATCTTCCTGGTTGCATCTTGGGAAGGAGACAGGTGTTGACTTTGATTTTAACACATTGATCATGATTAACACTTCTTGTTGACTATGTAGGGAGACCTGCCTGAAGTTCCACCGAGGAAATATCAAAAGAGTCCATAAGAAGGAAATAGGGTATGTGGAGTTCATCTTAGGCTCCACAACTTGGGCCTGATCAGATGTTTCTTCCAATGAGATTACTCTGAAGGAAATACATCAACCTTGTTTCAGAGACAGTAATAACTGTATTCTCTAGTTCCAGGAGGAGAGAAGACTGTTTCAAACTGTACCTTAAAAATCATGAATTTTAGGCAATAATATTTTCTGTGTAAGCTTGCAAAATTATTTTGGGGTATCAAGTTTCTTTTTATTTTGTGCTATAAATTTAATAGTATAAAATTATTTATATTCTTAGAAGGAAAAGAAACATGTCCTTAGTGTGATCTTTAAACCTAATGGGGATAGATTTAAAGACATCATCATAAGTGAAATTACTTCATATTCCTGTAGTACCAGAAGTGTGACTTATCCTGTTCAGGTAAATTACCTATTTTTTAATGAGTGTACTCTATATACGTATAAACTCTTTCCAATGTTGTCATATTTATTTGTGGTTGAATAAGCTCCAAATATAAAAGGAAAATATTTTACTATTACTATTCATAGCATTTTAATCAATCTCTTATCTTTGAACCAATTGTATAAAGAGTTTAAAAAGTAATGTGAACACAATGGTGGAAGCTCATGAGCTTTAGCAGTGTTGAATATGGAGTACCTAGAACCTCTGCTTCTTTCATTAGGAAACCTAGCCTATAATTTCCAGTTACTGGAGGCAGGGTTGGGGCAAAGAGGGACTGAATGGTACAAGAGGGTTGATACCTAGTTTATCTTACAAATCAAGAAGTTGAGGTCCATACATGTAAAGTAATTGTTCCTAAGTGACATAAGGAGAAAATGGCTGACCTAAGAGCTCTATATTCTTTGACCAAAACATCCTAACTTTTTACCATTCCCAAAACACCACTTCTAATCTAGACTCTACTCTAGAATTTCTGTCAACTGCGGTTTTGCTTAATTCTTAATCTTTTGCCAATTTCTCTATTCCCATCTCTGGACACTAGTGAGTGTTATTGATATTGTTATGAAATCAAATTAATTTCATTTACCAAATGATTCATATACACAAATTCAACTTAATGTTCATATCTCATCAACATCCCTTCCATTCATATTTAGTCACTATTTGAACCTGCAGAGAAGAAACCAATATATGATATGGAGGAGTCAGGAAGACATTCTCTCATACATACAAAAAGTGATCCTGTACAAGTCATCTATCCTTACACTGATCAACCAATGACAGATTGTAAGTTTGCATTGGGAAACAGTTTGTACATTAAAGATCATGTTTAAAACAATATTCTACCCTGAGAAGAGAATAGGCCGGAATCTTCATGATAAATAGATAGGTAAAGAGTTTGGGTAGCCTCAAATATTACTAATATTGCCTCTCAGATATGTGCTGGTTGTTCTACCTGCCAGGCACATAACATACTTTCCACCCTGAGGCTTTTAGTGGGCATCCCCTGACTTACAAATCTTTTAAAAATTTTGCAAAATGAGCTCATCGGTATGCCAAAAGCTAGGCATTATGAAGTTTGTCTTGTTATAGTGGACCAACTCCCTAGATTTATGGAAGCCTTTCCTACTACTTGTGCCAGAGCAGCTTTTGTTGCTAAAATGCTCTTGTGGAAGATTATTCCCCAATTTAGCCCACCTGCATGCATTGATTCTGATAGGGAAAACTCATTTTAGTGTTTTTGTTTTCATCACAAGTTCATTCTTGTTTGTGAATTACTTCAAAATTCCATAAGCCCTACCATTCCCAGAGCTCAGGCCATGTTGAACATATGAGTACAGAACATAAAAATATAATTGGCACTTTGTGCACTGAGACTCACTTAAAGTGGCCTGAGTTTCTCCCTATTTTATCTTGGCATTAGATTTAGGGGAGTTCTACATGTCTCAATACTTGATATGCAGTTTGGACATCCCCCTTTATGGCTCAAACCTTTTCCCTCTGCTTATGCATCATTAGTAGGAGATGGTATTTCTGTTGCTTTTGAACTTCTCACTATGTGATCTAACCCTAGGGGGCAAGGTGTATATGAAGAAATTTTCATGAACTGGAGGGTCTCAGTCTCCTTGAGAAGGCACTTTTCCAATGTTGCTAACTACTTGAACTGCCATTAAAATTTGGAGAAAAAAACTCTTAAGATTCTTTGCTCTCATGTAAAATGTGTACCATTCACTAACTGTAATGTGTCATTTTATTGTGTATCACTGCTTATTTGTTTTTGTATTTGGTTTTGCTTTCCTTTTTAATCTTATCTTTTTATGATTAGGGAATTAATAGGTAAATCTAATTTATTTTTCTCTATTAAAATGCTATCTTCACTTGCTACTATTTTGTTCTTAACATTAAGCCAAGTTACTTTTTTTGTCTTTTGTTTCCTCTTCTCATGAATGGACTAAGGATAATTTTATTATTCATGGACAAGCAGGACATTCCCTGCACCAAGGCAAGGCCAGTGGACCTTATGGATGCTGAGTCTGTCATCAGCTCTATCAGAGCTCTGTTTTATCATACACAAAAATTCCAATCCATAAAAATTATACTTGACCACAATTTGTACTTCATGAGAGTCAAGCAGATCTTTTGCCCTTTTGATTTTGTTACTATCACATCAATAGTGATAGGTGCTGTTCATCTATTTGGTCACAGTCTCTATCATTGGTCTTTGATAGATTCACATATTTGCAAATATCTAAGGTAATTTTCAGATATGTTGGAGCCCCACTACTGTTGACTGAACATGTACCTAATTTTGACTTGTGAGTTAAAAGATATTAAGGGACCATTGAGTAGCAGATATATGGGTAACAATGTGAAGTGTAAACTCACTCTTGCATTCCCAAAACAACCTTTTTTGTGATAAGACAAAGCTCAATAGCATAAAGGATGGGTCACATAAATATATATAATTTTCAACTGTCACTGCCTCATCATAGTTGAGGACATATTTCCCATGGGGTTTTGTGACCCCATGGCAATTTTATGTTTATAATTATTTAGCTTACTCTTCCCTTGCTCAAGCATGGTATGGGACCTGTGGCATGGCCTATGTTACCCCACTAGTGTCAGTGTGTAATCATTTTATTGACTGAGTAGACTAGTCCATGACTAGAAATCTGGGAACTTGATTGGCCAGGCCTAATTCAGTGGCTTCTTCATCTGCAGCACAGAGATTTTTCTGAGCTACTATTCCCATTCTTGGGATGATTAAAACTCTATTCCATGTATGAGTCTATTCAGAATATCTCTGCTGAGATGGAGAAATTGTCACAGGATACAGTTCAAGCCATCTCCTGAACTTCTAAGGCTATCTCCTTCCTCTAAAAGGAGAATGATTCCTTGGGAAAGAAAGTTATATAAAACAAGTTAGCCCCTGATAAACTTGCAACCACTTTAGAGGGTGTTTGTGTTCTTATTAATTAATTTTGTTCTAATAAAAATATATCAGGTAAAATTATTGCCTATATCCATGAGCTTCAAAGAATTTTGAATCACACTCAGCAAATTGCTTTAGAGAACCATGTGGCATCTAATGATGTGTGGTGAAACCTCTCATGACCAAAGGGAACAGGTTTGTTGGAAACTGTAACCAAACATACCTTTTTTAATGCTATGAATTTGTATCCTTTTTAGAATTTGCCTTAGTTGTATTAAAATCTATGCCAAGCTTTCATGAGGGGAAAAACTTATGTACAAGCATACTTAAGATCATGGCCATGTTAGGGAGATAATATATTTAACTGTAAAGTAATCAGTCTGTATTTTTATGCATATGTTTAACTGTTATATTGTTTAGTAGATTTTAAGATATTTTTTCTCCCCTTTCTTATTTCAGTATAATTTTTTTTGAAACTCAAGTTTATGTAAATATAAATGATATTTGATACTGAAGGATCAATTTACAATGTCTAATACCCCTAACAACATTGCATGCCCCAAAGCTTAAAAATATTGTAGCCTACCATTGGTTATTAAATCTTATGGGCCTATAACTGATATGTGAGTATGATTCCAGGAAAAGGGACTGCTAAGAAATCACTGATCCATGCTGATGAACACATGATCATAGATGTCAACAAACTCTGTGGGGGTGATAAATGTCAACACTAAAGTAGGGGAGCTGTCCCAGGGGAGACTCTGAGAAACAGCAGTTCAATAAGTCCTGACACTGGTCTTCTCTATTTTAGCCTCTAAAATGTGAAACTAAAATATATCTGTATTTAACTCTAATTCCTTCTTGCTATCCCTGTGATGGAACTAAAATCAGAGTAGGGGCCTACATTCCCCCTTTTCTCAGACTTCTGTTCTCTTTTGTTCATTGGTATGGCAACTTTCTTTAGTCATGGGAGATGGTATATAACTTCAATATTTTTGTACCTGACCTACAAACATGTCATATATAAACTATCTCCACTAGACCTTGAATATATATCAGGGACTTATTATGATTTTAATTTATATATACATTTTTTTCTCCTCTTGTTTTTGGGAGAAGTGATCCTTAAATTATTCAATAGCTTCTTAGCTCAGGAACCTAGAAGCCTAGCCATATAATCTTATCAAATTCTATTATTGCTGTAAATGAATATTCACCATGTAGGAACATTATTTTGTGTTGCTATCAAATTATGTTGGGATCAGATACTGGGATCTTTTCCTCCTGAAGTGAGATTGTGATATTATCATAAAAGTTCATAGAATAAGATCTTTTAAAAACAATTTTAGGGAAAGATATTGCCAATAACTGTCATGATCTGTTTGACAAATTATTAGTGGATCAACAAACTGGGATAAGAAAAAATGATTCTGGGATTACAGGAGGGCTGAACTGACAGACTAACAGACAGTCAGTCATGCATGCAGAAATCCTTTTGCTGAACAGTGACAAAGGTTATTGATTTGGGGTACACACTTTATAGGGAAAATGAAGTAGGCTAAGGGATTAGGTAAGCCTTTTGCAGGGAAAATGGTTAGTAAAGATTTAAAAGATGGAGACAATGGATGTAGATTACCTCAGTAGTTCTAATCAGAGTTTTCTATAAGATAATAAATCACAGTTAAATATGTAACCATCTAGTCCGGAGTCTCAGGGAAATGTTTCTTTCAGTGGGTAGAACTGGAACAGGAATAGCCAAGAACTTATCAGGTGCTTTGGGTGAGATAATACCTGCCTGGCTCTAGCTAACTGATGGCTCTTATTTTATTGGGTCCTATTCTCACTACTGGGGGCTACAAATAACCTGGAATGGGAAAGCAGATCTCCTGGAGAAGATGCTATAAGGATCATCATATCTCTAAATGCAATAAAAAGATATCAGCAATAGAGGATTTCCCCAGAAATCAAACACTACATCACAAGACTCTGAGGGAGCATCTGGATATAAAGAATTGAACTGGGTGGGAAGATGGGCCCTCCATCCACTTTTGTTCTTCCTGGGTGCCATTATTTTATCCTTATTGTAAAAACCCTCATGCCAAAAAAGGGGAATGCACACCAATGGCTCCTTGTCAATGCATCTATCAATCATTTTTAGTATTTTAAGAAACACCCAAATTGTAGTTAGACCCTCCATGAAATTTATAATATCTTTGTAGCCTTATTTAGCCTGACAAGACAATTCTGAAATAATATCATTTATGGGAGATTCACAGGAGAGACTTCCATGTTAATCTACCAAAGAATCAGAATGTGAAGGCTAACATATTAATCTCCCAGAAATTCAGAGGGGATATTGTGTGAATTGAATATTAATTATATCTCCTTATTCCATTTGAAAACCCATTTTAGTTGATATCAGCCCCATCCTTTAACTATGCACTAGGTGTTGGCAACCTGGCATTCTGAAGCAAATGGCTGGAGTCTCTACATGAGAAGAATCATGTGTGTAAAGGGAACTCCTTCCCAGGATCATGAACTTTCTGCTCATCTGTGCCAGCCCATTAGTGACCCAGAACTAGAGGGTATGGGTCCAGGTCAGAGAGACTTTGATTGGTTCCTGAGATGTGGTAGACCAGCACAGAGGGAAAAGACATAACATGGAAAAGGAGACTATAAAAATGAGACCATAGAGGAGGCTGGGTTCTTCTCTGGAGGTCTCTGGTTGGGGGGTCTTTCTGTAATTTGGCATTGGTGGCTAGGATGGAATACACTCTCATGGGCTGATAAGATTAGGGTAGCAGGCTAGGAAATATTTTTTTTTCTATTTCCTTGCCATCTAATTTCTTTCTTAGACTATATTTATATTAAAACTAAATTATTAGAAGCTACTATCATCCTTGTGACTTAAAGATTAATTATTTTTATAAACAGTGACCACAATAATCTTTTTAAACTAATATTTTATTTCCAAAATAATTTCTAAATATTACACACCTGACATAATATTAATTTTTCAATATTACACATGTCAAAAAGTCAGGACTCAGACCTGGACTGAGGTTGAGGTTGTCTAACCAGACAGTCCCAGGAGGAGTGGTGAAAACTGGCTTTATAATAAAGAGGACTCAGGAAGCACTTTCTCTGGCTGGAACTCATTGCTGTCCCTTTTTATTTATGGAGCATTCAACTCTTGGTGCACAGCTACTTGGAGTGGAAAATCCAATGCAATTTGTGAAATGAGTTTTAATTAGGCATGATCAAGTGATCATGTGGTCTTCCTCTTTATAACCTTTATTAAGAAATAATTACAAATCAATACACAGCCTTCAGAGAATTTTTATCATAAAAATTGATAGATAAATCTTTAGAGGTAGATATATACATAGACACATATATGTAGGCATATATATTATTTTATAGATGCTCATGGGTATATATATATGTGCATATACATGTATGCATATATATTCTACATAAGCAAACACATACAAATATATTGATAAATGGAAGGTAAAAGATAAATTTAAATTGGTTTTAACACCAAAGCTGTTGGTATTTCATAAATTGTGAATTATTTATTCTCCTTCCTTTCTCATCCTTAGATTATGTTGGAATTATTTTGCTTATTTGAATATCTTGCTGAGATTTCTTTGAAATAGTTTTAGCTCTCTTTTCACTGCTTTTCTGTCTTATTAGATAATATTGTTCATAATTGTCTAGCATCTACTTCATAAAATTTTACAAATAATTTTATATCCAAACTAAGCAGAATAAAGAAGAAAAATGTGAAAATGTGTAGGTGTAAAGACTTCTTCCTTTCAAGGTAAAGAGGCATTTTTCTAGGACATACTAACCTATAAGTTGGAGAGAATGAGTTGAGGGTTTTTAATTCTCTGGATCTCCCAAATCCAGCACCCTGAGAAAAAAAATTGATTTAAGACATAGGCTTAACTTTTGGATTTCCTAACAGAAGTTAATAGGACTCTTTCTAGAAAAATACTTAATTTACAAAGTCGTAAATTATAGGTCAGTGGCTTATTTCCTCTCAGGAGAGGAAATTCTTAAATACAAAAAACACATTGATAATACATAAAACATAAAACAGTAACTCACAAACTATTACAGTGTCTTAAAAGACCACTGCCAAAGATATTAAAACACAAAACACTTTTTTTGGGAGTGCTGAATAGGCATTTTAACTTCTCAGTTCTGAACTATGAAAACAAGATCAAGGTCCATACCTTCTGGCAGGCCAGGTTGGTCTCTTCCCTTGTTAAGATTCTTAAATAAGTTACATCAGAAGATATCTCCTAATGGATAACTAGGAACACATGACATCAGAAACTCATGTATCATCTCAGAATTACTGATTAGCATCTGAACACAAAGAATAAAAGAAAACAGAGCAGGCAACAAAAGAATTAGATCCAGTCTCGGGCTTAACAAGAGAAAATATCTTATCATTAACTTGTCTGAATAACCATTATAATTGCCAGAGAAGGGAAAGAAATCCTTTCTCTCCCATGAAATCATAGGGAGAAATATCAGAGTCCCCATTACATATTTAGAAGACAAAAAGAAGAAAGTAAAATGATTGGGAGCTTTTTACTGCTCAGTGATTTGGTGATCAATCCTCTTTACTTAGCCACCTGGGGAGAGAAGGAACAATGAAACCATATATGGTAGTAGCTTTTGAATACACATTCTCTTTATCTAGAGGCACTCTATAGGATGTGAAGGCACAGGTATGTATGCCCATTCAGACTGCATGGATAATCACCATTAAATAAAATCATTATTAAAATATATTTTCCCCCAGAATGTCATTACACTTCAAACCTGCTATCACAATCCCAGAGAATTTATAGAAGAGAAAGAAATTACATTAAAAATAACTAAAATGGAATAAAGGAGTTGGATTAGACTATGTATATATTGTAGAAATTCCTGCCCCAGGAAACAGAATTCCGAAAGATTAACATACAGAGTGGCTGATAAAAGGGACAATGGAAAGGAATTGGGAAAATGCCACTGTTTTTTTTTTTTAATTGAAAAATGTTATTTAGTTAATTAAATTAGAATATTTTTCCATGGTTGCATGATTCATGTTCTTTCCCTCTGCTTATTCCCCTCTGCCCCCATAGCCAATGCACAATTCCACTGGGTTTTACATGTATCATTGATCAAGACCTATTTTCATTTATTGATCATTAAACTAGGATAATTATTTAATCTATATCCCCAAACATATCCCCATAAAACCATGAGATCTGTTTCTACTCCCACAGTTCATCCTCTGAATGTGGATAGTGTTCTTTCTCATAAGTCCCTCAGAATTGTCCTGGATCATTGCATTGCTGCTAGTAGAGAAGTCCATTACACTCAACTGTACCACAGTGTATCTGTCTCAATGTATAATGTTCCCCTGCTTCTGCTCCTTTCACTCTACATCAATTCCTGGAGATCGTGCCTGTTCACATTGAATTCCTCCAGTTCATTATTTCTTTGAGCACTATAGTATTCTATAATCAACAGATACCACAATTTGTTCAGTCATTCCCCAATCGAAAGGCATCTCCTCATTTTCCAATTTTTTGCCACCACAAAGAGCATGGATATAAATATTTTGTACAAGTCTTTTTCCTTATGATTCATTTGCGGTATAAACCCAGCAGTAGGTGAGGCCTGCAGAGGTGCCAGGCCTCCCCCACTGACTGTTGCATGTGGGGACCTGACACCACAGAGTCTTCTTCCTTCCCCCACACCGGACCTTTCAGGGTGACCGAGAACTCTGGGCCACCTGGACTTTTCCCCAAGACTTGTGGCAGGTGAGGTGCCAAGGGAGGGCCTTACCAGTCTGCTGGCCACACATAGGCTGCTTTATTTTGTTTTTGTTAAAGCGCCTGAGCTATCAACTCACCAACCAGAGCTACTTCTGGTCCTTTTGATTTGCCTCAACTCTGCCTGTCCACTGTATTATCTTCTATTAAAAAGCCAAGAATGTAAAAAAAGAATGGATCAAGGGGCAGTATTTTAAAGCCCTTTGGGTATAGTTCCAAATTGACATCCAGAATGGTTGGAACAATTCACAACTCTACCAGCAATGTATTAATGTCCCATTTGGCCACATCTCCATCAATATTTATTACTTTCCTTTGTTGTCCTGTTAGCTAATCTGCTAGGGGTGGGGTGGTAACTCAAAGTTGTTTTCTTTTTCTGCATTTCTCTAATTCTAAGAGATTTAGAACACTTTTTCAGGTGCTTATTGATAGTTTTGATTTTTTTTATCTGAAAATTGCCTATTCATATCGCTTGCCCATTTATCAATTAGGGAATGGTTTGGTTTTTTGTACAATTGATTTAACTCCTTATATTAGACATTTGTCAGAGGTTGATCTTTGGGTTTATCATAGACTCTCTTGCTGAGGTCACCTGCCCCAAGACTATTCCACTGGTCCTCCCTGCTGTCTCTTAGCCAGTACCAAATCATTTTGATGACCACTGCCTTATAATACAGTTTAAGACCTGGTACTGCTAGGCTACCTTCTTCACTTTTTTTTCATTATTTCCCTTGATATTCTTGATCTTTTGTTCTTCCAAATGAACTTTTTATAGGTTTTTTTTTCTTCTAATTCAGTAAAAAAGTTTCTTGGTAGATTGATAGATATGTCACTAAATAAGTAAATTATTTTGGGTAGGATTGTCATTTTTATTATGTTAGTTCATCCTACCCATGAGCAATTAATGTTGTTTTTTTTTTCCAATTGTTAAGATCTAGTTTTAATTGTATGGAAAAAGTTTTGTAGTTGTGTTCATATAGTTCCTGTGTTTGGCTTGGCAAATTGATTCCTAAGTATTTAATATTGTCTGGGGTGATTTTAAGTTGAATTTCTCTTTCTAACTCCTGCTGTCTGGATGTGTTTGGAAATATATAGAAATGCTGATGATTTATGTGTAGTTATTTTGTGTCCTGCAACTTTGCTAAAGTTGTTGATTATTTCCACTAGCTTTTTAGTTGATTCACTAGGATTCTTTAAGTAGATCATCATATCATTTGCAAAGAGTGATAGCTTGGTGTCCTCGTTGCCTATTTTAATACCTTCAATTTCTTTTTCTTCTCTATTTGGTACTGGTAGTGTTTCTAGAACAATGTTAAATAATAGAGGTGATAATGGGTATCCTTATTTCACTTCTGATCTTATTGAGAAGGATTCTAATTTAGCTACTATTAAAATATAATATGATATCTAATTTATTATAATAGCCATAGCACAGTGTCTTAAATTCTGTGACCACTGTAGCACCTGTACCTCTAATTCCATTACACAAATATGAAGATCCATCAGTGAATTACAACAAGACTTAATTATCAATTGGAATGTCTTTTAAATCCATCCTAGGCATATCCACTAGATTTACTACTTCTACACACTCATGTAATGGCTCAACATTCTTTGGGAAATCAGGAAGAAGTATAGCTGGATTTAATACACTACACCTCCTCAACTGGATGTTCTCACTAGCTAGGAAAATAATTTCATACTTAGAAATTCATTGATCCGAATAAGCTTGAATACAAAATTTCCTCATTAGTGCTCCTATTTAATGTGAACAATATACAGATAATGGACATCCCCAAAATTAAGTCTGCTGACTTTTGAACTAACACAGCTGAAACTGCTACACTTCTTAGACAAGGAACTCTACCTGCAGCTATTGATTCAAGCTGACAACTATAGTATCCAATTGGATAATAACTTTGTCCCAAAGTCTATGTCAGTACACCAGAAGCAATATCCTTAGTTTCATTTACAAATAGTTGAAATGGTTTTGTATAGTCTGGGATATCCAAAGCTGAGGAGGATAAAATGGCTTCTCTAAATTTACTTAAGGCTTGCAGATGTTCAGGTCTTATTTTCAGAGGTTCTGGTTCTGTATTCCTGGTTAAGTCCGTTAAACATTTTGTTATTCACTATACCAAGGTGTCTATTGCCTACAGAAAACAGATATTCTAAGAACAGCTCTGATTTGCTCTTTGGTCTTAGGAGCATCCAGTTTCTGCATATCTGTTATTCTTTTTCTGTGTGATACTTCTGGAACCTCTGATAACACAAATCCCTGATATTGCACTCAAGGAAAAACCCACTGTAATTTTTCCTTGGAGATTTTATGCTCACAATTATATATTTCTAACAAAAGAATCTTGCTATCTCTGAGACATACTTTAACATTTGGAAATGCAAGAAGAATATCATTCACAAAATTCATTATTTTACTTTCTTTGAATGTTATGGTTTTTAGATCTTTACTTAAAATTTATAAAAATTGGCTTGGTGAGTCTGTGAACCCTTGTGGAAGATGAATCTACATCCACTGAGTTTTTTTCCCAGATAAAAGCAAAGTTCTTTTGAGAATCCTCATGAATTGATATTGAGAAAAACTCTGAATATAAATCAACCATGGTGAAATATTTTGCCTTACTTGGAATGGAAGGAATTATAGCAACTAGACTTGGTAGAATAGGATTTGCCTTTATTACATAATCATTTACAGCTCTTAAATCCTCTATGAATCTATATGCCACTTTGCCATTGTGAACGAGCTTTGGCTTTTTGATCGGAGGAATAGGTGTATTATATTCTGTGAAGCAATAATATGATCCCTTGTTGGATTAGGGATTTAATGATTGGTCTTATACCCTCTATTCCTTCTTTAGTTAAGGGGTATTGAGGTACACAAGGAACTGGTCCTCCCTTAGTCCTCACCCTTACAGGAATAGATGATTTCAATAGACCCACATCTGTGGAAGACTTTGACCATAAATCTTCAGAGATATCCTCAGATACATGATAGATTGAATCCAAGTCATTCACTGTACTGACTGAATCTAAGAACAGCAATAGAAAAGCTTTCAGAGATTCTTCTGGTAGATGTAATGAAATATTACCAGTATCAGTATATTGGATTATTGCTCTTAATTTCCATAATAAATCTCTACCTAAAATATTCATAGGACAGTCTGGCATACAAAGAAATGTGTGCTCCACAGATAAAAGACCTAAAGTAATCATTTTTGGTTGTAATTTTACTACTCTCTCTGGTTTACCAGTAGCTCCTATAACTTCCATTGTACCAACAGCTCTACAATTCTTAGGAAGACTTTACAAAACCAATTTACTGGCTCTAGTATCAACCAGAAGATCATATATCTGGTCTCCTATTGAGACAGATACATATGGTTCTGTACTTTTTAGTGGCTGAAATGTTTTCAATATTGGTGCCAGAACAGTAACATCAGTAAAAAGTTCAGTCATTTCCTGTCCATCCAAGTTTTCATCTGCTTGAACTGAATGATATTCAAAGGATTTTACATCTTTTACATCATCACAAGCATTTACATTACTCTCCTTGGTCCTTATACTCTCTACCTTGGTATCATTGTTCTCATTTACAATCACTTTATCATTATCCAGGTTACGTTTGTCACAACTTTCCATTATTTTACAATCACTAGAATTTTCTACTAATTTTACATTATAATTTTCTTTTCCCTTACAATTATTAACACTAATTACATTATCCTTTGATTCAATCACATCCTCTACGACTTCATTAACCTTATTACCATTACAATCACTTTCATATGATCTCAATTCATTTTCCCTGGATTCAAATACAGAACACTGGGTAAACATTCATAAGGAACAAGCCCCTTTATTCCTTAACAACTTGACTATATTTGGGCCTTGCTCCAGACTTAACCCAGTCCTACATGGTGTTCAAATCTGGTGCTTGAGCTCCCTGACAATAAGCATTCTGACATGGTTTTACACTATTCCTTCTTTGGTAGTTTTTTTCTAGCTATTATTTTTATTATTATTATTCTAATTATTATTGCTATAATTATTTTGTCTAATATATCTTCCATTTCTGTTCAACTATCTGGAAAACCGACCTCTATATCTGCATTCACTGACAAAATGGCCAAAGTGGCCTTGGAATCCCAGATCTCAAACTATACTATAAAGCAGTGGTCATCAGTACAATTTGGTACTGGCAAAGAGATAGAAAGGAGGATCAATGGAACAGATTTGGGGTAAATAATCTCAGCAAGACAGTCTATGACAAGCCCAAAGATCCCAGCGTTTGGGACCAAAATCCACTATTTGATAAAAAAAAAAAACTGCTGGGAAAATTGAAAGACAGTATGGGAGAGATTAGGTTTGGATCAACATCTCACACCCTACACCAAGATAAACTCAGAATGAGTGAATGACTTGAACATAAAAAAGGAAATATAAGTAAATTGTGTGAACACAGAATAGCATACATGTCAGACCTTTGGTAAAGGAAAGATTTAAACCAAAAAAGGCTTCGGAAAAGTCACAAAATATAAAATAAATACTTTTGATTATAAAAAATTAAAATTTTTTGTTCAAACAAAACCAATGTAACCAAAGTTAGAAGGGAAGTAACAAATTAGGAAACAATCTTCATAACAAAAATGTCTGACAAAGATTTAATTACTCATATTTACAAAGAGCTAAATAAATTGTACAAAAAATCAAGCCATTCTCCAATTGATAAGTGGGCAAGGGACATGAATAGGCAGTTTTCAGTCAAAGAAATAAAAACTATTAATAAGCACATGAAAAATTGTTCTAAATCTCTTATAATCAGAGAGATGCAAATCAAAACAACTCTGAGGTATCACCTCACACCTAGCAGATTTTCTAACATGACAGCAAGTCAAAGTAATGAATGTTGGAGGGGATGTGGCAAAGTGGGGACATTAATTCATTGTTGGTGGAGTTGTGAATTGATCCAACCATTCTGGAGGGCAATCTTGAACTATACCCAAAGGTCAGTAAAAGACTGTTTGCCCTTTGATCCAGCGATAGCACTGCTGGGTTTGTACCCCAAGGAGATAATAAGGAAAAATACATGTACAAGAATATTCATATCTGTGCTCTTTCTGGTAGCAAAAAAATTGGAAAATGAGGGGATGCCCTTCAATTGGGGAATGGATGAACAAATTGTAGTATATTTTGGTGATGGAATACTATTGTGCTAAAAGGAATAATAATGTGGAGGTATTCCATGGGAACTGGAACAACCTCCAGGAAGTGATGCAGAGTAAAAGGAGGAGAACCAGGAGAACGTTGTACACAGAGACTGATACACTGTGGTACAATCAAACATAACGGACTTCTCCACTAGTGGCAATGCAGTAATCATGAACAAATCTGGGAGTTCTATGAGAAAGAACACTATCCACATTCAGAGGAAAAACTGTGGGAGTAAAAACACCAATTATAAACAACTGCTTGATTACATGAATCGAGGGAGATATGATTGGGGAAATAGACCCTAAATGAACATCCTAGTGCAAACATCAATAGCATGGAAATAGGTTCTGATCAAGGACACATGTAATACCCAGTGGGATTGTGTGTTGGCTATGGGAAGTGTGGGACAAGGTGAAGGAGGAATAGAATGTGATTTTTGTTACCAAGGAATAATATTTGAAATTGTCCAAATAAAAAAAATAATAAAGTTACTAAAATACTAAAGATCTCTTAAAAATGAATATTACATACTCATTATGGCCAAATGTAATATATAATCAATGAAGAAATCTTAATAATAGTTGAAAAGAAGATTAGAAAAAATTCTCATGTCATTAGGAAGATAGGTGGCCAATCAGAGTTTATCATTTAGTAACCTTGTAGTATTCAATATGTGAGAAAGGCCAGTAGCACATATGGTTGTTGTTTGTGACACAATTCAAAGGTCAAATGGATAAGAATCATCCTGAGTGGTCAGTTAAGGATATGTTATGTTTTAACTCATTGGAGGAAACTTCCGAATCAATGTGGCAACAAATTCATTTGATAGTTGAGCCATTATCTAAATTAGGGGCAATAATGAGTATATTTTATTTGAGTAGTGGGGAACTTGTTCAACAGTGGAATGAATAACAAATCCAGGATTGAATACATTAATGCTGGAATGGATATCCAGATGACTGATGAGTAGTGTCTAGAAGAAATATTGGATGAAGTACAAAAAGCCCTGAAATGGAAGGCCAGGTTAAAGAACTGGAGATTAAGAGGAATAAGATATATAAGAATTAAAGTAAAGTATAGCCATGTTTCCAGAAAATTGGGAACCAGAGAAACTGAAGTAGAATTACCAGTATCCTGGTTTACTATTGATAAGTAATTTCCATTTAGATTAGTTCAACAAAGATACATCAGATATGTTGTACCCCAATGGAAGAAAAGTAGCATAGCAGATCAATTGTATGTCTAGGAGCCAGATACATGTGTTAAAATCCTACTTCATGAATCAACTAGATATGTTTTCCCTTGGCAAATCACTTAAATATTCTATGCCTCTCTTTTCTCCCCTGAAAGATAGCAAGTCGATTTAATTGTTTTTAACTTACCTTTTAGCTATAATTTCATAATCCTATGAGATTTTTGTTGTTGCCCATAAAAATTGTTTATTTTGCCAAATCATTTGTATTATCGATTTTCCACATAAGTTTTCTGAAGTTAAAATATACAAATTCTCTCTCTCTGTCTGTCTCTCTCTCTGTCTGTCTGTCTGTCTGTCTGTCTCTCTCTCTCTCTATCTATCTATCTATCTATCTGTCTTTCTCTCTTTTTCTCTCAAGCAATTTGAACTGGGTTATACATGTATTGTAATGCAAAACATATTTCTATATTGTTCATTGTGGTAAGAGAATATTCATATAAAGTCTAAGTCCCAAAGTAAAAACATCATTAAACTAAAGTGAAAAAAAAATGCTTCAGTCTTTATTGTGATTCCAACTGTTCTTTCTCTGAAGTAGATAGAATTCTTTGTGATAAATCCTTTATAATTGTCCTGAATTGTTGTTTTATTGAGATTAACTAAATATTTCATAGTTGATTATCACATAATATTGCTGTTGCTTTGTACAATGTTTTCCTGTTTCTGCTTATTTCACTCTGTGCCAGTTCATGTAGGTCTTTCCAACTCTTTCTGAAATCTTATTGTTCATCATTTCTTATAATAAAATAGTATTCTAATGCCATCATATATAATGATTTCTTCATTCATTCCCCATTTGAGGGATATTCCTTGATTTATAATACTTTGCCACCACCAAAATGGCTACTATAAATACTTTTGTACAAAGAGATTCTTTCCCCTTTGTTTTACAATGTGCAGGTGGAAAATTTTCACCACCTGAGCTTCATTTTGGATAGAGAGCTAGTAGTGGTATTACTGGATAAAAGGGTATGCACAGTTTTATATTCTTTGGCTATTATTCTAAATTACCCTCCAGAATACTTGAATCAGTTCACAATTTCACCAACAATGTATTAGTGGCCCAATTCTGCTACATCACCTCCAACATTTATCACTTTTCTTAATGTTGTATTAGACAATATGATAGACATGAGATTGCACCTTAGAGTAGTTTACATTTCTCTAATCAAGAGTGATTTATACTTTTTCCTATGATTATTGAAAATTTTGTTTTCTTCATATGAAAATTGCTTGTTCATATCCTTTGACCATTTGTCAATTTTGGAATGACTTTTATTTTTGTTAATGTAATTTGTTTCTCTATATATTTGAGAAATGAGACCTTTATCAAAATAATTTGTTAGAATTTTTCCCGGTTTGTAGTGTCCCTTCTAATGTTGGCTACATTGTTTTTGTTTTTGTTTTTTTTTTTGTAGAAAACCTTTTAATTTAACATATTTAAAATTAGTTATTTTATACCTTCTATTATTCTCTATTCCTTATTCGATCATAATTCTTCCCTTCTCCATAAATCTAATAAATATAATATTCTATGTTCTACTAACTTACTTATAATATCATCCCATTTCTCTAAATCATATACCCATTGTGACCTTATTTAGGTATAGAATATTAGATGTTAGTCTATACCTGGGGTCTGCCATACTTTTTCCAGTTTTCCCACCAGTTTTTGTCAAATAGTAAATTCTAATCTCCAAAACTGGGAATATTGGGTTTACCAAACACTATATTACTGAGATTATTTACCCCTAATATATTCCATTGATCCACTATTCCCTTTCCTAGCGAGTACTCGATTATTTTGATAATTACTGCTTTACAGTACAGTTTGAGATATCCTACTTCTGGGCTACCTGTCTTCACAATTTTCTTTTGCATTAATTACCTTGATATCTATGATCTTTTGTTCTTCCATGTGAATTTTGTTATTATTTTTTCTAGTTCTACAAAATATTTTAATAGTTCAATTGATATGTCAGAATAAGTAAAATAATTTAGGTAGAATTATCTCTTTTTTTTAATTTAGTTTGACTTAATCATGAGGAATAAATGTTTTTCCAATTGTTTAGCTATGTATTTATTTGTTTAAAAAGCCTTCTGTATTTCTGTTCATGTAAATATTGTGTTTCTCTTGGTAAGTAGTTTCCCAAGTGTTTTATATCGTCAAGTAATTTTAAGTAGAATTTCTGGTTATATTTCTTGCTGCTGGTGTTTATTAGTAATATGCTGATGATTTATGAGTTTATTTTGTTTCTTGCAATTTTGTTAAAGCTATTAATTATTCCAACCAGGTTTTTTAGTTGATTGTCTAAGATTCTCTAAGTATACCATCATTTCATCTGCAAAGTGTGATAATTTAATTGTCTTATTGCCTACTTTAACTTATTCATTTTATTTTTCTTTTCATTGCTAAAGCAAATATTTCTAGTACAATATTCAATAATAATCTTGATATTGGGGATAGTTGCTTCACCCCTGATCAGATGGGGAAGGTTTCTCTAACTTTTCCTTAGTGCAGATGATATTTGATGATGGTTTTAGATTGATACTTTTTAACATTTTAAGGAAATGCTCACTTATTACACTTTCCAGTGTTTTTAATAAGAATGAGTGTTGTATTCTTTCAAAGGCTCTTTTTTCATCTACTGAAATAATCATGTTGTTTCTGTAGGTTGATTATTGCTATAGGCAATTATGCTGAGAGTTTTCCTAATATTTAAGCAGGCTCACATTTCTGGTATAAACCCCACCTTGGTCATCATCTATGAACATTATGATGTTTTGTGGTAGTCTGCTAGTATTTTATTTAACAGTTTTCAAGTCAATATTCATTAAGGAATTGGGTCTGTAATTTTCCTTCTCTGACTTTTTCTTTCTTAGCTGTGTAAAAATGGAGATTTGAACCCCAGACTTCAATCCCCAGAAGTCCTTGGTAGTTCCCAGAATTCCCTATAATCTCACATGTGTCCTCACCTGAGTGTGAGATCACAAATTATTATTTAAAGGAGCTCTCTTCCTACTTAGGGTTCTCTTTGCTTCCTCTACTCAGAGATTGCAACAAGATGTAAGTGAATTGTGAATGGACTAATTCAACCCTAGGAACGTGCTTTTCTTATTTTCTTATTTCCTTGATTTCTAATAATCTTTAATAAATCTCTAAAATATAATACTTTTAGTAGAGAAACTAATTTAACTGTTACAGCTGTCAAGACCATTTTGGGATCATAAAAATAATTTGGTATGACTTCTTTCCTACATAGACTACATTCTATGTAATGAGTTTAATCACTCTTTAAGTGTTTGATAGAATTCACTTATAAATCCATCTGACCCTGGAGATTTTTTTCATTTTTCCCAGGAAGTGATTTGACAGTTTGTTCAATTTCTCTTTTCTGAAATGGCATTATTTAATTATTCCTTTTCCTATTTTGTTAATATGGAAAACTTAGAACTTTAAAAAAATTCATTCATTTCATTTTTTAAGTGGTAAACACTTTATTTGGTATCATTCAGGGAAGGGATAGATGAAGGTATTCGGTGAGGAAAGTGGGTAGCAGGAATCCCTATTGATTGGCAGACTGACACCCCCAAATCTCAGGGGTCTAGGCTCTCAGCCTTGACCCTTCTTCTGGTCAGCTACTGGTCTGTTCCCTACTCCTGAGCTAGTCTAATTAGAGCAATGGAGTTCAGGACAAGTCGGGGAGAGAGGTGGAGAGTAATTTTTGGAGAAGAGTTTCTCAGTATCTTTCAAAGTCTCAGTCTACAATGTCTCAAGTTGTGTGAGAGATTTCAGGGTTCACTGGGAAATAGTTGATATCCAGAGGGACCCCCCCTAGCCTCAGAGATACTCTTCTCAGGCTCTCAGCTGTAGGAGTGGGATGAGCTGGCAGTTTTTGAGTTCTCTCAGCTTCTTTTCTTTCACTGGAATCCTGGAGTTTTTCTTCTTGCTCCTTCCCCATCATGAGCTGCTCTTTTCTCCACTGGATCTGACTTCTCTCTTTTACCAATTCCTCTCTTACACATAACAATAAAAATAAATATAAAAGAAGTCTCTCTAATTAAGGCTTCATTTCTTAAAGAAATACAAAAATGAGTTGAATACATAAGAATAAAAGTTATTCCCCAATTGATAAACGGTCAAAGAATATGAAAAGGCAGTTTTCAAAGTAATTAAAGTTATCTAAAGTCATGTGGAAAATTCACTAAATCACTATTAATTAGAGAAATACAAATCAAAAGAACTCCCAGATACCACCTATCCAATTAATTATTATAACAGAAAAGGAAAATGACAAAATCTGGTGGGGGTTTAGGAAAATTGAGACACCAATGCATTGCTGGGAGAGTTGTGAACTGATTCAACCACTCTGGAAAGCAATGTGGACCCATGTCCAAAGGGATATAAAACATTATATACACCTTGACACAGCAATACAATTACTAGCTTTTTATACCCAAATGTTACAAAAACAAAAAGAGGAAGGACCTATATGTAAAAAATATTTAAAGTAGCTGTCTTTATGGTAGCAAAAAAATGGAAAATGAGGGGATGTCTATTAATTGGGAATGGCTCAGTAAGTTATAATACATGATTTTAATGGAACACTATTAATCTTTTTTTTAAACTTTTTTAGTTTTTTATTGTTTTTTCTTTTAAACATTATTTTATTTGGTCATTTACAAACATTATTCATTGGGAAAAAAAGATCATTTTCTTTTCCTCCCCCCTCCCACCACCCTTCCCATAGCTGACACGCAATTACACTGGGTATCACATGTGTCCTTGATTTGAACCCATTTCCATGTTGTTGGTATTTGCATTACAGTGTTCATTTAGAGTCTCTCCTCAATCATATCCTCTCAATCCCTTTAGTCATGCAATTGCTTTTCCTTGATGTTTGTACTCCCACAGTTTGTCCTCTGCTTGCGGATAGTGTTTTTTCTCCATGATCCCTGCAGATTGTTCAGGGACATTGCATTGACATTAATGGAGAAGTCCATTACGTTCAATTGAACCACAGTGTATCAGTCTCTGTGTACAATGTTTTCCTGGTTCTGCTCCTTTCACTCTGCATCACTTCCTGGAGGTTGTTCCAGTCTCCATAGAATTCCTCTACTTTATTATTCCTTTTAGCACAATAGTATTCCATCACCAACATATACCACAATTTGTTGAGCCATTTCCCAATTGAAGGGCATCCCCTCATTTTCCAATCTTTGGCCACCACAAAGAGTGCAGCTATGAATATTCTTGTACAAGTCTTTTTCCTTATTATCGCTTTGGGGTACAAACCCAGCAGTGCTATGGCTGGATCAAAGGGCAGACAGTACTTTATCTCCCTTTGGGCATAGTTCCAAATTGCCCTTCAGAATGGTTGGATCAATTCACAACTCCAAAAACAATGAATTAATGTCCCCACTTTGCCACATCCCCTCCAACATTCATTACTTTGATTTGCTGTCATGTTAGAAAATCTGCTAGGTGTGAGGTGATACCTCAGAGTTGTTTTGATTTGCATCTCTCTGATTATAAGAGATTTAGAACAATTTTTCATGTGCTTATTAATAGTTTTGATTTCTTTGGCTGAAAACTGCCTGTTCGTGTCCCCCACCCACTTATCAATTTGAGAATGGCTCCATGTTTTGTACAATTGATTTAGCTCTTTATAAATTTGAGTAATTAGACTTTTATCAGAGGTTTTTGTTATGAAGTTTGTTTTCCAATTTGTTGCTTCCCTTCTAATTTTGATTACATTGTTTGTGATTGTACAAAAACTTTTTAATTTGATGTAATCAAAATTGTTTATTTTACATTTTGTGACTCTTTCTATATCTTCCTTGGTTTTAAAGTCTTTCCCTTCTCAAAGGTCTGACATGTATATTATTCTGTGTTCACCTAATTTACTTATAGTTTCCTTCTTTATATTCAGGTAATTCTCCCATTCTGAGTTTATCTTGGTGAAGGGTTTGACGTGTTGATTCAGACCTAATCTCTCCCACAATGTATTCCAATTTTCCCAGCAGTTTTTATCAAATAGATTTTTGTCGCAAAAGCTGGGGACTTTGGGTTTGTCATAGAATGTCTTCCTGAGGTCATTTACCCCAAGTCTATTCCACTGATATTCCTTACTGTCTCTTAGTTGGTACCAAATTGTTTTGATGACTACTGCTTTATAGTATAGTTTGAGATCTGGGACTGCAAGGCCCCCTTCCTTTTTTTTTTTTTTCATTATTTCCCTGGATTTCCTTGATCCTTTGTCCATCCAAATGAACTTTGTTATGTTTTTTTCCTAATTCAGTAAAAAAAATTTTGGAAGTTCAATGGGCATGGCACTAAATAGATAGATCAGTTTGGGTAAGATGGTCATTTTTATTATATTGGCTCATCCTACCCATGAGCGGTTAATGTTTTTCCAATTGCTCAAGTCTAGTTTTAATTCTGTGGAGAGTGTTGTGTTCATATTGTTTTTTTGTTTGTCTAGGGAAATAGATTCCTACATATTTTATTTTGCCTAAGGTGATTTTGAATGGGATTTCTCTTTCTAACTCTTGCTGCTGAGATGTATTGGAAATATATAGAAATGCTGATGACTAATGTGGGTTTATTTGGTGTCCTAAAAAATGCTAAAGTTATTGATTATTTTGATTAGCTTTTTTGTTGATTCTCTAGGATTCTTTAAGTAGACCATCATATTATCTACGAAGAATCATAACTTGGTCTCCTTGTTACCTATTTTAATGCCTTCAATTTCTTTTTCTTCTCTAATTGCTACTGCTAGTGTTTCTAGTACAATGTTAAATAATAGAGGTGATAATGGGCATCCTTTTTCACTCCTGATCTTATTGGGAATGCATCTAGTTTATCCCCATTGCAGATGATATTTGCTGGTGGTTTTAAATATATACTGTTTATTATTTTTATGAAAGAGCCTTCTATTCCTATACTTTCTAGTGTTTTAATGGGAGTGGGTGTTGTATTTTATTAAAGGCTTTTTCTCCATCTATTGAAATAATCATGTGATTTTTGTTCATTTGCTTGTTGATAAGGTCACTTATGTGGATGGTTTTCCTAATATAGAACCAGCCCTGCATTCCTGATATGAATCCTACTTGATCATAGTGAATGATCCTCCTGATCATTTGCTGGAGTCTTTTTCCTAATATCCTATTTAGGATTTTTGCATCTATATTCATTAGGGAGATTGGTCTATAGTTTTCTTTCTCCATTTTTTACCTGCCTGGCTTCAGAATCAGTACCATATTTGTGTCATAAAAGGAATTTTGTAGAACTCCCTCTTTGCTTATTATGTCAAATAGTTTGTATAGTATTGGGATTAACTGTTCTCATAATGTTTGATAGAATTCACATGTGAATCCATTAGGACATGGGGATTTTTTCTTAGGGAGTTCTTTGATGGCCTGTTGGATTTCTTTTTCTGAAATGGGATTATTTAAGAATTCTATTTCTTCTTCTGTTAATCTGGGTAATTTATTTTTTTGTAAATAGTCATCAATATCACCTAGATTGGTATATTTATTTCCGTATAATTGGGCAAAGTAGATTTTAATGATTGCTTTAATTTCCTCTTCATTGGAGGTGAGTTCCCACTTTTCATCTTTGATGCTGTTAATTTGCTTTTCTTCTTTCCTTTTTTTAATTAGATTGACCAGTACTTTGTCTTTTTTGTTTGTTTCCTGAAAGTACCAGCTTCTAATCTTTTTTCTTAGTTCAATAGTTCTATCACTTTTGAGTTTATTAATTTCTCCCTTAGTTTTTAGGATCTCTAGTTTGGTTTTCTTCTGGTGGTTTTTAATTTGTTCACTTTCAAGATTTTTTATTTGCATTTCCAATTCATTGATTTCTGCCCTCCCTAATTTGTTAATATATGCACTCAGGGATATGAATTTTCCTCTGAGTACTACTTTGACTGCATCCCATAAGGTTTGAAAGGATGTCTCACCATTGTCATTTTCCTCAATGAAATTATTAATTGTTTCTATGATTTGTTCTCTAACTAACTGATTTTGGATTATCATATTATTTAATTTACAATTAATTTTTGATTTGGCTCTCCATGTACCCTAACTGATCATTGTTTTTTATTGCCTTGTGATATGAAAAGGCTGCATGTGTTATTTCTGCTTTTCTGCATTTGTATGCCATGTTTCTGTGACCTAGTGTATGGTCAATCTTTGCAAATGTGTCATATGGTGCTGAGAAGGTGTATTCCTTTTTGTCCCTATTTATTTTTTTCCATATGTCTATCAATTCTAATTTTTCTAAGATTTCATTCACTTCTTTTACCAATTTCTTATATATTTTTTCATTTGATTTACCTAAATTTCATGGTGGTTGGTTCAGATCTCCCACTAATATGGTTTTACTGTCTATTTCCTCCTTCAATTCTCCTAGTTTCTCATTTAGAAATTTGGGTGCTATGCTATTTGGTGCATACATGTTGATTAGAGATATTTCCTCATTGTCTAGAGTCCCTTTTAACAAAATATATTTATTTTCCCTATCCCTTTTAATCAGGTCTATTTTTGCTTTGGCTTTGTCAGATATCATGATTGCAACTCCTGCCTTCTTTCTATCAGTTGAGGCCCAAAAGGTCTTACTCCATCCTTTAATTTTGACCTTGTGAGTATCTATCTGCCTCATGTGTATTTCTTGAAGACAACATATGGTACAGTTTTGGATTCTAATCCATTCTGCTATTCATCTACTTTTTGTGGGTGAGTTCATCCCATTCACGTTCAAAGTTATGATTGTCACTTGTGGACTCCCTGGCATTTTGATATCTTGACCTAGTTCTGACCTTTCTTCTTTAGCTATAACCTTTTAAGCCACTGATTTACTTTAAATCAGTCCCCCTAGTCCCCTCCCTTGATGTTTCCATTTCTAGACCATTCCTTTTTATTCCCTTCCCCTTCCCTCTCTTCTTCCCACCCATTTTATTCCCTAACCCCTACCCCCCTTGTTTTTCCCATCTCCCTTATCATGTTGTATAAATTAAAATTCATGATCCCAATGGATCTAGATGCTCTTCCCTCTCAGAGTTGATTTCCCTGAGAGTAAGGTTTAAGTAAAAACTCTCTTCCTCTCCTTATTATAAGAGAATTCTTCCCCTCCCCTTCCCATGTGTATCTTTGTGTGAGAAAGATTATTCTATTTAGTTTTTTTCCTATTTCTTGGATTATATCTTAGTACCATCAATGATTACCCCTCTCCCTTTTTCTTTCTATCCCCCACTTTCTCCATATCGTCTTGATGCCCCAAACTTTCACTATGCGTGATTCTTCTTACTACTCTAATGATGCATACAATTTTTGAGAGTTACACATTATATTTTCTCCACATAGTATTATATAAAATTTGATATAAATGAAGTCCTTATAGAAGAGAATTTGAATAAAAGAAAAAGATAACATTTTTCTCCTTTTCCCTTTCCTTCATATTTACCTTTTCCTGTTTCTCTTGCTCTTTGTGTTTTGATGTCAAATTTCCCACAGAGCTCTGGTTGTTTCTTTACAAACACTTGGAAATCTTGTATTTTGTTGAATGCCCATACTTTCCCCTGGAAGTATATAGTCAGTTTTGATGGATAGCTGATTCTTGGTTGATGACCCAACTCTCTTGCTTTTCTGAATATCATGTTCCATGCCTTATGGTCATTCAGAGTGGAAATTGCTTGGTCCTGTGTGACCCTGATTGGTGTTCCTTTATATCTAATTTGTCTTTTTCTGGCTTCTTGTAAGAATTTTTCTTTTGCTTTGAAGCTTTGGAATTTGGCAGTTACATTCCTGGGAGTTATCTTTTGAGGATTTAGTGTAGAGGGTGTTCTGTGAACTCTTTTAATGCATATTTTGTCCCCTTGTTCTAGAATCTCTGGGAAGTTTTCTTTGATGACATCATGTATTATGATATCAAGACTACTGCTTATTTATGGCTTTTCTGGCAGACCAAGGATTCTCAGATTGTCTCTCCTTCCTCTGTTTTCCAGGTCTGTCACCTTGTCAGTGAGATATTTTATGTTATCTTCTAATTCTTTAGTCTTTTGACTTTGCTTTGTTAACTCTTGCTCTTTTTCAAGATCATTATCTTCCAGTTGCCTGATTCTGACCTTTAAAGACTGGTTTTTCTTTTTCAATTTGGTCTGACCTGTTTTTTGAGGTTTCAAGCTGTTTCTGCATTTGCATATTTTGGTCCCTCAAATTGTTGTGTTCCTTTTGCATGTTTCCCATTCTTCCTGCCAGAAGGCTTCCATCTTTTTCATAATTTACAATTTATTTTCTTCAAGAGCTTGTGGAGAATTTACATTTCTTATGGAAGGTTTTGGAGCATTTGTTTATGTTTCCTATTCTATCTCCTCTGTATTTTGCATTTTTGCTCCATAAAATGTGTCCAAAGTCACAGCTTCTTCTTGCTTTTCTTGGTGTCTGGAGGCTTTTGGACTTCTGTACTGTTTGCCATCTCTATCTGAGTGAGGACTGGCTCTTTGTGTATCTGTCTGATGATCCAACGCTTTAGCCCCAGGCAAATTGTCCATTCTCTGCAGATGTGCTGTCTTCCCAGGGAAGCCCAGGGTCTGCTGTCCCCTGCCTGATGGTGTTTTGGGTGTTACTGCTCTCAGTTCTTTCCAGCCAGTTCTCCACTGCCTTACTTCCATGCTCTGAGCCTGGCACAGCACTGTCCACAAGGTAGCCTAGTACCTTTGCCCACCATGAGGTTCCATTCCTTTCAGGAGGCCCTGTGCTCTAGGGGGTTAGGGTTCCTTGCCTCCCTGAGGTCTGAGGGCTCCTGATGGGATTAGGTTCAACTGGTTTGTTATGGATGTGCCCAGAGGCAAAAACCTCCAGTGAGACTCCAATGGAAGGACCCTGCCAAAGGGCTATAGGCTCCTTCCCCCGCCCCCCATATCTCTGGCTGCTTCCCTGCCTTCAGGGTTGGACACCTCCAGCCTTGCCCAGGTTGATTTCAAGGTGCACCCTTCAGAACAGCACCTTTGCCAGCCCTGAGGTTCCTGCTGCTGCTGGGGGCTCAGCACTCTGGGTTGTGGGATAGGGGTCCTGGGACCTTCCTTCTGCCTTCCCCTTAGTCCCAAGTGATCTATGATTCCGGCTTTTGGGGCCATATCTTTTGATTTCAGTCCAGAAGGAGGCTTCCCCAGCTCTGTCCTGTTGTTAAGTTTGAATTTCAGTACCCTAGGAGCATTCAGTTTGTAATCAGTAAGGAAGGGTTTTCAGAGGTCTGAACTTTTGCTGCTTCTAAGCTGCCATCTTGACCAGAAGTCCATTCATGTCATTTTGATAGTTAGATTTATTGGAATATTATAAGGCAAAGTACCTCCTAAAGATTGATTTAATTTCATCTTCCTTGTTTTGGAAATAATCATTTTCACTTTTGATACTGATAATTTTATTTTTAATCAAATTAACTGTTGTTCTCTTTTGTTTCTTTTTCATAAAACCAATTGCTTAGTCTTATTTATTATTAGTTCAATGTTTCTTTTACTTTCAAATTTATTAATTTCTCTTTAGATTTTTAGGATTTTTAATTAAGTCTTCAATTGGAGATTTTTAATTTGTTCCTCTAGTTTTTTAATTGCTTGCCAAATGCACTGATTTGCTTTTTTTTCTCCTTTATCTAAGTATTTAGAGATCTAAATTTTCTTCTAGTGTGAATTTATCTTGTTCCCTGCAAATTTGTTAAAGTTCTTAATTATTTCTATTTGCCTTTTAGTTGATTTTCTAGGATTCTTTAAATATATAATCATATCATTTGCAAGGGGTGTTATTTTAGTTTCCTCATTGCCTACTTTAATTATTTCAATTTATTTTTCTTCTGTAATTGCTATTGCTAATTTTCTATTACAATATTTTGTAATTAAAGTGATGATGGGATACTTGTTTTAGTCCTGATCTTGAAAAAATTGTGATCTCTGATGCTGATGGAATAGTAGTGTACTGAAAGGGATAATAAACTGGAGGACTTATATGTGAACTGGAAAGACCTCTACGAATTGATGCAGAGCAAAAGGAGATGAACCAGAGAACATTGTACACAGAAACTGATACATTGTGGCACAATGGAATGTAATATACTTTTTGACAAGCAGCAATGAAATGATCCAGGACCATCCAGAGGAACTTATGAGAAAGAATGCTATCAACATTCAGAGAAAAAAAAAAGAAAAAACTGTGGAAACAGAAATGCAGAAGAAAAAAAGATATTATCTATCCTGTGGTTTGATAGGGATATTATTGGAGTTTTGATGTTAAAAGATCACTGTAGTGAAAAAATGAATAACATGGAAGTAGGTTTTGAAAAATGGTACCTGTATAACTCTCCTAGCAAAAAAACAACATTAACAAATAAATGAATGTTCCTCTACCAATTTTTGCTGTATCCCATGAATTTTGATATATTTCTTCATCATTGTTATTATCATTAAATGAAATTATAGATAGCTTCTACAATTTGTTCTTTGGCCAAGCTTTTTTAAATTAGATTATTTCACTTCCAATTAATTGTAAATTTGTTTTTCTTTGCCTTGTTGATTATAATTTTATTGAATTAGGATCTTAAAAGAATATGTTTATTATTTCTGATTTTCTACATTTGGTTATGAAGTTATTATGCCCTAGTTAAAGGTCATGTTTTGTTTAAGTATCATGTATTGTTGAAAAGACTGAATAATCTTTTTTTCCTCATTCAATTTTTTCCAGAGGTCTATTAAATTTAACTTTTCTAAAATTTCATTCACTTCCTCCACTGATTCATTTCTATTTTTTTGGGGGGGTTAGATTCATCTAGTTCTGATAGGGGAAGTTTGATGTCCCCTACTAGTATAGTTTGACTGTATATTTTCTCCTTAAGCTCATTTAGTTTTTCCTTTTAAAAAATTGGAGGTTATTCCATTTGGTGCATAAATGTATGAAGTTGATATTCCTTCATTGTTTATGATATCTTAGAACAAGATATTTCCTTCATTGTTTCTTTTATTTAGATCGTTTTTTGCTTCATCTTTGTCTGAGATTATGATTAATACTCCTATTTTTTATCTTTACTTAAATAAAGCATAATAAATTCTGATCCATCTCATTAGTTTTAAATTTTTTGTGTTTCTCTTCATTTACAGTGTTGCTTGTAAACAACATATCATAGTATTCTGATATATTCTGATAGGGGATGGGAAGAACACTTTTATAAGAAGGAGAGGAAGAGAGTGCTAATAGGTAATACTTAAACCTTACTCTCAGTGAAATCAACTCTGGGAGGGAAACGCTTCTAGATCTATTGGTATCTTGAACTCTGTCTTATCATACAGATAATGGAGAAGGTAAAACTAAGGGGCTTGGGGTGAAGGGAAGGAGAGGGGGGAGGGAACTTAACAGACCCTAAAACAATAAACAAGAAGGGAACAAAAAGGGAGGGGCCAGAAAGAGAACCATATCAAGGGAGGGGATTAGGGGGATTGACTAAAAGTAAACCACTTGTTTAAAAGGATATAGCAAAAGAAGGAAGGACAGAACTAGGAGAGGATATAAAAATGCTAGGGAATTCACAAGTGGCAATCATAATTTTGAATGTATCATGGTTGATATCTCTGTATTCTCCTGCATCTTATTTTCCCCTTTTCATACTGCTATTTCTCCTTTCACTCTGTCCTTCTAACTACGTGTTTTGCTTTTAATAATTCCCTCAGTTCCTGTTCCTTTATATTGCTTCCTATAGACCTCCATCTTATTCCTCTCCTACTTCTCTATAGGTTAAGGTCAGATTCTATACCTCCCAAAGTGTGGTCATTTTCCCTCTCTAAGTCAATTCAAATGAGTGCAATCTTTAAGCATTAAGTCCACATGCTCATCCTCCCGTCCATCCTAATAGGTGTTTTTTTTTAATTTTGTCTAACTTTTGGTGATATAATTTACTCCATTTTACCTCCCCCTTCCCTTTTCTCTCAATGCAATCTACTTTTTGATCCCTGGACTTTTATTTTTATATATGTCATCCTAAAGTTTATTCCCAGACCCTTTTGTAAGTATGAAATTCCCTACCCCATTTTATGATTATAATAATATTAGCCTTTATGATTATAACACAAATAATATAGCTTACTTCATATGAATTATAAATATTATCTAGAAAATACAGTTTAAGGGTGGTATCAAATCTTATTGACAAGCATTTTGACCTTAAGCCTGAAACCAAAAAGTTCCAACCAATTTCACACAGCCTGTTGCTAAATCATGAGACAGGAGGTGGAGAGCTGCTCTTGGGTCCAAATGTATCTCAGGATGCAAATGTCAGTCATAAATGTCATCTTTCTAACTGCTGACTCCTAGTTGTCAGTGGGAAAAAATAGATCCTGATCCTTTACTGGAAAGGTGGTAATAATAGACATAAAATTACCACTCATAGTGATTATTTTTTATATACTTTCTGGCTTATTCAGAAATTGCATGATATGTCCATATGAAAAAAAATTGTATTCAATCTGCCTTTTATGATAGGATATCATAAGATTTCTATTAAAAGTCTATCTAATAAAAGTTCAGGGTCTCTGATCTTGATCTTGACCAGGGTCCAGTTTTTTTGGGGGGAAACTGGCCCCCTCTCAATAAACCTGTTTATCTAGGAGTTTTTGTATTTGTGTGATAAATTTTTGCCAGACTATATCTATGTAGACTAATTACTTTGATAATTATAAACAATTTCTTTCCATGTAGGGATACAAACTGTTTAACCTTGTTGAATCCCTTAACATTTTTTATTTACTTATTTATGCTTCTCTTGAGACAAAACTGTACATCAAATTTTTGGTTTGGGACTTGTCTTTTCATCAGGAATGCTTAGAAATCTTTTGTTTTATTAAATGACCATTTTTCCCATAAAAGAATATTGTGAGTTTTGATGGGTTTTGGTGGTAAATCTAGTTCTTTTGACTTCTGAAATATCATATTCAAGGCTTCCAATCCTTTACTGTTGCGGCTATGAAGTCATGTGTAATCCTGATTGCAGCTCCATGGCAATTGAATTTTTTTTTCCTAGTTGCTTGCAATATTTTCTCCTTTGCTTTAGGGGATATTGAATTTAGTTATAATTTGGGGATTTAATTCAAGAGGATATCTGTGCATTTTTTCAATTTCTATTTTAATCTCAGGGCTACTCTTTTTGATGATTTCTTATTATATGATATCTAGAGTTTTTATTTTTCAATCATGGCTGTCAAGTGATATAATCATTCTTAGATTGTTTCTCCTATATCTATTTTCCAGTTTATTGGTATTTTAAAGAAATCTTTCATATATATTTCTATTTTATCATTTTAAAATTTTTTTGCATTGTCTCCTGTCTAATGAGGTTATTAGCTTCTATTTGCCCTACTCAAATATTTAAGGAACCCTCTTTTCCACTTGACCAATTCTTCTTTTTAAGAACTCTTCTTCTTTAGATTTTTTAAAAATTATTTAGAATATTTTTCCATGATTATATGATTCCTCATTTTTCTCACTCCTATTTCCTCCTTCCTCCAAGAGCTGACAGGAAATTCCATTGGATCATATATGTATCATTGTTCAAAACCTATTTCTATCTTATTCATATTTGCAAAAGAATGATCTTTTAACATCAAAACTCTAATTATTTCCCCTTCGAACCTCATGATTGAACATATGTTTCTTTTCTACGTTTCTTTTCCCACAGTTCTTTCTCAGGATGTGGATAGCATTCTTTTGCATAAGTTCCTTTGGATTGTCCTAGATCATTGCATTGAGGCTAATAGAAAACTAAGATCTACTTTTAATTGTGTGAAAGGTGTTTGGTAGTTGTGTTCATATAATTCCTGTGTTTGACTTGACAGATAGATTTCTAAATATTTTTATTGTCTAGAATGATTTTCTAAACCCTTACCTTCTGTCTTGGAATGAATGCTGTGTATTGGTTCCAAGGAAGAAGAGTGGTAAGGGCCGGGCAATGGGGGTTAAGCAACTTGCCCAGGGTCACACAGCTGGGAAGTGTCTGAGGCCAGATTTGAACCTAGGACCTCCCATCATTATGCCTGGATCTCAATCAACTGAGCTACTCAGCTGCCCCCCTAGAGTGATTTTTTAAAATATATTTTATTTGATCATTTCGAAGCATAATTCGTTAAAGACATAGATCATATTCTTTTCCTCCCCACCCACCCCCCATAGCCGATGCGTAAGTCCACTGGGCATTAGATGTTTTCTTGATTTGAACCTATTGCTTTGTTGATAGTATTTGCATTAGAGTGTTCATTTAGAGTCTCTCCTCTGTCATGTCCCCTCAACCGCTGTAGTCAGGCAGTTGCTTTTCCTCGGTGTTTCCACTCCCATAGTTTATCCTTTGTTTATGAATAGTGTTTTTTTCTCCTAGATCCCTGCAAATTGTTCAGGGACATTACACTGCCATTAATGGAGACGTCCATTACGTTCGATTATACCACAGTGTGTTTGTCTCTGTGTACAATGTTCTCCTGGTTCTGCTCCTCTTGCTCTGCATCACTTCCTGGAGGTTGTTCCAGTCTCCATGGAACTCCTCCACTTTATTATTCCTTTTAGCACAATAGTATTCCATCACCAACATATACCACAGTTTGTTCAGCCATTCCCCAATTGATGGGCATCCCCTCGTTTTCCAGTTTTTGGCCACCACAAAGAGCGCAGCTATGAATATTTTTGTACAAGTCTTTGTGTCCATTATCTCTTTGGGGTACAGACCCAGCAGTGCTATGGCTGGGTCAAAGGGTAGATATTCTTTTGTCGCCCTTTGGGCATAGTTCCAAATTGCCCTCCAGAATGGTTGAATCAGTTCACAACTCCACCAGCAATGAATTGATGTCCCTACTTTGCCACATCCCCTCCAGCATTCATTACTTTCCTTTGCTGTTATGTTAGCCAATCTGCTAGGTGTGAGGTGATACCTCAGAGTTGTTTTTATTTGCATCTCTCTGATTATAAGAGATTTAGAACACTTCTTCATGTGCTTGTTAATAGTTTTGATTTCTTTATCTGAGAACTGCCTATCCATGTCCCTTGCCCATTTATCAATTGGAGAATGGCTTGATTTTTTGTAGAATTGATTTAGCTCTTTATAAATATGAGTAATTAAACCTTTGTCAGAGGTTTCTTTGAAGATTTTTTCCCAATTTGTTGTTTCCCTTCTGATTTTAGTTACATTGGTTTTGTTTGTACAAAAGCTTTTTAGTTTGATGTAATAGTCAAAATTATTTATTTTACATTTTGTGATTCTTTCTATGTCTTGCTTGGTTTTAAAGCCTTTCCCCTCCCAAAGGTCTGACATGTATACTATTCTGTGTTTACCCAATTTACTTATGGTTTCCTTCTTTATGTTTAAGTCACTCACCCATTTTGAATTTATCTTGGTGTAGGGTGTGAGGTGTTGAACTATTCCTAGTCTCTCCCACACTGTCTTCCAATTTTCCCAACAGTTTTTATCGAATACTGGATTTTTGTTCCAAAAGCTGGGATCTTTGGGTTTATCGTATACTGTCTTGCTGAGGTTGCTTTCCCCCAGTCTATTCCACTGATCTTCCTTTCTGTTTCTTAGCCAGTACCAAATTGTTTTGATGACTGCTGCTTTGTAATATAGTTTTAGGTCAGGGACTGCAAGGCCCCCATCATATGTGTTTTTTTTCATTATTTCCCTGGATATCCTTGATTCTTCCAAATGAACTTTGTTATGGTTTTTTTCTAAATCAGTGAAGAAGTATTTTGGTAGTTCAATGGGTATAGCACTAAATAGATAAATAAGTTTGGGTAGGATGGTCATTTTTATTATATTGGCTCGTTGTATCCATGAGCAATTAATGTTTTTCCATTTGCTCAAGTCTAGTTTTAGTTGTGTGGCGAGTGTTTTGTAGTTGTGTTCATATAGTTCCTGTCTTTGTCTTGGGAGGTAGATTCCTAGGTATTTTATTTTGTCTAAGGTGATTTTGAATGGGATTTTTCTTTCTAGTTCTTGCTGCTGAGCTGTGTTGGAGATATATAGAAAAGCTGATGATTTATGTGGGTTTATTTTGTATCCTGCAACTTTGCTAAAGTTGTTGATTATTTTAATTAGCTTTTTGGTTGAATCTCTAGGATTCTTTAAGTAGACCATCATGTCATCCGCAAAGAGTGATAACTTGGTCTCCTCCTTGCCTATTTTGATGCCTTCAATTCCTTTATCTTCTCTAATTGCTACTGCTAGTGTTTCTAGTACAATGTCAAATAGTAGAGGTGATAATGGGCATCCTTGTTTCACTCCTGATCTTATTGGGAATGCATCTAGTTTATCCCCATTGCAGATGATATTAGCTGATGGTTTTAGATATATACTGTTTATTATTTTTAGGAGTGATCCTTCTATTCCTATGCTTTCTAGTGTTTTTAATAGGAATGGGTGTTGTATTTTATCAAAGGCTTTTTCTGCATCTATTGAGATAATCATGTGGTTCTTGCTAGTTTGCATGTTGATGTGGTCAATTATGTGGATGGTTTTCCTAATGTTGAACCAGCCCTGCATCCCTGGTATGAATCCTACTTGATCATGGTGAATGATCCTTCTGATCACTTGCTGGAGTCTTTTTGCTAGTATCCTATTTAAGATTTTTGCATCTATATTCATTAGGGAGATTGGCCTATAGTTTTCTTTCTCTGTTTTTGACCTGCCTGGTTTTGGAATCAGTACCATGTTTGTGTTGTAAAAGGAGTTTGGTAGAACTCCCTCTTTGCTTATTATGTCAAATAGTTTGTATAGTATTGGGATTAACTGTTCTCATAATGTTTGATAGAATTCACATGTGAATCCATCAGGCCCTGGGGATTTTTTCTTAGGAAGTTCTTTGATGGCTTGTTGGATTTCCATTTCTGATATGGGATTATTTAAGAATTCTATTTCCTCTTCTGTTAGTCTAGGCAGTTTGTATTTTTGTATATATTCATCCATTTCTCCTAAATTGGTGTATTTATTGCCATATAATTGGGCAAAGTAATTTCTAATTATTGCCTTAATTTCCTCTTCATTGGAGGTGCTGTCCCCCTTTTCATCTTTAATGCTGTTAATTTGCTTTTCTTCCTTCCTTTTTTTAATTAGATTGACCAGTACTTTGTCTATTTTGTTTGTTTTTTCAAAGTACCAGCTTCTTGTCTTATTTATTAAATCAATACTTCTATCACTTTCGATTTTATTAATTTCTCCCTTAATTTTTAGAATTTCTAGTTTGGTTTTCTGCTGGGGGGTTTTAATTTGATTGCTTTCGAGTTTTTTCATTTGCATTTCCAATTGATTGATCTCTGCTCTCCCTTGTTTGTTTATATAAGCATTCAGGGATATGAATTTAACTCTGATTACCGCTTTGGCTGCATCCTAAAAGGTTTGAAAGGATGTTTCGCCATTGTCATTTTCCTCGATGAAATTATTAATTGTTTCTATGATTTCTTCTTTAACTAAACAGTTTTGTAGTGTCATATTGTTTAATTTCCAATTGGTTTTAGATTTGGTTTTCCATATACCATTACTAATCATTATTTTTATTGCCTTGTGATCTGAGAAGGCTGCAGTCATTATTTCTGCTTTTCTGTATTTGTGTGCTATGTTTCTGTGACCTAATGTATGGTCAATTTTGGTGAATATGCCATGTGGTGCTGAGAAGAAGGTGTATTCCTTTTTATCCCTATTTATTTTTCTCCATATGTCTATTAATTCTAATTTTTCTAAGATTTCATTCACTTCTTTTACCTCTTTCTTATTTATTTTTTGATTTGATTTATCTAAATTTGATAATGGTTGGTTTAAGTCTCCCACTAGTATGGTTTTATTGTCTATTTCTTCCTTCAATTCTCCTAGTTTCTCCATTAGAAATTTGGGTGCTATGCTATTTGGTGCATACATGTTGATTAGAGATATTTCCTCATTGTCTAGAGTCCTTTTTAACAAAATATAATTACCTTCCCTATCCCTTTTGATCAGGTCTATTTTTGCTTTGACTTTATCAGATATCATGATTACCACTCCTGCCTTCTTTCTATCAGTTGAGGCCCAGAAGGTCTTACTCCATCCTTTAATTCTGACCTTGTGGGTGTCAACCCGCCTCATGTGTGTTTCTTGAAGACAAAATATGGTAGGGTTTTGGATTCTAATCCATTCTGCTATTCGTCTACATTTTATGGGTGAGTTCATCCCATTCACGTTCAAAGTTATGATTGTCATTTGTGGACTCCCTGGCATTTTGATAGCCTTCCCTAATTCTAACCTTTTCTTCTTCGGCTCTATTTTTTGGTCCAGTGATTTACTTTGAATCAGTCCCCCTTGTCCCCTCCCTTGATGTTTCCCTTTTTAGTCCTTCCCTTTTTCTTCCCTCCCCCTCCCCCCTCTCTTTCCCTCCCTTTTTGTTCTCCCTCTCCCCCTCCCCCCCCCTTGGTTTTCCTTTCTCCCTACCCTTTTTGAGTAAGATAGAATTCAAGATCCCAATGTATCTGGATGTTTTTCCCTCTCAGAGTTGATTTCCCTGAGATTGAGGTTTAAGTAAAAAGTCCCCCCCTCTTCCTCTCCTTCTTATAGGAGTTTTCTTCCCCTCCCCTTCCCATGTGAATCTTTGTGTGAGAACAATTATTCTATTTGGTCTTTCTTTACCCCCTATTTATACATTACATTTTCCCCACATATTAGTATATATAGATTGATATAAATGTAGTCCTTATAGAAGAGAGTTTGAGTAAAAGAAGAAGATAACATTTTTCCCCTTTCCTTAATATTTACCTTTTCAGGTATTCCTTGCTCTTTGATTTTCGGTATCAAACTTTCCACAGAGCTCTGGTGTTTTCTTTGCAAAAAGTTGGAAGTCTTCTATTTTGTTGAATGCCCATACTTTCCCTTGGAAGTATATAGTCACTTTTGCTGGGTAGCTGATTCTTGGTTGGAGACCCAGCTCTCTTGCCTTTCTGAAGATCATGTTCCATGCCTTACAATCATTCAGAGTAGAACTTGCAAGGTCTTGTGTGACCCTGATTGGCATTCCTTTATATCTAAATTGTCTTTTTCTGGCTTCCTGTAGGATTTTTTCTTTTGTTTCATAGCTTTGGAATTTGGCAATTACATTCCTGGGAGTTGTCTTTTGGGGGTTTAGTGTAGACGGTGTTCTGTGAGCTCTGTCAGTGGCTGTATTGCCCCCTTGTTCTAGAATCTCTGGGCAATTTTCTTTGATTATATCTTGCATCACCATGTCCAGTTTGGTGTTTATTTTGGCTTTTCTGGGAGTCCAATTATTCTTAAATTATCTCTTCTCCCTCTATTTTCCAGATCTATCATCTTTTCGGTGAGATATTTTATGTTCTCTTCTAATTTCTTGGTGTTTTGGCTTTGCTTTATTAATTCTTGCTCTTTTACACGATCATTGTCTTCCAGCTGCCTGATTCTGGCCTTTAAAGCCTGGTTTTCCTTTTCAGTTTCATCACACCGGTTTTGTAGATGTGTGAATTTCTTTTGCATTATTTCCCACTTTTCCTCCCAGAAGGCTTCCATCTTTTTGGTCATTTCTGATTCAAATTCTTCATGGGTTTATGGAGAGTTTCCATTTCCTTTGGAAGGTTTTGGAGCATTTTCTTGTATATCATCTTCTATCTGCTCTATATTTTGTATTTTGGCTCCATAGAATATGTCCAAAGTCGCCCCTTTCTTCTTATTTTTCTTGGGATTTTGGGGCTTCTGTGCTTCTGTGGAGTTTGCCATCTCTGAATGGGGAGGATCAGTTTTTCTTATCTCTGTCTGGTGTTCAGAGGCTTTAGTCCTGGGCAGATTGTTGGTTCTATGAGGTTTCCCTGGGTTAAATTGAATATGCCTCACTGGAACTGGAGTTGAAGGGTTGGACCAGGAGGCCACACTCTCCCCCGGGCTCTCTGGGTCGGGTTGCTTTCTGGAAGTTGCCTTCAGAAAAGCTGGCCATGAGGCTGTTTCATCGGCCTGCGGGGGGATGGGCTGCAGCTTCCCGGAGCTCCGAGGGCAGGGACTTTCACTGAGACTTGGATAGCAGGATCCAGCCTGTGAGTCTGTCTTGCCCGCCCTGAGGGTTGCTGTTGTTTCGACCCTGCTCTCTGCGGGGGGAGCTCCGAGGGCAGTGACTTTCACTGGGACTCGGATAGAAGGCCCTGAGGGTTGTTGTTGTTTCCCATGACCCTGCTCTCTGAGCAGGGCTGGGCTGCGGCTTCCCGGAGCCTTGGACTCTGAGTTCCTACCCCTTAGGTCCGAGTGATCTCGGGTTCTGGCTTTTGAGGGGCGCCATACCTTTTGATCCGGGTCCAGGTCCAGGAGGAGGGTTCCCAGGGTCTATGCTGTTGATCGTTTTGAATTTCGGCGCCTTAGGAGCTTATAGTTTGAGATCAGTCGGGAAGGGTTTTCCGGAGATCTGAACTTTAGCTTTCTCTAATCCACCATCTTGACCGGAAGCCCCTAGAGTGATTTTAAATCGAGTTTCTCCTCCTAACTCCTGCTTCTGAATTTTGTTGGAGATATACAGAGATGCTGATTATTTATATGGATTCATCCTATACCATGCAACTATGTTGAAGTTAATTATTTTCACTAGTCTTTTAGTTGATTTTCTAGAATTCTTTAAGTATATCATCATATCACCTGCAAAGGCTGATAATTTAGTATCCTCATTGTCTACATTAATCCCTTCAATGTCTTTTTCTTCTCTAATTGCTATCACTAGCTTTTCTAGGACAATATTAAATAATAGAGGTGATAATGGGCATCCTTTCTTCACTCCTGATCTTATTGCAAAGGCTTCTAAATTGTCCCCATTGCAGATGATATTTGCTAATGTTTTTAATATATACTGCTTATTATTTTGATGAATGACCCTTATATTCTATTCTAGTGTTTCAATGGGAACAGGTATTGCATTTTGCCAAAGGATTTTTCTGCATTTATTTAAATAATCATGTGATTTCTATTGGTTTCATTATTGATATGGTTAATTATGTGTATGGTTTTCCTAATATTAAACCAGTCTTACATGCCTGGTATAAATCCCACATGGTCATAGTGAATAATTCTTGTGATAAATGCTATAGTCTTTTCGCTAGTATTTTATTTCATATTTTTGCATCTATGTTAATGAAGGAGATTTCTCTGTAGTTTTCTTTATCTGTTTTTGGTCTTCCCAGCTTTGGAATCAGTACCATATTTAGGTCAAAAAAATTGGTAAGACTCCGTCTTTGCTTATTTTCTCAAATAATTTGTATAATATTGGGATTAGTTGTTCTTTAAATGTCTGATGCAATTTACTTGTGAATTCATCTGGCCATGAGGATATTTTCTTAGGAACTTCCTTGATGGCTTATTTAATTTCTTTTTCTGAGATGGAATTACTTAAGTCTTCTATTTTCTCTTTTGTTAATATTTCTCTAAGCAGTTAATATTTTTGTAAATATTCACCCATTTCACCTAGCAGTTCTTATTTATTGACATATAATTGGTCAAAATAATTCTTAATAATTACCTTAATTTCCTCCTCATTAGAGGTGAGATAACCCTTTTCACCTTTGATACTGTTAATTTGATTCTCTAATTTACTTTTTCAATAGATCGGCTAGTCCTTTAATCTATTTTATTTATTTTCTAAAGTACCAGCTCCTAGTCTTGTATATTACTTCAATAGTTTCAATAGTTCTTTTACTTTCAGTTTGATTAATTTCTCCTTTAATTTTTAGAATTCCCAATTTAGTTTTAAGCTGGAGAATATTAATTTGTTTTTTCCTACTTTTTAAAGTTGAAAGCTCAATTCATTGATATCCTCCATTTTTTTTTTGCTATAGGAACTCAGCTGTATAAATATTCCTATTAGTAATGCTTTGGCTGTATCCAATCAGTTTTAATATGTTGTCTCCTCATTGTCATTCTCTACGATGAATGCAATAAGTACTCTTATTTCTTTTTGACTCAACATTTTTGAAGAATTAGATTATTTAGTTTCTAATTTATTTTAAATTTGCCTTTCCATGGACCCTTTTTAATTATAATTTTTATCAAGTTATCATCTGAAAAGTTGAATTCATTATTTCTGCTTTTATGCATTTGTTTGTAATATTTCAGTACACTAGTACATGGTTGGTCTTTCATTCATGTTCAAAGTTATGATTGTCACTTGTGAATTCCCTAGCAGTTTTATATCCTCTCCTAGTTCTGTCCTTCCTTCTTTTGCTATATCCTTTTAAACAAGTGGTTTACATTTAGTCAATCCCCCTAATCCCCTCCCTTGATATGGTTCCCTTTCTGGCCCCTCCCTTTTTGTTCCCTTCTTGTTGTTTTAGGGTCTGTTAAGTTCCCTCCCCCCTCTCCTTCCCTCCCTTTTTGTACTCCTTCACCCCAAGCCCCTTAGTTTTACCTTCTCCATTATCTGTATGATAAGACAGAATTCAAGATACCAATAGATCTAGAAGCTTTTCCCTCCCAGAGTTGATTTCACTGAGAGTAAAGTTTAAGTATTACCTATTAGCACTCTCTTCCTCTCCTTCTTATAAAAGTGTTCTTCCCATCCCCTTCCCATGTGTATCATTGTGTGAAAAAGATTTTTCTATTTATTGTACTTCAGCAAGGATCTCTTGGTACCATCATCAAATTCCCTCCTCCTTTTTTTCATTTTTTTGTATATCATCTTATACCCCTTAATGCCCCAATCTCTTCCTGTGAGTGATTCTTCTAATTACTCTAATAATGAATATAGTTTTGAGAGTTACAAATAACATTTCCCCATATATTAATATATATATATATATGTGTGTGTGTGTATATATATATATATATATGTAATTTGATCTCATTTTAGCTCTTAAAGAAGAGAGTTTGAATTTAAAAAAACATTTTTCTCCTTTTCCCTCTCTTTCATCTTTACCTTTTCATGTTTCTCTTGATCTTTGTGCTTGGATATCAAACTTTCCACTTATTCTGGTCTTTTCTTTATAAATACTTGAAATCTTCTATTTTTTTTTGAATGCCCATACTTTCCCCTGGATGTATATAGTCAGTTTTGATGGATAGATGATTATTGGTTGAAGACCCAGTTCTCTGGCCTTTCTGAATATTGTGTTCCAGATCTTGTGGTCCTTTAGTGTGGAAGCTGCCAGGTCTTATGTGATTCTTATTGGCACCCCTTGATATCTGAATTGTCTCTTTTTGGCTTCTTGTAGAATTTTCTACTTAGTTTGAAATCTCTGAAATATGGCTATATTACAATCCTAGGAGTTGTCTTTTGGGGATTTAGTGTAGAGGATGTTCTGTGAAATATTTCAATGTCTATTTCGTCTCCTTGTTCAAGAACATCAGGGCAGTTTTCTTGGATGATTTCTTGTAGTATGATGTCAAGATTTGTATTTATTTCTGGCTTTTCAGGTAGACCAATGATTCTCAAATTGTCTCTCCTTCCTCTGTTTTCCTGATCTGTCACCTTGTCAGTGAGATATTTTTTTCTTCTATTTTGTCAGTCTTTTGTCTTTGCTTTATTAATTCTTGTTGTTTTTCAAGATCATTGGCTTCCTAATTGCCTAATTCTGGTTTTAAAGACTGGTTTTCTTTTTAGGTTTTGTCTATTTTGCTGTTCATGGCTTCCAGATGTTTATCCAATTGGGAGTTCTTGTACTTTAAACTGTTAATTCTCTTTGAACTATTTCCCACTTCTCTTATGAGAAGGCTTCCATCTTTTTGATAAGCTCCAATTTAAATTCTTCCAGAGTTTGTGGACAATTTCCTTTTTTTCTTAGAAGGTTTTACCTGTTTTTGAATTTTCTCCTGTAATTCTTCTGTAGCCTGGGTTTTTCCTCCATAAAAATTTTCAAGGGTCACTGCCTTTTTTTTTTTTTGCTTTTCTTGGAAGCAGATTGGGGCTCCTCTGCATGATTAGTAATCACTATGGAGGTTTTACCTTCCCTTTTTAGTCAAAAATGTAAGGATAATTTAGTGTTTTGACTTAAAATCTAAATAATTGGTCACCAGGAATGATTTCCAAATAAGACAATACCCAAGTCAGCTGGAAAGTATGGAGATTTTAATTAATATAGAAAGAAGGAATTAAGAGAGAGAGAGAGAGAGAGAGAGAGAGAGAGAGAGAGAGAGAGAGAGAGAGAGAGAGAGAGAGAGGGGGGGGGGAGTTAATTTAAACTGCTCTGGTGCTGGCTGAGTAAAGGCTTTGGTCAAAGTGGCCTTCCTGAGTCTAAAGGAAATGGAGTCAGTCTTATCACTCACCACAAGATTGTCTCCAAGGAAGCTCCAGTCCTCCACTGAACTCAATCTCCTGAAATGAGTTCTTAAAACTGACTTTTTTAGCCTCCTTTTGAAGAAATTTTCTCTTATGTCACCTCCCCTAAATTTTTACATCTACCAATCACAGTAGATGCTTTATCTGGGACTGCCCATTCTTTAGTTCTCACCACTCTTTAGTTTTCACCTTCTCTGGTTAGATTATGTCTTTTGAGTACTTCACACTTCTTTTTTAAGCTTGCCTTTTGTGAGTTACCTGACCTTTTTGTGATTAATTTAACCTTTATAGGTACTTAACACCCTTTTGTATGAGATCTAAAAATAGACTTAGCTTAAAGTTCTAGCTTCACTATAAGGTATGAGTTAAGTACCTTCATTTTTCAATCAGGAGTTTATGACTTTATCTTCCCCTAAAATATGTCTAAGTATGGGTGAAGTAATAGAGTTCCCAAGACATTCCTGATTCTGTTAGACCAAGTATCTCCATTGTTACAATAAGGAAAGAGCTAAATTAAATCTTCTAAAGTACAGTCTGAGTAGTTTTTAAGATTCACAAAAATCTGAGTGAGCTGACCAAGTTCTCTGTGTATGGAGTTAAGGAGCAAGTAGATTTGCCTGAGGCAAGCTCTCGAAACTTTGCAGCAGTTTGCAATTCTTCTCTGTGCTACCTTCCCAGTGGCACCCAAGGTCTGTGCTCCTCAGCCTGCTGGGTTTCAGGTGAAGCTGCTTTAAGGGTTGGTTTTTGGTGGTCTTATTCAGTTCCCAGGGACCTAGAGGTGCCCCTTGCTCTCTCTACAGGTGCCACTCACTCACTTGCTGATCCTGACACATGCCAGCTCTGAGCCCCCAAGGTCTCTACTTCCTTGCCCCCCAGAATTTCTGGTGTAGCTGCCACCATGGGTTGGTATTTGGTAGTCTTAGTCAGCTCCCAAGGACCTAGAGGTGCCCCTCACTCACTCACTGATTCTGGTGTATGCTGGCTCTGACTCTGGCTCTGTAGGTGGGTTGGGGGAGGGTAGATTGATTCACATTTGAGTGGGAGCTCTTTTACCCTCTTATAGTGTTGAAATGCCCAAATCCCACGTACCTTCAATTCTGCAGCTTACTATAGAGTTCCTCTGTTCTTCTGAAAATGGTTTTTAAGGTCTTTTGAGGTACTCTGTGTTGGTGGGTGCTGGGGAGAGGAATTGTCCCACATCTAGACTGCCACCATGCTTGCCCAGAAGTCCTAAATAAATTTTTCACAAAGAAATAAAAAATAAAATCAGATTTAGAAATAAGCAAAAACTAATTTTTTTCTGTTCATAATGTGATGTTTCATAATGATATCTATTGTATGCTTTTATTTGATGTATAGATGTTTTAATGAAATAGATGTAAAAATAAAAGTATTTCCATTAATTATAAATTGATTATTTAAATATTGCACTTACATTAATTAGGGATGCACATGGAGGAATTGTAATCCTGGCATGAGGACATGGTGAGCCCTTCTCTAGGGCTCTTTATCCACCTTTGGTATTTGCCTGTCATTAATTGGTGACTTCAGGAAGGAATAGTGTCCACATATTCTGAACCCAGGTAAATCCAGATTAAGAAAAACTGGTGGACTTCCACTTGGAAGAATGCAGATGTGAGAGAAATTTATTACACTTACTATGAATGAAGCTGAAGCAGGCTCTATGAACCACCAAAGCTTCTATGAGGTACATAGAACTTGGTCAGACATCAGAAATGCCAAGGTCATCCTCTGCTTCACAGGCATCCTGATTTTTGTCTTGTTACTGGACTTCAGTGACTCTGGGAAAGGAAAAGTTAGGCTGATAAGTTTGTGTAATTCTGCCTAACTTGAGTCCAATTTAGGAGGGAGTCAAGACATCACAACCAAGAGATCATTTGTCCTCTTCAAAAGGAATAATTAATAACATCAATAATAATACACTAATTAGAGATGTATACATAACTCTTTTGGATTATAGTATCCAAATAAATTTCACAATGAAAACTTTCAAATTAAAGTCCAATATCTACTCTATTACAAAAGATAGTACACTAAATCATTTAGGGGAAAAAAAGACAAATGCAGTTTGACTGAGGTCACAGAAGCTGATCTGTCTACATCTATCCTTTACTTTTAGTTCAAGACAGTTTCTCACAAGATGATTTAAGGTTCCCATTCTCAAACTGGCTATTTCAAGAACAATTCTATTTTTGGCTCTAGCATAGGGTTTTTTAAATTTAATTTTATTTTGGATAATATGAACCCCATTTGGCACCCTATGCACATGTTCTCAGAATGAAGATTTTCAGTTCGTAAAAATCTATTTTTATTATTACATGAAGAATTACATATTACATACACAATTACATATTACATGAAGAAAACCAATAATATTGAAATTTATCTAAAAATGTTCAGAACCTCTAGATTAATAATTCATCCTCTAGACTCAAGATTCTCCCTTGCAATGTGAGGGAAGTAAAAATGTACAAATATGAAATACACGTAGAACTGGTAGCTTTATTTCCACCTAGAAAATGAAATACTAAGTAAGAAAGAATCATAGAATGATAAAAAAATCACAACTGAATAAGATATGTGTTTGCTCAGTTATTTGTGAAGCTAATATTCAAGTTCCACTGTACATTTGCAAAACAGTTCCTCATGAGGGCTCCTAATTAGTCACTTTATACTTTACTTCTACTGAGCACCATATGATTGAGGGCAAGTAATGAAAAGACCTTAAGAGCTAATGATTCTTTCTTTGTAAGGGTCTCTTTCTATCTTTGAGTAACTCTTTTTTCTTTAAGATCATCTACTTCTGCTACTTTTCCTGCCACAACTACTTCAGTTACTACTGTTATGCTGTATACACCTGGGAAAGTGAATATATTGAATATATCAACTTATTTTGATAGCTCACAAGGCCCTATGTTGAATGAAAGAATATACAAATAGTTATTGGCCCTAGCCTAGGCATAGATTTAACTAGATAATATCTCAGGACTGTGGATGAATGGAAAGGAAATATACCCTTATATGATCTTCCAAGATGTTTACTTGTCCTTCCAAAGACCCTGGAGGAATAGGGATCACCCATTTATATTATACCTATGGTGTTCTGCCTCATGAGCCAATTAAAACACTTTGTATCACAATACAGTATAATCCTGTGTCACCTGATAGAAAAGAGGAAATCATCACAGATTATACACATACTCTGTTTGAAGGAGAGGATTGGGATGAGAGAAAAGTCACTCAATAACTCTTGTTCAGAAATAAATCCACCCTATGCTTCTAAAGACTTTTCCCAAAATCTGGCTGAGTATGCCCTAAAGGAAGCCTTAAAGAGGAGTTGTAATTATAAAACAAATTATTCTCAGTTTTATTGTCTTCTTTTTTCTCCTTTGGGAAAAAAAGAGCCCAACCTCCTTATACTTGATTGGATTTTAGTGATAGTGATAGGTTTAAGATAATCAGCATTGAGATTCTAAAGTGATCAGTATAATTCCATTATAATCTTAATATCATCAGTAGAATTCAACAAGGATTTCTAACTAAAGCATAAAAACTGCTTCTAAAGGGATTTCCAACCCTTCCCTAAGTTTGTACTTCCCTTTATCATAAGATGCTGACTATCTGAATCTTATGTCCCAATATGGCACAAACATCATGCACCCACCCTTTCCTGTTTGGAAAGTCATCTCTCCCCTCAGATCAGATGAGAGAGAGGTAGTGGTCATTTGACTTGGCTAAGTCATTAGTCTAGAGACTAATATGGGCTTTCTGAAATGAGCTTTGTAATTGGGTAACTGTTTCTAAATAAGGTCTATATGATGTTATGTCTTATGATCTTGAATGGAAATATTCATTTTGTTATATAAAACAGGAGGTCTCAGTCTCTGAGTGTTCTCTCTTGCCAGGGTCCACCAATGTAATATATGCAAAAGAATGCTTTTATTGGAGGACTTGACCCTCTTCCAATAAAATCTAACTTTCTACCTTGACTTGGAGAAATTTGGCTTTTTGACATTATTTACCTAAATTATCTATATGGAGTCTGTGGTTTTCTATTTTACAATAGTTGGTGACTCTGGTGGGACTAGATTGACAACCTTGTCACCTCCAATGGGTCTTTCCTTCATACAGAAAAGTATTGATCTCAAAAGGGTACCCACAGGATTTATTCTTCCTGTTTCTTTTCCTGTATGAGAGAGAGACTGAGTATGATGGCTCTTCTAGTCCAAGAATCCTTTCATCCAAGTAAGATAAGAGGATTTGGAATTCTTTAAGGCTGAAAACTTGGAGATATTTCCAGACCTATCTCTCATTTTTCTTCAATTGTCTTTTAAATTTGTTATAAGCCAGAAGTTTGTGAGAAAGAGGAACTAAAACTTTTCTTCTTATAGTTTGTGGAAATGAGAAAAAAATTAATGAATTAAAATTAATAAGGCAGTTTTTTTTCTGAATGTCCTAGGCTAAGTAATATGTAAATTGGTAGAGAGAAAATTAAGTGTTTCTGTCTAGGTTATTTGTTTAAGGTGTTATACTCTCTTAAACAAAGATTTTTATATTTAGTTTTTTAGCTTACTATGAGGGAAAGCAGACTCCATGAATAAATAACATGGTTATTTTTTATTTTTATTTTTAATGGTTCAAGTTTAAAATTTTGTGTGTGGACCTATGCTTGGACAAGAAATTTTGGGGAAGGTGAGTCAGAGGGCTTGATATGGTGGCCAGAGGGTGCAAGGCTAGGTCTATGCCTGGGGGACATCCACATTGCATTGAAATTGTTCCCACTCACATATTTAGTTTAATGTACTATTTTTGTGTGTTTGTTGTGGTGCACTGCGGGAGAACTGGTACTCCCAAGGAGACCAGAGTGCTGATCTCATGACCAAAAAACTTTGCATGGGTTTCTCAGCTTAAACCCCTTGATTGGGTATTCCTGAGAAGCCCTTGCCAAGATTGGCATGTGGAGTGGGCAAACCCCCAAGCAAACATGGTGTCTCCTGTGGCATGTAGGGTCTAGGGCACACAAATGGTTAACGTTTCTTCTTGACATGCTTTGTGACCCTTGATGGGTGGGACACCTCCCAATATGGGCTCTAGACTTTCAAAGGGACCTATTCCAGAAGGCTCTGCCCTAGACAGATTTTTAAAAGCTTGGGATAATGGAGATCTGCCTATTGAAGAAGGAAAAGATAGGGACAAATTTATTAAGTATTGTTTTCTTTGATTTAAAGCCTATAAGAACTTCTGTCCAAAATTTGGGACATTAAATATTATTTTTGCTATGATTAAGTTAGAAACCTTCTTAGAGAAACAAGAAAATTGGAAACAGCTTGAATATTTAGGAGATTGGAAATATCTGATTGAGTAAGAAAGTTAGAAAAATTAATTAAGGAGGAGGAAGAAGTGAAGAAAAATAATTTGGGGAATCTTTATTTCCAACTGGGATCATTTTTGCAAACCCCCTTAGTCCCTCCTTTCTATTCTAAAACTGGAAAAGGGAAGAGCAGTGTCCAAAATCAGGAACCCAGCAAACACCTGGCTGAGAGTCCAGTTTCTGGGAATGTTGCCAAGATATGGGTGGAGAACAAACTTTTGCTCAGAATCAGGCAAAGAGTGCAGAATAGGCATTATTGATAAGACCCCCCCCCTTCAGATTGGGGTGATAGAAATCACTAACAGAGTAGTGGCAGGCCCAGGAGGGGCAGGGACATTGGCCATTACAAGATCCGGGATGGGATTATAACACTGTTGGGAACAGAATAGTCTAGCTGATACCAGAAATAATCTAAAAAAGGGAATGAAATTATTTTCAGAATGTCTAGAGAACTACAGTAAGTTTCAAGATACTGTGCAGGAAAAGGATATATCACCCATGAAGTTTTATGACAGGCTATGTAGAAGTGCCAAGAGATTCGCTAGGTTAGACCCTATCAACCCTAGGGGTGGCAGAGTAATCAATGCGGCATTTGTAAACCAGACTCCCACACATTATGGAGTATTTCCTGAAAGTCCAGGCTGGCATGAGAAGTCAATAGTTGAATTGCTTTGTATGAGAAGGAAAAGACAAAGTGAAAAATAGAGAAGCTACTACTAAGGCCAGGACAAATTTCCAAGGCATTTTTATTTTTATTATTTAATTTTATTTAATTAGATGATTTAGAATAATTTTCCATGGTTACAAGACTCATGTTCCTTCCCTCTCCTCTGCCCGCCCCCTCCCATATGATTCACAATTCTACTGGTTTTAACATGTGCCATCAATCTAGACCCATTTTCCTTATTATTAGTATTAGCACTAGTGTGATCTTTTAGAGTTCACTTTCCCAGTCATAGCCCCACTGACCCATGTGATCAAGTGGTTGTTTTTCTGTGTTTCTTTTCCCACAGTTCTTCCTCTAGATGTGGATAGTGTTTCCCTTATGTCCCTCCAAATAGTTCTGGATCATTGCATTGCTACTAGTAGAGAAGTCCATTACATTTGAATTTACCACAGTGTATCAGTCTCTGTGTACAATATTCTTCTGGTTCTGCTCCTCTCACTCTGCATCAATTCTGAGAGGTCATTCCAGTTCACATGGAATTCCTCCAGTTTATTATTCCTTTGAGCACAAGAGTATTCCATCACCAACAGATAGCACAATTTTTTCAGACATTCTCCAATTGGAGGACATCCCCTCATTTTCCTATTTTTTTGCCACCAAAAACTGCATGGCTATAAATATTCTTGTAAAAGTCTTTTTCCTTATTATCTCTTTTGGGTACAAACCCAGCAGTGCTATGGCTGGATCAAAGGGCAGACAGTCTTTAAGCAGCCTTTGGGCATGGTTCAAAATTGCCTTCCAGAATGGTTGGATCATTTCACAGCTCCACCAGCAATGCATTAATGTCCCAATTTTGCTGCATCCCCACCAGCATTCATTACTTTCCTTTGCTGTCATGTTGACCAATCTGCTAGGTGTGAGGTGATGCCTCAGAGTTGTTTTCATTTGCATTTCTCTGGTTATAAGAGATTTAGAACACTTTTTGAACGTGCTTATTAGTAGTTTTGATTTCTTTATCTGAAAATTGCCTATTCATGTCCCTTGCTCATTTATCAATTGGAGAATGGCTTGATTTTTTGTACAATTGATTTAACTCTTTGTAAATTTGAGTATTTAGACCTTTGTTAGGGGATTTTGTTATGAAGATTGTTTCCCAATTTGTTGCTTCCCTTCTAATTTTGACTGCACTGGTTTTGTTTGTACAAAACCTTTATAATTTAATGTAATCAAAATGATCTATTTGCATTTTATAATTTTTTCTAACTCTTGCTTGGTCTTAAAATCTTTCCTTTCCCAAAGATCTGACAAGTATACTATTCTGTGTTCACATAATTTACTTATTGTTTCCTTCTTTATGTTCAAGTCATTCACCCATTCTGAGTTTATCTTCGTATAAGGTGTGAGATGTTGATCTAAAGCTAATCTCTACAATACTTTTCCAATTTTCCCAGTTTTTTGTTGAATACTGGATTTTTGTCCTATAAGCTGGGATCTTTGGCTTTATAATAGACTGTCTTGCTGAGGTCACTTACCCCATGTCTGTTCCACTGATCCTCCTTTATGTCTCTTAGCCAGTACAAATTGAGTTGATGACTACTGCTTTATAATATAGTTTAAGATCTGGGAGTGAAAGGGCTCCTTCCTTTGCATTTTTTTATTTTCCTGGATATCCTTGATCTTTTGTTCTTCCAAATGAACTTTGTTATGTTTTTTTCTAATTCAGTAAAAAAGATTTTTGGGAATTCAATGGGTATGGCACTAAATAAGTAAATTAATTTGGGTAGGATTATCATTTTTATTATGTTAGCTCATCCTACCCATGACCAGTCAATGTTTTTCCAATTGTTTAGATCTAGTTTTAATTGTGTGGAGAGTGTTTTGTAGTTGTGTTCATATAGTTCCTGGGTTTGTCTTGGCAGATAGATTCCAAAGTATTTTATACTGTCTGTGGTGATTTTAAAGGGAATTTCTTTTTCTAACTTTTGCTGCTGGTATGAGTCAGAAATATATAGAAATGCAGATGATTTATGTGGGTTTATATTATATTCTGCAACTTTGCTAAAGTAGTTGATCACTAGGTTTTTAGTTGATTCTCTAGGATTCCTTAAGTAGACCATCATATCATCTGCAAAGAGTGACAGCTTGGTCACCTCAATGCCTATTTTAATACTTTCAAGTTCTTTTTTGCCCCTAACTGCAACTGTTAGAGTTTCTAGTACAATTTTGTTAAATAATAAAGGTAATAATGGGCATTCGTGTTTCACTCCTGACCTTATTGAGAATGCTTCTAATTTATTCCCATTGCAGATGATGTTTGCTGATGGTTTTAAATATATACTGTTTATAATTTTTAAAAAAGGTCCATCTATTTCTATACTTTTTAATTTTTTCAATAGGAATGGGTGTTGTATTTTATTGAAGGCTTTTTCTACATCTATTGAGATAATCATGTTGTTTTTTTTTGCTTTGCTTGTTTATATGGTAAATTATGTGGATAGTTTTCCTAATATTGAACTATCCTTGCATTCCTGGTATCAATCCTAACTAGTCATAATGAATAACCCTCATGATGACTTGCTGGAGTCTTTTTGCTAGTATCCTATTTAAGATTTTTGCATCTATTTTCATTAAGGAGATTGGTCTATAGTTTTCTTTCTCTGTTTTTGATCTACCTGGCTTTGGAATTAGTACCATATTTGTATCATAAAAGGAATTTAGTAGAGCTCCTTCTTTGCTTATTATGTCAAATGGTTTGTATAATATTGGGATTAGTTGTTCTTTGAATGTTTGATAGAATTCACTTGTGAATCCATCAAGCCCTGGGGATTTTTATTAGGGAGTTCTTTGATGGCTTGTTCAATTTCTTTTTCTGATATGAGGTTGTTTAGGTAGTCTATTTCTTCCTCTGTTAATCTAGGCAATTTATATTTTTGGAAAAACACCTAGATTGCCATATTTATTGCCATATAATTGGGCATAATAATTTGTAATGATTGCCTTAATTTCCACTTCATTAGAGGTAAGGTCTCCCTTTTCATTTTGTTTACTGTTAATTTTGTTTTCTTCTTTCCTTTTTTATTTGACTGAGAAGGACTTTTTCTATTTTATTTGTTTTATTTTTCAAAATACCAGTTTCTAGTCTTATTTATTAGTTCAATAGTTCTTTTACTTTCAATTTTATTAATTTCTCCTTTAATTTTTAAGGTCTCTAATTTGGTTTTCATCTGGGGATTTTTAATTTGTTCACTTTCTAATTTTCTAATTTGCATGCACAATTCATTGACCTCTGCCCTCCATAATTTATTAATATATGAACTAAAGTATATAAATTTTCCTCTAAGTACTACTTTATCTGCATTCCATAGATTTTTAAAGGATGTCTCTTCATTGTCATTTCCTTTAATAAATTTATTAATTTTTTCTATGATTGGTTCTATAACAGATTTTGGAGAATTGTATTATTTAAGTTCCAATTAATTTTTGATTTGCCTCTCCCTATATCCTTACTAATTGTTATTTTTATTGCATTGTGGTCTGAAAAGGTTGCATTTATTTCTGCTCTTTTGCACTTGTTTGCAATATTTATATGCCCTAGTACATGGTCAATTTTTGTGAATGTACCATGTGCTGCTGAAAAGAAGGTGTATTCCTTTTTACCCCGATTTATTTTCCTCCACATATCTACTAACTCTAATTTTTCTAAGATTTCATTCACTTCTCTTACTTCTTTATTATTTATTTTTTGGTTTGATTTATCTACTTCTGATAGAGGAATGTGCAGTTGACCCACTAGTATAGTTTTTCTATCTATTTCATCCTTGAGTTCCACTAGTGTTTCCTTTAAAATTTTGGATGCTATGTCATTTGGTGCATACATGTTGAGTACTGATATTTCTTCATTGTCTATACTGTCTTTTATCAGGATGTAATTACCTTCCCTATATCTTTTAACTTGATCTATTTTTATTTTGGCTTTGTCAGATATCATGATTGCAACTCCTGCTTTCTTTTTATCAATTGATGCCCAATAGATTTTTCGCCATCCGCTCACTTTTACCCTATGCATATCTACCTTCCTCATGTGTTTTTCTTGTAGACAATATATGGTAGAATTTTTTTCTGATCCACTCTACTATTTGCTTCTGCATTATAGGTGAGTTCATCCCATTGACATTCAAAGTTATGATTACTATTTGTGCATTTCCCAGCATTTTCATTTTCTTTCTTTGTACTGCTCTTTCCTCTTTCATTATTCCCTTCTAATACAGTATTCTGTTTTTAATCAGTCCCCCTAATCCCCACCCTTGTTTTACTTTCCTTTCCCCCCACCCTTTTTATTCCTCTCTTAAGTTTTTTGGGGGTGTTTTTAAGCTACCCCACACACTCTCCCTCCTTGAATTACTTCCCTCTTCACCCTACCTTTCTGCCCCCTGCCTTTTTATTCCCCTTTTGTTTTTTAAAGTCTATTAAATTCTCTCTCCCTCCCCACATTTTAACTCTCCATCCCACTCCCCTCCCCCTTAGTTTTCCCGTCTTAGCTTCCCTATAGGGTAAGATAGAGTTCAATACCCCAATGGGTCTAGATCCTCTTTCCTCTTGGGATTGATTCCAGTGAGAATAAGATTTGAGTATTACCTTTTAGCACTCTCTTCCTCTCCTTCTTATAGTTGTATTCTTCCCCTCCTTCTCCTGTGTGCCTTCTTGTGTAGTATCCTAATTTTCTTATTCCTTTAAGTTTCTCTTGATTCCATCCCCCCTGTCTTTCTACTTTTTAATATATGATTTTAAAACACTTAGCACCATAATCTCTACCTATAGATAAATCTTCTAACTACTATAGTAGTAAATACAATTTTCAACAGTTACAAAGAACATTTTTCATATAGGATTATAAATGATTTGGCCTTATTTGAGACCCTTAGAGTGCAAAAACAAAAAAAATGAGACCCTCCTCTTTCTTATTTACTGTTTTATATTTCTCTTGGTTTTTGAATTTCAATGTCAAATTTTCTGTTTAGTTCTGGTCTTTCCTTTAAAAATATTTGGAAATCTTCTATTTTGTTGAATGACCATACTTTCCCCTAGAATTATATAGTCAATTTTAATGGGTAGGTGTTCCTTTGTTGAAGACCCAATTCTCTTGCCTTTCAGAATATCATATTCCAAGTTTTGCGGTCTTTTAGCATGGAGGCTGCCACATGCTGTGTAATCCTGACTGGTGCTCCTTGATATCTGAATTGTATATTTCTGGCTTTTTTGTAACATTTTCTCCTTAGCTTGGAAGTTCTTGAATTTGGCAATTGCATTCCTTGGGGTTGTCTTTTGAGGATTTAGTGTAGAGGGTTTTCTATGAAATCTTTCAATGTCTATTTTGCCCTCTTGTTGCAGAACCTCAGGGCAGTTTTCCTGGATAATTTCTTGTAGTATGGTGTCAAGGTTTCTGTTTTTTTTCAGATTTTCAGTTATGCTTATGATTCTCAAATTCTCTGTCCAAGTACTATTTTCAAGGTCAGTTACCCTCTCAGTGAGATATTTTGTGTTGCTTTCCAATCTTTCATTATTTTAAGCATTGCTTTATTAATTCTGGCTGTCTTGTGAGATCTTTGGCTTCTACTTGAGCAAATCTATATTTTAATGACTGGTTTTCAGCTAATATATTTTGATTTTCCTTTTCAGTTTGATACATCCTGTTTTTCATGGCTTACAGCAGGTCATTTCTGCTCTTTAATTTGCTTATTATTTCATTTGACTTCTGGGCTTCAATTTCCAAGTGGGATATCCTGTCTTTTAAACAGTTATTTTCTTTTTGGACTATTTCTCACTTTTCTTGGCACATCTCTTCCATTTTTCTGACAATCTCAGATTTAAAGTCTTCAACTACTTATGACCAATTTCCATTTTTTCCTCCAAGGTTTTCCTCCAAGGTTTGGGTGTGTTTAATTGTTGGTCATCATGTTGACCAAAGTAAGTCAACTTACTTAGCATTTTTTTTTCATTACTTCCCTGGATATCCTTGATCTTTTATTCTTCCAAATTAACTTTGTTATGACTTTTTTCTAATTCAGTAAAAAAAAGTGTTTTGGTAGTTTGATGCGTACTTGCTAAATAAGTAAATAAGTTTGTTGGTTATCTTCTGCTGCCTTTTCTTTAGTCTGGGTTTTTTTTCTGTATAAAATTATCAAGTGTCAACATTCTCTTCTTGTGTTATTTTTTGGTATTTGTGGATTTTAGTTCCTGGGAGTTGGTTGCCATTGCCTTGTTTCTTCCTGGTCAGTTGTCTAAGTGAGGAATGCAGGTGATCTTTGTTTTGGGCTCTGGAGAGGTTTTTCTCTGAAGATATTTTTTCCCAGTCCTCATCAGTGTCCAGTGTGAAGGAAGGAGGACTTGGAGTCCCAGATCTCAAAGCATACTATAAAGAAGTGGTCATCAACTCAATTTGCTAATGGCTAAGAGACAGAAAGGAGGATCAGTGAAACAGACTTGGGGTAAGTGACCTCAGCAAGACAGTCTATGATAAACCCAAAGATCCCAGCTTTGGGGACCAAAACCCATTATTTGATAAAAACTGCTAGAAAAATCTGAAGACAGTATAGGAGAGATTAGGTTTGGATCAACATCTCACACCCTACACCAAAATAAACTAAAAAGGGGTGAATGACTTGAATATAAAGGAGGAAACAATAAGCAAATTAGGTGAACACAGAATAGTATACTTGTCAGATCTTTGGGAAAGGAAAAACTTTAAAACCAAGCAAGAGCTAGAAAAATCACAAAATGCAAAATCAAAAATTTTGATTACATCAAATTTAAACGATTTTGTACAAACAAAACCAATGCATCCAAAATTAGAGGGGAAGCAACCAATTAGGAAACAATCTTCATAACAAAAACTTTTGACAAACATCTAACTAATCAGATTTATAAAGAGCGAGACCAATTGTACAAAAATCAAACCATTCTCCAATTGATAAATGGGCAAGGGTCATGAATAGGCAATTTTCACTTAAGGGAATCAAAACTATAAATAAGCACATGAAAAAATGTTCTAAATCTCTTATAATCAGAGAGATGCAAATCAATACAACTCTGAGGTATCACCTCACACCTAGCAGATTTTCTAACATGACAGCAAAGACAAGTAATGAATGCTGAAGGGAATGTGGCAAAGTTGGGACATTAAAGGGCATTGCTGGTGGAGTTGTGAATTGATCCAACCATTCTGGAGGGCAATTTGGAACTATGCCCAGAGGGCACTAAAAGACTGTCTGCCCTTTGATCCAGCCATAGCACTGCTGCTTTTGTACCCCAAAGAGATAATAAGGAAAAAGACTTGTACAACAATATTCATAGCTGCACTCTTTGTGGTGGCCAAAAATTGGAAAATGAGGGGATGCCCTTAGATTGGGGAATGGCTGAACAAATTGTGGTATTATTGGTGATGGAATTCTATGACCCTGCTCTCTGCGCGGGATGGGGCTGCTGCTTCCCGGAGCCTTGGACTCTGAGCTCCTACCCCTTAGGTCCGAGTGATTTCGGGTTCTGGCTTTTGAGTGGGGCCGTACCTTTTGATCCGGGTCCAGGTCCAGGAGGAGGGTTCCCAGGGTCTATGCTGTTGATCGTTTTGAATTTCGGCGCCTTAGGAGCTTATAGTTTGAGATCAGTCGGGAAGGGTTTTCCGGAGAAAAGACATTATCCATATCCAGAGGAAAAACTGTAGGAGTAGAAACACAGAAGGAAAACAACTGCTTGAATACATGGGTCATGGGGATATGGCTGGGGATTTAGACTCTAAATGAACATCCTAATGCATACACCAACAAATGGAAATAGGATCAGATCAAGGACACAAGTAATACCCAATGAAATTGCGTGCTAACTGCGGGAAAGGGGAGGGGAGGGGAGGGAGGGAATTAATGTGATTCTTGTAGCCAAGGAATAATGTTCTAAATTAACTAAATTAATTAATTAAAAAAAGATTTCAGGTAAAAAAAATCTCAGAAGTTATATATTTAGTCTACCATCAAGTCTGAATATTTGATAACAATTTGTGATATCCTCTCAGAGAAGAGGGAGAAAAGGCTCTGCAAATTACATGGGGTTCATTAAAATCTCTTTCATTTAGAAATTTTAGTATTTATTTTTCCAGCAATAAATGATTTAAAATTTATAAATAAATGACCTTAATGACATACCTTAAGGGTGTCAAGCCTGACCAAAAAAAGCAGTTAAGCAGAAATATTTTCAAACAATCTTCTACTGACTACAAGTTAGTAAAAATATATTCAGTAATTGCTTATTGAAAAAAGGATTGAAGTTATTTGGAGAATAAATAGCTTAACCAAAAGAAGAGACAGCATTGACAGGTTAAAGAACAAGTCAAAGAAACAATAGATAATATGATCAAAGAAAATGACAGGAATGAAACAATATACCAAAATTTGTAGAATGTAGCTGAAGCTATATTTGGGGGATTTTTTTTTACTCTATAAACTTTTCATTAGTACCCTTTTTCTCTTTTGTTTAAGACCAATATAAGAGAATATATGTTTAGAGTGGACTGTTCATTGTGAGAGGGATACTATCAAGCCCCCTAGTGCCAGTAGATCCATATTGTCATGCAAATAAGCAAGAACAATTGTTTATCATCTGAAAGGGTTAGAGAGTGACTTCTTCTCCATCCCAGTTTGGTGAGTTTAGCAGTTTTTGGTGCAGCACACCATAGTGGACAGAGAGTTATATATAAAGGTGAGAATTGTTGGTTCAAGTTGCACTTTTAACATATACTATATAAATCATTCTTGGTAAGTTGCTTTTCCTCTCAACAATTTAGTCAATTCTCTGCTATCACAAGTTAGAGAAGGTTTGGGCCTGTGGTAATAGAAATATTTTCTGATCTTTGAGTTCCTTATATCAATGAAATTTCTAATCAATGACCTATCACTATCTGAAGAGAGATTTTTTTCTTTGAAAAGGGAATATGGACTTTCTTTTCTTTATAATATTTGGGTTGCAGAAAGCCAGACCCCAATCTACCATTTACAAGCCAAGGTCTCACTTTTCATGAATCTTATTTTTTTTTAAATCTTATCAATTTTTTAACTAACTCTTCCACAGAAGCATCCTCGATTGCTTCTTCTGTTCAACTGACTCTTTAAACTCCTGATCTCATTGTCTAAAATGAGTGCATTTCTATCTTTTTTTTCAATTTCTATCAATCCTGCTGATTCTTCAAAGCCTAGTTCAAGTGTGAAAGTGGAAAGAGCACTGAATTTGAAGTTACAAGACTGAATTCAAATTCCACTATGCTATAAATTACCTCTGTGAGTTTTGCTATGGCGTTCACCTTCATTCATCCTTAGTTCTTTTATTTATAAAATACGGGACTTCACTAAGAGGAGTTATAAGTCACTTCTGGTTCTAAATTTGAGTCTTACCTCCTATATGAATACTTCCTGATGACTCCAGACATTACTACTTCTCTATTCTTTGATGTTGTACTATATATTTACTATTTTCACTAGTATGAAGTTATAAGACATTTGTTACATTGACTTATAATTTTACTTAAATATGTCTAAACTTCTTTTTCCTAAGTAGGTTTTAAGGTCCTTGAGGACAGGGACACCCATGTTTCTTTCAGAATATCACTTCATCTAGCATTGTTATCACAATTCTATCTATTTTGTGATTGTGGTGGCAGCAGTGATGATGATGAAACTTTTAATGTTCATATATTTTTAGACTTGCACAATTCCAATGTCATATAAGTAGTGCAAAAGTTGAAGAAACTAAGAATATAAAATATTCAACATCTTATCCATGATCATAGGACAAGTAGTTATAATAATGATGATGATGATGATGATGACAGGTTGTATAGTATATTCTTTTGGCAAGAAATAAATCCTTAAGAATGAAGGGTTGAGGAACCAATTGTACAAAAAAAAATCAAGTCATTCTCCAATTGATAAATGGGCAATGGACATGAATAGGAAATTTTCAGTTAAAGAAATCAAAACTATAAATAAGCACATTAAAAAGTGTTCTAAATCTCTTATCATCATAGAGATGCAAATCAAAACAACTCTGAGGTATCACCTCACACCTAGCAGATTGGTCAATATGACAGCAAAGGAAAGTAATGAATGCTGGTGGGGATGCGGCAAAATTGGGACATTAATGCATTGCTGGTGGAGCTGTGAATTAATCCAACCATTCTGGAAGGCAATTTTGAACCATGCCCAAAAGGCTGCTTAAAGACTGTCTGCCCTTTGATCCAGCCATAGCACTGTTGGGTTTGTATCCCAAAGAGACAATAAGGAAAAAGACTTGTACAAGAATATTCATAGTTGCACTCTTTGTGGTGGCAAAACATTGGAAAATGAGGGGATGTCCTTCAATTGGGGAATGGCTGAACAAATTGTGGTATCTATTGGTGATGGAATACTATTGTGCTCAAAGGAATAATAAAGTGGAGGAATTCCATGGGAACTGGAATAATTTCTAGGAATTGATGCAGAGTGAGAGGAGCAGAACAAGGAGAACATTATACACAGAGACTCATACACTGTGGTACAATCGAATATAATGGACTTCTCCATTACTGGCAATGCAGTGATCCTGAATATCTTGGAGGAATCTATGAGAAAAACCACTATTCACACTTAGAAGAAAAATTGTGGGAGTAGAAACAGAGAAGAAAAACAACTGTTTGAATATATGGGTTGAGGGGATATAGCTGGGGATGTAGAATCTAAATGAACATCCTAAGGAAAACACCAACAACATGGAAATAGGTTCTGTTCTAGGACACAAGTAATACCCAATGAAATTGCACGATGGCTGCAGGAAGGGTGGGTAGAGGGGAGGGAGGGAAATAATGTTATTATTGTGACCAAAGAATAATGTTCTAAATTGATTAAATAAATTAATTCAAATAAAAAATAAAATACACAGAATTAAAAGAATGAAGGATTAAGGGAGCAGCTATGTGACTTAGTGGATTGAGAGCCAGGACAAATTTGAGAGCCTGGGTTCAAATTTGACTGTAGATACTTCCTAGCTGTGTGACCCTGGACAAGTCACTTAACCTTCATTGCTTAGCCCTTACTGTTCTGTCTTGGAACCAATACATATTATTGATTATAAGACAGAATGTAAGGGTTTAAAAAAAAGAATGGTTATGAATTTTCTTATAAAACATAAACTTTACCTATAACTTGTTATTTGGCTAAAGATCTAATATTCAATTGTACAGCAGTATGACATTGGCTACTATTGTTATTTTTCATGTATTTTAATAGTTCCTTCAGTAAGGTCCCTTCCATTTCTAAAATCTATGATTCCTATTGTGATTATATTCATTTAGACAAGGATGGTGTGCTACTGGCCACTCTTAGTTATTTATATAATATCATGGGGGATATATTCAATGATTTATTCAAGAATTCTCCCCATTCAAGAAAACAAGCAACTGTTCCTCATTTTGAGCAATTTTGACCTCCCTTCTTCCCCCAAAGGAAAAATCATGGAAATAAAATATGGAGAGTATAGGGAAAGAATGGGTCACAGTACCTTTTAAGCATGTACTGAAGTTTTTGAAAAGTTGAAAGACTGATTTAGTACCTCATCAAAAGTGGCTAAAGATATACCACTGATATACCATCTAGAAAAACTATAGAGTAATGAGACTTAAAGGTTTCAAAGTTAGTTCCCCTTATATGATGAAATATAAATTATTCATTTGAATTTTTATAATAGCATTAGAAGTCTTAGATTCAAAAAGGATGAAACTATGGCAAGCATTTTTGTATATAAAATAAAGTGAATTTTGTGAAATAGCATTTTTGGGGGGGGAGCACTGTGAAAGGTGGCATAAAATTGAGTTTCACAAATCACCTTTGTGACATTTACCATCAGTTGGACTTGAGGCAGGTAATTTAACCAGTTTGGACCTCAGTTTCTTTATCAGTAAAAAGAAGGGTTTGGCTTAGATGGTCTCTGACATTCTTTTCAACTATAGATTTATGAGTGTATGACTTCTTCTGCCCATAACGATCAGATTGATTTCCTACTTTGTCAAAAGTTTTCAAAAGTAAATATGTCCACCAATCTAAGGCCACAGGGAAAAAGTGAAAGATACTTTAGATTATCCAAAAAAAATATTTTAACTTCCAAAAGAGAAAATAAAAGCCTAATAAAAATAAATAAATAAAAATAAAAATAAATAAAATCATATCTTTTTCATTCTTTTATCATGACAGAAATCATATATATATGTATATATATATATTTTTTTTAAAGAAACTAGACATAATGGTAATTGAATTAAGTTCATATTTTACATGTAAACACAGTAAGGTCATATAATATAATTACAGGTCATTAAGCTGTATGAGGAATGGGTAAGAACAAAATGCAGTATATAATTTCCTAGTTATCACTCCAGTAAAGACATGTTATCAGCACTGAAAAGGAGAAGAGGTCATTGTCATATTGAATTTTTACTTTGTATTAAAAATCAATAAATATTCTCACTGGATCAATAACTGCTCCTTAAATCTGAAACTGATAATCCTGGAATATGATATTGCCTTTGAAATTTATGGAAAACTCCATAAATAACTGGGTATTATAGTTAATTGAATACTTGAGTTACAATGTATATCATATATGAATTTCCATCTTTCAAAGTAAAATATCTAATACTATCCTTGATATATGCTAACAGTTTTCATGATTTTGAAGCTACTTTTGGATCATGCAGTATTTATGGGAAAAAAATATTGATTATTACTTTAGGTATGGAAGGTATAAGAATTTAGGCCTGAATCTTTTTTGACCCTGGAATTTGCTTCTTAAAAGATCCCTTCACTTTACTTGCCATGAATGTATCTACCACAAAAATCAAATATGAAAACAATTGGTTCATGTTACATTTTAGTAGATTCATAAGAGGTACAAATAAAGGAGTTTGGAAGAAGTTATTGTACTTAGTTTTGCTGGGATTTGAAAAATATTTGAAAAAAATTCAGATAAAGTCTGAATTTCCAAGAGTATGGAGTAGTGAACACTTCTATAGAAAATGACTGTAAATCTAGGTGTGGATGGTTTCATTTTGCAAAGAAAGGAGCTGTAAATCTTGAAGAAGTTAAGATTAGATTCTGGGTTGTTACCACTTTCCTATATTTGTTTAGTATAGAAGGTGACTGGAGAAGATAGCAAATTTTAAAAAAAAGAAAACTTTTCTAAAGCAAGTAAATATCATATAAAAATTGTATGTCCCAAAAGGTATAAACCCAATTTTAAGCATTTACAAATAATAAATGTTTTCTGTTATTTCCTTGTTAGAAAGTTAACTGTCTTCTCCTGGGAGCCATCTGTTAAAAGCAGGAATAACCTTTCCCATGGCTCATGCTATATTGTATTTTTTAAGGTATTATTTGTAGTGCTTGACTGTGAACCCAGTACTTTTGAATAGACACATGAATCTTTGGATGAAATAATGACACCAATTGTGATATGTCAAATAGACTGACAAAGTTTTTGACAAGAAGTCTTTGGTCAGAACTGCAAATTTAAAACAAATGCTAATATTTTAACCCAATAAATAAAAGCTACTTTAAGAGTTTACAAAAACTGTACTAGTATTAAAGCCTGTAAAGAAACAGCATTGGCCAGCATCATTCCAATTTTTGATTTATACTGCCACCAGCTTCCACTTGAAATCATGCAAGAAGTCAGCACTCCCAATACATTCCGATTATTAAACCTAAGCAGAAATTCGTGGCAAAACAGCATTCACAGATATGCAATGCCTCCCTAACCATTCACTTCTAGGAATAAAATATCTTAGGCTTCTCTCCGTTTAAATTTTCTGTAACTCCTGTTTAAACATCATCTACATCATGCCTTTTTTTCCTCCCATATCCTCCAGTTTTATGGCTAGCTGACTTCTTTAAAATAAAACAAAGCAAAAACGACTTGGTTTCAAAGGTGTTCACACAGATGTATCTAGGATGTTTCAGATTTAGCAGATGTATATAGTTCATCACTGCGGTATTATGTAGCCTTTATTCAGGATCTTTGAATACACTGATATGCTGGATGCTACCATTCCCTCTCCTAATATAAATTAACAGGACAGTTCAATCAGTGTCTTACGCAGTTTTCCCCAGTCTTAATCCAGACATTTATTCCGCAGCCACCATTCGTGCCAGGGCTAGCTATTTAACTCAGCTGAAGAATTTCTCTGAAGGCTCTTGATTCCAAAGTGTAGCAGCAGTAAAGAGCGCTCTTGTGGACAGTTCTTTTTCATCTTCTTGCAACAGCTTTCGACGTTGTTTCCTCAATTTCATTAAACCAAGATCTATCCCCATTCTCACACACTGCCCTTTCCGCTCCATTCCAGGGTCCTTTATTTATTTTTTGGCCACCCACTCTTCAGGCATTTTTTCCCATGTTTAGCTTAAACTTTCCAGTTCTTCTAGTCCAGTTAGCTTCACATCTTATCTATTCAAATGAAAAATTAGGCTCCGATTAAAAGATACTCAGATCAGATAGAAAATTAGTCCGCAAGCCAGGCAACAAATCTCACAGTTCCAAATTCAAGTCACCACCCTCCCACATACACACAACGAAGGAGGGGGGGAATTCCTTTTGCTCTGATCCAGTTGTAGGCGAAAAGCTCAAAAGTCTAACCACGGCGTGATTCTAAAGAATGTACTCCAGGATGAGTTTTGAAAGAAGTGATGTATACTGCAGGTGTATCAGCGGCGAATCTGGAGGGGTTTTGTTTCTTTTTTGTTTTTTAAAGGTAAAGAGAGGGGGGGAAAGGGTAGGGAAGGCGACAGGGTTAACATTCTCTGACCCACTTTCTCCCCAAATGCTAAGATTAATACATACATATATATATATATATATATATATAAACAAATACCATCAAGCAAATTTTGGAGAGAAGGGGAGCTCTAGAGATGAGAGATGAAGTTTCCCACGAAGTCCAAGCAGAAGTGCAGGAAAGTACAAATTGCTTCCGATTTTTCTGTGAAGTCTTTCTCCCAGAACTCCACTCCAAACCATCCCTCCAGGCAATAGAGTGAGAGAGAGGATAAAGTGAGGTTTGTCGCAAGCAGGATTTCCCAACTGCTCCACTCCGTACAAAGCCTTGGAAATGACTGCAAAAGGGGTTGGGTCTCTACAGCTCTTAACCCCTCCCCTTTTCCCAACGGAGTTTTTTACCTGCTACCGTCCAACCTGCAATATAAGCGTATACTACCTAAAATAAGCTAAACCAAAGGGGGGAACTCTGAATCTTTTGCCTTTATCTCTTGAGGACATTAGAGTGACCATAAGGGCTCCTAATGGAATAATTAAAACAAGAAAAGAGGAGAGGAGGAGGATAAGAGGGAAAGATTGCAGGAAGAAGATGACTTGGTATCTCTCTACGGCTGTGGGAATCCCCTTGGTTCCTGAGCAACTGCTGCAGAGACTCAGTTCATGAGGAGAGAAAAGGGTGGTGGGTATAGAAGGGGGCCAGGAAAAGGTTATATTACAGAATTATTATATTATATTATATTATATTATATTACAGAATCACTAATTACCTCCTCTCCTCCGGTTTACCAGAAGTATAACTGTAAGCTAGAGAGCTCCTGAAAAAAGCGGAGAGAAAAAGCTTGGAGGGAATTAAATGGTTGGAAAGACACTGCTGTTTGCATTGTAATCTGTTAACTAGAGAATTTACTCTTTATTTTTCTTCATCTCTCCTTTCTCTCTTCCCTCTTCCTCCTTTTAATTCCAGGTCCCTCTTCATCCCTCTCGCCTGAGGTTGGTTTGGAACTGGCATTGTTGTGTGTGTGTGTGTGTGTGTGTGTGTGTGTGTTTGTGTGTGTGTGTGTCTGTGTCTGTGTCTGTGTGTGTGTGTCTGTGTGTGTGTGTGCGCGCGCGCGTGTGTATGCGTGTGTGTGTGTGTGTGTGTGTGCATGTGCGCGCCTGAGCGCTGCCTGCGTGGAGTGGGTGACAGCAAGTGAAGGAGCAGCTAGTTCCTTCTCTCTCTTCTCTCCCCACTCCTGTCCTCTTCTTGGCTTTCCTCCTTCTCTTCCTTCTCACCTGGAACCGAGGCTACCTCCACTAGATCTTCCCTGCCGCCCGCTGCTTCATCACTTCAAAGTTTCCTCGGGGCTAGAAGCTTTTCAACTGGGCTGCTCAGAAAGAGACATTTTCTCAAGCTTTGCCTTGGATCTGTTCAACGCCACCTCCTCCCGCCTCCATCCACCCCACACAACCATTCAGGAATCTGGAGCAGCGAGTTGAGGGTTTTGCCAATTAAACAAGAAAAAAAAAATACAGTGAGAGAGAGTGGCAGCAGCTGGGAGTCTCTGCTTTTTGTCCTGTCTAATTTTGAATTGATTAGAGTGTCTTTTTTTTTTTTAAAGGGAAGAAAAAAATTAAATAGGAAATCAAGTTGGAAGAGGAGGGGCTGGGGAGACTCAAGGGTGCCAGTGAGGTTGCCACCATCCTTTTCATATTGTATAAGGTTAAAAATCTGTGTCCACTCTTCCGGGTATCTAATCTTCATCTGCTCCAAATAATATTAAAAGAAAAGGCAAAAGGAGCTGAGGTTTTGGAACTCAAGAAAGACAGCAGAGTTGTGTGCATTGCATCCACCTCCTTGGTTTTAAGGACACCGCCTCAAGGTAAGAGACAGCAATTCCTCTGCCTGAATAATCTCTGGGACGATAACTTGAAATAGATGTATATTTTTAGGTGTGTATCTCTTATTTTAAATCCAAGTTTATTTGTGTATTTTTTTTAATCCTCATATTTTTTCTGCGCGATTGGAGAATGGGAGGGGTGGGGAGAGAACTGTATTACGGTGGGAATTCAAACGAGGTTGCCCATGATGGAGATGGTGCTGATGCAAGGCTAAGTGCTTGCAAGGCAGGAAGCAGAAAATTGTGTCCTGTCATTCTACTTTTTAGAAGGTATTGAAAATTGTAAATCTCAATGTAGTCTAGGTTCACTGTCGTGTACGTGTGTGCAAATATAGATTCCCCCCCCCCCCCAAGATATATAAGGTATCCTCCCTAGTCCCTCCTCAGCATTTGCAAGCATTTTAAGCTTTGCAGACCTTTCCCCTTGTTGCTATAGGAAACTGTCAGCGCGGAGCATGCCCTTCTAGGGAAGAGGTAGCAGGTAAGTAGAGTACGAGAGGCAACGAATGGCACCTTCGCTAGTGGCAGCAGACGCCAAGCTGCAACCCTTGGGCGCTCTCCCCTCTTGCTTCTCCTTGTCTGATTTGGAGCTAGTGCTGTTCCCCAGTCTTCCGCTAGAGGTTCCTACTGGGTGCCGCGGCTAAAGGTGGGTGGGGGAGCAGCTGGGAAATGCGAAAGCGGGCGAAAGAAGCTAGCGCACCCGAGGGGTGGTGTGCTTGGCACTAGGGGTTGGGAAACACTGTATTGGCCAGGAAGAGAAGAATTCGGAGTTCCCCGTTCCTCCTCCTGGCATAGCGAAGTGAGGTAGTGAGATTCCAAATCAGGACTCTGTTCTTGCGCCACTGAATGGACCAGCTCCTGGCTCGCGATCTAAGGGCAGCCCCTGGAGGTAATACCTTCTCTAGCTCTACCTTTCCTGAGTCCTCAACTACGAGCGCGGGGCGGTGGGGATTTGTGTTTCTACGAAGAAACGTGTCTTGTCACCTCCGTGTTGTATGTATTAGGAGTAATCTGTGATTTCGCTCTTCTTTCTCTTAACGTTTAAGTGCTTTCTTCAAGGAAGTTTTCCATAGGCAAGATTTGGTGGTTGATCTTCAGGCTGGACTGCCTTGAGGTACACAGGCGAACCTAGCAATGCACCTCTGAGCTGCAGTGGACAGGAATGAAACACCCATTGAGTGAGATGGGGTGGGGTGGGGTGAAGAAAGAAGAGCACCGAACCCATTACTTCTCATCCCCCTTTACTTGAAGATAAAGCATCCCTGCTTTGAATATGCCCTGCTGTGGTATTTTAGTGATTCCCTTTTCCTAGAGACTGACTGGGGTGGGGTGGGGGTGGGGCTGAGGAGTGTGAAAGAAGAGCTACTGGGACAGTTTTGAGAGAGGAAGAAAGGGAGGGAGGAAAAATGAGGCTTAATCACCTAGGGTTAGGATGAAATGAAATTAAGGATGGGAAAATAGGAGTTATCTGGTAAAGTCTGGTCCATTTAACACTGTCTGACATAATGCAGTTGACTAAATCTAGTAAAACAAAAATAAGCTCTTCTCAGCATCTAGTACACTACTGAGGACACAGTGACTGATTGAATATATGTGTAAATGTAGGTGTGTATGTGTACACATATATACATATATGTATATAGATGTATGCACATATTCTAATGAAAAAGAAGTAGAAATTCTGTGGATGTCTATCTTGTTACTGTCAGACAGCAATTTACATATTTTCAACATACTATATTGTGTGTATGTGCACTCAATCTGTAGTTATTTTAGAGTGACACAGTTCTAATGTCCCCTTAAAGAGGCTCTTGACAAACATGAGTTTTGAATAGATATTAAATCTTCTAAAGAATAACAGATTAGGAGATTAGAGAAATAATTATAATGCATAATAATCTGGGTGTATTAAATAAACAGTGAAGCTCAAATATTTGTGAAATGTTGATCCATATAATTAAGAGTAGACATATTTACCAAAGACAGGAAGTGATGCTTAACATTATAAGGGGGAATCATACTTCAGTGTATTATCATCACCATCCAGTAGAGTGTATGATTTCCAATGCTATTGGAGTATGTAGCCGATGAAAAGAACACTTCTTGCTTCAAACCACTTAAATGGTTTTTGAAACATTGTCAGACATTTCAATCTAAGAATTTTAAAGTAATTGTCAACTTGGTGATGAAGTGCATAGTTATGGCATGAATGTATTTTGATTGAAACTATTTTGTTAAGGTATGCATGTGAATCATTTAACATTATGCAGTGAGATTCACTTAAGGCAAATGGAATTAGGCCAATACATTGTTGTTTATGCTTCCAAAATATAATCTTAGGAAACTGTATGAGGGGAAATCAATATTAAGTTTGTCATTCATCTGATTCACTGTATTTGCCTCTATGCAGAAACCAATAAAAATGATGGTGGTCTCAAAGGGCTGTATTACATTTTTAAAGTGTATTATTTTTAGCAATCTTACCATTTGGCATAATGATCATTTATTTAATTAAAATAAAAATATCATCCCTCAGATTTAGGGACAAACTACCCTTCTGGAAAGATACCCTGGGAAATAAGAGGTTTGGACAATGTGTGTATATGTGTTCATAACAGGTTATTGTTTCTTGACACTGATTGCCAAAACAAAACAAAACACTCTTGAAGCTGAAAATGTAAGATCAAGTCCATTTTTAGATATATTTTTCTTTTTGTGAAAAGAAATTTTAGAAGAATTGAAACCATGGTAATACATTAGAGATAACATGAAACCAACAATTTCTAAAAAAATCCAGGTTAAAATCATAGATAATTAAAAGGTATAACTAATTAGCTTAATTTTCTTAAGGTCTAATTATGCTTTGACTATTTTATATATTAACATGCATTTTATTTGCTCTTTATATTTCATCAAAGAGCTCTGGGAAGAAATTTTTCCTTTTTAGCACAGGGAAAGGAGGTCAATATGTGAAATGATGATGATCAATTTCATATAGTCTGTATTACCTTTTACTCACAGGAAAGAATCAAGAGAAAATAGCAATTTGCAGTGTTTACTCATATAATTGCCCTTGTCAAACATTTCTCTTTTTTCTACCTCAGTTTTGAGTATTGTTTTTGATCTTCCACTTTCAGCATTATCTCCTTGGGGGGAGGGACTGCTTTGGTTGTTATCAGTAATGGAGGTTTAATAAAGAGGTTAAAGGTCATAGTTGCTGAAATTCCAAGAAAAGAGTTTGAACATGTATTAATAGAAACTAAGTTATCTAAAAATTGAAGTGGGGGGTAGGGACAGAGGTTGAACTGGAAAGGAGAGGACTTGGGAAAGAAGGGGTGAAAATCAAACTGCAAGTCAGGGATATAGCCACACAGAGGCATTATCAGTGATTCCATTATTTGCAGGCCAACAATCTCCTATCTAAATTACTTTCATTTTTCTAAGGCTCCCTAAGTTTAGTTACTGCATAGAATCTTGCTGTGTTAAGATGAGTTAAGAATAATTTTCCCCATAAATTCCTGTAATACTCCACCTTTATTTTAATTGGTGAAATATGTGTTTAAAAAGAAATTATAGACAAAAATAACATTTTTGGTTGCTTTGAAAGTTTCCCAATCTTCTTTATTTGAAAAGCAAAACATTGTAGAAGTTTTTCAAGGGACATGAAGGAATTAGAGTTATTTTTAAAATCTCAGGAATAGCAAAATCTCTTCATTTGTATTTCATCTTAAAAACTCTCAAAGGTCAGGGATATAAATATGAAATATTTATTCTTTAAAAAGGTCTGAGAATGGAAATCATCATATGGTTATTATCTCTTAAACCACGGGCTGTCAGTTGTTTAGCTAGAGACATTGCTTTGCTCTGGGGTCTATAAAATGAGAGGTTTGGGCAATGTGATTTCTAAGGTGCCATTCTGCAGTTTTAGTCTGTATATAGGAATGTGAATAGTAAAGTGCAAGTGACAGAATCTAAAACAAGTAAATATGGTTGTCTACTCTAAAATACATACATTTTTATATTTGAGTTCCTTGTTTTAGCATTCACATTCTCCTTATTCATATTGTCCAACACATCATTTTGTCTTAGTAGATATAGTAACTGAAACTGAAATTTTGAAATTAAAGACTGCAACAAGATATTTGAGCCAAATTTTCAAGTTTCTGACTCAATTTTTAAATCAGACTCCTTTGGGAACCTCAATTATGCTTTACTTAATGGTATGCCATGTTCCGGAAGACCTGGCATGCATGCCCTGCTCTGCTCGAGGGGGTTGCTCCATTTCCCCTCTCCACCATGTCTGAAGACATTTTTGCATGCCCCATCCTTCTACCCAGCAGACCAATGTGGGCACTTTCTCCCTCTGCTCTCTTGGGTAATTCAGGGGAGGCAAAGCTCACAGGCCCCTTGAAGGTACAGTTTGGGACAGATCTCTAAAAGTTTTGCCAACACTGGTATAGGGTATTGAATCAATTTTACCTGGGAAGCTAAGTGGTGTAGTGGATAGAGCACAAGGCCTGGAGTCAGGAAGACTCACATTTCTGACTTCAAATCTAGTCTCAGAAACTTCCTAGCTATGTGGTCCTGGGAAAGTCACTTAATGTTGTGTGCCTCAGATTCCTCATCTGGAAAATGAGATGGAGAAGGAAAACCACATCAGTATCTTTACCAAGAAAACGCCATATTGAGTCAGTAAGAGTCAAACAAGGCCAAATAACAAAACCTCAATGAAGCTCATTCTTTCACTACCAATCAAGCCTTGAAAGAATTTATCTTTCAAGTGTCTTTTCAAAATAATTCACATACCATCAGTAGGAGACAATTTAATCAAACAGGATAAAGAAAGGCAGATTGAGATCCTGCTATAGGGTAACTTTACTAGTTTTGTCACTTTGATCAACTTTCTCCAATTCTATGAACTTCAGCAACCTTATCTATAAAATGTAGGTAAAATTTGACTTGGTAATTTCAAAAGATTATGGTGAGGATAGGAGTTAGATTAAATATGTTCACTTGCTTTGAAACATTGAATTGACATATAAATGCAAGGCATTGTTATAATTCATATTATAAGAACAGAGAAAAAGAAAAGTTTAAAAGACCTTTAAAAGTTTTCCATTTAACTGTTTACTTTTTACTTTTTGATGTGCTTTTATTACTTGGAAATGCTATTAAAGAATTAATTTTAGAGTTAAAAAACATGTGTGACATTACAGTTAGGAAATCTTAGTTCTTCATCCTGAATCTTTCTTTAAATTATTGTGCGATGTTGGTCAATTCATGTAATCTCTTTGGATGTCATCTAAAAAATTATAAGGTTAGACTAAAGAGACTAAAACATAAAATTCTGCAATTCTAAAAAAAATCAGTCTGGAATGGAGCTAAAGTCCTTAAAAAAATCCTTGCTCTCAAGTTATATGCAGTATGCAAATTATATGATGCTTTCCATGGCAAGATCATCTGGACAATTAAGTCATTTATAAAGAATTTTGTTGTTTTGATTTGATATATTTTAAGAAAAGAGAGGCACAGTAATATGTATTTTTCTTTTTTTACTAATTTAGGTTGATCCAAACTTTATGTCCTTTGGTTTCCTTGAACGCTCTTATTTTGTCACTTATCTTTAATTTAGCACTTAAGGGTCAACCATAATCAAGACAATTTGCTAGGCAGTAGAGATACAGTGTGCATCAAGGATGATGTGGTAGTAGAATATTCCTTGCCCTTAAGGAGCTTTTATATACTTGGGGATTCTATCATGTATAGAACTACACAAAGCTATATAGTGTAATTTTAATTGCCAGAGCATGGAAAGACTACAAAATAACTTGTTAACTTTTACCATAGGAAGTCAATACACACGTGTCTGTGTCTATTTATGTATGTACATATATATATGGATATGGATATATGAATATGGATATACATAATATATCATATATATTTCCTAAAAAGTCAATATTTACTTCCTGATGATAAATGAAGAGTACTTTAGCATCAAATTCCTTTATAACTTGAAGAAAAAAACATTTCGTTAATACTTTTTCCTTGTTGATATGCCATTTAACCAATTCTTTTTTTATTCGTATGATACTAATTTTATTGAGCCTGAATATTTCATTAACATTATTAAGAAGGTAAATGTGAGAAATGGGTGTTAAAGACATTTAAATAAAGATATTTTATTTGGGGGAGGGGAAGTTCTGTGTGAGGTCTTGATTTGTTTAGAAAATATTGGTCTACTCAATTATCCATTAGTTATCTGTAAAAGAGAAAAGGACAAAAATATAGACACAGAGAGAAATCTTTCATTACAATTTGCCAGGGTAAATCAAGTGTTTTTTCAGTTTTTGTTCAATTTCTTAGAGTTTCAATGTCATTGTCAATGTAAACTGAAAGTTTATTTTCTAAGACAAATGAATAAGATTGAGTGAGATATGTATCCAAGATCCTGGGAAAGATAGAAAATTATACTAATTTTTAACAGATATAATAGAACATAATATCAAATTGTCTTATAAAGTAAACATTATTGACTTTCTAATATCAAAACCAAATTTATCACATAACAGAAATATATGTAAAAATATAAGCTCTCCAGAAAATTTAGCTTCCAAGTATGACACTATGGAGTTTTTGAAATAGATTCTAATTTGAGCTGCAAAAAAGGATTTTGTGTCTTCACAAAATTTCATTCTATTATAATGTTACTATGGTTAGCTGCAAGATGTCTATCTTAAAACCAGCATGAAGAGAAATAATTAGCATACAAACTATTGCTACCAGTGTACCAAGGGAGCAGACCATAGTGTCTTATGATAAATGCTGTTTTTTAGACTCTCTTCTTCATTTCTGTAAAGGAAAGTGTCTTTATCTTATAACAATTTTTTGCTGGGCTTTTCTTTACTTAACATATCTTATGCTGCCAAAGGTTATCATCATGAGAGCAAACTCAATGGGTAGTCCTCATGTGTACTTTTACTCAATTGCCAAACAAAACACTATACCCTGGTCAGTTTTAACATCATATGAATTTGGAAGTATTCTTTATTTAATATTAAACTTCCAGTTTCATTGGTAAAGTCAACTTAGGAACAGCAAAGACTAAAATTATGGCCATGATTTTTCATGCAAACATTCTACTTATTCACACATATTTACTAGATGATTCTAATATTTAAAATTACTGTGCTAGGTTCAAGGTATAGGGGTATCAAAAATAAATACAATTCTTACTCACAAGTTTATAGTTTAGATAAATAGAGAAGGATAAACTAATTATCAGTTGTTTAGTCATTTCATTTTGTCTTTGACTCTTCAGAACCTCATTTGGGGATTTTTTGGCAAAGATACTAGAGTGGTTTGCCAATTTTCCTTCTCCAGCTCATTAAAAAGATGAGGAAACTGAGGCAAACAGGCTTAAGTTTTTTGCTTAGAGTCCCACAACCACTAAGTATATGAAGCCAGATTTGAATTCAAGAAAGTGAGTCTTCCTAACTCTGAGGCCAGCACTCTATCCATTGTACCACCTAGCTAAATATACAAATAAGGAAATTAAAACAAAAACCCTTAGTGTAGACAGTGGTGAAGGGAAACTTTTAGTGTAGAAACTTCCACCCAATCACATGTGCATATAACCTAATAGTAGACAGAAAAATTGATTGATCAATTAGTAACTCCTCTGTAATGTAATCTTATAAAGTTATCATGCTGTCCCTGGTCTAAAAGAAAATAACTTTCCTGGAGTTAAATCCATTGATTCAATAAATGTTCCATTGTGTGTAAGACAATACAATGAAAGAAAAGTCTTAAATTTTTAGACATATACCATAAAATGACTGTAACCATGTAACTAATGTCTAATCAGGGATAGGGAAATGAGAGTGGAGATATATCTATTATTGTTAAATAAGTGGCATAGGAAATAAATGTTATCATCTCAGAATAGGGAGAGGTCACTATGTCTCAGAGTGTAGTAGTGTGAAGGGTTAAATTTTGGGGGTAGGAGTTTGAACACAAGCCAGTGCAGAGTTTATTAAATGCAAAACACTTAGTTTATTATTAGGAAATCTGAATAGAAAACAAGGAGGAAAGTGAAAGTAATCTTACAAAGTTTGTAACTATACACAGATCCTAATCCTAACTAAATTTCTCTAAAAAACCCTAAATCTATCTGTCTCAGAGGGCAGTATCTTCTCCTAGGCTAACACCCTCGCCTACTCTCCTATTCTACTATCTAATAATATAACCACTATCTATCTACATTATCTACCCAAGATATTCATAATCAATAAGGTTATTGAGGTCTTAATTTCATTCTCTGTCTCCAACCAGTGAGAGTGCTAGCAGCACAACCTCTCCCCAGAAGACCCAGAGACAAAAAGCCCTTTGCAACTCTGCAACTGACTAACTCCCCTTGGCCACACCCTTCTAACTGTCACTAACTGACAAGAAGCACAGCAGGGGGTCTCTGACAACCTGGTTGCACGGCAGGGAGTCTCTTAGTGAAAAATATTATTGCTCCTTTTCCTCTTAAGTATAAAAGAGGGAGAAATTAATTAAAAAAAAACTCTTTTAACAGTAGGAAAGTTGCATAAAGAAAGAATATCTTGAGTTGGAATATGAAAATTGAGTATTCATAAAAGTAGTAAGAATTTTCATTAGAATATAAGTTCTTTGTGTGAAATGGTCCTATTTTAGTCATCTTCGCCTTCGGAGAATCTTGTAAGATGCATTGAACACACTCTGCAACTAATAGTTATTTAGTGATTATGGTCATAACTACCGGTAAGGGAAATAACTTGAATAAGCAAAGAGTTGAAAAAGGTTTTAAAAGGCAGTAAACTAAGACTGAGTACAATGCTGGATAAAGCAGAATAGTTGGGCATCAGACTAGATAAGTATATCAGGGTAGTTTATAAAAGCTTGAGTCATGAACTAAATATTTTAAGATAAGTAATAGGAGATTGGAAACTTTTAATAGTTTGGCATCAAAGCCATAGCACTGCTGGTTTTGTACCCCAAAGAAATAATAAGGAAAAAGACTTGTACAAGAATATTCATAGCTGTGCTCTTTTGCGGTGGCAAAAAAATGGAAAATGAGGTGATTCCTTCCAACCGGGGAATGGCTGAACAAATTGTGTTATCTGTTAGTGATGGAATACTATTGTGATCAAAGGATTAATAAAGTGGAGAAATTCCATGTGAACTGGAACGACCTCCAGGAATTGATGCAGAGTGAAAGAAGCAGAACCAGGAGAATATTATATACAGAGACTGATATACTGTGGTACAATCGAATGTAATAGATTTCTCCATTATTGGCAATGCAGTGATCCTGAACAACTCGGAGGGATTTACGAGAAAGAACACTATCCACATTCAAAGGGAAAACTGTGGGAGTAGAAACACAGAAGAAAAACACCTGCTTGATCACATGGGTCGAGGGGGATATGATTGGGGATGTTGACTCTAAACAATCACCTTAGTACAAACCTCAACAACATGGAAATAGGTTTTGATCAAGGACACATGTAAAACCCAGTGGGATTGCACATAGGCTATGGGAAGAGGAGGGAAAGAATATGATTCTTGTAACCAAGGAAAAATGTTCTAAATTGACTAATTAAATAAAATTTTCAAAAAAAAATGTTTGGCATCAAAAAAGTGTCAGGATATCATGCTGTTTAGGAAGATTAAGTGTATAAAATGGATGAGAGTAGAAACAAATTAGAGTTAAGGAAACTAAGTATAAGATTCTCATAATAGTCTAATGTTAAGATAGGGTGCAATTTACAAATATTCAGGTAGCTACAAATGTTTATCAAATATGGATTTTCTGTAGAGAACTAAATAAAGATACTTCAGAAGCAATTAGGTGGTTCAGTGGATTGAGATCCAAAGATGTGAAGTTCTGAGTTCAAATATTGCTTCAAATACCTCCTAGCTCTGTGACCCTGGGCAAGTCACTTAACCTCATTGCCTCGCCCTTAATTTTATTCTGCCTTGGAACCAATACATAGTATTAATTCTAATAAGAAAGGTATGGATATTAAAATAATTTAAAAAAGAAAATAGTTCACTTTTAGATCATTAAAATGCACAGGATTTTTATAATGTGATGTCTGCTGAATATTTGAAGGATTATCATGTAGCGAAATTTAAGTTACAAGCTATTTGGCCCCAGAAAGAATTAGAGTAATAGGTAGAAGTTGCAAAAAATTATTCAAATTGGATCACAAAGGAAATTTTCATAAATTTGAGCTCTCCAAAATATATAGTGGACTGCCTAGAGAGATTGATTTTACCTCATTGGAGGTCTTCAAGTAGTTGAGATAACTACTTGTCAGGAATGAGTAGGAATTCCTTTCATGTGTGATTTGGACTAGATGGATCATAAGGTCACTTTTTATTCATAAATTCAGATAGGCATATTGACATATACTTATCATAGTCCTGTTATTTAGAACATGAAAAAACTTGCTTTAGATTACATTTATGAATTTTAAAAACTATAATAGAGATGCTTTCATTTACTAGGGAATAAACATTATGTAAAGTAGTAACAGAATTCAGACTTTCTTTTTAATTCTCTATTATTCAGCTAAATAGTACAATGGATGGTGGCCCTAGAGTCAGGAAGACTCCTTTTCCAGAATTCAAAACCAGCCTCTGATACTTACTAATTGTGTGATCCTGGGCTAGTGCCTACTTTCATTTACCTCAGTTTCCTTACCTGTAAAATAAGCTGAAGAAGGAAATAGCAAATCACTCTAGTATCTTTATCCAGAAAACCCCAGAAGATGACATAAAGAGTTAGAAAAGTTTAAAAAATTACTAAACAGTATTCCTTACAGAAAAATCAGTCAACAAGCATTTATTAAGGTCCTACTAGGAGCTAGGAACTGTGCTAGCTGTGGAAATAAAAAGAGACATGGAAGATACTCCCTGTTTTCAAGGAGTTTAATAGTCTAATGAGGGAGACAATATGCAAATGATTATGCACATACAACATGTAAGCAGAGTAAATTATTTTATTTTTAAATTAATTAATTTATTTGTTTAGTCAATTTAGAACAATATTCCTTGGTTACAAGAATCATATTCCTTCCCTCCCTTCCCTCTCCCCCACCCTTCCCATAGCTGATTTGCAATTACACTGGGTATTACATGTGTCCTTGATAGAAACCTATTTCCATGTTGTTGATGTTTGCACTAGGATGTTTATATAGAGTAAATTAAAGATAATCAACAGAGGCAAGGCACTAACATTAAGAGGGACCAGGAACTACAAAAGCCTTCTTGTAAAAGCCAGAACTTTAGCTGAGATTTGAAGGAAACCAGGAAAGCCAGGAGTTGGGGATAAGAAGAGAGAGATTTCCTGACACTTTAAACTGTCAATGAAAATCCTCAGTGTGGGGAGATGGAATGCCTAGTGCAAAAACAAACAAATAAAACAAAACAAACAAAAACCAAGAAGTCCTGTGTCACTAGACCAAGAGTATATTGGGTGGGGATGGTACATGGTATTAGAGAACTAGAAAAGTAGGAAGGTGCCAGGTTTGAGGGATTTAAAAATAATATATATATATATATATATATTATATATACATATATAATATATATATATATATATATGTATGTATCATCCTGAAAGCAATAGGGAGACATTGGACATTGTAGTGGATTGAAGTGAGGTAAGTAGAGTGATGTGGTCAGACTTGTCTTCTTGAAAGATCTTTTTGTCATATAAGTGGATTAGAAAGTAGTAGGGATAGATTTGAGGCAAGGAGACCAACTGTTGTAATAGTCCAGGCTCAGATAGTGGTGTCAGGGAAGAGAAGGGGATATATAGGAGAGATGATTGCAAAGGTAGAATGAACAGGATTTGGCAACTTACTGGATATGAGGGATGATGGAGAATAAAAAGTTTAGGATGACACTGAAGTTTTATACCAGGGTTCATGGGAGGATAATGTAACCCTTAAGTATAATAGAAAATTTAGGGAAATGAGAAGGTTGGGAAGAAAGAACAATAATTAGTTTACTTTTTAAAAAAATTTTGCAAGAAATCAGAGTTTAATTTTTTTTTAATTTTGAGTTAATGATACTTGCAAGAAATCAGTTAGAGAAACAGAGATATGGGAATAGGGAATAGAGGAAAGAGTTTAGGGCTAGACAAATAAATATGAGCATCATAAGCTCATAAGTAATGATTGAATCCATAGGTACTATTGAGATTAATCACCAACTGAAACAGTGTGAACAGAGCAGAGAAGAGGGTCTAGGGTGGATACATTGGGAAAATTCATGATTAATGGGTGTGACTAATGAATATCCCAAAACTAGAGTGAATAGGAATGGTCAGACATGGAGGAGGAAAAGCAGGAGAGAGCCATGTAATGAAAATTTAGGGAGAAGAGAGTATCAAGGAGAAGAGTTTTTGGTATTTGCCAAAAGAGTGTTTGGTATTGCCAAAGGTGCAGAGATGTCAAGGAATATGAGGATTTAGAAAGATCATTAGTTTAAGATCTTGAGATTAGTAGTAATTTTTAGAGAGCAATTTCAGTAGAATTATTAGATCAGAAAGCAGAATTCAAAAATTTAAGAAAAAAATGAGAGTGTAGAAAGAGGCAATCTAGACTATAAGTGAAAGTGTAGGACTATGATTTGCAAATATCACATTAGAGGTTTTCTGATTATCAGAGAAACAGTCATATCTGTAACCAGTAGGGAAGCAGGGAGAGTACAGAGAGACTAAAGAGTCTCTCTGTAATGAGGGGGAGAATAAATGAGGGGGAGAATGATAGAAGGCAATGAGTATTAGAAAAGATCGGATGAAAGGGTATCACTTGTGCATTAGAGGGATTTTCCAAGGTAAGAGAAGGGCAACCTCTTTGTGTGAGACAGTAAAGGAGGAGAAGATGGTAGAAGCTATCTTGGTTATGTTAGAGGAGGTAGAGGCAAAAGGGACCTCTTGTTCAGTGACCTAATTATTTTTAGATAAATATGAAGCAAGGTTCTGAGATGAGCACATGGAGGCATGTAGTAATAGAAAGCTTGAGGAGGAATAAAAAGAAAGTTTTGGAAAACCTGACATGATCAGTGGGGAAATGAATAAGTTAGACACATGTAAAAAATGTAGTATGGCCCAGTTGAGATTATGTAACAGAGTTATATTGGATCTAGTCAGTAGGGTTTCATTAATTTCTACAGCTTGGTTCAGTAGTATATATGTTTAAATGAAGAAAGTCAGTTGTGAGAATAATATGGGTGCGAATCTTGGTGGAACAAGATCTTCTATAGGATAAAATGGGAAAGAACTCAAGAGAAGTGTCATTTAGAAATGGTTCCTCAAAGGATTAAGCTGGGGAAGAGAAGAGTGAATCTAGTGCAGGAAGTGAAGGCTTAGGAAAGAACTGTGGTATGGAGAAGCAAGGAAGGTCAGATGAAAGGAGAAAATAACTAAGTATATATATATACATATATATATATATACATATGGATAAATATAATTATAGCTATCTATCCATTCATGTATGTATATATGTATTTATCTGTTTTTCTCTTTTCCCTTCAGATTTTAAAAATATTTTGCTAATCTTATTCTACAAATACATAAAATATGAATTGACCTGATATGCTCTATGAAACAAATTTTTTCTTCACTTTATGAGTAAGTGAAAGTCACAGGGAAACTTGAGTATAGAAATGCAGTTATACTGTTACAAGTAATTTTTTGGTCTTTTATTTGAAATATTCTTATGTTATAGTTGCAGCTTTCATGAAACCTATTAGGTTCAAATGATATCCTAGGTTTCTCCTCTCTTTTTCAAATGTTTAGTAAATTTGTATAAAAGAATAAGCATTATATTTGTCTTCATTTGGGGTTGAATCTTCTTAGGTACTAGTTCTGTTTTCTTCTTTGTCTTCCCTTCAATAGTTCTGAGTTATTAAAAAGTAATGAACACTTAATGATTTAATAATAATTTCTTTCCAGGGAGATATATATTTGTATATATCTACTCAATAAAAAAAGGTTAATTCACTAAAACCAAGACTAGTTTGTTGAAAGCAATTTTAAAAAATCTTGTTGAGATATTCCTATTTGACCAATATCAAACAATTTAATATAATTTTTTTACCATTTAGTTTGTTAGAATGAGAAAAAAACAGATATTTTTGACTTGCAAAAGAGCTAAATTCTGATTCATCTTTCTATCTTGATTTTGAGTGTGTCTAGTTAAAATTGTAATGTAGGCTATGTTGAATAATCTTTGACTTTGTTTTTCCTTTTATAAAAGCTTTGTTTCTATGTTCCTGAAATTTTAAGTGGTCTATTCTCCAAAATAATCCTTAAAAATTCATACTTATCTATGTTCATCATAAAACTACTTTTTAAGCCGGTTTTGTTTTGATTTGTCCCCATGGTTTACCTGTAAGAAATAAAGTGGAGTGTTGGGGAAACAGTTTAAGATTCTAGGTCAATGATGTCAAACTCAAATAGAAACAGAGGCCACTAAATGATACATGAGGGTCACCGTAGGCACATATAAGGTTAGAAACCCACATATTAACATTATCTATATTTTATTTTATTTCTATTTACTTCATCAAATATTTCCCAATTATATTATAATATTATCCTGGCCAAATTAAAAAAGTTTTGTTCTGAGGAAGAATCATACCCCCTGCAGATTAACTGATTGACACATCTTTAGGTCATAGAGTATCTTAGAGAGTTTTAGCTATGGAAGAAATCTCATCGATCTGGTATAATCTTCTCCATCACATAAGAAACTATGTTCAAAGTATAATATTCTGAATATTTAAGTGTTTACAAGAATACCAACTTATATTATCAATGTTATTTTACGGATAAGGAAACTATGACCCAAATAGTTTATATGAATTGCCCCAGGTGCACAAGGAATATGTCATCTAGAGGTAGGAACCCAGGTCATTTGATTTTCAATCCAGTATTCTTCAGTTGCAATATGGCAAAATCAATAAGCCTTAAAAATTGTTAGGTTAAAAACTCAAGTATTTTATTTTTCTCTTACCTTGAATAGCTCTTGTAACTCACTATTAATCTACCTAATTAGTTTACATATTATAAGTAAGCAGATTTAGGTTATTTTACCATTTGTATTAGTCTCTATTATTAGGGCATTGAAATGGTACAGTGGATAGAGCACTGGACTTGGATTCAAGAAGATTTATCTTTTGAGTACAAATCTGTTTTCAGAAACTTGCCAGCCCAATAATCCTGGATAAACCACGAAACCATTTTTTACCTCAGTTCTTCATCTCTAAAATCAACTGGAGATGAAAATTCCAAACCACTCAAGTATCTTTGTCAAGAAAAATCTATATGGGATCAGAGTCAGATGTGACTAATTGACTATCTATCTATCTATCTATCTATCTATCTATCTATCTATCTATCTCTCTCTCTCTCTCTCTCTCTCTATATATATATATATATATATATTTTTTTTTTACTGAAGGCATTTTGAACTTTTATTTAACATTAAATAATTTTGTCGGAGGGTGTATTCTCTCAAATAGTTAAAATCCTAATCAATTCACACCTTCTGATCCTGTGTAACTTTAGCTTCACCAATATGCTTCCTCTAGATCTCAGGGGATTTATATGTAATTATGGTATTTTACAGACAATAATGAAATTTCTAGGTAATAATGGATTGTCTATGACTATTCTTCACTCTTATTGTAGAACCCCTACCATTTTTAGGTTTTATATTCCACTGGTTTAGAATATTTTTCCTTTTCAGTTATATTTATAATGTACAAAATCATACTTTGTGTCTCACTATTGTCTTTTGTTTAACCCACAGTTTAATATTTTAGAAACTCTAGAATTATGTGACTTGTGGAGATCTCATCTCCAAAAATGATATCAAATGAGCTTTTAGTTCCAGGAGGGAGTTTGACATTATAAAATCACTTCATTTTCCTAAAAGCAATCTAGGCCCAAAGGATCATATAATGGTACATACCCTTTAAACCAAGAACACCACTACTAGGTCTATATCCTGAAGATATCAAATATGGAAGAAAAGGACCAACTTGCAAAAAATATAGTAACTCTTTTTGTGGTGGCAAAGAACTAGAAAAAAGGCTGTCCATCAATTGGCAAATGACTGAAAATGTGGTTTGTGATTGTAATGGCATACTATTGAGTCATAAGAAGTAACAAATAAGATGATCATAAAAATAAACAAGAAATCTGGAAAGATTTGAATGAAGTGAGAAGAACCAGGAAAATGCTGTATACAATAACAGCAATAATCAACTATGAAAGAATGAATTATTATTATCTATATCTATAGAATTTATTATTATCAGGCTATCTACAACTATAAAAGAAACTGATGGAGTCTGATTGCAGATTGAAGCATATCTTTTTAAACTTTATTTCCTCCATGAAATTTTCTCTAGTGTAAGTGATATATGTCTTCTTTCACAAAATAATAGACATAGAAATATGTATTCTGTGACAACAAATGTACAACCTATATCATATTACCTACCATCTTAGAATGAGTGAAGAGTGAGAGGGAGGGAGAGAATATGGATGTGAGAAAATGATTATTAAAAATTGTATCATGATGTAAAAAAAGTAATTTAAAAAAGCAATCCAGCTCACTTGTTTTCTCTTGTTCACACCTGGCCTAGTGTTTGTTCAAAATGTGTATACTACAAAACGAGTTTTATGGGATATTCGTCAAATCGGGATATACATCATAAATTGGCTATGAATCTTTTTACATTTTTCTCACACATGAATAGTAAAAGTTAAGGGTTTTTTGATGATTATAGAGCTCATTGAGGGGGTCTTGCAATTTTCTGGGGCTTCATTCAAATACCAGACTATTATCCACAAACAGGAACATCTGATGGACCATATTACTTATAAAGAATCTTTTACCCCCTACTTGTATTATATACTTTATATTCTCCATAATGTTGGCAAAGTTATTGTTCTGCATATAGTTATTCCCTATTTTACAACTTGCTTAATATTTGTATTGAAAAGTTGACCAACAAAGTTATTTATGTTGCTGGGTATTTAAAGGAATTCTGTATAGTGAGTAAAAATGGAATAAATGTTAATCTAAGGCATATTTTTAGACAAAATAATAGTTTATTAATAATGATGAGCAAAACTGTTATAAAATAGGTCAGTGTCTGCCGGGGACATCTACAGAGTCACAATAGGGGACAGTTTAGAACTGTCGGGGGACAGCTTAGAGCTGGCCGAGAAGTCGCAAGAAAGAAAGACTGGAACATTATCAAAGAGGGATAATGAACGTTTATTGTAAGCACAACACCAGATTTTAAGCTCTTCTCGAGAGACACAATCTATCCTCCCCAATCCTCCCCAGAGTATGAACAGGGGAGTTAACCAGTTCCCAGGAGATCTTGGAACTGTTCATGCAGCCTTGAACTGAGATTACTATGTTTTGGCGTACTCAGCAGGAATGGTATGTCACAAACACCTGGGAAGAGGAACTCTATTCCATTAAGTCATGAATGGTTCACTGCAAGTGTCTTCTATCAGGGGATTGGTGATCCAGATGGGACTGAAAACATATTTATTGATATCCCAAAGCACGAGAGGCTCAGTTATTAGAAAAATCTTATGATTAGTTATAGCTTAGAAAGGGGGCTGGTCTTCAGATGTGGCTGATTAACCTGTGCTGACAATCCAGGAATGCTAATTGCTTTTTGAGACTTAGTTGACCCTAGAAATTTTGGCTTGAAGAAAAGAATCATGCCAATCAGAGTCTCTCTCCATTCCCTTAGCCTTCCATTTGGAGATGAAGTCACCTCTGACTTTGAGGAGGAAAAGCAAGATGGGAGAGTTGTGTCGTGGGGAGGGACCCACACCAAGCTAGTTCTTATTTTTGTAAGTAAATAAAATTGAGGTTGCCATTTTAAAATGGTTCAGAGGCTTGGAGTGATTACACTCCACAACCAGAATAATATTAGTTATTATATGACAGCATAATATTAATTTTTCTCATCTATATGATTTTAACATGTGTGTATGGCTGCATGGATTATTAGAATAGTAAGGCACATTTTGCTCTGCTTAATCAAACGTTTTTTATGGTTGACAAACAATTACCACAGTTGTATTTCATTTTATCCACACCTTTCCTTCAATCATGTGATGAAAGATGTGGCTGGCTATAGAGTATTTTTTTTACCTTGATTCCCTAACCATTGTATGATGAATCAAGGTTCCCTATGATAATTGTATATTTTATTCTCATTAAAAATTTGGGAGGCTAAACTGAGTATATGGGTCACAGGTTTTCTAAATTGTTAATATTGGTGATTGTTATATCCATGATTTTTAAAATGTATATGGTGTCAACTACTTTTCAGATACTTGGTAAAAAAATCTCATTCTGCACAACTATTGTTATTAACCATCAAGGAATTTTTTTCTATGCCCATGTTCTTGTCAAATCTAGTTCTACTTTCCATTTTTATTGCCATAATTATTTCCTCATGATACTGTGATGGTAGTGTCTAAATGTGACAAATTTCTCTATTTCATAGAGTTAATATTTTTCTAAAATAATCTTCAAAACTATTTCCAATTCTCATCTGTTTTTTTTTTTTGTTGTTGTTGTTTTAGTTCCATCCTTAAAAGCTTTTCAGGTAATCTATCTTAATTGAGTTTCTTGGCAAGCTTTCCATAAACTTTTTTTGGTCCTCACTGCTTTCATTCTGTTTTATGATTATAGATTCCTAGAGTCAAGTTTAGAAAAGACTTTGGAAGCCATACAGTCTTTATTTCACAGATGAAATAGCAAGTACAGAGAGGAAAAGTTATATTAGTTTTTTAGCACTAGACAGACATAGGATAGTATTGTTGCTAACATTTTAATATCCTCCAAGACTTAAAAAAATGAATTTCAATTGAAACTATTGCCTGCCCTTTCTCTCTGTTTGGCAAGAAGACATAGTGTTTTTAGCTGAGGTTGTTTCTAGTCACATTTGGCCTTCACTTTGGTTCATTTTTCACTGGTTAAATATTTCATAGGTCATGATAATTATCTAAGTCAATACCTGGACTTTTTTTTCCCTTTTAGCATTTTTGATGCCAATAGTTTGCTTAAGAAGATCATGGTGGAGTTGTTTAACTTGTTTGTCATATCTTATTTCTATTATAATTTGACAGTGAATTTGATATTTGTTTTCATGTGTTAGGGTAATTACAGTACAGAAATAGCAAATACATGAATGGCTTATATTTTATTAAACCATTGCTTTCTGTTTGTCAAGACATAATAATTTTCATTTTGTTATTTTCTACTTGCCATGTCCTATACTCTCCAGCTCCATTATTGAATACATTATATAATATAAAAATGTAGATCATTTGTAAAATCATAAAGTCTTTGGTCTCTTCTGTTTCTTAAATATTTCATATTTATTTTATTTCTTGTGCCAAATTTGTCCTTTTCTTCACTTATTTATTTACATTTATGTCACCTACCACTAAAATGAATGTTAATTTGATTTGGACAGACTTATTAGGTTCATAGGATAACATACAAATATACATTGTATATATACATTTATATATATATATATATGTATCCTTTTTTGCTGCAATAAATAGCCATTTTGATAACTGATGGTACAGATGTGACAACTAGTATGTTGATCTCTTTAATAATTAATGTTCATTCCAGGCATTGTGGAATAATATTTCTTCTTGCCTCTGGCCAATTGATAAATCCCATAATTATTTACTTAGCCAAGGGGAATCAGTAAACCATACTTCAATTTATTTATAATTTCCTTTTATCTGGGTTCATTTATGGTGGAGATATCAATATTGATAGGAGTTAACTACTTTTCAAAGGCCTTCCATCTTTAATCACTATCATATATTTAGAATACTAACAGTTGCTGAGTTTTTAGAATAGCCTAAAGACTGGATGATTTTTTTAGTATCCACTGCCTTTTTTCTTTCACCACTCTTCTACTGCCATTAATGAATTAGTAGGCATCCAAAGAGGACTAAAGATCATTTCAATTTTTCCTTCTTTTATGATTTTATGTGTTGAGAGAATTTCAAAATATTGAATGCCACAAGTTAACTTTCTTGAAAATATGTAGATAATGATTTAATAAGTGATTTTTTAGTAATTTCTCATTAAGGAACACACTGGACAATTCAGCAATGTTTGAAATAGTTTATATATATATATATATATATCACTATTAAAAACCACAGACTTTTGTAATAGATTATACAAATTACAGAAAACACAAATAAATTGATCAATATTTTCAGGGATCTGTTCATTGAAAAATTGAATTTCATAAGAGTCTAGAAATCCAATGGCATAAACTTGTGACACTTAGCAACAAATGAGAATAGCTCTTAAAATACAAATAATTGTAGGGATTCTCAACCAGTTAAGAGTAAAGGTAGTGCAAAAGATTGTTGGAGCACCTTATGTTTTCAAATTACTTAAAAATATTTATAAATTTAATTAAAACACATTTTAAATAATTGAAGACTCATGATCTCCCTTAAAGAAAATGGTATATGACTTATGGAAAGCCTTGACATTTGTTGTTGTCCTTAAAAATCAATAGGGCGCTATTCACTAGAGGTATAAATTTTATGCTTTCTCATTAAAGCAACTTAGTGCTTTGAAAAGCAATGCTCAATGGAATGTACAGAAGTAATTCAAGGAAAAGTGAATTATTATTGTTTTGTTTTTAGGAGATCACATACCCAAAAGTTGCTGTCATTTGCCAGAATGTTTATTCCCAGAATATTCTGGCTTACATAGTTAATAGATCATTCTTTTATATGAATCATTTATCTCATGAATAGTATGGAACTCAATAGGCAGGAAGATATAGAAGTAAAGTAGTGAACCTGTAAGTGGGGAAATGTGCCCATTGCTAGTTGTAAATCTAACCTTATGATTTAATTGGAAACTCAGTGATGGGAGCTTTTATAAAAGGAAGATAATGTGCTTCTTAATTCTTGAGCAGAGCAAAAGAAAGTCCAACAATTTTAGCTTAATAAAAAAATTAATGTGATAATTGTCACTATGATTATTGAAATTTTTTTTCATTACTGCTAACATTTTTCATGTGACCTACTTTCTAATGCAGGTAATTCTTGTACAATTCTTTTTAATTATAATTAATGTATGTTCAATATTTCTCAGGACTTGAAGCAAATTGATAAATAGAAATAGAAATTTGTAACCAAATATATCCATATCATTATGTCTCACTACTGTAGAAGATATGTAATATGAAGATGCTGTTCTTCTATTAAAAGTTTGTTAGAGAAGTAATGGAGGAAGAATGCCACTTTATCTCTGAAGCTAAGTGTTGGAATGAATGACTTCTTAGAAAATATAAGTAACACCTTTCTAGAATATGGAGTTAAAGACTTAATTTGAAAATTTTATGTGAACAAATATATTTAAATATTTTAAATCTGATATATTGAAATATTGCATCACAATAAATTGACATCTACTTTTACTAGCACTATTATGTAGTAATGAACTCTTTGTATGCTACTTTATTTTAATGGCTAAGTTAATTAGTTTACCATTGAGGTACTTCTTCATGAAACACATTTTACATTAAAATATTCTTTAAAATATACTATTTAAATAATTCCATCAACTAAATACTGATTACCAGTCCATATTTAAAAGTCTTTAAGGAAATGTCTTTTAATATATGTGGAAGATAACTTATAATGTAGCTTTAATCATCTCTGAGTTGAGTGAATGGAATTTTTATCATTTCAGGTTATTTTTTTAAATAAATCAAATCTTGTGGTACAAACATCCTAGTAAAATGATTCTCATCAATTACCAAGCATTTATTTCCCCACACACTGTAAAAAGATAGAAAACACTTATTTCTAATAAATATTTATAGTTTTAAAAACCCAACAAATTCTGAATTTGGAGATTAAGAAAGTTGATACTGGAGAACTTTCAAATCTGTAGCATATAAGTAACTTGAATACAATCCCCTGACCCCATTCAGGATTCTAGATTACTTCCCTAAATTTCAAATGTGGTATTTTTTGTTTCCCTTATACATTTTATTCCTCACCTATAGATTGTTTTATAATCTTGTATTGCTCATATCTCCATTTGGATCATATATTCTTTGGGGGGAAGTGTCATGGCCCATCTTTCTCTGTGTACTGCACAGTTAATTTCTCCAGGATAACACCCTGACTTATATATGAATGATGTAGTCACAGTTTCTTCAGGGTTTAAATAATTTTCAAAAGTTGTTGAACTTTTTCAGAGAAAATTATTTTTAGAAATAGAATAAAGTTAGCAATGATGTGAAAACATTCCAAGTAGACAAACTTATAGCCTAGATGCAAAAGAAGAACAAGATTAATTAATGACTATTTTAGTTGTGGGTAGAGAGTTATTTTTAGTGAGAAAATAGAGTTGAGAGAACACCAGGGAAACCACTTTCCAGAAGGAAGCAATCATAAGATATTATGCATATCCGAGGAAGGGATGATTTTCTCCAGTTTTCTATTACAATCAAGAAAGATAAATAAGGAAAAACTGTGAGATGCCACATAGAATGGAGAGTAGCTCTTTCCAAACCAAAGTCTAGTTACTGAGGACTAGGCAGCAGCATCTAGAGGAAGACTAGGTCATGAAAAGACTCGCAATTGATGCCTGTAGCACCAAAGACCTGCAACATGACAAATAGAACTTTTAAGTTATAGTGTTCATGAAAAAAAAGCTTGTGATTCTTTACACTGTAAGTTACTTAATCCATAGTACAAAGCATAAAGTGCCTTATGAAAATATGAATTAACACAAAAGAACTATCCTTAAAATGATCATTTAGCATCACTCCTACACTAGTCTTCACAATTTTTAGCAGAAACATGACCCCTGTAGAGATATGAGAGAACTTGCAGGCTTGTATCTAGTGTCTTTTAAGAGGCCTTTGCTCCTTTTGCAGAGACTCTTCAGGTACATTCTATATTCTATATGCCCCTCATCCAGAAAAAAAAAATATTAGACAGAAACTCTGTCCAACTATGTGAAGAAGAGGTGGAGAGGGGGTCAGAATGTTCTTGTTCTTACTTTGGAATGTCCCTGTCATGTGAATCCTCAGGATAAAGAGATTCTTCTTTCCTGCTATTTATGATCTACCTCTACCAAATAAAAGTAGTAACCTGATGCTGAGAATGGAATAGAGGGCTGACAAAGGAGAAAGTGGGGCAGAGGGTCAACATGTAAGGTTGAATTGAGCCTAATAGAAATGTGCCTGAAACATATCTAGGATTTCTCCAGTTTCTTCACAGGGTACTAAGGTTAGTGACACAGGCCAGAAAACCCTAAATCCCTTAACATAAAAAGACTGAAGCAATTTTGCAATACAGCCATAGCGGAATATTCACAAGCAAAAGTAAAGAATTCAGAAAATGTGTGATGGGGATATAAAGCAAAAAAAGAGCAGAAACAACAAATATATGAAGAAAGGGGAAAAACATCACTCTAGGTAGACAAATCAACAGATATATCCTAAAACTTGGAGGTAGAATTAATACTAACTCCTCACATAGTTATGAAGCTTTCTAAAGAGGAAGTACAAGGAAAAGCATAGGAAACTGTGGTAGTAGTCTCTCGGTAACCAAGAATGATGATTGTCTTTGTGCGTTTGCACAAAGACACTTGTGCATGAAAGAGATTTAAGTGGAAGAGTCGATGCACAGAGACAGTCCCACTCTCTCGGCGTTGGAAGACTGGGTCCAGTGGCACGAATAGTCATTACACCCAGAGACATCCTCAACTGGATTGGATGGCCATGTTGTCTTTTGTGCTCCAACACGCCCTAAGCACTCCACAGTGCCTTGCTGCATCGCCATCTCAGCCGTTGAACCTTCTTGTTGGTTTCTTCCGCCTGTTCCATCAAAGCAGTCTTCACATGCTGGGTGAGCAAAGCCCTGGTTCACCAGGGGGCTACAACGACCCGATTGGCTACCTTCACAAGGTTTAGCCAGCCTGTCAAAGCCATTGCCCAGGGTGTGGCCAGTGCCGCATGCTAGCAGCTACTGGGAGCCACAAGTGAGAGCTGGGTGTCAGGTGGGGGGTCAGTGGCTGGAGAGCTGCCCTAAGAGGACACGACAAACCCTCCGTACCAGAGATACTACCCCTCTCTGAACACCCCATACACCCCAACACCCCATACACCCCTATAGTAAACTATATATATAAAGACTACAAAATTAAGAAAGGGATAATAAAGGTACAGAATATAAACCAAATACAATGAATTTTAAAAATATTCTGAAAGCAAAGAAAATTTCTAAGCGAACAAACCAAAAACATGGGCAAAAGGAAATAAAAATGAGAAACTGGAGTGTAAAGAAGAGGAGATTTTGAACTAACCATTTAACAGATAGGCGAAAAAGCAAAACACACAAAGGGAAAAAACAGATAACTAAAGAAATAAAAGGGAAAAAAGTAAAAAATTAAGTAAATTTCTGAAGTTAGGGGAAGGCTAAGCAGACAGGAAAGGGGAAGGACAATAGGGCTTTTGTGATTTAATTCACATCAATTTAGTTTAAGCAAAAGTAAAAGAGGGACAAAATATTGACAATAAAAGAAGGCATTCAAAATAATATAAAAAATAAATAGGAAAGAATATGTCTAACTTTCATCACTTTAAATTTGAATAGACTAAATACAATAAAAAAAGGTGTAGTAGAAAGAATAAACCCAATCCCACAATTTGTTGAATATAAAACACATCTAAAAATCAAAGATGCAAACATAATCCAAAAGAGGGTAGAATCAAATTTGCTAACAATAAAGTAAATAAATAAAGTGGAAGTTGTAATCACATAGACAGAGAAATTGAGTTGAAATTGAAAAAATCAATAGAAATAAACAAGGAATCATTTAGGGAACTATTAGAACAAATCATTATAAATACTATGAATATTTGCACTGAATTTAATGGCATCTAAATTTGTAAATGGTAAATATACAGAATTTTTAGGATAAAAATTTAATATTATCTCAGAGCTAAAAGAAAAATTGAATAAAATTAATGGGGAAAGTATATGTTTAGAAAATGGACATTTTTGTACAAATAAAACAAATGTTGCCAAAATTAGAAAGAAAGCAGAAAATTCAGAGATAATGTATAAACAGCATCTTGGATAGAGGTATTATATCTCCAATACATAGAGAACTTTGTCAAATTTATAATAAGAGCTATACCCCAATTGATAAATGGTAAAAGGTATGAATAAACAATTTTCAGATGAAGAAATACAAGACACATATAGGTATATGAAAAAAAATTCTCTAAATCACTACTGATTAGAGAAATGCAAACCAAAACAATTCTGAAATATCAACTCACATCCATCAGATTTGCTAAAATGACAAATGTAGGAAGGGATGTATAAAAATAAGCATATGAACACACTGTTAGTGGATCTGTGAACTGACCCAAATAATTTATAGTGCAATTTAGATTTACACTCAGAGAGTTATAAAACTGTGTACCATAGGACCCAGAAATACTATTGTTAGGTCCGTTTTCCAAGGAGATCAAAGAAAAAGGAAAAAAAATCCTATATTTTCAGAAAATTTATAGCAGCTCTCTTTTTGGAAGACAAACAACTGGAAACTGGAGGGATACTCATCAGTTGGGGAATGGATAAACAAACTGTGTCTTAAGAAATAACAAGCAGGGTAATCAAAACTTAGAAAGAGCTGCACAGGATAACAAACAGCAAAATGAGTAGAACTGAGAGAATGTTATGCACAGCTACAAATTTAATGCTTGAAGGATAACTTCTGAATGTTACCTCCAGAGAGTTAGCTAAGAAATGGAAACATGAAAAATGCAATTTATATATACATATCTGTTTCCCTGGAGATAATTTCTATGATTTAGGGAGAGGAGGGAAAGACTGAGGCACTTTAATTTTAAAAACTCATTGGGCAATTTAAAACTGAAACTATATTAACTTACTGGGAACATTAAAAATCTCTCTCTACATATATATACATATATAAATGTTCATTTATATTTGTACATAAATATATTAATTATATACAGAATATATTATTTATTAGGACACAGGAATTAGAAATAGAAATAACTAGCATTTGTATATTCATGTATATTAACATGTATATTAACATGTTTAATGTGCTTTATATATATGTATATATAAACACATTTAATCCTCACAATTATCCTGTGATTAAAATATTATAGACAATTACAATTTTAAAAGAATTACTAAGCACATCAATTACAGTTCAAAATGCAAAATAAAATATGTAATGTAAGCATCATACACACACACCAAGGAAGACTAAATGACATCCTTATGAATAAGCAAGTCAAAGATAAATCATAAAAACAAGCAATAACTCTGAAAGATAAAGATGACACACCAGAATTGCAGGGATGCTTCTAATATAGTTCTTAATAAAAATGTTATGTCTGAGAATTCATGTTAATGAAAAAGAAAATGAGATTAATAAACACATTTTGAAGAAAAATGTGAAAAAAAACTAACAAAACCAAAGTACAAAAGAGAAAATATAGATAAATTCATGAATATAAAACCAGGTTCTTTGAAGAATAAAAAAACTAAATAAAGTGACTTAAAGAGATAAAATTAACAAAGTAAAAAAAAAAGAAAGTCAGAATGAGAGAAAAATACAATTATCTAAATCTATTAGACAGTCAGAAGTTGGAAAGTTAGTATTTAGTGTATGGCTACTTGTTACAGGCATTGTGCTGAGCATTAACTATATACTGAAGATTATAATAAAAATATAAAATAACCACATAAATAAAGCATCAAATTGATAGCTTAACCCAATTTCATCAAAATAAATAAAAAATAAATAAAGGAATTATTAAAAATGCTAAGTCTAGTTATGCCTACAGAAAATGTTATTGTTTAAAAAATAAATTGTAACTTTATTTTGATGTTACTATCAAAGAATTAGAAATAAAGTATGAAACAATGAAACATTTTTTCCAAACATATTTCTAGTGATCAATCAAGAAAGAGTAAAGCAAGGAAAGAACATTATAGCTTGGTATCTTCTGAGAAAGAAATTATAACACAAGAGAGATATTGGCAAGCAAATGCAAGAAATGGAATTTTGAAGGAACTGTCAATCAACTGGAAAGAAGGAAGATTCCAATAGAATCTGATGAGAAGGCAGTTGGGAAAACATGCAGCTGAATGGAGAGACTTTTCTTTCTGGGGACTGGAAGGAAAGGAGGCTAAGAGACAGGCTTGTTCTGGATTCCTGGCTACTCATTGACACAATGTGAAAAGATTGGAGCTTAGCTCTGAAGAACCTTTTCAGTTTATCAACAATATCCCCTCATAGACAAAATAACTTTATTTCCCAAAATAACTATTTTTATTTATTTATATTGAAACCCCTAGGAAAATAGGGAGATCTTAACTTCCCTCTTCCCTCTTCCTCCTTCCTTAATTCCCCTAAATTAAGAATAAAACCCCTTTAAGATAAGGACTACAATGTGCTATTAATCCTTTGAAACTTCTAATAACTTACCATATTGAGAAGAACTGTTAAGATCAACTGAAAGAGGAACAGGAAGTGGGGTTAGGGAAGAGTGTAAACCTTCCCCTTTTCTCAAACTTATTTCTTGATGCTATTGCTCCAACACCTCTCTGCTACCTTAAATATCCTAATAGGAGCATATATTACAGTTGGCAACCTGATAAAGGCTTTATCCTTCCCAGGCTAAGAAATACAGTGCAGAAAAGAAAGAGGATGCTGCAAATTTTTTGTGGATTACTAGTGTTGTCTGTTATTGCCTGCTATTGCTTATATACCATTCTGCATAGTGTGGTGACTAATGTATTCATAGATACTATAGGCTTGATAATTAACACCATGGCCTTTATAACCTCAATGCCATTTACCACTGATACAGTGGTATGGCAGATTGTGACTTAAGTGTATGTTTTCATCATGGCTGCAATCCAAACTTTCACAGACATCAAGAACCTCATTAAGTTTGTTACACCAAAGAAGGCAGCTCAGATTCTGGTTGTAGACATTAATCTTGGGTAGATGGTACAAAAGATGTGTGAAGAGGTTTTCCAAAAGCAAAGGCAAGAACAAGCTAAGGATAAACATGAGCAAAAGGCTACAGGGCTTATGGACAGAGACATTAAGGAGAAAATAAGGAATCCAAATATAAGAACAAGAAAGGGGCTGAGTGAAATGTTAAGTAAAATACTGACACTGAAAAGATACTACCTCTGAGATACATAGCCAAGATATCTGACTCTGCCAGTGTAGTTCATTCAAAGATTCACAAACAGTTTTCCACCCAGGAACTTGATTCCATAAAATGAAGGTTCCCAAAATTTCTCAATGAACCCTACCACATGTTAAAGGAGCTCAAGAGGGCCTTTAAGATATTCAAGCCTGATTTCTAGGACTCAGATTTTCTCCTGTCTGAAATATTTAGCTCTCATTAACAAAGGCAGTTTGAGAAAACCAGGAAGGACAGTGCATTAACAAGTTGGTCCACTGAGGAAGAATGGAAGTTTTTTGACTTTGCAAATCCTACCAGTATGGCTTACCTAAGAAAATGCAGAGAAGAGCTTCTGCAAACCATAAATAATTCTGTTCAAAGCCAAATGCTGGGGGAAATTTTGACAAGTAGACCCAAGAAAATACAGAACAACCTGCTAGCTATATTGATAGATTATCAGAAACTGTAGAGTCCATCATGGGAATAGATTATGATTCAGAGGAATCAGTAGCACATTTGAGGAGGCAGTTCCTCAGGGGTTGCAATTCACACTTAAAAGGAATGATTTTCCAAAGTATGATAATATTACCCTTATGGAGCTAAGAGATGCTGCAACTTACTTATGGGATACTCACAGGGAACAAAAATCAGAATGAAAGAATTAAAACAAAAATTGCTAAACGCAGAGGAATCTCTTAAACAGAAGAAGATTGAGCATATTAAAAATTTACAAACTAGAAAACCCATTCTAGACCTTCTTACCAACAGCATAGAGGACAGAAAGAAACAAGGAAATGTTTCCTTTGTCACAAGGTTGGTCACCTGATCAAGGACTGTTATTTAAAGAAAAATATGAACTTAATAAAAAAATACACAAGGAAAAACTTATTATTCATCAAAAACAAATTCCTGCTGCCAGCATTGCTGGATAAAAACTGAATCAGAAGCTTTAGACCTTGATGCCATGAGAATAGTCAAAAAGTCAGGTGTAAAACCAAAATATGCAGATGTTGTGACAAAAGGTAGACAAAATGTATGAAGCCAGGAATTTAATATACTAAGAAATAAACAAGAGGATGGCAGAAAGGAATTGCAGAGTGACAAATGATAAGGCATTTGCAGAAGTAAAATATGAAAATAAAAAGAGAAAAGAAAACACATCTGTGGAACATAAAATGAATTTATTGGGTCTGTGAGAAGTTATGATGACAAATCAAATCTTGAGTGAAAAGCAGAGACAAGTACAGACATTACATCAAGAGATTAAATATCTGATAACACAGAGTCAGACTGGTATTGGGGACTCATACAGAAGGTGCATAGTAACCAGTCAAGAGAAAAGCAGAGAACAGATAAAAACATGTCTGGAAAATTTCTTTGCCTGCAGATTGAGGTCAGGGCTTGAATTGAAGAGAAAGAATTCATGGAAAGTTACACAAACATGATCATAAGCTGTTAGAAGAAATAGTCAAACAAAATTTCAATTCCCTGCAACATAATGACCAAATTAAAGCACAAACTGAGGTTACTATAGCAAATACATTTACAGGAGCTATAAACATTGCACATAAACTCAAAGACGAAGATAAAATCCACTTGGACCTACTAAAACTTCAAAAGGCTATATGGTACAGACTTCATTAGAGAAAATGTCTAGCTTGAACCCAGAAGCTGAAATTTTTCATCCTACTCAAAATAACTTGAAAATTTCAAATCTAAAAGAAAATGGAGCTGAAAAGACAGTTGAAATTGATAATTATATTCAATGTATTGGAGATGTAACAGCAGTTAGATTTGAAAACCCAGATAGGATGGAGAGCACAACTGCCATGATAGCCAAGGGTTCAAGAAACTTCCATGAAGCCAACATTCTAAATGGAGGGGGGAGGTCTGACCAATTCAAACCATATGAACTTGCAAATAGTTCTGGTTAAAATTCATATTCCAATGAAGGAGAAAACAATATGCACTCTAATATAAAGGAAGATCAATTAGGAAATGATTTAAGCCAAGAAGATTTAACTGGTTCAACCTTACAAATGGCAGAGGATGACAATGCAGTGGAAAGTGATTCATTAGCAATGAATTCAATGTCTTCACAAAAACCAGAACCATATGTATGGAATAAGGTTGGGAAGAAACAATACAAAGTTCTCATAGATACTGGTGGTTCAAAATCAGTTCTAAAGGCATTCTCAGGAGATACCCCTATAGGGGGTTATGGTTTCAGTGGCTAGAGCAACAGGAGAAATACAACATATCCCAGAGCTCAAAAGCACAATGGTTAAGCTAGGTCCTCTCACAATTGATCATACATTCCTATTAATTCCTGTAACCTTTTAGGAAAGGATTTTTATGTAAGATCAAGGCAACCCTGCAATGTGAACATTCTGGAAGCATTCTTTTTTACTTTGAACCTGTATCAAGTATCTCCTTCTCCCGTGTGACAACAAGCACTGGTGTGTGTTAATGTCCCTCCTCTCCCTGATTTCCCAATTCAGGACAACAACCTGGATCTATGTATGGGTAATGCAACAAGTCTTGTGTCCAGAAGCAGAAAAGGTACTCTTGTAATCTTTTGAGCAGTTGTTTGACCACACCCTCCCCCTTACCATTTTGAAAAAGTTATTCAGTGAGATTGCAGTCAGGTTCTAGCTTAGAGAAAAAGATGGAAGAAGTCAACTTCATTTCAAGTTGTGAAGAAATAGACTTTGGGAAGACATGAGAAGAGCAGGTGGTCTCTATTGTGTCCCTATTCTCAACTTTCTCCTTTAGAGGCTTTGTTAAATTTGTTGGATCTCTTGGTTGAGCTGAGTTATTTTACTTCTAACAGGAGATTTTCTTTATTCTTTATTGCCCCACCTATGTTCTTATACACATATCTTCTCTGATACATTTTTTGCAGTCATTTGGATAAATGAATTTCTTTGCTAAAAATGCTATGCTTGCAGCAATGCACACATAATATATAGCATAAATATTGTTACCATATAATAGTTATAAGAAGTGGGTCTCAAAGGACTTGTTGCATATTCACATGTCAAGAGTCAGAAAAAAGCCAAGTTTTGATTCAAAACCCAGTACTTGTACTAAACTGCACTTGTAGAATGTGTATATGTGTAAATTATAATTACTCAGGTATATATATCTGTACATATTATATATACTCATATTTTCACATATTCATATAGCCTACTTGCTTTTGGTCAGTGATCATTCCTTAATAATTTCTGTAAGTCATTAGTGTTCAATTAATCTTGTAAAAGTTCATCATCCCTGGATAAGATGATTTGTAAGGTCTACTTTTTGATCAAAAGTGTTGGTTCTACAACCTTATCTAAGTGAGAATAAATATTGCTGACATAAAAATAAAAACTGAGATTAGAAAATGAAGGTTTTGAAAGCAGAGGGATACTTACAGGTGCTAATAACAGAACTGAGTAATGAAAATTAGAAAAGAAACAAAACAATCCCCAGTGTTCATTTGTGCTCTTGTGCTCACTCTCTCTCTCTCTCTCTCTCTCTCTCTCTCTCTCTCTCTCTCTCTCTCTCTCTTTGTTACTCCCTATATCTATGTCTCTAAGTGGATATATGTGTATTTATATATATATATGTATATATATATATATATATATATATATAATGGATTAAGCTTACTAAGGAGAAAAAAAGACAAGGTAATCTTTGTGGGTACTCTTTTAAACCATGAACAGGTTCCTCTTTCCAACCTACTGAAAAAGAAAAGTCATAACATATCTTGAATAGTAGTATTAATATTTCATCTGAAAAATATTATGCCTCATCATTAAAATAATTTGCTACATTAATGAATTTTTCTTTATGTTGGAACACACAATTTCATTAACACTCTAATAACATAAAAAAATTCTACAACCATTGGACCTGAGTTCAAATCAAAACTCTGACCCTGTCTTTGTGAATTTGAACAAACCACTTAATCATTTTTTGGGGCCTTAGTTTCCTCATGTATAAAATGAGGCAGTTGGACTAGATCAACTCTGCAATTTATTCTAAATTTTATCATTATCATCTTTGCTAATTTTTATAGATAATTAGTTATAATTGCATTTGAATTATAGAAGCTAATGTGAAAATCTAATAATTAACATAATTAATTATAGAACTTTTTAGGAATGATTCTCTATGATAGCCTCCAAGATGAAATGGATTAAGAAAGCTTATCCACTAAGTGAAGTAGATTTGAGAATAATCTGGCAGGAACTCAATTAAAACACTTGAATGAACTATTGCCATTGGAAAGCCAGGAAATGGAGTGTCTGTAAGTGAGTTGAACCTGGAAGATTTTAAAAGACAGAGATGAGGAGAAGGTATATGTATGGTTGTGTGTGGGGACACTGAATGGAGATGAAGATATTTTGAATTTTAAAAAGTCAGGAATGGGCTAGTTAAAGAATAGAGTCCCATTAATCTGGGACCCCTCACAAAATGGAGGCTCCAGTAGGAATGCATCTTTGTGATAAATAGAGTGAGTCTTGGAGAAGGATATTTCATGATGACCAGGTGTCAAGGAGAGTAGAAGGATCCAAGATGAGGAGAATATAGATTCTAGATATGAGACAGCTTATATAAAAGTATGGAAAGAATAGATAGAATCTTAAAATTAAGAAACACTTAGTATAACAGTTCCCTTCCCATTGAGGAACCAAGTAGTAGAGATCTTTAAATTCTAGGATAATAGTTACTATATTTTATTCTAGGAATATTAGGAAGGTCTTGAAGGCTTTTGAGCATGTGTATAATGTTGTTATACCTGTGCTTAGGTTATCTTGGTAATTGTTCATAGATAGCTTGGAATGAGAAAAGGCTAGACACAGAGAGGAATTTGAATACTATTATAATATTTTAATTGTTGAGGGACGGAAATATGGCTATGGCTATATGAAAGGAGGGAAAGAGATAGATACAAATTGTTACAGATTTAGAAACAACAACACACAGATATTGATTGTGAAATGTAAAAGTAAAAAATCATGAATGACTAAATTCAAGTCCTGGATAACTAGAAAGATACATTAAGTACCTTAGCCAATGTAGAGAAATTTTATGGAAGAGCAGGTTTAGGTTACAAAAAGATTGGTTCTAGTTTGAATGTGTCAAATTTGAAATGACAATGAGATATCCAGATAGAAATTTTCAGCTGGCAATTAACAATGTCAGATGAGTAAAGGGCTAAAATCAGAGCTAAATATGCAGATTTCATATTTTAAATTCATATCAATATATATAAACCCATGAGAATTTATGAAATTATCACCAAGGGGAAAAGTGAAGAATAAGAAGAGAGCAGTTTTAGAAACAAAGGGAAGAGAGAGTACTTAGAGGATGTAATGAATTATATATTTAAAAGTTACAAAGAAATAGATTAAGGAAGGAAGGAAGAAAGGAAATAAAAATAGACAGATATATAGATAGAAGTACTTACTATGTACCAGACACTACTTATTCCTAGGGATACAAAAATATATACATGCATACATATGTATGCATGTATATATATTTAAATGCAAGTCTTAAGTTTCTTCTTCTTTAGTCTTCTAAATTATCTTAGATTTCTTCTTCTTAATCTTCAATCCACCATTCTCTCTGTCATTCCCAGAGAGAGAGATCAAAATCACTTCTATTCTCCCAGACTGCCAGAGCAACAGAAACCCAGGATCCTACCTTCACTGGAATTTCCCTTAAAGGATCCACAGTAAATTTCCTTTCTCCTCAGAGACATAAATATGGATGCAACCCCTTTGTTCTAACCTTACACTTTGTTTTTAATGAGACTAATTAACTAATTAAAACTCATTATAATCTACCGAGCCTACTACCAGAATTCCCAAAGTTAAATAGGCCACAAGCAAAATACTATCATTTGGCTTGCTGCTCTGAGAAACCAAGGTTAGATCTTCCTTCAGTGACTCTTTGGAGGACTCATTTGATCAAGATAACTACCTAAAATACAAAAAGGGGGGGGGCAGCTGGGTAGCTCAGTGGATTGAGAGCCAGGCCTAGAAATGGGAGGTCTGAGGTTCAAATCTGGCCTCAGACACTTCCCAGCTGTGTGACCCTGGGCAAGTCACTTGACCCCAACTGCCTAGTCCTTACCACTTTCTGCCTTGGAACCAATACACTGTATTGATTCCAAGACGGAAGGTAAGGGTTTAAAAAAATACCAAAAAAAGAGTTACATGTTTTATAGAGAAGAGAGGTAAGGAAAAGGAAAAAGAGAGAAAGATGGTTTTATCAAGGTTGGTCTTGGATGGCAGAAGGAAGTGTAAGAATCTTTGTTCTTGTCAGCATAGCCTACTTCGTATCAGTATAATTTTAAATTTTGTTTTGTATTTGTATCATTGTGACAATAGTATTGACTGGTTCTTTTAAAGCTTTTAAATGGACTGATTTTTCATATCTACCTTTCTCCATGCCCTCCTCTCTCTCTCCTCTTTTCTGGGTCTTTGACATCTTTCCAGATCACTGCCACCATGGATTTTGGTTTTGTTTTTGGCATGAGTCTTATAGAGGCTTTTAAAGGAACTTTAAATGGAATATTGTTTTATGGTTCTGTGATGTGATATTTGTGCTCTGATTTCTCATACCAAACTTTATTAAACATATAGTTCATTTTTAATTAAAAAGGAGTTCTACTTCTTGACATTTTGCTATTTTCCCTTTCCCAGATTTTTAATGTCTATCTTCTGCCTATAGGCACTTCCTATATTTCACATTTGAGATAATGTTGCCACATCTGTAGCAAGATTAAGCATATTTAGGTGAGAAGGAAGGCACCATTTTGGTTTTTATTTTTTCCTATATTCAATTAAAAATGTAGGATTTTTCTTTATGAATTTGATTTTTCTAGCATGAGATTATTTTTCTTGGAAATTAAAAGAAAAATAAAAGCCATTTCTTTCATGAAAGATTCAAAATATTCTTTGGGTTTTTTTTTTGTGTGTTTCACCAATATCTGTGGTACTTGTGAACCCATGTGAAATATAAATGGACTGTTTTCTGACATATAATAACATGAATTGTTGTATCAGGAATACATTTTATTTCAAAATACCAATATCTCTTCCTCATTGTGGGGAGTTATGGACACAGAATCCTCATAATCTGTAAAAATCTGAGTAAAATTTTTGGCCCTCCCTTCAGTACCAAGTATATTTTTTTTTACTTTTTCTTTTATGGGGTGTTTACATTACCTATGCTATCCCTTGATGCTTTAAAACATGGGACTTGCTTCTCTACTTGTATGATGTGTCCTCTGAGTTATTTTTTTTCTAACATAGGGATGCTTTGTTAGCATTGAATATCTGTTTCAGTTTGTAGCCTTTATCTTCAGTCAGTTTCTTCAGGATTTCAGGAAACTCCCTAGTTGCCTCTTGATCAGTAAAAACTGACTCTATTTTATGTATTTTTGAGTTTCTAAACTTATTCTATATTATCTTCTGGCATTTGTATATTTTCCGTGGCTTCTACAAAACACCCCCTAAAATTCCCATTTAATTTCCTATGCAGATCAATGATATGTTGAAAACAGAATGGGGAAAGTCAAGATGTGGAAGGCATACCTATAATTTAGTAGAGCTACCATCTTGAAGGAGGAAGAAAATCAAGCAAACATTAGAAAGCAGTTTATTTCATTTAATTCCAAAAGGATGTTATATCTAAAGACAAGTAGTATTTTTATTTCAGGCTTTGTATCAACAGATGCCTACTATAATAACTTGCCTATAGAAGGGTTTAATAAACGTTTGCTTAATTGAACTGTATCAACAATTATCAAACATCTATATTGTATATGCCTGCATGAAGTGTGGAACACAAATGAGGCACAGTTTTTGTCTTCCTAGATTCACAAATGAATTAACATGCCAGGAGGAAGCCTCCTGGTGTGACTGTTTAGCCCTTCTCTCCCCCTTCCTCTACCATTGCTCCTCTACCACCAGGGTCACCCATCTGTGCTGCCCTCAAGTTTGAAGAAAGCCTTCCTGCATACTCTTCCTTGCCTGCCTAGTGTGGAGTGCATTGTCCTGTCTAATAGTGTTTAAATTTCAGCTTCCTTTCTCCTGAGCAGAGGAGGCTTCTGGTCAGCATTCCAATCTCTGGCTCATCTAGATAGCTTCACTCAGCTGAGTCAGAACTGTCTTCTTTGTATACTCTTTTTATTCTGCCATTAAAGTGGCTGACTTCCTCACCCTTCTCAACCATGTCACTCCCCTCCACAATTATACAGTTTCAATTACTTCTCTGTGATCCTGCCTCAGAGTCAGACTGCCACCCTAGACACCAGGAATGCTGGGAGCTGTTTGGGTTTCCATGGTCAACTAATTTAGTTGCCCAACTGATACAGCTCTTAGCTTTAGGGCTCTTCACCTTCCTATATCTTGTGACTCTCCCCCCCCACCCGTGACCACACTCACACAAAGGATGAGTGATCTAGGAGTGACCCCCCCAAAAAAGCCTGTCTTTACAGAGAAAAGTTATTATCTATCCCAGGAATCCCTATCTTCACAAACCTCAGTTGCATAAGAATTTTCAGATGGATGTCTATAAATTCAAAAAGCCCCTTAGACCCCCCCTCCAAGCAGTGGACTGGGTATTTCAAGAGGCAATACAAGAAGCTGGTTAAGTTCCAGATGAGACACTTTCAATCATATCCTTCCAGTTTTTGCCTATTTTACTCCTGGGATCCAGCCCAGCCTTAAGGAATATTACCACCTCCAGGGCCCTGGACAGGAAAAGAGCCAGGCTGATATCAAACTCAACTTTGGCAGGAGAATGAAGAAGTTATATTCTAGATAACCTCCAAATCTGTGGAGCAAAGCTGTTCAACTAATACTAAATGGAGCACCCAGAGAAAGACTTTTGCCCAGAGGCCAAACTGAGGACCTGATCTGATATGTTTTTCTCCAGTAGAAAAGGAAGGAGTTTGTTCCCCACCACTACATCTTTTTTTCATTATCCCTACCTCTACAAGTGATGAGGATACTGATGATGATGGAAATGAAGGATTTATGGCTGAAGGTGAAAGAACCTACTGGGCCAAAATTCCTCACGCCTCTGATAAGAAGTCCCGAAAAGGTAACTTCAGGACCCAGGGAAGATTATGAACTCATACCTTTGCCTGAAGGATTTGAGGAAAAGGAGATGGAAATTCACATCAGTGTAGAATCTTGCTTCAATCAAATTCAAAAAGAGCAGATTGACAAAGAGGTTCTCCCTGGACTGGAAAGCCTCAGAAGAGCTCCTTTCCCCAAGAAAGAAGAGTAGAAAAGTCCCTAGCCTCTTGTCATGTACAGCAAGTGCTTCTGGCTCTTCTCTTCTTCCTCCATGCTGAGCACCTCCATATGGCAGAAACATGACAAGGACACACTAGTCAAGAAAAACAAAACAAAACAAGAAAAGCATCACCATGTGGACCATTGTCATGAAAGAAAAGGAAGAAGAGTAGAAAGTTTGACTTCTAATTTTTATATCATGATTAAACTGAGACCATTATAGACAATGACCTCAGAAAACTAATTGGGGATTACTCTTAAGACATTTTTCCTGAATATGACAGATGGGCACTACTACCAAGGCCTTAAGTAAATATCACCAGATATGGTGATGACCAAAATAACTGAGGTTTAGCAATATCATCAAGAAATGTGTCATCCTGGACTCCAGATAGCCATATGAATTTGAAGATGGTCATATCAAGGGTGCAGCAAACCTTCCTTTAAACAAGATACAAAGAATTTTCTGCTATTGAATCCTATTTGCCCCATCAGTCTGGAAAAGTTTTATTTCCATTTTGAATTCTTCCCTGAGAAAGGGCCTTGAATGTGTCTATTCAAGGGAGAAAAAGAGAGAAAGGGAGAGAGAAAGCCTTCAATTCCTACCCATGTCTTTAGTATCCAGAAATGTATATCCTTAAGGAGGTTATAAGGACTTCTTTACATAGTTACCAATATTCTGTGAGCTCCAGGAGTACAGGCTTATGAACATGAAGACTTAAAGAAAGACCTTGAGATTTCATATGGAGCTGTCCTGGGTCCAAAGAATAGAGCTAGCCAAAGATGTACAGCTGCCAGAGGTACTTCTGAAGGGCTAAGAGAATTATACTTATATCATGTTCCTTGTCTCATTCCCCTCTTTGGTCCTTCTCTCTTCTTTCTTACTCCCTAGTGTTCCCCAGCCATGTTTGATTCTCCTGGGGATCATTTCACTGCTAAGGTTGATGTTTTTTTATTTTTTTTATCAGATTTCCACCCCTGCATGGGGGCCCCAATTCCTGCACTTGGCAAATACATCTTTGTGAATTTCAGATTTTCTTGGGCAAAAGTCCCTTACTTACTCATATATTTAATTATTGTTGGACTTGAAGAATATGACAGAGGCTGTCTCTGATCATTTGGTGGTAATCTATGGGGCCTGCCACCAGGAAGGGATTGGTGCTTGGGCTAAGACTGAAGTTCAGGGTTTCTCAACCCATGCTAACCATAGTATATTATTCTGAGAAAGTGTAGATATCAGGCCTACCCTGTGTCTAAAGAGGGAGACCTATTGAATATTATTTTCTTTAATCCAAACTCAAGAACTTTTAGTTAGATAAGGAAGTCAGGCACAGGAGGAGGGACAGATAAGATTCAGGCATCATGGAAAAATAAAAACAAAACAACAACAAAACAAAATAAACAATACCACCCCCATGCACCCAACCTGCCCTGTGAGGTACTTAGGTTTGATGATGGTGGGCACTAAGCTGCTTAATATGTAACGCTAAGAACTCCTCATCTTTTCCATGGATCATTTCTTGTGTGAAGGGAGAGCTATGACCAGTATCCTAACCTCTTTTTCCAATGTCCCATCCTGAGCTAGGTGGCCAATCTGTTCTTAATAGAAACAGCTGCCTTCCTAGTCAGAGTTTGACCTCTCTGCAGGTATTTACAGCAACATGCACATTGAAGTCTTCTCCCATAACCCTCACCGAAATGAAAAGTGTTTAATTTGTGTCTGTCAAAGGAATTTTGTTCAGCATGATTTTGTGTGTGTATATGTGTGTATTCATATGACTCCATCCATGAGTATGAAGTATATTTCCATTTTATTTAAAAATGAGTAGAACTAGAAGAGGAGAGAGCTATTTCTTTATTTCTAAACAGTTATCACATCTTTATAGAAGGTTTCACTAGCTCTATGTCAGAAAAAGTTTTAATGGGGCTGTAGGGTTCTGTCTTTTATTTTGTTAACCTCCTTTGTTCAACAAAACTTTGGAATGCAGAAAAACAACAATACACAGACATGTTATATACATAAAACATAACATAACACAATAGTACAAGTAACAGATGGGTACATAATTGAGGTACAATATGAGGTCTGATGAGAAAAAGTCATTGTCAGTTGTCAGTTGACAGATTTGGGGAAAGCCTCTTCATACACTTTTTACCCTTAATTATTGTAATAATTCCTTTCATTAACTTTATTTTAGTTAACCAATCTGTATTTCCCTTGAACAAATAAAATAGGTGTAAAGAATTTCACATTACTCAAATTTCTGAAATTGAGAAATTGGGGAAAAATATATGAGACCATGTTTATTATGAAATAAATCTACTATTCATCTTCTATCCATTTTAGTTACGTTTGTGAATGTGCCCAATTCTTCTTCACCCTTAAAATACCCCTCATTAGACATTAATTATATTCCTTCACCTCTCTCTTGCTTTATTGGAAGCAAGAAAAAAATTGAAAAAAATTGTTGATTCTACATGACTTTATTTTATCTCCTCTCATTGGCTCTTGACATTATCCCTATCCTAAAACCACCCTTTAATTGTAAAATCTCATGCCTTTTATTGGGCCTAATTTTTTTTAATATCTATGTCACAATTGACTCTGTACATTATCATTTCCTGTATGGTCTTTCAGGAATTTCATGATACTACTCTCTCCTAGGTTTCTTTCTGCCTATCTAACTTTTCCTTCTTTGTAACTTTTGTTCAATATTCTTCCAGATAATGCCAAACATGGATATAGCCTCAAATGTCTACCCTGGCTGTCTATTATTTTCTATATGCTTTCCCTTGGAGATTTCATCAGAACCTATAGATTCAATTATTAGATCTTTGGAGATGGTTCTAAGAAGCTCATTTCAATTTCTAGACTTTCTTGTAAACACTAGTTCTGCATTGACAATTTTATTTGGACCTTTAAAACTGGATAATCCATAAGAATATATATGTATGTATCAATATCCAAAATGTAATTTAATATATTCTCAAGAAATAAAATATTCTATTTTTCCATTTTTTTTGATTTCCCCATTGCTTCAGTGACCACTATCCTTCCAGTAATCTAAGTTCTCAAACAGTATCATCATCAACACCCCATTTTTATTTCCTGTATATTTCCAATCACTTATAATCACTAATAGAGCCCCAATCCTAGTTTTCAGGCCCTCCTGACCATATGATTTTTTTCCTTATGAAAAAAAAAAGTTTCAAAAGAATAAGTAGAAATAGGTGGTGAATTGCTTATCTTATATTTTAAAGGGAGTTTTTTTAGAAAATGAGATACTTTCTTTTTTTTTTATTTTATTTGGTCAATTTCAAACATTGTTCCTTGGTTACAAAAATCATATTCTATTACTCCCTCCCTTCACCCTCCCCTTCCCATAGCCAATGCACAATTCCACTGGATATTACATGCGTCCTTGATCAGGACCTATTTCTATGCTGTTGATGTTTGCACGAGGATGTTCCTTTAGGGTTTATATCCCCAATCATATCCCCCTCGACCCATGTATTCAAGCAGTTGTTTTTCTTTGGTATTTTTACTCCCACAGTTTTTCCTCTGAATGCGGATAGTGTCCTTTCTCATAGATCCCTCCAGGTTGTTCATGATCACTGCACTACCACTAATGGAGAAGTCCATTATATTCTATTGTACCACAGTGTATCAGTCTCTGTGTACAATGATCTCCTGGTTCTGCTCCTTTCGCTCTGCATCACTTCCTGGAGAGTGTTCCAGTTCTCATGAAATTGCTCCACTTTATTACTCCTTTGAGCACAATAGTATTCCATCACCAAAATATACCACAATTTGTTTAGCCCATTACCCAATTGAAGGGCATCCCCTCATTTTCCAATTTTTGGCCACCACAAAGAGCACAGCTATGAATATTTCTGTACATTTCTTTTTCCTTATTATCTCTTTGGGGTACAAACCCAGCAGTGCTATGGCTGAATCAAAGGTCAGACAGTCTTTTATCGCCCTTTGGGCATAGTTCCAAATTGTCCTCCAGAATGATTAGATCAATTCACAACTCCACCAATAATGCATTAATATCCCAACTTTACCACATGCCCTGCAGCATTCATTCCTTTCCATTGCTGTCATGTTAGTGAATCTGCTAGGTGTGAGGTGATACCTCAGAGTTGTTTTGACTTGCATCTCTTTGATTAAAAGAGATTTAGAACCCTTTTTCATGTTCTTATTAATAGTTTTCATTTCTTTAACTGAAAATTGCTTATTCATGTCCCTGGCCAACTTCCTTCCCATTTTTTTCATCAATTGGAGAAGAATGGCTTGATTTTGTGTACAATTGGTTTAGTTCTTTATAAATTTGAGTAATTAGACATTTGTCAGAGATTTTTGTTATGAAGATTGTTTCCTAATTTGTTGCTTCCCTTCTAATTTTGGATGCATTAGTTTTGTTTCTTCAAAATCTTTATAATTTGGTATAATCAAAATTATTAATTTTATATTTTGTGATTTTTTCTAGCTCTTGCTTGGTTTTAAAGTCTTTCCTGTCCCAAAGATCTGACATGTATATTATTCTGTGTTCACCAAATTTGCTTATAGTTTCCTTCTTTATATTCAGGTCATTCACCCATTCTGAGTTTATCTTGGTGTAGGGTGTGAGATGTTGATCCAAACCTAATCTCTCCCATACTGTCTTCCAATTTTCTCAGCAGTTTTTATCAAATAGTGGATTTTGGTCTCAAAAGCTGGGATGCTTGGGTTTATCGAAGACTGTTTGCTGAGGTCACTTACCCCAAGTCTATTCCACTGATCCTCCTTTCTGTCTCTTAGCCAGTACCATATTGTTTTGATGACCACTGTTTTATAGTATAGTTTGAGATCTGGTACTACAAGGCCATCTTACTTTGCATTTTTTTTTCATTATGTCCCTGGATATCCTTGATGTTTTATTCTTCCAAATGAACTTTGTTATGGCTTTTTCTAATTCAGCAAAAAAAGTTTTTTTGGTAGTTGGATGCATACGTACTAAATAAGTAAATAAGTTTGGGTAGGATGGTCATTCTTATTGTTTTCTCATCCTACCCATGAGCAGTTAATGTTTTTCCAATTGTTTAGATGTAGTTTTAATTGTGTGGAGAGTGTTTTGTAATTGTGTTCATATAGTTCCTGTGTTAGTCTCAGTAGATAGATTCCCAAGTATTTTATCTTGTGTAGGGTGATTTTAAATGGAATTTCTCTTTCTAATTCTTGCTGCTGAGGTTGTGTTGGAGATATATGGAAATGCTAATGTTTTATGTGGGTTCATTTTGTATCCAGCATCTTTGCTAAAGTTGTTGATTATTTCCACTAGCTTTTTAGTTGATTCTCTAGGATTCTTTAAGTAGTCCATCATATCATCTGCAAAGAGTGATAGCATGGTCTCCTCATTGCCAATTTTAATACCTTCAATTTCTTTTTCTCCTCTGGCCAGTTTTAATACCTTTAATTTCTTTTTCTTCTCTGATTGCTACAACTAGTGTTTCTAGTACAATGTTAAATAATAGAGGTGATAATGGGCATCCTTGTTTCACTTCTGATATTGTTGGAAATGCATCTAGTTTATCCCCATTGCAGATGATGTTTGCTGATGGTTTTAGATACATACTGTTTATTATTTTTAGGAAAGACCCTTCTATTCCTATACTTTGTAGTGTTTTCAAAAAGAATGTGTTGTATTTGTCAAAGGCTTTTTCTGCATCTATTGAGATAATCATGTGATTTCTGTTGATTTGCTTGTTAATATGATCAATTATATGGATGTTTTTCCTAATATTGAATCATCCTTGCATTCCTGGTATAAATTCCACCTGATCATAGTGAATAACCCTCCTGATCACTTGCTAGGGTCTTTTTTCTAGTATCCTATTTAAGATTTTTGCATCTATGTTCATTAAGGCGATTGGTCTGTAGTTTTCTTTCTCTGTTTTTGACCTGCTTTGAAATCAGTACCATATTTGTGTCATAAAAGGGATTTGTTAGAACTCCCTCTTTGCTTATTATGTCAAATAGTGTGTATAGTATTGGGATTAGTTGTTCTATGAATCTTTGATAGAATTCACTTGTCAATCCATCAGACCCTGGGGATTTTTTCTTAGAGAGTTCTTTGATGGCTTGTTCAATTTCTTTTGCTAATATGGGATTATTTAAGAATTCTACTTCTTCTGCTGCTAATCTAGGAAATCTATATTTTTGTAAATATTCATCCATATTATCTTGATTGGCATATTTATCACCATATAATTGGGCAAAATAGTTTTTAATGATTGCCTTAATTTCCTCTTCGTTGGAGGTGAGATCTCCCTTTTCAATTATGATATTCTCAATTTGGTTTTCTTCTTTACTTTTTTTATTAGATTTACTTTGTCTATATTGTTTGTTTTTTAAAAATACCAGCTTCTAGTTTTATTAATTAGTTCAGTAGTTCTTTCACTTTTGATTTTATTTTCTCCCTTAATTTTTAGGATCTCTTTCAAGTTTTTTTTTTAATTTGAAGGTCCAATTTATTGACCTCTGCCCTCCTTAATTTGTTTATATATGAACTCAAGGATATAAATTTTCTCCTGAGTACTGCTTTGTCTGCATCCCATAGATTTTCTTCTGGGAATTTTTAATTTGTTCACTTTCAAGTTTTTTTTTTAATTTGAAGGTCCAATTCATTGACCTCTGCCCTCCTTAATTTGTTTATATATGAACTCAAGGATATAAATTTTCTCCTGAGTACTGCTTTGTCTGCATCCCATAGATTTTGAGAGGATGTCTCATCGTTGTCATTTTCTTCACTGAAATTATTGTTTATATGATTTGTTCTGTAACTAACCAATTTTGGAGAATCATATTATTTAATTTCCAATTAATTTTTTATTTGGCTCTCCATGTACCCTTACTGATCATTATTTTCATTGCTTTATGATCTGAAAAGGTTGTATTTGTCATTTCTGCTTTTCTGCATTTGTTTGCCATGATTTTATGCCCTAGTTCATGGACAATCTTTGTGAATGTACCATGTGCTGCTGAAAAGAAGGTGTATTCCTTTTTGTCATTATTTATTTTTCTCCTTATATCTATTAACTCTATTTTTCTAAGATTTCATTCACATCTTTTACCTCTTTCATATTTATTTTTTGATTTGATTTATCTAAATTTTATTTTGGTAGATTCAGTTGTCCCACTAGTATAGTTTTACTATCTATTTCCTCCTTCTATTCCACTAGTTTCTCCTTTAGAAACTTGATGCTATACCACTTAGTGCTTACATGTTGATTACTGATATTTCTTCATTGTCTATACTTCCTTTTACCAGAATGTATTTACTTTCCCTATTCTTTTTAATCAGATCTAATTTTACTTGGGCTTTGTCAGGTACTATGATTGCAACTCCTGACTTCTTTCTATCAGTTGAGGCCCAATACGTTTTCCTCCAACCTTTAATTATAACTTTGTGAGTATCTACCCACCTCAGGTGTGTTTCTCTTAGCCAACATATAATAGGATTTTGGATTCTAATCCACTCTCCTATTTGTTTTTGTTTTATGGGTGAGTTCATCCCATTCACGTTCAAAATTATGATTGTCACTTGTGTATTCCCCAGCATTTTGATATCCTCTCCTAATTCTATCCTTTCTTCTTTTGCTATATCCTTTTAAACCACTGTTTTCCTTTTAGTCAGTTCCCCTAATCCCCTTCCTTAATGTGCTTCCCTTTTTGGCCCCTCTCTTTTTGTTCCTTTCTGAGATACACTTTCAAAAAAGTAGTCAATGTACTTTTGGTGGAGTTTTTGAAGAACGGATCCACCCTTCCTAGAAAGTATAGGAAATATGCCTAAAGGGATCTCCAACTTTGTATACCTTTTGATCCAGCCACATAGATAGTAGTATCCCAAAAACATAAAATTATATCCAGTTTGTTTCCCAAGGCAATAAAAAAGTGTTGCTTCTTTAAATAATAGGGAATATTTAGGAAGTAAGAATATTTGGGAGAATGATAATAAATTCAGTTTTTTGTATTTTACATTTTAAAATATCTACAGAAAATTCAATATGATATGTCTATTAGGCAGCCAGAGATGTTAAACTAGTCAGTAGAAACATTTATATTACTTAACTACATATGAGAACTATCTGCATTGAGATGATAATTGAATCTGTGCAAGCTGATGAAGTAAAGAAGGAAAAGATGATTCAGGAGAAAGCCTTATGGGATATCCATAGTTATTTAGAGAGAGATGAAAGGAAGATACAGCAAATGATTCTGATTAGTGGTCAGAAGGTAGGAAGAGGACAAGAGTATAATGGATCCTTATCTTATATAGAGAAAAATATAGAGAAGAAAATATCAAGGAGAAAAAAATGTGATCAATAGTGTCAATGGCTGAAGAAAGGTTAAAAATTGAGGACTGAGAAAACACCATTGGATTTGGTAAATAAGAGATAATAGGTAACTTTGGAGAAAGAAGTTTCATTTGAATATTGGATGAGGAGGGAAGACATTGTAGATAGTTAAGAAAAGAGAAACAGGAGAGACATCTGTTGTGATGGTCTTCTCAAAAAAATTAGCCACAAAAGGCAGGAAAGATATAGGATGAAATATGTAAGGTATTATGAATTATTCCATTCTTTATAGGAGAATATGCTTTTATTAAAACAATAATTAATATATGCATTATGCATCTGTGATATCTAAGACATTGAGTTTAATGCTAATATATAGATATAAAATAAATCCCTGGGGGAAGAAAACAAATTATACTCATGACATTATATATTAGATTAGGGACTCCATGATGGCAAGACTCTTTCCCCCCCCCCCCATTCTTTATATCTCTAGTGCTTAGCACAATGCCAGAAACATTAAGCCCTTAAATATGTTTTTTTTTCCTTTTAAACATTATTTTATTTGGTCATTTTCAAACATTATTCATTGGGGAAAAAAGACCATTTTCTTTTCCTCCCCCCTCCCACAATTCCCCCCCTTAGCTGACATGCTATTCCACTGGGTATCACATATGTCCTTGATTCAAACCCATTTCCATGTTGTTGGTATTTGCATTAGGGTGTTCATTTAGAATCTCTCCTCTATCATATCCTCTCAACCCCTGTAGTCATGCAGTTGCTTTTCCTTGGTGTTTTTACTCCAACAATTTGTCCTCTGCTTGTGGATAGTGTTTTTTCTCCATAATCCCTACAGATTGTTCAGGGACACTGCATTGACACTAATGGAGAAGTCCATTATATTCGATTGTACCACAGTGTATCAGTCTCTGTGTACAATGTTTTCCTTGTTCTGCTCTTTTCACTCCGCATCACTTCCTGGAGGTTCTTAAATATTTATTAACTAAAAAAAAGGAATGTAAAAAGAAAGTTCTTAACAAAACATTTAGTGAAGGAGTGAGATATCACTCCAAGCTGGAGAGGAATCAAAAAGGCATCATGGAAGAAATGATACATATGTTGTGACTTAAAGGAATAATGGGGTTTCAGTGCAAGTATGTAGGGAACATGAATTAAATACAGTTGATGGTTTGGGTAAATGTGCAACAGAGAAATGTATGGGTTAATCCTAATGGTAACTCACATTGGAGAAAGAAAAGACAAAAAAAAGGGTCTCTTTCACTAATATTAACAACTGACTCATAAAACACATTAAGGAACAAAGAATTTTTGTGTGATTTAAAACATTCACAAAAATATAGAAAGAATCTTTACCAAACTGCTATGGTAAGGCAAATAGCATTCTGTTATTTAAATCAAGAAGAGATATTTCAGAAAAAGCAAACAATGGAATAGTATAATTAATGAATATTAAAGCAATAAATAAAATACTACCAAAAAACCCCTCAAAAGTAACATAATACTTAAATAAATACACCTTCACTTTCATTAGTGTAGTACTACTTCTAAAGCAGGAAATGTTAAATTTTCCAAACTTACTTTTCATGTGATTCTTTTTTCCAAGTTTTCTTTCCTGTCTTTTTCTTTCTCCTTTGGAAGTTGCATGAGAGACCACTCAGATCTGTGGGGCATTCTAGTTCTATTGACATTATATGAATACCAATAGCATATGTAGCAAGTTCATTGTTAATTCATTTACTCTTTTCTCTTGCTATATGACTGGCAGGAGAAAGTCTTATCTCTCATGAAATAATTTACTCTAGTTCACTAGGGAAGTGGCCAGTTCAGTTCTCTTTGTAATGTGCCTCTTTTCACTTCTATTGTACTCTTGTATTGTCCTTTGGGAGATCATCAGCTTCAGTTCTTTGGAGACTATTGCATTCTGTGACTCATGGGTATATAAAATAACTGGAAGAATATTGTTATTTTTGTTTAAAAGATAGGTCTGTTTCATGGAGCAGCCATTAAAAACACCACTCATTTTTTCTGAAAGATAATATATTTTTAACATTAGTGAAAATAGCCATATTGGAATTATATCATGAATATAACCATAGTTAAAGATTAGAAAAATAAACCTATGAACTGTACACATTATTTCAAATGCAAAATTTAAAAAAAGTATAGAAAAATATTTAAAATATAGAATTCATTGATGTTAAAAATACAAGAAACCCAAACGTTCTGGAGGGCCATTTGGAACTATGCACAAAGGGCTTTAAAAGAAGGGCAACCCTTTGACCCAGCCATACCTCTGCTGGTTTGTACCTCAAAGAGATAATAAGGAAAAGGACTTGTACAAAAATATTTATAGCTGTGCTCTTTTGTGGTGGCATGAAATTGGAAAATGAGAGGGTGTCCATCAATTGGGGAGTGGCTGAACAAATTGTGGTACTTCATGATGGAATACTACTGTGCTGAAAGGAATGATGAACTGAAGGAATTCCATGTGAACTGGAAAGATCTCCAAGAATTGATGCAGAGTAAAAGGAGCAGAACCAGGAGAACATTGTATACAGAGACTGATACATTATGGCACAATCATATGTAATAGATTTTTCTACTAGCAGCAATGCCATGACACAGGACAATACAAAGGAATTTATGAGAAAGAGTGCTATCCACAGCCAAAGAAAGAATTGTGGAAACAGAATCACAGAAGAAAAACATATGATTGATCATGTAATTCAATAGGAATATGATTAGGGTTTAATGCTAAAATATCACTCTATTGCAAACATGAATAACATAGAAATAGGTTTTGAACAATGACACATGGCCCATTGAAATTACTTGTCAGCTCTGGGAAGAGGGAGGGAACAGGGGTGAAAATCATAAATCATGTAACCATGGAAAAATATTCAAAATTAAAAAGAATTATAAGAAGCTAGAAAATAATAATTTAAAAAACTTTAGTTAAACATAGTTATGCACTTATAATCAATAGTTGGCAGATTTTAATAAAGAAACATTGCATGCTTTCTAAATAATATCAAGGACAAATCAAAGATGCCCACTTTTTCCACTATTATTTGAAATTGTTTTATCAATATTACTCACAACACTAGAAAAATAAAAGCTTTGAAGGAATTAACAAAGATAAAAAGAAAAAAATCTTCTATTTTAGATGTTGGTATTGTTTACTTAGAGATCCTGAAAAAAATAGAAAAAATATCAGTAGAGTAGTTGAAGTCATATTACAAATAAACTGCAAAATTCATCACTTGTTCTGTTTATTAGTAACAGGACCAAGAACAGAGATAAGAAAATAATTCCATTTAACTTAACAACAAAGTGAATTAAATGTCTGGGAATTAACCTGCCATAAATTCTAAGCTTACATGAAGAAAAGCATAAAATATTTTTATGGAATAAAAGAACACAAGTAATTCTAATGATATTTATGTTCATGGATGGGCCATGCCAAAATACTAAAAATATTCCTATCACCTTTTGACTTTCACTATTTTTTTAAAAGATTTAACATTATTCCAGCCAAATTATTGAAAGGATATTTAATAGATTTGGATAAAATATTACTTAATTTGTAGTAATAAAAACTCAATAATATAAAAGTATTTACTAAATTCATTTTATATATTTTTACATTTTTAAAATTAGGAACTCAAAAAAATGACCATTTCACTATATATTAGAACTGCTATAGTTGAGGGGGGGAAATATGTTCCAAGACCTACCTTGGATGGCTCAAAACTTGCATCTAAGTGAATACCTGTTAACTCCATATATAATATGATTTTCTTGAACACATACACAGACATATAATAAAACTTAATTGATAAATTAAACACAGTATGAGATTGCCAACATTGAATGCACTAATAGTAAAGTACATATATATTATTATATAATCCTGTACTCTTGGATTTTATGGAGATTCAAGGAGAACTAGCACTTCTGGTATAAGGGCTTACTGAGCCCTTTTATGGGCTACTCACTCACTTTTAGTATCCACCTTGCACTCAACTTTCTCCTGGTTTACAAAGAATCTGTTCACTTATCTTTAGTGTCTACCTAGGTCTAAGAAGCTATTGTATATACAGAAGCAACCCCTCAGTAAAATCAAATTGGTAAATGGACTAAACCAGATTCAGAGTAACCAATTAGTGAGTTGGTGGTGTGACTACCCAAGTATGTGAAGTTTTTCTCCAGTGGAATAGTTAGGTGAGAACAATTTATTCCAATGGCCATCAAGGCAGCAGAAGCAGAGACTATTGAGCTCTTAGAGCTTGGCGAGTCATTGAAGATGATAAGGTTATTGATTGTACCCAATCCATCACCAATCATCCGGACTTTTGTCTTGCCAATGGATTTTGAAGACTCTGGAAGAGAGGACAAGACTGCCAATTTTGTGTAAATCTGTCTCACTTAAATCTAAATTGTGAGGAAGTCAAGACATCAACGTATGGTGAGTCATATTCTAGATTGTTTAACTTTACCATGTTACAGCATGTCGTTTCATGGTGGACAGTTTGAAACTTATGAGCTTTTATGAGTTTTTAAGCATTTTTATGGAATTTAAACAATTTTCTAATTTTTTTCTCTGTGATTAACCATGGGTAACTGAATCAGTAGATACTATGTCATCAGATATAGGGGCTCTTCTATACAAATAACAACAGAAAAGAGGAACGTATATGCAACTGTACTAAATTTGACTCTGTGACCTATTTTGCACTTCCCTTTGTTCTCTGCTATATATTTTTATTTATTGATGCTGTTTTCTTTTATTTCTTCTTTGTCCTCCCCCCATATGAGCCAATATAACTGAATTCCTATCTACCATTTATCTAATCCCCACTCCAACAGAAACTTTCATTATCTTTTATCCATGTATTTTTTAACAGTCTCCAAGACATACTTATATTCATAAGATATGCATTTGAATCCTAATGGAAAAGAAACAGGAAATATCAAGGATGGGTACTATGAGATTTGAAACTCTACTACAAAGTAGTAAGTAAGAGGTATGCAAGTAAATCAGTGGAAGAGACTTCTTAAGCAAGAACCAGTAAGATGCATTATCTGGTTAATTCTCAGTTACCTTATTAGCAAATTCTATTGGGAAAGAGACTTTTTTTTAAAATGAGATATGCTCTGAATACTGGGAAATGGATTGGTTAAAGTTATTCCTCTTGTATTTCACATAAGAAATTTCAAATGGATGAGTAGGAATTTGGGGGAAATTTGGGAAATTTATGAAATTCCATAGGTCTTTTTATGATAAAACATTTCTGAAAATAAAAAAATAATCATACAAAAATGACCTTTTCAAGATTATAGTTTTTCCATATTGTATGTTGGTAAGTGAATTGAATTAGATCAAATTGGGGGCATTGTTACAAAAATGATTGTGATATTTCCCATGTGTGGGGATCTTCTTTGGAATTCATATGAGACATTTAGATGGCAAAGTGTGGGAATACTGGGCGTATTCAGAAAAACAGGAGTTCATTCAATCTCCTATTCATCCTAGCAGTGTATGCACCCTTGGCACTTATGCTTGCCTCATTTTCATCACCTATAAAATGGGGACAGTGCTAGAATCTGCCTTCCAAGGTTGTTATGGGGATCAAATGAAAAAAAAATCATAAAGTTCTCACTTAACCTAGTGCCTGGTCCATAATAAGTGTTACAAAAATGTTAGTGGTTGTAATGAATGCTCACTCTTTCTAGTGATGTATAGATTTGTAGAACAGATTGGTTTAATTTTACTGGGAGAATGTTCTATTGCACATCTTATTTTTCTGTTCCCTTAAATGCCTTTGTTTTGAACACTGATTGTGTCTTCTGACATTATAGAGAAAAAGTAATACATTGGTAGGGACTTGACAACTATTGTTTTGACTAGATACGAAATAGAGAAATTTGAAACTGTGAGGGTAGCTCCAAAAGTTTTAGAGAAGTACAATGGTATCTTGATACATAATCACCTTAAGTCATGAGCAATTTGAGAAATGAGCAGCCACGGTTGAGATTTTGTGCTTTAAGTCACAAGCTTCTGCCACTCTCCACTAGATAGCCTGCCGAACATTTCATTTGACAAATTACACAAGGCTATCTCATTTAGTTCAGCATTCATCTGGCTGTGTAAGCATCTGTGTTGAATTACTTTTGCTTCCTTCTTTATTTTTGTCTTTATTATCAGTTTTTTTGGCAAATTTCTTAACTATTAACCATGGGTCCTGAGAATGGAAGAATTGAAGGAGTTACAACAGCAGCATATGGAGGTATTGAAGAAAATTAGTGGGGAGCAGCCCAAGATGGATGAGGTAATCAGTACAAGTGAGGTTAAGGAAATGGTGAGGATTTGGGAAAAAATAGGTTATTGAAAAGACACAGCCAGAAAAATGTTGCAGCAGGTTGTGCTGTGTAGCTATGTAATAACACTTGTTTCATGCATTATTGAAATGTTCTGAAGGGGAGGAATAAACAAACTTCCTTGGAAAGGTTTTTGTTGAAATGGCCTCTAAGTGAAATTGAGTAACGTAATTCAAAACAGCCAAAATTCAATGAAAAAAATAGAAATTAAATTTAATGACAATGTTACATATCATAAGTAATGTGTAAGGTCAATTTTACATTTAAATGTAGTCTTACATATGTAGTGAGTAAGTTATGTTAATCAACAGTGCCTGAAATGAAAACCTTTTCTGCCAGCATTTTTGCCTGGCCTGGAAGGTAAATAACCTTTCATAAGCAAGCTTATTTCTTTACATTCTTATTATCTATAAATATGTTTATTTGTTATTTATAAAGTACATTTTCATATTTCAAAGCATATAAGACAAAAATTTGTGTGGTGTTTTTGGGAATGGAATGGATTAATTGCATTTCCATTAATTTAAGTGGGAAAATTTGATTTGACCCATGAGCAAATTGAGTAATGAGTTTGGGCATGGAACAAATTAAACTTGTGTGTCAAGGCATCACTGTAAAGGGAAAAAAAAGGACATCAAGGAGAAGTTGGTTGACTTTATAAGATGCTGGACTTTGTTAAAGGGGAATGGCACTTTACAATGACATATTTCTTTAATTCTGTAAAATATTTAATTTCAGAGCTTAACAGTTATAAATGCTTGTGTACATTTAGTCAATCAAGAATCAAACTTCAGTTTAAGTTATTGTATATACACATTGAAACAAAAAAAAAGTACAAGTCATGAAAAATGCTCAGAGGTTTCCTTACCATAAGGAAATAATTAACAATGTTAAACTATCTTGCAACCTGAACATCATAAATCACAAAGTCAGCATTACAGATTTTATTAACTTTTTAAAACACAACTATATTTGAATATTACAACAAAAATAATTGCTAGTAGTGTTTTAAAATCACTATAGTCCTTTACTCATTCACTATTACATACAAAAGCCAGTATTACAATGAAGAGTATTCATTGCCGCTCCCCTCCCCCCAATTAAGAGGTTTGACACTGAACACCACCTCTGAGATGATGCTTATTCTACTCATAAGCTTCCCTATTGTAATAGCACCTTCTTTCTGGAGATGGGTCAAAGTCCACCAGTTCTACCTAATCCATTTTTTTTCAGTCTCCTCTACTTCCTTTTTTCAGGCAGTAACTTTTCCAATAAAGATAGCTTATCTGATGAAAGAAAGCCATTCTCTGGGAAGTTTAACTTAGATTAGAATATTGGTAATAAATAGGCATTCCTTCATTCAGTATACATTTGATATCTTCATGTTTGACAATATGACCATGATGTGAAATAATGACTATAGTTTTACTATCAAGAGTTGATATTGGTTTCTAAAAACCACATGATGCTTCAAGGAATTGGATATCCATACAAATGAAAAGGTCCTCACCCCAACTAAATGTAGGGCTGTCCTTCTGATCCAAAACAATGCTAATATCTCCTGGTTCAAGTCCTGGATCCTTCGCCATAGAATGTTATCTTTTGACCATCTTTGATTCCTTTGTTAATATGAAACTCCAGAGTTTTTTCTCTTGAACAATTTTCCTTCTATTTCAGCTTTTACATCTATCTGTAGGGCTGATTCATTCCCCATGCCCTTGGCATTCCATGCAAACTGATTGAATTTGCTCAACCATTCCAGGTCCTATCTGATGAATTCTTATTTGCATTCCAATATATCTACAATTGGCACAGCATTCTATAGCTCCTTTCTGACCACCCCATCACATTTATCAAAAATTACATTATTTTGCAAAGCCAGTTTTCTTGTTGCACCGTTATATACATCTTCTAGGGTCACTGACAACTGAAGAACATTTTTACTTCTATGTACCCTTTACCTTCATCCACCTCCTCAAAAAAAAATATCAAAGATATCCATTGGAGAACCAAAGCTACCACGGGAACCACCCTCTTTTATAGCTTGTTCTCCATTTTTATCATATAATTCTTCTTTGAATGAGAAAGCACTTCCTAAGCTTGAGAAATCTATTTTATCTTTTCTCCCTCATTTGGATTCTTATCTGGGTGATATTTCAAGGCTAGTTTTCTATATGCCTTTTTTAGTTCTTCCTGGGAGGTATTGGGTTTTACTCCCAAAACATCATAATAACCTGTTTTCTTCAACATTTTCTATATTTTCTATAGCTTAGGAGCAATGCTCATAGTATGCCAGGAGTTAAAATGTCCACATTTGGGGTGAAAGTGGGGTGGGTAGGGTGCAAGGGGACATCCTAGGAGGCAATTGGGATGTTGATGTGGAGACTGGGTGGTGGTAGCTGCTACCCTCTGCTTCTCTCCAAGTTTTCTAGAAAGTTCCCAAAAATGCCATTGTATTTAAAAATGAAAAGATATTTAAGAATCATAGAGGGAATTTTCAATAAAGTGATAGAGATGAAGCCATTTTGAAGAGGTTTGAGGAAACAGAGAATAGTGAGTCTAATAAACTGAGTAATTAAGTTATAATATTTATGTGAGAATCAAGTGAGAATACATGAATGCATTTAAAAAACATTTAATTGTCTTTCTGATTTGGGGAAGAAGGAACATATATTAGAATATAAAGGTGCGATAAAAGCAAAATGTATCAATGATTTCTTAAGACACTATCATATGTTTTTCATCAAAAACATCAAAGAAAACAAGAAGATAATTTGTTTAGGGAAGGAATAGACTAGCTTCTTACATTATATGCTATAATAACTTCCAAATGGATCAGTGATATAACTATTAAAAGGCTCACAATATAGAGGAGAATAGGATACATTTTTCCTAATAATCCTTTAGTTATGAATAGTCCTTTAGTTTTTGCTATGTTGTCTTCTAACTCTTCAATCAAAAAATATCCATGATATGCAGGTGTGCATCTTTTCTGTGGATATGGGAAAATTCCAAATCTGATAATTTTTAGAGCAATGATGTCAATCATATAAGAGAGACCACTAAATTGTATATATGATACATGTATGTATCAAATTAGAAAATTGTATATTAACATTATCTATGGTGTATTGCCTTTTAAAATTTCTTTATTAACTATTTTAAATTATATTTTAAGCTGGTACTATATAAGGGACAGCCATTTAGGAAAAATTCTAAGTTTAAAATAATCTAGAGACAATCAATTTTCCATTGCTTACTTTTTACATATTTTACTTTATTTTTCCAATGAAAATTACTCAGCAATTATGAAGATATTACTTTGCATAACATACTAAACAAAGCAAAGGAGAACTTGAAAAGATAAAACATAGCCCCTTCTGAAGGAACACAAATTATGGGGTGTGGGGGGAGAAGGTATGTCTACAATTTGAAATTGGAAAATATTATTTGAGATCATCAATTCCAATGGAAAAAGCATGGAGGAAACCAGGGAATGTGTCATAAAAGGATAACATTTTAAATGAATCTTGAAGGGAGGAACTTTAAATTGAAGAGCAAACTTGGAGTGATGTGTATTTCTTCAAATATATGGGAACCTATAATGAAGATGAGTGATAAATTATTATATTTATAAAGAAGAAAACTAAATTAATATTACAGGGTGGATTTCTGCCTCAACAGGAAAAGGTTGGTTGGTTCTTGTACTTGTAAAGAACTCTAAGGACATCACTGGTGGTGTCTTTTGACGCACACACAGATTGGATTTAAGTGAGGTCAATTTGCAGTTATCATCTCTCTTCTAGTCATCAAAGTCCAGGTAGCAAGACAAAAGTCAAGATGATTAGTGATGGTTCAGGAGGCAGTGGATGGCACTGGCTTCTTTGATGTCTAAGCTGTTTTTAAAAGAACTGCCAACCATAAAATACCACATAAACTTATTCCAAGTGGTTATACATGTAAACTTAAAAAATCAAAACAATTAACGTTTCTTCTCACATTATAACACTTTGCAAAGGGAGCCAAAAATTGAGTTAATGTTGGAGGAACCAAGTGAAGAGAGATAAATTAATATACTATTGGTGAAGTTATAAATTCAGCCATCTCTTTCCAGGTGTGAATTTGTAATTATACCAGAAAATTTGCTTAAACTCTTCATATTCTTCTCTTTTTTTTTAAACCTTTACCTTCCATCTTAAAATCAATACTAGGTATTGGTTCTAAGGCAGAAGAGTAGTAAGGGCTAGGCAATAGGGGTTAAGTGACTTGCCCAGGATCACACAGGTAGCAAGTGTCTCAGTCTAAATTTGAACCCATGATCTCCCATCTCTGGGTCTGACACCCAATCCACTGAGCTATGCAGCTGCCACCCACATCCTTCTCTTGAGTAATCCCACTACCAGATAAATATCATAAATCGGTCAAAATAATACAAAGGAACAAGAAGCATTTTAAACCAAAAAATATGGATAGTTGTAGTCTATAGTAATAATAGAAAATATCCATTGATTGGAAAAAAATTGAAAAATTATGATATAATAATGCAAATATTTTATATAGACAAATAAAGATTATGAGTACTTCAAATAAACATGAGAAGATTTGATGAAAAAGGAAAGAAAGACAATCAATAAATTAAAAGATCAATTAAAGGAAGATAAATGTTGAGTGACCAAAAATATCATTAGTGGTCCCAAAAGGGGATCATTTTTTCATTCCAATGTGAATAAAAACCTAGCATAGAATGCTGTTTGCATTATCTGACATGACATGACCAATATGGTTGCTTTTGGTAATTTTTTTATTTTAAATTTATTTTTATTTTTGTATATTTTAAAAAGTCCCCACCTTCCATCTTGGAATCAATACTGTGTATTCATTCCAAGGCAGAAGAGTAGTAAGGGCCAGGCAATGGTGGTTAAGTGACTTGCCCAGAATCATAGAGTTGTAAAGTGTCTGAGGCCAGATTTGAACCCAGGACCTCCTGTCTCTAGGCCTGGCTCTCAATCCACTGCCCAGCTACCCCTGGTAATTTTTTTAAAGGAGAATTCAATGACCAATGCATGGAAGTGGGGTATTTATACTACTGACTTGATGTAAAAAGAAAAGACATTGAAAAAATGAGACAATTGAGACTTAATGTCATCTAAGCTCTCTGTTAGCACAAAATGTCTGATTCTAAAACTTAATTTGTATGGCAAAATTACTTCATTAATATATTTAATGTTGGCATAGGAGGTGGAGTGGGTAGATGACTGGGCCTAGAATTAGGAGGACTCAGACACTTACCAGCTGTGTGATCCTAGGCAAGTCACTTAACATGGTTTGCCTCAGTTTTCTCATCTGTAAAATGAACTAGAGAAGGAAATGGCAAACAACACCTTTATCTTTGCCAAGAAACTTCCAGAAAGGATCTCAAGGTCAGACATAAATGAAATGATAAAACAACTACATGGTATGTTGAAATGAAAAGTGAAATAGAGTTGAGTAAACTGGGTTCAGATCCTGTCTTTGAAAGTTACTATCTATATAATTATGTACAAGCCAATCAGCTTCTTAGAACTCCCTCCATACAATGGGGATAATAATACCCATAATACAAAATTTAACAGAAGTGATATCAATATTGACTTACTTGTCAAACAGTGAAAGATGCCTGTTAAAGAAAAAAATAATTTAGAATTCAAATTTATATGTAAAATCTTGATAGATATATCATGGATGTCTCATAAAAAAGAAAAATGAGGTAGAGGGTGAAACTATTTTAAAGAAAATTTGCCAAAGAATGTGACTAAGTAGTCATCTAAAGGGATATATGTGTATTTATATACATATATAATTATGAAGACAACAAATATAAGAAAAAAGATACTATAAAAACTGTTCTTATTGTCAAGAACAATAATATCAGTCTGATATGTTTTTAGGTGAAATAGAAATGGTACTGAAGAAAGCAAATTTAGAAAGAGTATCCTGAAAGAGGTTAGCCATGTTGCAAGAGAAACAACTGTGTGAGTATTGAGGGATTGTAAAGTAAATTTTGGAGATGAAGAAACCAAATGTTTGAATACATTTTCATACCTTATTAATTAAAGAATGAAAAACATCAGCATTTCCTAACTGCTATGGACTACTCTCTTGCCCTCACCCTTCAGTGATACAGATTTCAACCCATCTTTGCCTACCTCTAACATAATAATTCATGGGAAGACATAAGCAATAGTCTTCACATAAATAATACTGAGGCAGGGTGGGATGGTGAACTCCAAAATGTATTAATTTTCTCTTGACATCATATTGTACTAGTGATGTATTCTTATAGTCCATCTATCATCCCACACCTTCTGTACATGACCATCCTATTTCATCTTCCTATATTATATCTCCCAGATGACATCTTTTACTTTTGCTCTCTGTTGTTACTCATTGATTATATATTTTATCCCATCTAATGAGATCTATCATATGCTCTTCAATGCCTTTGTGTAATGTTTTTATTTTATTTTATTTTAATTTTATTTATTTTAATTTTTTATATTTTTATTATTTTTATATTTATTTTATTTTATTTTTATTATTATCCTCGTGAGGAGGGGTTGGGTAAGGAGAGGAAACAAGCATTTTTAAAGCACTTATAATCTTCTAGGGATTATGGTGAAAATAAATTTGTCTGTGCCATCTTGATATCATCATATTTGATTCTCACAACAACCTTGCGCCATAGATCTTAGTATGATCTCTCCTTTTTATAGTTGAAAAAAATGAAACTTACAGGTAATTACTCAATAAATATTTAAGTTAAAGTTAAGTCCTACAGCTAGTTTGTGAGAGCAGATCAGATTTTCCCAACTCAGACTCCAGTGTTCTTTCCACCACACTACTCTAGTATTCAGATATTGTGGTATTTAATGTCTTGCTATGATAAAGTTGTCCTGGAAGAATTCTGGTATTAAAAGCTTAGGTCTTTATCTCCATGGGAAGCTTTGAGAGATCCAACAAACTATGAAATTTCCCAAAGGTGACAGTCTACTTTGCTCCATTATACTCTCAGCCCAATTCACTACCCATGTCTACTGTCTGTCCAAAACATATTGGTGGGTAAGTTCTATAGAAGGCTTTCCCTTCAAATACATATCATAATCTGGGCCATGGGAATGCCTTGAAGTATGACAAAGGAGAACTATTTTTCTCCTGACATCAGAAACTAAATATAAATCCTGATTTTTTATTTTAATTTTAATACATGTTCCAAGTGATATCTACATATATTGCATAAGGATGATTTGCTGTATAAGGAAATAATTATTCTGTTCTTTCCTCACCAAAAATTAAAAAAAATTAAGACAATGGGTCATTTTCCTGTTGTATATATTTTAAGCTTTTACATGTGTATTAAACTGAAGGTCATTTAAAACAGTATCTTGCATTGGTAGAGGAATAAATTCTTACTTAGTCTTGAACAAAACCACTTAGGTCCCATAAATACTTCAGTAAATACTTTGAGGTACTTGGAAATAATACCACCCTGCAGAATCTGTGTCTAATGTGTTTTTAAGTGGCTCTAGTTGACAGTTCCAATAAATCACTAGCTAAAATTTCCAGTAGCACTTTGAAGACATATTGCATGGTCCTCCCTCATGGTGTGTGTATATGTGTGTACATGTATGTGTGCGAGAGTGCATGTGTATGCACACTGTATATGTATTAATAAACACATACATATATACTTATTTACAACATTTTTAAATGAAATTGCCCACTTCTCATCAATTTGAGGAAGACATTTGTAGTAGTCTCTCAGTAACCGAGGATGACAATTGTCTTTGTGCGTTTTTGTACACAAAGACACTTGTGCATGAAGATTTAAGTGGAAAGGTCGATGCACAGAGACAGTCCCACTCTCTCGGCATTGGAAACCTGGGTCCAGTGGCACGAAAAGTCCTTACACCTGGAGACTTCCTCAGCTGCATTGGATGGCTGTGTTGTCTTTTGTGCTCCAACACGCCCTAAGCACTCCACAGTGCCTTGCTGCATCGCCATCTCAGCCGTTGAACCTTCTTGTTGGTTTCTTCCGCCTGTTCCATCAAAGCAGTCTTCACATGCTGGGTGAGCAAAGCCCTGGTTCACCAGGGGTTGACGACGACCCGATGGCTACCCTCACAAGGTTTAGCCGGCTTGTCAAAGACTTTGCCCGGGGTGTGGCTGCTGCAGCATGCTAGCAGCTACTAGGAGCCACAAGTGAGAGCTGGGTGTCAGGTGAGGGTCAGAGGCTGGAGAGCTGCCCTAGGAGGGCACAACAAGCCCTCCATACCAAAGATATTACTCCTCCCTGAGCACCCATACACCCCAGGAAGACATTATATTGCTTTAATACAAAGAAAGGTGAATTGAGACCCGTTAAAATGTGGCATTTAAATAGTGTATTTTGCTGTGGAGCATACTAAAGGAAGGACATTTACATATGAAGGAATATATTTGTCCAATTATTTTCTGTATCCTTGGTATTCATATTTTAATACTCCAGATAAGAACATGTTCCTTCACTGCAATCTTCCCACTAAATTAACTTACTTGCAAAGAGCTACAAAAATGAAAAGCACTTCAAAATGTTAAATATCATTTAAATATTATATGAAGTGCTACTCAAGTGGTACATTGGTAGATGTCAAAAATGAGAATGAGGTAGGCAATATGAAGAGAAGACTGAGGAGATGATGATCAAGTTTATGAAGGGCTGCTTCATACAGGATATCAACAGTCACTCCCTTTGTCTTAGGGATGGGGGTGGGTGGGAGAGACATGATGAGAGTAAAACTTATGGAAATAGTTTTAAATAATACCAACAAGGTTTCAGGGAATTTATTGTGTTTTCCTTCTTGCTTCATGATACAGTGGGGGGTAGTGAGCCTAATAAATTATAGAAGCTCAAAAGTTTATAGAACCCTTACTACATCATTTAGTCTAATCCCCAGATTTATAGATATTTACAATGTCTCCCCCCGTCCTGTACATGGAACATTCTTCCTCTTCATCAGCACTTCCTAAATTTCCTCATTTCCTGAGTCTCAGGTAAAGTCAGACCTCCTGCAAGGATCCTTTCCCAGTTCTTATTCTTCATGTCTTTCCCCAAAGACTACCCCATAATTTTCCCTGTGTTTATTTTGTTTGCATATTGTTGTTCCCTTTCCTGTTGACTCTTCCATTAGACTGCAATACTTTGAGAAAAAGAATTGTCTTTTGCCTATCTTTGTAATGTCTTGGCATATAGTAAATATAGCAGTGCCTGGCATGTAGTAAATACTTAATAAATGCTTCTTAGATTGACTTGACAAGCTCAACCATGTGTCTCTTAAGCCACACCTGTCTTTCCTCTAATGGTTATGCATACTAAGCAGTTTTCCCTTTTAAAGGAGATGTAATCCTTTTTAATTTTTTTTTCCAATTTCTTGTGCCATATAGCTCATCTTTCCTAGTTGTTCTGAGTCAAGATTTTGTTTCTGTTTTTTTTTTTAATCTGACTGGATTCTGGGACTGTGTGCTGCTAACACTGCAGGTACCTTGTATTTTGATACAGATCTTTATTCTTGATTCCTGTATGTCATCCTATTTTAACAGTCTCTGTCCCAGCTTGTTATTCTGTCCCATTACTGGTACTCATCTCTACTACTTGATGAAACAATAGATGCATTTTAGAAAAAAAAAGTATCTAAAGTGGATATTTCTAAAAATGAGTCATTTTTAAAACACACTAGGAGAGCTTGCTTTTTAAAGCAATTCAATGGTAAATTCTTTGCAAAGTGAAGATCCATTTGTCAAGTAAGTATCCATAAATGATCTGCTATTTTTCTTATTCCAGGTTAATTATATATTATATTATATTATACTTGCTTAAAATAGTACAATGGTTGCCAGATGTAATACTTCAAAATATATGTGTATATATATGATTTTGGTTCAGGGTCAGATTGAAGTGTGTGTGTGTGTGTGTGTGTGTGTGTGTGTGTCTGTGTGTGTGTGTCTGTGTGTGTGTTTCTTCACTAAAATCTTCCCATATCACTATACTAATCACTGAAGCTGAAGACAGTTCCTGCTTTCTCGGAGGAGATACATACACACATACATGCATAGATATCTATATGCAAACTTTTATTCTTTTTTATAATTTCCAGGTAAAAGGATATTTAATAACAATAGGGTATATGAGACTTGAATGAATAGAAAGTAGGCTAGAACAATGGCTTTTTAAATTCTTATCTCTAACATACTTCTGAGCATCATTGCTGCTAATATTACAAATCTATCATTATGCATTTGTGCTTTGAATTTCCATTTTTCTTATCCAGTCTTCTCACCACTTTGTCATTTAAGCTATGTTAAAAATTTTGCATTTCCTGAACATAGTAATCTAATTTTATTATGTTTATTTGTGCTTTTATCTTGTATCCACATTAGACTTGTAAACTCTGAGGGAAGAGCCTGTCTATGCTCTTTGTATCCATGTCGCTAACACTATATGTATCTTATATGTTAGTGTAGATTTTTATTATTGATACCAGGTATAAATTTCGCTTTAAAAATTCTGTCCAATCTTCTTGCTGTACCTTATTACTAGTGCTCCTCTATACTTCTTTTAAATAAAACCCTTACCTTCCTTATTAGAATGAATACAATGTATTGGTTCCAAGGCAGAAGAATGGTAAGGGCTAGGCAATGGGGGATAAGTGACTTGCCCAGGGTCACTCAGCTAAGAAATGGTTGAGACCAGAATTGAACCTAGGACCTCTCATCTCTAGGCCTGATTGTCAATCTGCTGAGATACCTAGTTGCCCTCTCCTTTCTACTCCTTAACAAAATAATAGATGTGTTCTAAAAATGTGTCTAAAGTGGATATATATATAATGAATCATATTTTTAAAATATACTAGGACAGGGGTAGAGGCAAGCTGGATGAGAAGATGCCCAGACCAACCCAATCTCTATAAAATTACCCTCCCAAAGCTATGATATAATACCTGAAAACATTCTGTAGCAGCATAACCAAGAAAAAGATAGGATAAAATAATTTTTCAGTTTCAAAAAACTTAGAAGGCTAGCACAAAAATTCATTTGCACCAGGGTGAAAGTGAAGTGCAATGCAGCATACCAAGGCTGGCTCCACCAGGGCAACAGGCCTGTATCAGTAGCAAAGGCTTCCTGAGTTCTCAGCCACAGATGTTAAGGGGGATGGACAACTGCTTAGAAGGATATTATAGAGATTGTTTTTCTTGCTCAAGGTATAAGACTCTTGTTACATTGCCTATGTTCAAGTCCAGATCATAGTCCTGGATTGTGGTCTCAGCATGAGGAGTAGGACTAGGAAATGATAGTACTTGTGGCCACAAGGGAGAAGGAGACCATGGTCAAAGTTCCAAAGTAGAAAAGAATGCTTGTGGTTTCTAACATAACAGAGCATAGGCCAGGAGAGTATTAAATACTCCTCTTATTACATCATACCACCATGGAAGAAACTCTATAGGCAACTGCTCAAAGAACTTGAAGTTTAAAATATAGTTTTTCCTTCACCACCAACTTACATAGCTATTTTTAAGTTAAAAGAAAATACAAAGGCTGGAAAATGAGGAAACAACAAAAAAAGAAACTCACCAAAGAAAATTATTTTGGTGACAGATAAGACAAAAACACAAACTCAAAGAAATATGACAAAGTCAATACACTACATCCAAAATCTCAAAAAAAAAAATAGAACTTATCCTCAAGACCAAAAGGAATTAATGGAGGAGCACAAAAAAGATTTTGAAAATCTCATAAGAGGGGTAGAAGAAAACTTGGGAAAATAAATGAATGATTCAAGAAAATCATAAAAAAAATAACAACTTGGTAAAGGAGGCACAAAAAATTGGAAAAACTAATACCTTAAAAAATAGAATAGACCTATTGATACAAGAGGACCAAAAAGCCATGGACGAGAAAAATTCTCTACAAATCAGAATTGGCCATATGGGAAAAAGGGGTACTAAAATTCACTGAGGAAAAAGTAAAAAATTAAAATTGGGTAATTGGAAGATAATGTCCATAAGACTTTAAGAAACAATTTTTAATTGAAAAAAAGTGAAGTATTTTATTGGAAAAACAACTACCCTGGAAAATAGATCCAGGAGAAATAATTTAAGCATTATTGGACTACCCAAAAGCCATTATTAGGAAAAGAGCTTAGACATCATCTTTCAAGAAATTATCAAGGAAAACTGCTGTGATATTTTAGAGCCTGAGGATAAAATAAAAATTGAAAGATTCCACTTGACCTCTTATTTAAAGAGATCCAAAATGTATAGCTCTCAGGAATATTATAGCCAAATTCCAGAACTCCCATCTCAAGGACAAATAATATAAGCAACCAAAATAATTAAAATATTATGGATTTAAAGTAAGAATAATACAAGATTTAGCAGCTTCTATATTAAAGGATTTGTCAGGATGTAATATGATATACCAAAGGGCACAAAGAGCTAAAACTTCGACCAAGAATCACTTATCTAGCAAAACTGAGAACAATCCTTCAAAGGAAAAATGCTCATTAAATGAAATTGAAGACATTTGAATATTCCTGAAGGAAAGCCCAGATTTGAGTGGAAAATTTGACTCTCAAATACAAGACTTAAGAGAAGCATGAAAAAGTAAAAAGGAAAGAGAAATCAGAAGACATTTACTAAGGTTAAACTCTTTATATCCCTACATGGGAAGATGGTTCTTATAACTCCTAAAATTTTTAACTTTATTATGGCAGAATTAGTAGATATAAAATATGTTTAAATTCTTATCCTTACTTCCAGAATAAAATAATTTGATTAGATAATCTACAAGATGCTCTTATAATTTAAATATTTTAGAATTCTAATCTTGGATTGCACACACAAACATAATCCAATATTAGATTATAGACATTGTGGGTTGTCATAAAGTTTGTAGAGATTCTACAAATGACATATTCTCAGACATAGTCTAATTATTCATTCCCTCATGATCTATGTATTTCAATGTAAGTTTGTGAGCCCTGACATAGGAAAAAGCAGAAGATTGACTAGTATTGTGCAAAAACCCCGGAATATGAATTGAATCTTTTTTTCTCATTAGTTTTATGCTACACTGACATTTTTCCCCTACTGCCCCTATTTCACCTTGCTATTGATCTTTTTTTCACTTTTATTCTTTCACGTATTGAGCATAAATATGATTTTCAGTGTGACTGAGGAGCTTTTCCTTTTAACATATATACAATTTAATTAGAAGCTCTGATTTATTTACTGACAGTCTAATATCTGGAAAATGAATTGAATATCACAAAACCAAATTTCTTGGAAACACAATGTAGAGTTTTGCCTTTATTCTATTTTTCCCATGTTAAAATCAATTCAGTCACCTCTATCTAAAATGGAAACATACTATATTCCTATATATGCCTGTTTTAGTTTCATGTTTGATAGTGTGAAGATGGGATTAACTCTCCCCTGCCTATTTTTAGATTTAATCACCAGAAGCATATGCACCCCACTTACACTTTAGTGGGGGAGATCTGTGACCCATGTGTGGGGAAAGTGAGTGATGAATCAAAAACCACTGACTGCCTCCTGGGCAGTCCTAAGCAAAACTATAGACTATATTTTGTCCACATGAAAGTAGAAGAAGGCACAGGAAGTGATACAAAGAAGCATCTTTAAAAGGAGTTTGTAACTTCCTGTGAGGAATTCTTTGTTCTTTAGAGTTCTGAGTTTGAGTTGGAGGCTGATGAAGAATTTGCTTACTGGGCCAAAGACCTTGAACTTGGTGAGAGTTCTTAAATTTATCCCTTTGAACTACCATGTGAGTGAGTGAAAAAAGTTGACTCCTTTCCTGGATTTTCTGGATAGACTAGCCTCAGGAGAGGCCTCCCCTCTTGAGAGAGGCTTCATGGCTTAACCTCTTGCTTTTTTTCATCCCTGGGCCCTTCAGCTCAAGGCTGAGGCCCTTCCAGATGAGGACTAATTAGCGCTGCCTCAGTTGAGTCAGAGGCCAGAGCAAAATACTTAGTGTATTAGATGAGATATCTTACCCTATTCTCTCTCTGATTGTCTTACTTTCACTCTTTCTATATTTTATAAATAAATTGCTACAAAATCATTTGGAAGTGATTAAATTCCCAGCAACCATACTCTTAATCTAGTCCAAACCCTCATATTCTGGTCCTTACAATAGTCATATATTTATAATGAACTTTTTTAGATATAACTACTAAACTTCGTTCTGTGAACATATACTTAACTCAAATCAATTCTAGGAGTTTTTAAACTAGGTGCATCTTGTCAGGCTGTGCCTGGCATCATCTGGCATATCACATATGAAATGAAGTGCATATTCCACTCTTTCTCTCTCACTCTCTTTCTCCCTCTCTTTCCATCTTCTCCCTCCTCTCTCAATATATTTGTTTTATACACAAAAGACAATATATATGAGAAATTTTAGCTCAAGGAAAACTATGCAAATTTGATCATCAAAGATAGAGACATTAATGTAACCAAATCATTATTTTGCATAATATAACATAAGGGACTAAAGGAAATCCTAAAACAATTTTTAGCAAATTTATTCAGGGAAATTGTGCATAAAAATAGTGGGCATAAGATTCATGACTAATGTTAATATAAAAGAAATGGGAAAAAACTCTAGATGTAAAGATGAAAATGATAGAAAGGATAATTGTTCCATTGCTACAGTGGAATCTGGCCTGGATCATGATCAGTAAGAGGAAAGATAAGATGAAGATTGTAGGGTTTTAATATATCCTATCAAGAGAAAATGTAAGGCTTTCAGAAAAATTAGTTGGGAATGGTACCAAGGAAGAGAAAGCCCCACCAATGATTCTCTTAAGAGCAAGCCCTGTCAATTATCTTCATGGGAAATAGTGAAAAAGTATTGTGATTCATGGAGTATGAATATAAAGAATGGGGAGAAATTAATATCTGGGGAAATACAAGATCATATGGCTCAGGAATGTCTGGAATCTCATTTTTTTTCAATGAAAATTCAATGGTTAATCAAGCTGTCTCCCTCATTATATTAGCTTGTATTTACTAATCTTTGTGTATATATTATTTCCTCTCAGTAAAACATATACTCATTGAATAGAATAGGTATTTAATTTACATTGAGTTTTTTTCTATTCCCTTCTGTAGAGCATAGTGTTTAGGTGTCCAAAGTAATTTGAGTAATTTGAATTTTTCTAGAAAAGACTCTAATATCTCTGTCACCAAGTTATGTTTTTTCTGGATTCTAATTCCCACTTATCAGTTAAGTTGGAATTTAATTTAAGTTGTACCTGTAGGTAACAAAAATTATTTGATAATTTCTTTATTACTTACCTACAAGTTCATGTTAGCAGCCATTGAAGAACAAGAGCAAAATGAGTATTTCATAATGAAAATAAACATTTTGTTGAAATTTATAGAAAAATTCTGTTTTATTGTGTAACAATTGCTCCCTGTAACTTTTTCATGGGCTATTATCAATTCAGTTAGTAACAGGACCTTGAGGGAAGTAAGACTTAGAAAATAATGAGAGAAGTTTCTCTCTTAGACCCCAGTTTTCTACATTGAAAGAAATTATAAAAATCCATTGCCATGGGCACAGATGTAAAGACAGACACACAAAAGATTATGTTACTTATTGTTATGAATAGGAGAAACTTGACATGAGGAAAGCATAAGTTCAAATCCCTCTAACAATAATTGAGTCTCTTTGAGCATCTCTTTTCCACCCTGATCTTTAGGGAACTCCCTAAGATTAAATTATATGTAAGTACAATCTGCTTGGGTGGATGAAATTGCCATACTGGTGAAATCACAGGTCCTTGATATATTGATATATTGATTAGGGCATATTATTACATGCCCTATTTAACCAACTGATGATCTTATGTAGCCTAGTAGTACTGAAGGATGTCAACCTTACTCTTGTCACAAAATTCAGTACATTAAAGGACATTCATCTCCATATTCATTATTTCCATACAAATACAGTCAAACCTTGATACTCAACTATTTTAGAACTTGTCAAATTTATTATCTGATGCATTTTTTTAGGTAGAACTATCATTTTATTTTATTAGTTTGGCCTATCCAGGAGCAATTAAAAATTTTCAGTTGTTTAGATCTGACTTTATTTGTATGAAAAAGTATTTTGTAACTATGTTTATATAATACCTGTGTTTGTCTTGGAAAGTAGATTCCCAGGTATTTTATATTGTTTAGATTGCTTTTTTTGACATTTTTTTTAATTTGGTCAATTTCAAACATTATTCCATGGTTACAAAAATCATTTTCTATTCCTCCCAGCCCTGCCCCCACTCCTCCCATAACCAACACCCAATTCCACTGAATATTACTTGTGTCCTTGATCAGAACTCATTTCCATGTTGTTGGTATTTGAACTAGGATGTTCATTTAGAGTCTACATCCCCTAAAAATATCTCCCTCGACCCATGTAATCAAGCAGTTGTTTTTCTTTGGTGTTTTTACTCCCACAATTTTTCCTCTGAATATGGATAGTGTTCTTTCTCATAGACCCCTCCAAGTTGTTCAGGATCATTGCATTGCTACTAATAGAGAAGTCCATTACATTCGATTGTACCACAGTGTATCAGTCTCTTTGTACAATGTTCTCCTGGTTCTGCTCCTTTTGCTCTGCATCACTTCCTGGAGGTTGTTCCAGTTCCCATGGAATTCCTCCACTTTCCATCACCAACATATACCACATTTTGTTCAGCAATTCCCCAATCGAAGGGTATCTTCTCATTTTCCAATATTTGCCACCACAAAGAGCACAGCTATGAATATTCTTGTACATGTATTTTCCCTTATTATCTCTTTGGGGTACAAGCCCAGCAGTGCTATGGCTGGATCAAAGGGCAGACAGTCTTTTATCACCCTCTGGCATAGTTCCAAATTGCTATCCAGAATGCTTGGATCAATTCACAACTCCACCAGCAATGAATTAATGTCCCGACTTTGCCACATCCCCTTCAGCATTCATTACTTTCTGTTACTGCCATGTCAGCCAATCTGCTAGGTGTGAGGTGATAATTCAGAGTTGTTTTGATTTGCATCTCTCTGATTATAAGAGATTTAGAACACTTTTTCATGTGCTTATTAATGGTTTTGATTTCTTTGACTGAAAATTTCCTATTCATATCCCTTGCCCATTTATCAATTGGAGAATGGCTTGATTTTTTGTACAATTGATTTAGTTCTTCGCAAATTTGAGTAATTAGACTTTTGTACGAGGTTTTTGTTATGAAGATTGTTTACCAGATTGTCATTTCCCTTCTAATTTTGGTAACATTCGTTTTGATTGTACAAAAACTTTTTAAATTGATGTAGTCAAAATTATTTATTTTACATTTTGTGACTCTAAGTTTTGCTTGGTTTTGAAATCTTTCCTTTCCCAGTGGTCTGACATGTATATTATTCTGTGTTCACATAATTTACTTATAGTTTCCTTCTTTATGTTCTGGTCATTCACTCATTCTCAGTTTATCTTGGTGTAGGGTGTGAGGTGTTGATCCAAGTCTAATCTCTCCCATACTGTCTTCCAATTTTCCCAGCAGTTTTTTATCAAATATTGGATTTTTGTTCCAAAAGCTGGGATCTTTGGGCTTGTCATAGACTGTTTTGCTGAGGTCACTTACCCTAAGTCTATTCTACTGATCCTCCTTTCTGTCTCTTAGTCAGTACCAAATTGTTTTGATGACCACTGCTTTATAGTATAGTTTGAATCTGGTACTGCAAGGCCAACTTCCTTTGCATTTTTTAAAAATTATTTACCTGGATATTCTTAATCTTTTGTTCTTCCAAATGAATTTTGTTATGGGTTTTTCTAATTCAGTAAAAAAGGTTTTTGGTAGTTCGATTGGTATGGCACTAAATAAATAGAAAAATTTGGGTAGGATGGTCATTTTATTATGTTAGCTCATTCTACCCATGAGCAGTTAGTGTTTTTCCAATTGCTCAGATCTAGTTTTATTTGTTTGGAAAGTGTTTTGTAGTTGTGTTCATATAGTTCCTGTGTTTGTCTCAGCAGATAGATTCTAAGTATTTTATATTGTGTAGAATGATTTTGAATGGAATTTCTCTTTCTAATCCCTGCTGCTGAAATGTGTTGGATATATATAGAAATGCTGATGACTTATGCGGGTTTATTTTATATCCTGCAACTTTGCTAAAGTTGTTGATTATTTCCACGAGTTTTTTATTGGATTCTCTAGGATTCTTTAAGTAAACCATCTGCAAAGAGTGAAAGCTTTGTCTCTTCATTGCCAGTTTTAATACCTTAAATTTCTTTTTCTTCTCTAATTGATACTGCCAGTGTTTCTAGTACAATGTTAAATAATAGAGGTGATAATGGGCATCCTTGTTTCACTCCTGATCTTATTGGGAATGCATCTAGTTTGTCTCCATCGCAGATTATAATGGCTGATGGTTTTAGATACATATTATTTATTATTTTTAGGAAAGACCCTTCTATTCCTATACTTTGTTATGTTTTCAAATAGAATGTGTGTTGTATTTTGTCAAAGGCTTTTTCTGCATCTATTGAGATAATCATGTGATTTTTGTGGGTTTTTTTGTTGATATGGTTAATTATGTGGATGGTTTTCCTGATATTGAACCATCCTTGTATTCTTGGTATAAATCTCACCTGATCATATTGAATAACCCTCCTGATCACTTGCTGGAGTCTTTTTGCTAGTATCCTATTTAAGGTTTTTGCATCTATGTTCATTAGGGAGATTGGTGTGTAGTTTTCTTTCTCCTTTTTTGACCTGCCTGGCTTTGGAATCGGTACCATATTTGTGTCATAAAAGGAATTTGGTAAAACTCCCTCTTTGCTTATTATGTCAAATAGTTTATATAGTATTGTGATTAGCCGTTCTTTAAATGTTTGATAGAACTCATTTGTGAATCCATCTGGACATGGGGATTTTTTCTTAGGGAGTTCTTTGATGGCCTGTTCAATTTCTTTTTCTGATATGGTATTTTATGTTGGCTTAGTACTCAATGTGCTTGCTAGAATTTGGTGTCATGATCTCAGAAAGTGTATAGCAACTCCAGTAGAAACAAAGGATCACATATTAGCTCAGGAGCATAGAGAAGAGCTCAGTGCTGAATTGATGCAAGAACTTTAAAGGTAGCAGCAACAGATAGTGGCAGGGTAATATTTTTTAGATGAGGAAGAGGCAAAGGAAAATGTCTTCACTTCATTAATCAAGGATATGTGAGCAAAATGGGTGGAAGTACATAATTTTGTAGAAAAATATCACCTTGACCAAGCTTTAACAAGCAGAATTGTAAATTTGTTAAATGACCAGGCCATTTCCCATCTTAGAAGAATTAAAAAATGCAGACAAAAACAACCGTCATTGGGTAGTTATCTTGTGATGTTTGCACCTAGTGAATGTTAACCAGGGTTAAATGGTGATATGGGATTAAAAAAGAGAGAGAAAAAGAACTCCAGAAGGGCATTTCATCTCAGATGTTATAAAGGAGGATTCCTCTTCCAAATAATAACATTTTTCCTCCTCTCCAAACCCTTAGGCCACAAACTGTTCTCATTACAAGTAAAGTTAAGTTTAACATAATTTTATTTTATTCTATTTTTATGTCTATGCATTATTAATGTTTATTTAATAAAATATAACTCCATTAATACATATAATTCCATATAAAATCTGAGCTTTCTGGTTGTTGGGAATGGATTAATTCTATTTTCATCATTTTTTATGGGAAAAATTCATTTGGTACTCAAACTTTTTTGGTACTTTACCTATCTTCTGGAATAAATTAATGGTGTGTACCAAGGTACCACTGTAGTTCCTTATTATAATAACAATTCAATCCTAATCCAGTCCCCTCAGATTTGAACCCTTTAATAGCATAACATTCATTTTTACATTCCCCAAGGGATTGAGAGGGCAACTGGTAATAGCCAGAGGAGGGAGAAAAATATAGGCTCAGAGAAGATGAGTCAAGGTCAGGTCACATGTCTAAAAGTTTATTTTTAAGAAAGTAAGCAAGCAGAAACAGAAAAGTAGAAGACCCAGAGTAAAAAAAGAAAATATTTTTTTCATTTCCTTAACCATTTTCCTAATGAAACACTCAGCTGTTTCCTCATTTCTTCAGGGATGACAAATAATAGAGATGGAATAAAATTCACTTTCATGGCTCCCTGAACCTCTAGAGCTACATTAGATATGTGACTTTGGAGACATAAAAAATATTAATTAATTTTCTCTCATGGAATAATAGAGAGGATGCCTCTTTATGGAAATTTTGTCTAATTCTATTTGTGGATGCACAATTTTAATGTAACAAGATATTGAAACAAAATCTGTTCTTTTTTGAATGAGCTCTAAATTTTAGTTTTATATGCCAAAATACTTTAATATTGGTTTAGGAATATTTAATGAAAGACATAATATGTGATATGGAGGTTGAGAATAATGAAGATATCCTAAGGATAAAAGATGACAATAGTATAATACACCAATTGTCAAAAACCACAGGAATAAATGGAGGAAATACTTATTCTATGGCGTATTTATAGAAAGATGTAAATTTAGAGTCACTGGATTGCTTTTTGTTCCAAAAGGAGAAATGGATGGTGTAAGGGTTAAATTAAGGAGTTGAACAAAGTGAGGAGAGCAGTTTAACAGAAACTATGTTTAATTTAAGAATGAAGTAAAGAAAAGAGTAAAGAGAGATTATTAAACTTATACCTTATAAATATGCCTATAATTCCTAATACTACCTAAAATTTCTTAAAATCATCTCTCACTGTCTTCTCAGGAAGGTTCTTTTGCCTGGCACACCAAGCCTACTTTACTATCTATAAATTTTTCATTAACTACCTAATTTCCTAAAATAATAGACAGCCACCACTCACTCACTCCTTCAATCAGTTTTCTATAGCAGCCCAAATGTCAGCAGCCAATTGCCAACACATCCTTGCCTCAGAGACAGACCTCCTGCTCTCTAGAGATCCCAGAGACAAAAGACCTTCAACTGTCTGTGACTGCTTCCTTTTTCTCCTTATTGACCAACTGTGCCCCCCAACTTCCTCTCTGAGGACCTGGTACTTCCTCTCCTCAGTTCTGGTCTCCCTGGTAACAGAATCTTCAGCAATGGCTCACTGATTCCTGTCAGTTCTGATATACTCAGAAATCCTGCTCTCTAGCCTTCTAAGGAGACAGAGGGAGAGATTAAGAAAATACCTTTAACAGCAGCCACATGGATAACTCAGAGATCCACTTCAATAGCACAATTTTTATATAAAAAGAGAAATTCCCTATGCAAATATCATAGATTGAAAGGACTTTAGAGTTCATCCAGTTCAACTTCATGCTTGAACAGGAATCTTTTCCCCCCTTTTTGTTTTAATCTTTTACCTTCTGTGCATCTATTCTAAGACAGAAGAGCAGCAAGGGCTAGACAATTGGAGTTAAGTGACTTGCCCAGAGAAAGACATCTAGGAAATGTCTGAGGTCAGATTTGGCCTGGCATTCTATCCACTGTGCTACCTAGATGCCTCAGGAATCCCTTTTGCAAGATCCTCAGTCAGATAGCCAGGCTTTTGTTTGAAGATCTATAGTGATGGAAATATATTATTTCCTGAGGCACCTGAGTCAATTTTTGGAGAGCTTTTACTATCAATAAGTTCCTCCTCTATCCCCTATTGAGCCGCTATTTTCTGTTTGTTTGTTGTTGTTGTTTTTAACTTCCACATTACTCCTATTTCTTCTGGGGCAATGAAAAAAAGTTGTTGTTTTTTTTCACTTCAGTGACAACTCTTTACTTAATGAAGAATATTTTGATATTTTCCATCAGTTCCACAAATGGTCTCTTCCAAAATAAAAATCTCAAATTCCTTTGACTGATACTTACAGGCCAACATTTTGGGCCTCTTTGTTATTCTCATCACTATCCTCTGGACAAGCTGCTTGTCAGATATGGCATCCAGAACTAAGAACTAAGATCTGAGAGAACTAAGAACATATATTATGATAATTGCAGTATAGAACAAAGCTTTGCATTTCTCCTTTTTTAGAGGTGGATCTTAAATATCTGATTAACATAGCCCAAGATTACATTCCTAAACTATACTCCTATTCTGATGCCTCATCATAGGGACAGGATGAACCTGAGATCTCAAAAGCTTTAGCAAACTCTAGTATATTCTACCTAACTGGAAAAATCTACAAGTACAGAGCAGATAATGTGGGTTACCTTGTCTATGGTTATTTGTTAATCATTCTAGCCAGTCACTAGATTGGATATGAGATGAGGTTTTTGTCTGAAAACTCTCTTTAAAATCATTGTATGTATGACAATACATATGTGTTATATATCAATATATGTCTCTCTCTATCTCTCTATCTAAAGAATGAATTGTATATATGTATATATGGTTTATGGTCTACATCAGTGAAGGAAGTGTCCATTCTAATAAATAAATTCTATATTAATAAATAAATAATAAATTCTTATAACTGAAGTGAAAAAGTTTGAATTCATTTTTGGCTCCTATTAATTCACTGTATTTGAGTTCACAATTCACTAAATTGTAAATGGATAGTACTAAATTTAGAGGAAGAAATTCACTCTTAATTATGAGCTCAGTAAAATTATTCTGCTAAAACAAAAGAAAATTGTTATGGTGTTGTCATGAGCTACATTGTATAACTGATTAAAATATTTTAATTGAATTTAAAAGGGAATGAGTCTTCAATTAATTGAGTTTGTAAAGGCTAATGTTGTGCTAAAATGCTTGGCATTTTCATTTCACTTTTGTAAAATCCCACTTTGGTAAATTCCTAAAGTTCTGCCTTTGCAAGTGAGGGAAAAGGAAGAGACAACTTTTGTCTCTCAGTTTCCAGAAAATAGAACTAGAGCTGGAAGGGACTTTTGAAGCTCTTCATTTTATTAATGAAGAAAGAAAAGCACAAAGAGGTCAAATTGCTTATTCGAAATTACACAAAGAATACATATCTGAGTTGATTGCCAAATCTTTCATTACAAATCCTGTGTTTTTAATAATGGATATGACTGCCTTGACAAATGAAAATTTTGTGCTTGTGAGACATAACAAACACTGAAGAGCCATATATTTCTCTAAATAGAGTGTCTTCACAGATCAAGCATCCCTTATGACTCTACTTGCTTGGACTACTATATTATTTATTTGTCTCTAAATCATATTAAAATATATGTAATTAAAAATCTTTTCCTGTTATAGTCAATTTTTGGTCATTGATTCAATAGGATTCCAAAAAGCTTTTTTTTTTTTAATTCACAGTAGAATATCACATGTTTAATATACATACTATTATTTCATAATTTAAACAGTATTCTTTTTTTGCATTCAGAAGAAGTAAATTTGAATCCTGGATCTACTATTTATCTACAGAAAAAATCTAGGTAGATCATTTAAGAGTCATATAATGAGAAAGCTCATATATATATCTTAGAGTTAGTAATCTGCCTTTACAATCAGAATGAGGAAACCAATTGTACAATATTACATGGTTAATAATTTTTGAGTCTAGAAGTTGAAATCAAGGTTCCCTGATGTTTAATCAAATATTTTTGTCATACTGTTCTATATTCCATATTCTCCATGAAGTCTCAATCATTCATTCATAAATATTTATTATGTACCTACTATGTGAAGATCACCATGCTCCTCAGTTCTTTCATATCTAATTTGGGAATACTAATACTTACATTATATACTTGGGTGGTTGCAAAAAAAAAAAAGAGGTTTACACCTTTAAAGGGCACATATATATGAGCTGCAGTTATTTAAAGCTTTAGATTTTCGAAAGCTTATTTGAAACTCTGTGCTTTCAGATTTCTTTTCTGTTTTATTTGTAACTCTTTTTTTTTTTTTTTGGTGAGACTGGATGTAGGATTTACCACAAAATAATATCCTTGGGGAAATATCTCTCTCTACTAACAAAACATAGTGGCTTGAAAGCAGTCAGACCCAAGGTCTTTTATGTGTTTCAGTTCAACAAAATTTGATTTCCTTTTTTTAAACAATATGGCACACATGGAGGATGCCAGCTGGAAAAACTTGTTTCCTCTTTATCATCTGTGCCTCAGGGAAGGAAAATGTTGAATCCCAGGGAGAAAATGAAAACACATGTGGTTCAATTTTATTTGAAACCCTGTGAAACAACTATTATAGAGCAAGCAATACATCATCTTACTTAATTTCTTATCTATGCTTAAAAAATAAAAGTGAAGTGAAAAGTTCTGTCATAAACTTCTTAAAAGATAAATTCCAATCCAAAGAACATTGAAATTTAAAAGATTAGTTTGGGCCATGCATATTCTGTTTTCTTACAAGATATGAAATTGATTCCACACCTCATATATTTTTCTCATCAACTACAGATTAATGATTTGTTGGTGTTGGTTTCCAATCCATGTTTTCTGGTATGACACAACTTTATACTGGAGAACAATAAATACAGTCTTAATAAAATAATTATATTCTCAATAATCCTGATCATGTTTCCCAATGGGGAAATGGAGTAAATTCCTTGATTCTTTAATTTCTGAGATTAACTATAGAAGTTAATAATTACATCTGTAAGATTACTTCATGTTAAGTGACTCATTTTCAAAAAAAAATAATTAGCTTAATTTAAACATAACTTGAATGAATCTAACTCTGAGATATCTTACACAAGTAGCTAGCCAGCCACTACCTGTTTAGTCTTAAGGAAAAGAATAATAGTACCTCAAAAAGTAGCAATTTTCAATTTTAGATAAATCTGTTCTTTATTTTGAGCTGAGCTTCCTGTAGGTTCCATCATCTGACACTAATTCTGTCCTTTAGGGTCAAGTAGAAAAGACTAATTTTTCTTTTATAGAATAACCTTTCATATATTAGGTGATAGTCATTATGTTCTGATTAAGTTTTCCATTGTCTAAGAATGAACATTCTCATTTCCTTAACTTGAGTTCTGTATACCATGTTTTAGAGTCTACCTAAACTCTGTAGGTATATATGCATGTGATTTTGATGAGAAAGCAAAGTTGTCTAAAGAAAAACAGATGAGGATGTTCAGGGAACTCATTGCTAGATCTTGATCTTTGTATAAAAGATGGACCAAAGGTAGAAATAGACAAGGCGTTTGTGGGGAACTGGGTTACTATCTGGAGAATAAAGCATGTTTTATTAGTAATGAGATTGTAACTATCTGGATATCTCCTTGAGTTCTCAGACAAAAGTAGAGTATCTGAATTAAGTTCCTGAATTGCTTTAATGACAGTTTTATTCTTTCAACTGTAGAGAAGATAATGAGATGGATTATTATTCTCAACCTGATTCTCATCAACAATTGGCAACTGATTGCTGAAGCAGAAATGATGAGAACCTTGGGGAAAAGTGACCGCTCTATATTAAAGTAGGATTCATAATTGTGAGGGAAAATGCTGTGAATACTTTATTGAGAAAAAAAATTTCAGACTAGAGAGTTGATAGGTAGGATTCTATCAGCTAAAAACTTTCAAGTGCCTTACAACTTAAAAGGGGTTAGGATTTTGATAAATGTTAGTGATGATAGCCTTTTAAAGGGAACATTGGGCAAAAGAGGTTCTTCAATCAACAGATATTTATCAAGCATTTTCTGTGTTCCAACTTAGGCCTGATGATAACCATGACAAAAAATTTAAGCATTTTGCACTCAAGGAGCTTATATTTTATAAGACAAAACAATACACTTTTATAAGCAAATTCCAGATGTGTACAAAAAATGCAGTTTAATTTTGAGGAGGGATCATTAGCATCTCAGAAGGAAATGTCTCACTTAGGAGATAGAACTTGATCTGAATTTTGAAAGAATCAGACATTCTATAAGGTTACACCGAAGAAGAAAAGTGTTTGCAGGCACAGAGGAAGAGGCTGCTGAGGCATGGATATGGAAAAACTGAGTATGACAAATAGTCAATAAACTATCTTGGCCAGAACTTAGAGTGAATGAATGTGAACAATGTGTAATAAGCTTGGAAATCCTAGAATCTTACTGAAATTAGATTAGGAAGGGCTTTCAAAGTCCAAAATAGAAGTTTTCATGTGTTTTTTGTCCAAGAGACAATAAAGCAATGGTACCTTCTTGAGCAGGAAGATGAAATAATCCTAGCTGTGCTTCACGAATATCAGTGGTAGCTAAATGGAGGAAGGATTGTAAAGGAAAGAGTCTTAAGGTGGGCAGTCCAATTAGGAGGCTATTATGAAAGTTCTCTCAAAGACATATTAGGATCATTGATCAGAATAAGTGGAATAATGAAAGTTAAACAGAAGTAAAGAACTACCACACAGCTTTCATCTTTCTTTTGTTTACTATGCAAAAGGAAATTTTTTCTTGACTCAAAAGAATAGAACAAAAGTGGTTATCAAGGAACTAGGACTAAACATAACTAAGAGAATTCTAAGAACATACAGGTAGTTGTCTTAAGGGACTTTAAGTAACTAGGCCCAGAAGAATACAACTCAGGAAACTAAAAGACTTTTCAGATGAAATTATTGAACTCCTGACAGTGATCTCTGAAAATCTGTGGAAAATTCTGTAGTGTTATTTAAAGGAACACTTACTCATTTTTAGAAAAAGGGAATGGGACTCAATCTTTCAATTTCCTGATGAAATTCTAGAATATAGTTTTAAGATATAAAACTTGGAACTTTGGTCCAAGGCAACACAGTTTTTTTCCTTCTACATTACAAAGGAAAAATTGTTCCTCTTTTGCTTAATGGTAACTATGATTAGAATTGTGATACTATTCTGGACTCTGCTTCACAATATAATGCTTCACTCACCAGGTTCTATCCCAGGGTATTGTACTGGACAATATGCCCCAACAAGAACAACCCTGCCCTTTTACTTAGATGCAACCCCAAAGTTTTGAAACTATGATTCCCTTGTCCCCTAATGTCTTTTTTTTATTAAACCTAATCTCCATAAAAGCATAGGCATAGGTTGTTTATTATCTGGGAATGGAGGAAGTGATTATCTCTGGAAACAGTTCCCCCTCACTTCTTTTGCTCTCTCTTCCACTCATTCTGTCATATATATATATATATATATATATATATATATATATATATATATATATATATATATATATATATATATGTATGAACTGGATCTCAAAAATGATAGGTGACTTACCCAAGGTAACACTTGTTCATATATGAGACATAATTTGAACTCAGACCTTCCTGATTTCCAAGTCTAGTGGTTTATCTAGTATGTCAACTTTGTTTTAAGGGTTATAAAGCAATTCAAATACCTTATCACAATAGCAGGAAGGTGGTAAAATGGATAGAGTACAAGGCTTAGAGTCAGGGAGACTCACAATCCTAAATTCAAATCAAGCCTCAGACACTTGCTAGCAATATGAACTTGGGCAAGTCACTTGAGCCTGTTTGCCTCAGTTTCCTTATCTATAAAATGAGCTGGAGAAGGAAATGGGAAACCACTCCAGCACCTTTGCCAGGAAAACCTAAATGCAGTCGCTTTACCTTTACTTTTCACAATACTCTCTCTAATAAGGTAAGCCATAAGGCCATATGTTCACCTTAAAAATGAGGAAACTGAGACTCAGAATTTCAGTAGCTTATTCACAGTCATACAATTAGTAAATGTCAAGTTAAAATCAAAGCTATGTCTGTCCTGACTCCATGTGAAACTTTTCCACAAAAAAAGAAGTATGTCCACTAAAAGCCAATGTGATTGCACAAGGAACTGACAATTTAAGAATAATCTTTTAGCTTTTTGGTGAAGCTTACTAGAGTAGTAAAGTGGTAAACATATAATATTGGCAATGACAATAATAATAACTGATATTTGTGCAGCACTTTTAAGTGTGCAAATTTTTATGTAAGCTAGATTATATATTCTTTTTCCTCTCTTTAGAATCAGGAAGCGGAGTTTAAAAGGCATAAAATGATAACAATGGTTATTTTTTCAAACCATATATAAAACATCACTAAAGAAAACATTAATTCTTCTGATGTATGACATTTAGAGATAAGTACATCACTAAATTTCTATTTCATAATCTACAAGGATGAAAGGGTCAGGTTGGAGGGTGTTACAGACAAAAAGAGTGGTTGCCATAAACTGTGACCGCGAAAATATGGTTTCAAGACAGTGTCTTGATTTAAATAAAAAATAAGTGGTCACCATGGAAAAAATTCCCAAATATGAAATACCCAAGTCAGCTTGGTTTTATGGAGTTTTTAATTAATACAAATGAAGGAATTAAAGAAAGGGAGAGAGACAGAGTAAGAGGAAATAATAGGAAGGCTAGGGCCTAGGCCAATGGCCTAGGCCTTTCTTTTAAGAGAGAAAACTAAGTCAGTCTTTAATCATTCACCACAAGATTTGTTCCAAGCAAAACTCCAGTGTTCAGAGAGACCCTCCAGCTCAGCTCCTCAGCTCAACTAACTTCAGCCATGGAGAGAGCCCACTGAGAGACCTCCAATTCAGCTTCCTAAGCTGAACTCAGTCCAGAGGCCTCTGACCTCCTTTTAAAGAAAATTTTCTCCTATGTCACCTCCCCTAAATTTTCACATTTACCAATCACAGTAGACGTTTTCCAAAGGACTGACCATTCTTAATTCACATCTTGTTATCACCTTCTTAATTCATATCTTGTTATCACCTTCTATGGATAGACTAAAACTTCTGAGTAATTCACATCTCTTTGGGAAGCTTACCCTTTTAGTGATTAATTTGACCTTCATAGGTACTTAGCACCCTTTTGTATTAGATCTAAAAATAGACCTAGCTTAAGGGCTTTTGCCTCACTATAAGTATGGGTTAAGTACTTTTTCATTTTTCAGTAAGGAGTTTTACAACTTTATCTTCCCCTAAAGTATGCCTAAGTATGGGTGGAGTAATGCAAAGTTCTCACATACATTCCTGACCAAGTACCTGAATTTTTTAAATGGGGAATAGCCTTAAACAATTGTTCTAAGGTAGAGTCTGAGAAATTTTTAAGATTAACAAGGGGAAACTTGAGTAAGTTAAAACTGATTTCACTTTTTATAGGTAGATGGGGCCCACAGAAATTTTATTTAAATTAATAATTCTTTAATAGTATTTTACTCAAGACTTTCTTAATGCTTGAGGAAAGAATGATCATCATTATCTTGTAGAGATAAATTGAATGATATATCTATAATAGTCTATAAAGATAATAATTAAAATAGCAAAGGGACAGGAATCTCTTCAGTATACTTATATAAGTGAATGATCACATTAGTAGAAGAGTTGTACATTGTTGTTACCATAGCTATTTATATTCTTAAGAGATCACTGAATTATGTTACAGAAATACAGAAAATAACCTTAAATTTATCAAGTGAAAAAATAGGCCTTCCTTCCCTTTATGCAGAGGTAGAAATATATGGATTTGAAAGTGTGATACTGGAAGACTGATTTAATTGCATTGGTTACTTTCCTGCACAGCTTTTCCCTCTCATTCTTTTCAATTCTCCCTTAAAAGAGGAGACTTTCTGGGTAAGCAATGATGGAGTGATCTATTTGGAAATGAAAGAGATGTAAAAACAAATAAAGAGAATTCTCCCAAGAGTGTAGTTATATGATTTTAGGATTTTTAAACAATTGACTATAGAATATCTTGACAGATTACACCCACAGAATTATAATGTGCTGCCATCTGGAAAACAGTGTAATGTATTTATGGAACTCATAGGATGAATATATCCATTCATAGCTTTGGGATAATTTTAGCTCAAAGTAAATGTATCAATTGCTAGAATGCCTTCCATACATGATGACTTTTTGGTTTAGTTATCCCCCAAAAGTATTCTAACTCAAAAAAAAAGCCCCCTTTCAAATAATTCTAAACATTCATGAGTGAGCTCATATAAAAGAGATGGAAATATACTCTACTTTTTTTGAGTTTTTAGTGGATCTTTTAGTTGTCATTCCCAATGAAAACTTCTGTTAGCCAACATACTGCAGTGGTCAGTGAAATGGTTTTAAGAAATGAGATGAAATTATACTGACATATCAGCTCCAAGACGAATGTCACTAGGAAAAAGAAAAGTGAAGAGCACTTTCAAAATCTTATATAGCTTTACAACCTCAAATTTGTAACCAAGCCACTCAACGTCATTGAAAGCTCAAGCAGGGTTAAAACATCCCATTCTGTGACCATCCCTTGCCCCTTGCCAGTTGACAACCCAGTATTTGTTTACAGGAACTAAAACTGTTTTAAAATTACTGCTTTTTTATATCTTCTTCCATGAAATGGTAGGTTCCAGAGAAAAACAATAGGAGAGGAATATATACCAGACTTTCTACTGTTTCTTATCTATTTTTGCATCATTACCTCTCTCCTAGATGCCGAGTTAATTCTTCTTTCTTTTATTCCATTATGTTTGGAAAATCCTCCCTATTGAAATCCAAAAAGGCTCTTCCCCTACCTCATAGGTTTTTTGTTTCTTTTCATATACACATTGCTGTCCTGAGACTTTTTACTGAATCATTCTGACAATAGATTAATCTATTAGTCTATTAGTATGCCATGAGGTATCTATATGGCCTCATTGAATATATGTTAGGGCAGACACTCACTATTACATAATTTGCTTCTGAAATTATAATCTACATAATCACAAATAATAGTAGATTCATTAGGAAACTAATAGATGATGATGTTGGACAATTTCAGTTTAGAGAGATGATACTCAAAATGTATGCCTAAATATTCAGTAACAAGTTCTAATATATATTAAACAACTTCAATTATTGGAATAAATATATTCCAGATGATATCAGGTGTTCTTGAATTAAATAATATTTCTGTCTTAAATTAATTAATCAAAACATATAATTGATGGATCAACATTAAGCTTGGTGGGGATGCATCTTGGTTAATTAAGGGATAAGCCAGATAACCTTATGAATAATGAATAAGATTTGGACTATGCCAAGAAGAGACTAAGATGGTTATTAACCAAACTGTGAATGCTAAAACATAATTTTATGAGAAAAAAAATATGAGGAACACTAAGGAATGGGACCTGGGAAATTAATTATGATTCCCATAACAATTTTTTGCAATTATATGGTAATTAAGATGGTGAAAATGAAGATGTGGTGTGTTAAAAGACAGACTAGAAAGACTTTTTGCCTCACTTTCACAAATAAATTATCTTGGAGGAAACTAGCCACTCTAGAGTGGTTGCATTGATGAAAGTGATGTCAGTCACACAGCATGGTACAATGAGTCATTATTTCCACAAGGAAAACTTATAGTTATTGACATGGATAGAATAATAATTCTCACAATTTCACCAAGGTGTGCTAAGGGCAAATGGAAAGCATGAGTTGTCTGGTTAAGTGGTTACATTTCATTTCTAGGGAATGAGATAAAAAGAAGGCTTGTGTATGGAATCAGCAAGTTGAAAAATTCATATAAAAGTTTTCTTTTTCTTGTTTGACATTTTCCCTTGCAATTATTCCAAATAAGAAATTGAAGCCTGCAACTCTTCCTTTTTAAAAAAGATTTTTCAGAATATACTTATATCTTTATTATTCAACATTATAAAGTGGTTTTCCTATCTAACCTAAGAATTTATTCAAAAGTGATGCTGATGTGTTGCATATTAGCTCCTCAGCCTTCATTCCTCTTGCTGTTTTCAAATAATAATGCAATACTGAGGAAAAACTTTCATGAATTGAATTCTTTTCCCCCTGACAGCTAATCTTACATCCTCATTAAACAAAATGAATTTAAAATTAATAAGAACCAAATCAAGTGATACATTTTCTACATCATAAAACACAAAACTTGCAGTTTATATTGGATTGTTGGTGCAAGTTCTCTTAACTCACATAAATCACTCAGTCACAAACAATAAATATTTTTTAGTGCTTACTATGTGTCAGGCACCATGTTTCATACTTGAGAACCCCTCCCCACCCAAAAGCAGAAAAGACAGTTCCCTGCCATCAAGTAGCTTACAGTCTAATGGGAGAAACAACATTCAAATGAATATATACAAAGGAAACTATATACTGGATAAATAGGAATGAAGTAAGAAAGGAAAGGTAATATAATTAAGAGGGTTTAGAAAAAAACTTACTGTAAAAATGGAATTTTAATTGGATCTTGAAGGTAGGGAAGTCAGTAGGTAGAGTTAGGGAGGTAGACAACTTCAGGCATGAGGTCAGCCAAAGACAATGCTTGTAGCCAAGAGATGGACCCATTGACTTATGGGATCTTTCATGTATAGTGAATTTTTAAAAATATGAGTACTAGGGAAAGATTTTTGATGTTACAGGTTTTAAACTTTGTTTTTAACCGAGACAAAGCTGCTAGATATATTTAATTTGGCAATTGTGTTAATTTTGGAAAATATTACCCCTCTTAATATTTATGAAGTAATTACTGCTTAATTGATAACTTTTAAAAGGAGTAGGAATTTTATGATTTATAATACTTAAATCACTTTGGAGGCACTAAGTACCTCTACCTTTCATCCTGAGACCATGCTTCTTCATCCTGGCTATTTTTTTCATTCTTTTTTTCCTGGTGTACAGCTTTGTTCTCACTTCTTCCACCAATACAGACATACAGAGACACATATATACATATCATTTCAATTTTTGACTCTCAGGCCCAGCAAAATCAACACAGCTTTGTTAGGAAAGGAACTATCTCACTCTTGCAAGTATAGCCCGAATTCAGGGTAGAATGGAATACTATAAGCTCTTAATAAATGCCTTTGAATTAATTCATTCCTTTATTTATTGATCTGAAAATTATTTCTGCATTTCATGGAAAGCACCTCAACTTACATATGTTTCTACTTTCATTCCTTTTAAAGTTGGGGCCCTTTCCAAAAAGGTAGGAAGAGCAAGGCTTTTAAAATGCATTTGACAGATTTAGAAATGATACATTCATTCTTTAGATGCAGAAAATAAAAGCAAGACTGTAAAAATTAGAGAGTCTGAGCAGTCATGGACAATGCTGGGTTTACCTAACGTTGCACTGGTCTTGAGAGCACATATTAACTAACTAACAGAAGGTTATTAAAATACCCACCATTTTATTCTATTGCAAGGAAGAAATATTTACCAAAGTGGAGATCTACTTCCATAAACTCCGGTATCATTTGCCTAATTTTCAACCTCCTCAAAAATTTGACAGTAGAGCCAACTTTTGATAGTAAGGACATTAATTATTGTCTTTTTTTTGTTGGAGGCTTGCTATTATCACAGACATATTTCCTTTGGAATTAAATTATTGAGTTCAATTATAATGTGAAATTTCTTTTTTGTTTTAAAAATTCAAAGCTTTTAAACCCCAAGTTACAAGTTACAAGTACATTGCATCAAGAATTAGTTTATACATTAGTACAATTTGCCTTTTTGCACATATCTAATATTTTTGTCATTAATGAATCACCATTATTTACTTCTTATTTGTATGAAAATATGTTAACTGAATTCTAGAACTTTGCCCCTATCTATTAGAGGAGTTTCTAGAGGATTAATTTCTTTCAGTGGTAGTAAAAGTACTGATTGTATTTTTTTATTTTGTTTATTTGTGTGTGGGTAAATATGTATAACTTATAGTTAAGATGGAGTCAAGTTTGAGATTTTTATAAATTGTCAAGGTTCTAGTGGTACCTAAGTTCAAGATCATACTTGAATCACAATTATGCCATAGTAGTCAGAGTGGAAAAGGAGTTGGCCTCAGACAAAAAAGTTCAAGTTCTGACACTGACACAAATTGACTTTGTAGCTCTTACTAAGTCGCCTAACTTGTCTATGCTCTCTTCAACTATATAAGACTATGAGTTGCAAAGAGTTAATCACTCTATATTGGTAGAATATAAAGCAATTTGCTTGCTGAGTAGGTTCCTACAACAATGAATTATAGTGAAAGAAAAACCTTCTGCCAAATGTAGGTAAATTGTTTGGGAAGGGCCTAGAGAGATGGGAGATGAGAAACACTTATGTAGGGACCTCCTCAGGGCTAATAAAGCACAAAAGCCCTATGGCTGTAGAAAAATATGTTTATTTCATAGTTGGAGTGGGGAAACTGGTAGTTGTGAAAATTAAACTGTTTTGGGAGCAAGGGAAATATATAACAATTATGACCACTGAAATATGTTTTCTACTGTGTCTTGGTTTTATATAAATATAAGATGGTCTTTAAGGTTTACATAGGTAAGGTCCTAACACTACTATATCTGGACTCCACCCAACTTCTACACCTCCATAAGAGGAGAGTTCTTCTTTTTCTTCTGTAGTCCCTAATTACCAGGTCCCTGCTCTTATCTAGACCCCCAAAACTTTCTGACTAACCTATTTAACCTTATTCATATGGATTATCTCTAAAAGGGTTAAAGAGGGAGGACTCATAGATATATTGAGTTCTTACCTAAAGCCTGGGATTGCTGATAAACCCAGAGTACCAGGTGACAAAACCCTTGAGTTTACCTTAACCAAGTGGATCTCTGATGACTGAATCTTAAGACAGGTTATCTCTGGATTTCAGGGAAAGGCAGTTCTGTACTTCACGTAAAGGCATGTCTCTTCCAAGGTAGTTCTCCAACCCAAGAATATCCTAATCTTTCCACAAGATTAGGTTTTCCTAGGGGATACCAGAACAAAGATTCTCCTTACCAGCTCAGGAGAAAGCTAGATCAGAAGTGACAGTTAATTCCAGTAAAAACTCCCAAGATCCTTCTCTCTTTTTCCAGAATCTTTTGCCCAGGGTTTGTGTCTAAATTATCCTCCTTTCCTTTCAAAGCCAATTTATATTTTTTTTTCTCTATCCCTTTTCACTTACATCCCTACAATAGATCCATTCTGTGTTTGATATTTTCCTAATCCCATTTTTGGTATAGACCCACGTTGGTGAATCTATGACATGCCAGAAGGGGCTGCTCCCTTTCCCCTATCCACACATACATGAGGACACTTATCACATGACCTGCCCCTCTCCCCAGCAACCCAATGGGAGTGGTTCCTATATGTCCTGCCTGGGCTAAGGTGGAGGGCTCACATGCAGTATGAGGGTTGCAGTTTGGGCACTTGGTTTCTAAAAGGTTCATCATCACTGGTATAGACCTTACACACTCGGATCTCATACTCCCAACCAGTTAAGCATTTATGGATTCCATTGAACTATTTCAAAACCAAAAGTACTCCATGTCTAAATTATTCTGGACAAATGCAGTTCTACAGGGATGGTTTGCCATATGGTACTAGTCTATTTCATTGAAGGTGGTGCCAACCTTTTCTCATACAAGTTTTCTCTCTATTTCCAAATATAATTTAATGCAGCCAGAGGGTGTATACATAAATATATTTATGCACATATATGTATACATTTGTCCATAGATAAACACATATATAAATTTATGAACCCGGGAGAGTAGGTGGCTTTAAGAAATAACTTGTCATAATTCATGATGAGATATAAATGTTATGTTAAAAAATTCAAAAGGTAAATGCTAGCCTATATGGTTGAAGTTAAATACATTTAGGTTTAAAAGTGTTATAAGCATTTACTTTCCTTATTATTATTGTTTATTCTTTCAACATCTGCTAGCAACTTTCATCATTTGGAAGCTTAAAATTCCCTCTGCTGTTGTATATTGGGCACTAATCTATGAATTATGGTCTTAATATTTGTTTTAGACACTGAATGGTAAATTAACTTACCCATGGTCACATTTTATTGCTAGAGAAAGGACTTGTATTCAGTTCTTCCTGACTCCAAATCTTCCCTCTTATCCACTATGCAGTATTGTCATTCACTTACATTTTTTTCCATTGAAAGGGAAACATGCATGAAGACAAAGTTGAGTTATTAACATGTATTGCAAGGTGAAATAAGGTTGTAGGACTAAAATAAGTATTTTTCAGTGAAATTCATTTTTGTTTGATAGTAACTACCTGACCAACCTCATAAAAGATAGACAGAGTGAAAATAAATCTGAGCTATTCAAAAGTAGAACTGACTAACTCTAGAAGTGGTAAATTAACCATCCTACAGAAACGCCTACTTTAAAATTTCAAGAAAATAATTCATTATCACTTTACTAACAATATAGAAGGCCTTGTAGACAGGTAAAGAAAGAGGACTTGATTGCCTCAGGTCTCTTCCAATTCTGAGATTTTCATTTTTCTATTAGAAATTTTACAATGTAAAGGGCCCACTTAAAATGAGCACACTAAAGGGAATGATCTTATTTTCCTGTTCAGAAAACTTCTTGTCATTGAAAACCATTACAGTTATCATTTCTATGACAGCAATTATCACAAACAGGTAAGGGAATTTTAAAGATTCTCTTATTTACTGCTATTTCTTAAATTCTTTACAAAAAAAAACTGAAGGAAATTAAATTCTTATTTCAGTTCTTCCACTGGAACCATTTTTGTATGTAGATACTCTTGATTAACTGGTTCTCTTATTGGCTAACCATACCACTATTATTAAATCAATGAAGTACTAATTTGACTTAATAATGTCTTAAAATGTAACTATTTACTAATGTTCCTACACTATAAATGAAAGACTTTGTTCTATAAAACAGAATTATTCTGTTCACCTTTTAATTTTTTAAAAATAATTTCTTTAAACCTATTTGCAAAATATTCCTCAAGCCTGATTATGTGTCACAGTTTGCATTGCTTATGTGCTGCAAATCTAATTTTCAAGTTTTATTTCCAAATCATGATCCATTTACTTTTTTTAAACATTCTCTCATCATATTAATGTCTTATTTTTTGGCAATCTTATCCTTTGGAACCAAATATTTAAATATTTATCTACTCAAAGAAACATTTCAAAAAAGACAGTTTACTTATTCTGATGGTGAGAAGATTGTAAATGAAATATAATTTTTAACATGTGGTATATTGCAAGGAGAAATAAGAATAAGAATTTAGAAAATAGACAGCTTTTTATAGGCATCTCAATGTGGTTCCCATGTTTTATTTCAATTGAATTTTTAGAACATCAGGTATACCCATATTTGACTGGCAATTATCAAAACACATTTTAATATTGATGTTTTACTTTAATTCATAATTACTCATTCTTATATTTCCTTCAAGCATAGAAAATTCAGTATTTATTTTGAGGAAATCAAATATATAAAGATATAAATTTATAAAAGATAATTGGGAAGGGGCAGAGAATATTTCACTTTTAAAAGTATTCTTACTGAAAGCCATGATGAAGAAAAACCTTGGATATCATATTATAGGAAATAAACAAAAATAACAGTCCCCAAATCCTCAAACAAGAAAATAAAATTGAAATTGAAAAGAATTTACACATCACCTCCAGAAAGACATCTTCAAATGAAAACTTCCAAGAATATAATAGCTAAATTCAAAAGCTACCAAGCCTAGGAAAAAAATACTTCAAGCAGCCAGAAATAAACCATTCAAATACCATGGAGCTACAATCAGGATCATAGAGGACCTAGTGGCTTCTACATTAAAGGACTGTAAAGCATGCAATATGATATCCAGGAAGGAAAAGATCTGGGTTTACACCACAGAGTCAACTTTCCAGCAAACCTGAGTATATTCTTTCAGGGGAAAAAAACTCGAAATTCAATAAGATAGAAGATTTCCAAGCATTCCTGAGGAATAAGTCAAACCTAAACAAAAAAATTGAAGTCCAAACATGCAACACAAGAGAAGGCCAAAAAGGTAAATAAGAAAGAGAAATTTTTAGGGTATAAGTCTACATGGAAAAAAGATTTCTGTAATTCTCAAAAAATTACCCTTAGTACTATAGAAGATAGAAGGAATTTATTCAGAAAAATGTGGAGAAGTAAGCTGATGATAGGATATATTTGAAAATATGATGAAATGGAATATTATGTATGAATGATATATGTATACATATGAATGATATATAAAAATCAATCAAGGGCTGAAAGATAGGGTTGAACTGTGAGAAAAGGGAAGGAAGAGATTGAATGAAGTAAATTATATAACATAAAAGGCATGAAAATCATTATAGAGAGAGAAGGTATAGGATTTAAAATTAGTCTGCAATACTTCAAGTATTATTTTTATAAACATCGTTATCTAACAAAATAGAACCATGTGATTAAGTTTTTCTACCTGCTAGAAGGGGTAAATTTAGGTTGTTTTTTTTTTTTTTAACTGAATATAAATTTAGTTGGTCGCCAGGGATTAATTCAAATCCCAATAAAAATATCCAAGTCAGTTTGGGAATTTTATAGTGGTTTAATATATTTTTAATGCTATATAGATTTTTTTTTGGTTACAATAATCACTTTATTTCCCTCCCTCCCCTCCATCCACCCCTCCCGCAGGATATAGAAATGCTGATGACTTATGCGGGTTTATTTTGTATCCTGCAACTTTGCTAAAATTGTTGATTATTTTGACTATCTTTTTGGGTGATTCTCTAGGATTCTTAAAGTAGACCATCATATCATCTGCAAAGAGTGATAGCTTGGTATTCTCATTGCCAATTTTAATAACTTCAATTTCTTTTTCTTCTCTAATTGCTACTGCTAGTGTTTCTAGTACAATGTTAAATAATAGAGGTGATAATGTCCTTGTTTCACTCCTGATCTTATTGGGAATGCATCTAGTTAATCCCCATTGCAGATGATGTTTGCTGATGGTTTTAGATATATACTGTTTATTATTTTTAGGAAAGGCCCTTCTATTCCTATACTTTCTAGTGTTTTCAATAGGTATGGGTGTTGTATTTTGTCAAAGACTTTTTCTGCATCTATTGAGATAATCATGTGATTTTTTGTCGGTTTGCTTGTTAATATGGTCAGTTATGTGGATGGTTTTCCTAATATTGGACTTTAATGGAGAAGTATTTTATGAATAGATCTAACATTTATAATATGGGAAGCATTCTTATGCTTTAGCAGGTCCAAATAGTGTGATTTTGATGGAAAAAAAGAGGTTAATATGTATTCAAAACAATGAAATTCTTATACGATTTCCAAAGAACAAGAAATGAGACTAAATTTTTGTTAGGTGTAAATGAGAAATTCAATACACAGTCATCTTTTAACCAGCCAAATGAAGCTACTAAACATAAAATTCATTATAATTATTATTTTATATTTAGATATCATTTTAGATGAATAAGTTGCTTTGAAATATTGGAAATGGTTCTTTTCTTTTTAGTAACACTTTTTTAAATCAATATTTTTAAAAAATAGATCATTTGTGTTTTCAGACTAACCTTTAGCTTTCTATAAATTATAATATTAAATCAACCAAGAAGTTAAAATGAATATTTTTTTGCTTTAGAATGTTTTCATGGCTATCTATGTTCCCCTTGACTTGTTTATTCATATAACCTTTCATTTTTCACAATATTAATAATAAAGAATATTTTATATAAAGGCACAAAAAAGCAAAAGTTTGATATGTCATAATACTGTGGACAGTTTATATGACTTGTAAAATTTGGCTTTTCATTTTTTCCTCAACTCTTATATCTTAAATTTTACCTTTTACTTCAATAAGTCTGAAACATATACATATTAGCAAATAATAACTAATTGATAAATGTTTCCTATGTTACATTTCAAAAACTGGTTGATATTTTTGTTTATTTTCATATTTTATAGGTTCTTTTCCAATTCAAACGAATTATTTTTGCACTGTTTGAGAGGATAAATCAAATGTTGCAGAATGTATAGGATGCTTTTCAGTGCCTGGGGTAAGATTTCTGACATTAGTTTCCTGCCTGTGGACAGAATACACCTTAGAGGCTTCATATTCATTGTAAAAGGTCCCAGAATCCATTTACATCATGAGCAATGCCATTTTAATCCTTAACTCTAACAAGATATGTACTGTGACTATAAATTGGCAAACATGGATTCTGTCGAATTGTTGCATATGTCTTTCATATTCTGGGAAAATATAAAATATTTTCCAAATGCTCATAGATACTATTTTTTCAATAAAACACTCATTTATTAGCTCTTTTGGTCATCATTCTCATAGAATCTTTCTTCCTTTAAGGTAAAGTATAACAATCTATTTGGAGCCTTTTCTGATTCCTCCTGTCAACTAGTGCTCATCCTATCTAAATCATAACATTTAGCCATCTTGTATTTATTATTATTTTAATCTGGTTTTATATAGGCATACGTAAATAGATGGTATATAGACAGATAATTTATAGATTCACATGCTTTTTTCCAGAATACAATGTAAGTCCATAAGAGTAGATAAATTTCATTCTTTATGTTTGTATCCCAAGTGCCCAATTAGTACCTGGTACATAGAATGTACTTAGAAATTCTTTTGATTTTCAAATGATTTGTTCATTTTCTCACTCAGTGAATAATACTACATGAGAGTTTCTTAATTTTATACTCTAAAAAATTGATTCACATACTTGAAAATTTTAAAAGCTTTGATCTAATATATAATAAATTTCTCAGCATCCAGGTAATAATGGTATAAGGGCTAAGGTCTTTATGAAATATTTTATTAGTCATGAGACTTTTAATATTTTTACCAAATTTACATTTTTTTTGAAAATAGAGGTTTTCTTTTTATATGTACAAGACATGCTAATCCATTAGAAGTGAGGACACAGTACAAAAAATAAACATTTCAATGAATTCATCTGACAATTCTGCTTGTATTCATGACTTTTTGTTTTGTTTACCCAATTATAAAAATATAAACTTAGGGCTCTTGGACTGGTGATATCTATTTTGAGTCCTCTCCTCTATCCACTTCTCAATATCAGGGTGAGCAGGAAGAGGAAGGGGAGGGCCAGAGCCCACAGCAAAGAGTTTCATAATCTTGAATTCAGGAGTAGTATGAGGAGAGAAGAAAAAAGAGAAAGAAAAAATACAAATCCTAAATTACATACAAGGGTATAGGTAGGAGAGGAAACAACCTTATATATATATATATATATATATATACACACATATATATGTATGTATATATTCTTCCATCTTTGATGTTCTTGGTAAAAATCAAATAGAAGGTAAACCATACATGAAGACATTCTGGTTTCATGCAGGATGAGATGTAATTTCATGCTAAACTATATTTACATGCTGTTTCACATTAAGCAATTGGTTAGTAGCCAAGCTTTAAATGAAAACTTTTTTATCTTCTTTTTTTGCCTAAAGCCAGTGCTGAATGGATGGCCTTAATATGAATGTAAAAGTAACTAAAACATCAACATTGTTGAGAGCACAACACATGCAAACTTGTCTGTGGGTCACAACGCACATAAAATCAAAACACATTTTTAAAGAGGCTTTTTTTCCTTCCCCCTCTAGTCAAAATTCACCATATACAACTGGTTAATTCTTCAGAGCTTTATTTTGTTATAATTAACATGTCATACTAAAGTCACTTATTGAAACTATGTTTTCGGTGGTTTGCTGACATCCATAACATGTTCCTTCTATTCATCTTTGCTGAAAGCAATCTCCAATACCATCATAGTTGGAGAAACAATGTTTAACATTTAAGTATTAAGTAATATTTAAATGTATTTCTTTACAGTTATGCTTTTCAAGGAAAGATATGGTCAGAAACTTTAAATAGTTTAAGTTAATTAAAATTGTTTCTCATTTGTCTTGTATTTTGTATTCTCAGAATCGTAATAATGAGTTGTTTTGAAAAAAACTAGACATTGAATTTTTCCTTTGTTGCCTATTTCTTTGAGATGGCAGCATAAGCTACTCACCACGAAATAAGCTCTTGTTGATAAAAATAAAGAAAAATGCTCATGAAACAAGAACTAGAGTTATACATTTAAACAATCTTAATTTTGTCATAGATGATAAATATTAACTTTAAAATTCTGAAGTTTGTTTAGAAAGAACAAAATCAAATCCATTGTATTATTATGCCATTTTCTTATTTTTCAGCTGTTTTTCAGTCATATCTGATTCTTTATAACTCCATCTGTGTTTTTTTTTTTTTTGGCAAAGACACCAGTATTTGTTTATTTGTTTTCATTTCTTTATCAAGCTCATTTTACAGAGGAGAATTTGAGGCAAACAGGTTCAAGTGACTTGCCTGGCATCACACTGCCAATAATTGTCTGAGGTCAGATTTAAACTCAGGAATATGAGTCTTCTTGACTCTAGGACTGGTACTCTATCCATTGTACTGTGTAGCTAGCTGCCCACTGCACACTTTAACCCAAAATAAATTATTTTAATTAATTATTGAAATTTCTACTATTTCTAAATGATGTTGCTTTTTCTTCTGTATTACTTTTCTCAGGATTTTGTTAATCTCAGGAAAAAACATTACTTGATATTTGCTTAATATATGTGATGAAATTTCTGGTGAGTCAGTGTGGGAAATTGATTCTTAATTCTGGGAATTTATAAAACAAAAACATTGGTAAAGGCTTTTTTAAAAAAAGAAAAGCAATATTTTTTTTCATGTAAAGCTCAGTTTTAGGTAAAAGAAGAAAAGTAGAAATTATTTTCAATTTTCTCTTTTTTAAAAAACAATCAAATGTCACAGGTTTAACCTAGGATGTTCTATATTTGAACCCTTATGAAAATGGATATCTAGGAAAATAATAAATCTTTCTTCAGTAACATAATCACTCAATAGACATTTTAAATCACTAAGTGCCAGGTCCTGAAGATTTAAGAATAAAAATAAAAACACCAGATATGAAATAGTCCTTCACTTCAAAAAGCTCATTAATTAGCCAGTGTTTATTCTGTTCCTTTGTCTTTAAGGATCTTTGAAAAATTATGTGATGTTATGACCTAAGAGTTTGGAGAAAAATGTGAATAAAGAATTAAATCTACCTAGTAATAAAGAATTCACCCATAATATGAATATTCACCATAAATCATAAGAGGGTTAGATGGAAGATATAGCAGGGCCTTGGGGTAGAAATGATGGAGAGAAATAGTAGGGAAGTTCTATTTTGCATTGTGGGTACATTGATTTTTGGTGTGGCATTTTGCTTCATATAGTAAAACCTTATTAATGTTTTTCATTGTTGAAAACCACAATAATGATAGTCCATTTCCCTTCACCCACCCCTCAGAATACACACACATATCCATACATATATTCACATTTATACCCAATCATAATAACTAAGAGATTTCTTCACTTGCCTTTTTTTTTGCTTGTTTTATCTTGGTAATTGGCATGGAATTTACATGTGATATCTAGATTTCAATTGTAGTCACTACATATATTCAATTTGGTTGTATAACCATGTATTAAATTATGTAATTTGTTTATAGTTAAGCTCTCTAGATTCCAAAGAGTGCCCCTTTCCTTTGTTAGTTTAAATTTATCACTGTAGTGCACAGTATCTTTTTATAGTTTCTTGCATTTATAAAGTAAGTTATTAAATAAAAATGCTTCTATTTGACTTTTAAAATCTTTCCTAAATTGGCCTCAGTCTACATCTCTAGCCTCATTATACATTACTCCCCACTCTACCCAAACTAATATTCTTGTGTGACCCATAAATAATGTGGGACAACATATATGTTCTGGGACTTTTTATTGCCCCCATACAGTGCATGTAATGTATACCCCACCTTATTCTCTATTTCACAAAATCACTTCCTTCAAGATTACTCTTTGGTATTGACTTCTTAGTATTTTTTTGTGAATATATATATATATATACACACACACATTATCTCCTTCTGTAACATATAAACTCTTAAAGACCAAGGCTTGGTTCACATTTGTCTTCATATGCATAGCATCTAGTATAGTATCTGTCATATTATAGATATTTTATGTATGCTTACTGATTGATCAATAGCAATATATTATGCATCAAATACTATGCTGCTGCAGATACAAAAATTAAGGCTTAGTTATAGTTTTTGTAGTTTTTGAAATGTACTAGAGGAGAGATACATCACATATACAAACAAGATCTTTTAATGAACACTTACAAGAGTGTATAATAGAGCAGAAAGGATGTATAAATTATTATGCAAAATAGAAGGAAACAATATTTCTCAACTGATGAGTGGGGTAGGTCATGGAACAAGGTAAAGGAAACTTCCTGAAGAAATGTGCATTTAGGCTATGTCATATATATGTGTGTGTGTATATATATATATATAATATAATATATATATATATATATTACTATATACATACCCATCTATGCCTTTGATTTTATTAAAAGTTTAGTCTTGAACATTAACACAACCAAGGAAATTTGCTTGGTAACTACTTATGTAGATATTAATGTTATAGGATCATTTATTTCAAGAGAGAAGGAATTCTAGAGTCAATGTTGTTAAACCCCCTCATTTTCTAGATGAGGAAACTGTGATTTAAGGAGTTTAAGTGATTATCCATGGTCATAAATCTACTATGTGCCAGGGGCATCACTTCTACCCAGGGATTCCTCAATCCAGGAACATCACTATAATCTAATACACTAAGATTCTATAAATGCATAAAGTATCATAACAGGTTTTCAGCCTTTGTCATGATTAATTTTTTGTCCATTAATTTTCATTCATAGATACCTATCTACCATTGCTTTCATGTCTACCTAGTGGATGCTGCTAAATTATGACCCCAGATGAGAATGCAAATTGGATCATTAAGGATGGAAATAAAAGTGAAGAAATTTATTTGAAAAGGAATTATAGCAGCTCTAATGAATGATTGGCAAAAAGTGAAATTTGCTCACCATTGTAAATCGCCCAACTAAATGAATAAGCAGTTTATTACTAAGTTGTTGTTTTCTTTAAACAAAAATAATAAAATGTAAAGCTATATAGGGAATAGGAGACTTAGTAGACAATAGTAAAGATAAATAAGATGAAATAATGGAATAAACAAAAGTATCAAGAACTTATATTGTAATTATATTCGGCTTTAGAACTCTGATTTCAATATTATGATGAGCTTTTTCTTTCTCTTGACTTTCTCTCTTACCTCTATGCATCTTCCTTGAAATATACTCACCATGCTCTGACTCACTGTTCCTTTTCTTGAACCTCTTTTATGTATAGTTTTCATCCATTAAAATTTTGAATCCTTGAGGTGAGAAACTCTCTTGTATCTTTGGGATTAAAGGATTAATCACTTAATAAATATATACATGCTGCTGCTGCAATTAGAAACTATATAAAAGTGCCTTAATGCCTACTTTCAAAAGTAAAAAATGAGTAAAAAAATTCATTTTGGAAGTATGTGTCTGTTACATATATGAATATGTATAAATGAATGTATATATGAATAATGTGTACATAAAATATGAAGCATGAACTCTATTATTCAAGTTATAAAAAAGAACACCACTTTTTTACCAAAAAAAGGCCAATTAGATGGCACACTGGGTAAAATATTGGACCTAAAGTCAAGAATACATCTTTATCAGTTGAAATCAGACCTCAGGTATTCACTAGCTATGTGACCGTAGGGAAGTTACTTTACTCTGTTTGGTTTATGAAACAAGATTTTCCTTTTTAGTCTTTGTAAAATCATAATTCAATAAAATTTAGCAACATTTACAAAATTGATATTCTTTGCTGTAGGGATTATTTTTTTATAATTTATTTTAATAACATTTATTGGGTGTATACCAAACATCATCATTCTGAATTAATGACTGTGAAAAAATTCTCAGATTCTTTGCTAAATCTTAACATAATTTTTAAGTCCCCTAAATAGTAGCACAATATTAATAAAAATGGCACTTCTTTTTGAGGGTGACAATATGAGCATTCAAGGATGATCTGTTATCATTAATATCTTTAATTCTCTCTTCTAAGAAACTTGGTCAATACATTATTTCTCTTTAATGAATGTAAGTTCCACTTACTGATTTCATTAGTTATATCTTCACCATTGACATTTAAGTAAACTAACATTTTCATCCATTTCAATGAAATAGTGAATAAAGTTCATTAAAGCCATGTTATCATCTATCATTTAAATTCCTTTTGGTATCCTCTGCATGAACTCAATGTTTCCTGAGGGAGCTAGGTTGTACAGTGGATAGAGTATTGGACCTGAAATCAGGAAGATCTGCATCCAGTTTCAGATTTCTAGCTGAGGAAGTCACTTAACTTCTGATTGCCTGTTTTTTCATGTGTAAAATGGGAATAGTAATTGCATCTACCTTATAGAGTTGTTGTAATGATCAAAGAAAATGATATTTGCCAAGTGCTTGACATAGTGTCTGGAACATAGGCACTATATAAATGCTTACCCACCCCTGTTTTTCAGATAAATGGTCACATAATTATATATTGAATCAAATTTATAATAATGTAATCTATAATATGATACAATTTTATTTTATTTGGAAATTGTAGTCTTTTTAAAGGGGGCAGTTAGGTAGCACAGTGAATTGAGTGCTTGACCCAGAGTTGGGAGACATCTTCTGAGTTCAAATCCGTCCTAAGAGACTTAATAGCTATGTGACCATAGCAAATCATTTAAGCCTCTTTGCCTCAGTTTCCTCATCTGTAAAATGAACTAGAAAAGGAATTGGCAAATCACTTCAATATCTTTGCCAAGAAAATTCACAAATAGGACTGAAAATCAACTGAACAACAGTAGTCTTTTAATATGAATGTAATGTTAACACAAAATGAAAAGAATATTTGTTTTGTTTGTTTTAATAGTTGTGATTTAATTTATATTATTCATTCTCATCCTGAGTAACAGAGCACACCTATAAGGCAAATTGCTTGAAAAAGAGTATAATTTGTGACAGTGGCCATTTAATTTCTGCCAGTTAAATCCTGAAATGTTAAACATATGTTAATGAATATTTCACTATGCTCCAGGCTAAACATTCATAATATACAATATTTTGCATCTTGTGTCACCATATTTCAATCTCATTTTCCTCTTCATTTTTATTCAGTTGAAAAGTGAATATAATGAAAAATTGCCAACTTCTAAAGCAAGCACAGGCTGTCATCTTTATGTTGTCAGGCCCTTCTCCTATGGCACATAGTATAATATTTTCATTCTTGTGGGTGTTCAATATTAACTGACAGTAATTGATAAAATTGGCTGGTACTCTGGATTCCATCTGAAGTCACTTTCACTGGGACCTCTTTACCATATTTATTGCTTCTCTCGGTAGCATTATTAATTTCACCCATCCAGAAGCCCTTGCCCTTTAAATAAATATAGGTTGACAAGAGAAAAGGATAGAAGAGAGGGGAAAAGAGAAGAGGAGGGAACAGAATAGGACAGGGCAAGATAGGACAAGAAAGGAAAGACTCTAATTCCCCACATAAACTACTCTTTTTTTCCCTACTGTATTTTTGGAATGTGTGTATAGTCTCTATTTATTCCTCATTTTATTCTCTTCCAAACCTTCTTCAACCCTAGCATTCTGTCTTTTGGTCCTCCTACTCTAAAGGAATTGCTCTTTCGTTGTTCAATAGGATTGAGGCAGGATGACCCATTAGAAGAGAGTGCTACACTGGAATTCAGAAGAATTGAGTCCAAAATATTACTCTTCTCCCTCCTATTCTTTATGTGATCTTGAGTCAATCATTTAGCAACTCTAAGTCTCATTATTAGTGTACACATGGAGCCTCTTCCTATTCTATATCTAAGATCATTCTTATCTATCTCTACTCATACCCCCTATTTTGCCCCATTTTACATTAAATTCGGTAGGAATTTGGTAGTGGTAAGCATTGCTTACTAATGTAGTCAGCATGTATTGATTGCCAACTGTGTACAGAATATTGTGTTACATGATATGAGAGAAAAAAAGATGTATTAGAAAAAGAAACATTGTAACAAAAGACTTGGATTTTGGTGCCAAATAACATTAGAAGATTCATTTAATGTCTTAGATCCTTAGTTAACTCATTTATCAAATGAGGATGATATTTTATAGTCTGTCTGCTGTACAGTGTTATTTAGAATATAAAACTATTTTCATATTCTAAGCTGTGAAGCATAGGGAAAATAAAGATATGGAAAACATATACATACATATCTGGAGTACATATGTATGTATAAATAAATATTAATCACATTAATTTTTTGGAAAATAGACTTTTATGGAGGAAAGCCTAAATAATTGAGGGCTATAATAGTAAAATTAGAATAAAATTAATATTAGGTAAGAAGAGAAAGTGCTATATTATTTGAGTATGTTCCTCAATGCTTTGGTGAATGTCATCTCATTAGTGTGAGGAATCCCTTCAACGGTATAAATACAATCAACTCAGCATTTTATCTTATGCAAATCTTGTTATTATTTCTTATAAATAATCCAGAGTATCCACTCCTTCATGGTTGTGGACTCCCTCTATGTTGCTCAATGTTACATGGCTACAAGTGAAGCATAAAAACTATCTAACTACGCATTATTAATTGTGTTCAACCACTTACTTTTCTGGCAATAATATTGGGTTTTTGTTGTTGTTCAGTCATTTTTTGTCATATCTGATGCTTTGTCACCCCAAATGGGGAATTTTCTTGGCAAAAATTTTGGAGCAATTTGAAATCTCATTTTACTGAGGAAATTGAGCTAAACAGTCACACAGCTAATACTCTGAGCATGTAATAATCTGAACAATAATAATCTGAGCCCACAGGTGAACTCAGAAAGGTGAGTCTTCCTAACTCCAGCTTTGCCTCTAATGATGGTTTTAGCATATAGTTATTTGTTGATTTAGGCTAGACATACTCTTAATAGATCTCTCCATTTCACTTTGAATGTCCTGAGATTTTGGTTTTTCCTAGTCTGTGAATCATCATGTGAAAAATACCAGTGTTAAAAATATGGATTTTTCCTTTATGGAGAAACTTGGATTAAATTTTTAAAAAGTATAAATCCTCAAAAGCAATGCATCCCATTTCATCTTCCTGTTTGACTTTTTTCTCAGTACATTGTCTATTTTCAGCTAAATACCCCCATGTACACACACCTGAAATAGATGTTTACATACACATATATGAATAAAAAGTATTCAAAAGATTTATGTCTAACCTAGTCATAGAAGACTGAAGTAGATGAATTTAAATCTATTCATACAACATATATACCTAAGTATGTGTATATATGTACATCTATATATATATGCACACACATATGTATGTGTGTATACATACATTATCTCCTACTTGGATTTCCTGTGACTAGATTAAGCTTAAATCTTTTGAAGATATTTTATTCTCCTTGATGAAAATATAGTGTTCCTAGGGCTTGAAGCAATGAGCAAGTCAAGTAACAGATTTTTATTAGATGCTCTCAAGACAATAAACCATTGTTAAATGCATGTTATAACATAAATGTTATACCAAGTGATAGACATACAGACATAAGTAGAAAAGGAATCTCTGCCTTCAAGATGCTAATATTCTAATGGGGACAATAAGATATAAACATGAAAAGAAACTGAAAAACCTGGATGATGGAGGAGGATGTAGTTATGTGATGACATGATAGAGAAATTTGGAACATTAGGAATGGAACCTGAAGGGAAATTAAGACATAACCAGCCTAGATCTTTTCCAATGTGATAAGTCCAGAGGCCAAGCAAATTTCTTCTATGAGAGGCCTACTGAGTAATGGGAGAGAAATTTTGGAACTGAAGTGGAAACTATAAAGAATATTAATACCTTCATCATCTAAACCATTCATTTCTCTGTTTTTTTATATTTTGAATTTATCTGTTTGTTTGTTACATTTAAATTACCACATATCTATCTCCTCTTATACAGTTTAAAATCTGGTACTTTGAGACCTCTTTCCTATATATTTTAAATTAATTCTTTGATACTCTTGGCCTTTTGTTCTTCCAAACATATTTTGTTGTTTTTTTTCCTAGTTCAATAAAATATTTTTGGGGGTAAATTTGGGATGGCATTGAATAGCTAGATTAGTTTAGATGGATTACTATTTTAATTATATTTACTCTGATCACCCATGAACAAATAATATTCATCCAAATGCTTAAATTTGACTTCATTTGCAAAGAAAGTATTTTATAACTATATTCATATACTCCCTGATATGCCATCCATTTAATTTCCAGCTAGTCAGCATTATGTGAATCTGAATTTAATAAGTCCCTCAGATCAAATAAAACATCTACATTTTCTCTTCCTGTTATAACAGTGATTACTCTAACCCTTACTTCCTAAAGGCAAGATATGATACATTTCATCTCTTCCGAAAAGGTAGAGAGTATCTAGAATCTACAACTAGCTCAAATCTGAATTATGTTCCCTCAGTTTTAGGGGTCCTGGCATGCCATTTCCATTTAACTACTCAACATCCCGTTTATTTTTACAAAGGAATATATACTTCAAAAGTATAGCAAGCAGAAGCATACAAACATTACCCTTGACACCTCAGTCATCATCCCACCTACATACTCTTTTTTTCTCTGGGATCAAAAAGGGTGTAGGGGGAATACACATTTATATAGCCCCTATTATATTCTGTGCTAAGCACATTGTTCAAATATTATTTCATTTGATATTCACATCAAACCTCAAGGAAGGTGTTATTATTATCCCCCTTTTATAAGTGAAGCAACAGGTTGACTAAGGTTAACCAGTTGCCCAGGGTCACACAAATAATAACTGTCTTGGGCCAGATTTGAATTTAGCTCATTTTGACTCTTGGCTCAGTGCTCTATCCAGATCACCTACTTGTCTCCAATGAGGAACAGGAGGTAAATTAGATTCATAATTTAACTTACTTCTTATATATCATTAGTCCCATTGTTTTCCAAGTGCAAACAAAGCCTCACTGAGCTTTCTTCTCTACACTTGGTTGCTTACACTGTTCAATCTATTATAACAAAATGAAAATATATTATAAAGGTACAATTAATACATATAATATGAAATGATACCAAAAAGGCATGTCATTTGATCTGAAAATTAGAAATGTTAGATGGTATATGCATTGTACTTAAATCAAGAATTTCCAAATTGTATTTCATATTCATGATACTTAGTATGTTTCCTGTGAATTGATAGTTAAATTTCTAAGTTGTACATATTTGCTCAAATTATTAGGATTTAGTGAACATTATAAAAGTATATAAGCTTAGTAAATTAATTTTGCCTGTTTCAACTGCAAATCTTATTTTGAATTTATCAAATGAGGAGACTATATTCTTTTTTCCCTCAAAAATTCATTAATACAGTAAATGATATAGGAGAAAGAATAATGCCCTACTACTAGTAGAAATCTGATAGTATTGTCTATAGAAAAATAGTGGTCTTGGTTCCTCACCAACATAGCAATTTATCTAGTGATATTATAAGAGCAAATTCAGCTTTGATAGTGGTAGGTGATGAGTACACTTAATTTGATCCTTTTAGGTGCATTAGGTGGTATTTGTTTTTCTTATTTTCTCTTCCTTTAAAATATTATTTTACTTTTTCTGTCCAAATGAAGAAAAAAATTAATAAATTTTCACTAACTTATATACGAATTTCAGTTTGCAAAGTTATTCTAACTAATGCAAGTACTAAAGTCTTTGTTATCTCTTCCAACTTGTTTTAACACAAAATTTGGGTGGGATGTTTTATTTTACTGCCTTAAAACAGTTATGATACTGTTAAAAAATCAATCAGAACTATAGAATGTTAGACTTTTAAGGAATCTTAGGGATCATCTAGTCCCACAACTCTGAACACACTTCTACATTGAGAGATATTATTCATAAAAATAATTTTATTTCTTCTATTGATATTTAAAAAATTCCCATATGTAACAAAAGTATTATATTTCTAATACAGGGTTATAGGATAGTATAATAGTTATAGCATTTACATTCAATCCTGAAAAGTGATACTTCATATCTGCAGAGATTGGTGAGAATTATGTTTTTTTTCCTCTTGCAAAAATGTCTCATTGACCAAAACAGCTTGCTTGAGCATCAGGAAAAAAGAAGCACTTTTCCTCCCTGCATTTGGAAAGAATTGAAGAGTTATCATTACATCTTGGATCAGGTTCAAAATATTTCTTACTCACATTTGGATGCAAAAAAAAAATTCTCTTCTAACATAGAAGATAATTGGCCAGATGGACTTCCAAATCCACACCTGGATCACCACAATGTTTGCCTAGAACAATCAAAATGCATGACTGATGACATTTGTACAATGTGAAGTTATAATTACATGTTAAGGGTTTTGTAGAATGATTTATTGCTCTGAGCAACAGCTGCTAGAACTCCATCTCTACTTCACGTAAATTATCTAGAAATATCATTGAAATTACAGAACATTTTCAAATGAACCAGGCTAACAAGAAATACAAAAACAACCAAAAATCATCAGGTGTACATGATTCTTTCCTTTTGTATAAATATAGAAGCAGTGATCTAGAGGAAACCAACACACACACACACACTATCCAAAGACTCCTTACCAATTTATATTTAAGCATCTTTGCAATCAATAAAATGTTAAAAATTTTTGGCTACTCACTTTGGAAAATCTTTCTGCTGACAGGATATATCACTTCAATGAAATGATTTTATGAAGTCAGTTCTACAAACATTTATTAACTAATGTTTTCAGAACATCATATTAGCCATTCAATTGATTTCAAAGATTAAGACTTTATTTTTTCATGGGACTTGTAATCTACTAGTATGACATGACACATACACAAATAACTATAATGCAAAAACATTACATGAAAGTATAAGCATGTTATGAACAAAGTGTCATGTGATATCCAAACTACAGAAGATCTTTATTAATGATTTAGCCAAGACTTTATCAAAGATATGATATTGAAGATGGGTTTTAAAGAATAAGTGACCATTAAACAATTTGAATGAAGAATACTTTAGGCTTTTTGTGATTAATGCCATCAGGTCAGAGATATAAGAATGAAAAAAATGAAAATATTTGAGAAATTTGAGTATTTATTATTAGTCAGTTGTTATTGTTGTTTCTGGTCTGAATTAATACAGGGAATATGAAAACTAATTGTATTGAGTACTAAAAGTACATAACATTTTGAAATTTTAAATTAAAAAATAAAAAACATATTTCTTTTCTAGGGAATTCACAATGGAGAAATTATTTCTATCAATGCAAATCTGTAACTGTTCTTTAACGCATTTTCTTAGAGCATTATTTAAGTCCCTACAATTTAAGATATTTTCATTTTTTTCATTCTTATATCTCTGACCTGATGGCATTAATCACAAAAAGCCTAAAGATATATAATTTCAGTATAATATTTCAATAGCAAATCTGGTTATTTTGACCAAAGAAAGATGCCAATATATGTTGGGCATTCATCTGGGTTTTGGAATCAGAATCATTTGGTTGGGTCTCTATATTTTAAATTAGACCATCTCATTTTGAATTTTTTCACTTCATTTTTGCAAAGCAGATAATTTGAAAAACATTTTTTTTCTTCATTTGGATCTGGAATTCCTAATGATGAAATTCCATCCCAAAAATCAGACGTTATTTTCACCTTCTTATAGAATTTGCTGTGACAGTGAGAGATTAAATAATGTTCCAAGTTATATGACTGGTACATGTCAGAGAGGGAACTTGAATTCAGGTATACCAGTCTATGAAGAGAGCTAGGAGGCACAATGTATAAAGTGGAGCACTTGGAGTCATGAAGATATATTTCAAGTCTGGTCTCAGACACTAACTAGCTATGTCACCCTGGGCAAGTCTTTTAATTCTGTTTGCTTCAATTTCCTCATTTGTCAAATGAGCTGCAGAAGGAAATGGCCAACCTTTCCAGAATCTTTTCCAAGAAACCCCCAAAATGGAGTCATGAAAAGTTGAACAGAACTGAATCATCTGAAAAAGATGAAAATAACTACCTATGAAGCCTCCATATCCACCAAAATTTACTGCCTCTTGTGATGGAAAATATAACTTAAGGAATATGAAAACAATTTTTGAATACTGAAGGTATTCATTTATTCAATTAAAAGAAAAACAAAAATCCCTTGAAGCAAAAAGTGAAATATGAATCTAATGTTTACAATATATTTCATGATACTTAAGATAGAATAAAGTTTGAAACATTTGCTAAACTTTCCTTTCAAATTCATGGTGGACAACCCCAGGAATATTTACAAAGGGCAGAATAATGGAATACAAAACCCTGGCAGGTTTTAATTTAATAAGCTGCAAATTATTTACCTGTTGTCTGTATAAGTATTGTCCAAATATTAGCCCAGCTAATTTGAGAGGTCCATCACAGGGTTGATCACAGGGTGATGATATTTTGGGCTCTAATAACTTTGGGCAAGGGTGGTAAAGATTTTGGGGAGAACTGTTTATAGATTTCTAGTTATTTTTGAATAGCTATCTTAGGACTATTGATAGAAAGTTAAGAGAGAGAAAAAAAGGAAAAAGACACATCTAAAATTCAAGGTCAATACTTCCCCATGTTGCTTCTAAAGTATACCATGTTGCTTCTAAAAAGACAAGAAAGACTTCCATTTTGCCCCATTGTATATTCAGTTACATTGGTATATTGCTAAGCTCTGTTTTATATGCTTCCTAACTGTGTGAACTTAGACAAATTGTAGCCTCAGTTTCCTTTTATGACACATAGAAATCATGTTAGTACCTACCTTATGGTTGTTATGAGGATTTAATGAACTAAGGTATGGAAAGTATTTTGCCAACTTTAAAGTATGACCTAAATGCTAATAATTATGTTACCACTCCTGCTGCTGCTACTACTATTACTACTAGAAAATTAGCATGATGTAGAAAAACAGAAATCCTGATAGAAATATACAAAACTTTGATTTGAAGGGAAACTTTTTTTACAATGATTATTTTATTCTCTATATTTTGGGGAAAGGAATGGGATATCAGATGATTTAAGAAGGAGCCAAAAATTTAGGCTTGACACATTCTATGCAAACTTTTTATGATGTGTCAAATAATGGAAGCATATTATTCTCTCCCCCTGACAACTAAAAAAAAAAAAAAAACAAAACTCTCCACCAAAACCAATTCAGGTATTTGAACTGTCATTCCAGAAGGAAATTATTTCAGTTGCCCTTCCTTTTCCCATTATTAATTTTTTAAACCCTTTAAACCCATCATAAAGTCAATAACAAGCATTAGTTCCAAGACAGAAAAGTAGTATGGGCTAGGCAATGGAGGTTAAGTGACTTGCCCAGGGTCACACAGTTAGAATGTATTTGAGGCCATGTTTGAACTAAGAAAAGAATATGAGGGGAGAGACCCACAGCTGCAGATAGTGGTAGATTCACTCAGGGATCCCCCTGAATACACAGCTGGGTATTCTAACCTCAGGTTAGTGAGAATGAAACTGAATCACTTTTTCTCACTGGGTCAGTTGAGCAAACACCTTGGAGAGAATTGATATAAAAACAATATCTCTTTTATTTTAAGAAGGAATACAAACTGATGATCAGAACAAGAGGTCCCTAACGCTAAGGGATCTAGCTAATTTCCCACAATCCTCTACATCCCTCTCAAGATGGAGGAGCCTTCAGGTCTTCCAACTAAACAGCTCCCTGTTTTCTATCTAGGTGTCCCCCAAACTGACTAAGCTACCTATCTATGACCCTCAGTAGTTGGTTAGATTATTCTTCAAAAGCTCTCTCCAAAAATTGTTATGAATGAACTCCAATGGCTAAGTTCACCCCAGGGGGTCTGACCCTTGAGGTAAAACCTAAAAGTCAATCTGACAGGATTTTTTTAGATAAAACCTTCTGAAAAGCATATCAGATATGGTCATATCATTTTCTAGATCTTTCCATATCAAACAGAATACCTCAAAAGATGAATTAGGGGGTGTATTCCTTCTCTACAATCAAGTTGAGGCAGATGATCTAAGACAAGTTCACCATTCCCAGACAGGAAGCTCCTCAACCTCCAACAGGAAGTCACTACTCTCTAGTAGTTGTCACTTACAAACTGTTCCTCCTCTGTCTTCTGCCTGCTAAAATCCTTTCCCTTGAGTTCCTAGTATGTGCCTTAAAGACAGCCTTCCACTTCTCTTAATCATCTCCTATCTCTATCCTTTTCCCATTAAAGAACCAAAGACCTCCCATCCCAAGTGTGGCTTTCAATCCACTGAGCCATCTAGTTGCCCCCTTTAATTTTTTTAAAATTAAGCTTTTATTTTTTTTCAAGGTGGAAATATTACTGAGATATTGATTATGTATTTTAGAAGACTTAGATTCATGCTATTTTGTTATGAGAATGAGATCATCATCTGGGCTTTATTACTGAAGAATATTGGCAATTGAAGCCATTATGTTGATATTTATTTCATTCATTATATTGACAGAATATCTTCCTCCTCTAAGGAATTATATATCTATTTAAGAAAGTGAGACATAATTCCAAATCATACTCATTTAGTTGATGACATATTTAAAAAGATTACATAGCATGCAGGGTCCTAAACAGGCCAATGTGTTAATAAATACAGCCTCACAAGAGATTTTTTCTTTTGGTCAAGAAATCTTCTCATGTTATAATGGCAACAGAGTTGACAATGATAGATTGAAATGTTTTTGAGGGTTCTTTAGCAATCTTCAATTAATGCAGAATTCTTCTGGAATAGCATTAAACTAAAATTGAGTTTGTGAGTCAATATAGGGCAGTAGAGAAGATATTTATTCTGGGATAGAATAACATCACTTATCCATGTTAAACTTTTGTCTTGTCCACAAAAAAGTCCATAGTGGCAGTAGCAACTACAGATGAGACCAAGATGATGAAGGAAGAAACCAACTATTTAAAAACAAATACATAAATAAGCAAATAAATGAAAACAAATAAGCCAACAAACTAGTTAAGTCATCTTCTCAGGGAAAGGATAAGCCTAAAGTTAGAAATACTATCAAGAAAGCTCTAGGAACTGAATTTTAATTCAATGTTGAATTGGATACAGAGATGCAATAGGCACCTTTGCTGACCTAGTAGGACTTCAGGGTCACATTGGCCGAAGAGTTTCTTCTTTTACAATCATTTCTGTAATTCTTATTTGGCTATTAAGCTCCATCATTGTTGTTCAGTTCTATTTTGATTCTCCATCATTTTATTTGGAGTTTTCTTGGCAAAGATACTGAAATGATTTGCCATTTTCTTCTCCAGATCCTTATATAAATAAGGATCTAAGGAAAACAGAATGTAGTGATTTATCTAGAGTCATGTAGCTAGTTAGTTTCTTAGACAGATTTGAACCCAGAAAGGTGGATCTTCCTGTTTTCAGAACCCATACTTTATCCATGGTCTTACCTAGCTGCCCACTATTCGATAGTAGCTAAATTTTTGATTGTTCAAACTATATCTCTCCACCTCCCCAAAGACCAAGGAACACGTGGTATCAGTGGTACATTAGAAAATAATTAACAATTGACTGAAAACAATGTGCACATGACACTTTTTATTGTGAAGTTTAATATGCATTATCAATATTTTATAAATTATTTTCTTTAGATAATAATAAAAATCTTAGCATTAGAGGACATGATTTATTTCTCTTTTTAGGCAAACAAATGATAGATTTTCTTATATAATAACAATAACTTATATTGGGATAGGGGTAGGAAATTGAGCTGTGATTTCATTGGTAGAGGTAACTCTACTAAGAAACTTACTTTACCAGTATATCCTTTTTGCAATTTATTCTAACTCAAGCCACTGAGGTTAAGTAATTTCCCCATGGTTATAGTCAGGGAAAGGCACAGGTCTTCCTGGTTTTGAGGCCTACTCTTGACTTAATATGTGATTTCTGAATGTTTTTTATAAAAGTATTCTTACATTATTATAGTATAGAATATAGTATAGAAGTGAGGAAATGGGTTTGGAGAAGGCAAGTGACTTGCATTTGAGGCAGCTTGGTGTCATAGTGGTGAAAACACTAGTTGTAGAGTCAGAAAGATTTTGAGTTCAAGTCTGGCTTCATATACTTAGTGACCCTGGGACTCTGGGCAAATTACTTAACCTCTATCTGCCTCTGTTTACTTACCTATCTTATTCAGTCATTTTAGTTCTGTCCAACTTTTCTTGATCTTATTTGGAGTCTTCTTGGCAAAAATGCTGAAGTGGTTTTTCCATTTTCATCTCCACATTATTTTAAGGATAAGGAACTGAGACAAACAGATTTGAGTGACTTGCCCAGGCTCATTTCCATAGTATCTGAGGCCAGATTTGAACTCAGGTAGATAAGTGTTCCTGACTTCAGGCCCAGCACTATCTCCTGTAACACCTAGTTGTCTATTATTTGTAAAATGTACAAATAATTGCACATACTTCCTGAGGTTATAATGAAGATAAAATGAGAACTTATGTATAAAGTACTTAATACAATGCTTCATCACATACTGCATATTTAACAAATGTCTCTTTGTATAACTAATAGGTCAAAGTGAGTCCTCAGACCTAAATAATCAAATGCAATTAACCAGTAAACAAGCATTTAGTTAATGTTTACTATGCACCAGGGCATTATGCTGGGGGCACAAGAACATCAATTTAAAGAATCTCAACCCTTAGAAAGGATTGAAGATTATGCACACACACACACACACACACACACACACACACACACACACACACACACCCCAAATAAAAGATAATTTTGAGGAGGAAGGAGCAATAAAAATTTGGAGAACAGAAGTCAAAAGTAGTAATGTTGCATTTAAGGAAACTAGGAATTCAAAGCCACTACTGTGAATAAACTTGCATTCAAGGTATGAGGAGCAGCTAGAAGAAAGTCAAGGAGATAGAGATGGAATATATTACATAGAGGAACAGAAAGACTTTTTCTAGGCCATTATGTTTGTGAAGGGGAGTAGTGTGCTACCAGCTTGGAAAGGTAGATTGCAACAAGGTTGTTAAGCATTATGACAAACTGAGAAAAATTATATTTAATCTTAGAAGTAATAGGGAGCCTCTGGTGTTTATTAAGTGGGGGACTAATGAGATCTTATCTGAGTTTCAGAAAAATTATTTTGACAGCTCTATTGAAAGTGAATTGAAGTAGGAAGAAATATGAGGCAAAGAGAAAACTGAATCATGCTATTTTTGTCATATATTTGGGGGGATATATTTACCTATAAGTTACATAATAATAGGCACTTATATAAAAATAAAATTTATATTGCCCTTAAGTCATACTCATAATTATTAGTTTCAATATCCAAATTACAATATAGCGACTGTGTGTTTCCATTTACTTTTATGGAAAATGGAAAATGAACTATTAATAACAAAAATGATATGGAGTAGGTATAATGTTTCTTTTTGTTTTGTCTTAAAGATAATCATCTATTTTCAAGATCTGGAGAAGCAACCATTTGCAAATAAAAATCTGAAATATAACCATACTGATTTTCTATTCTGATATTTGTTTGGTACTTGGATTTGTTAATCAGAAATAATATTCAATTAATTCTTTAAAAGTAGTTAACATTATTTGGCATCATGCCATTACTCTTGGCTTTATCTTTTATATTTTTATTTTAAAATAATAAAAATATCTGTATATAATCACTTCACCAATTTGGAGTTACATAATCCCCCAGTTAGTGAGACTTTCTGTTAGTACCACTTAAAGTCTAATCAATTGGATGCAAGTCATGTGATCTAAGGGAACTTCTCTTAAGAGATCAAAGTGTAACAGATATTCCATAGAAGTAGTATATTTAACAGCTCTTGAATTAACTGAATAGTTCCGGTTGTCTATGTCTATGCCTACCAGGTTATTTAAAACTTTAGAACCATTAGTAAAAATATGATCACTGACATGGAGCTGAAAGAGCTGCAAAGATAATTCAGGACACTTGTCTTCTCATTTATACCTTTGTTTTGTTTATTTTTAATTTTTTTCTTTTCAATTGAAAGGTTTTTTTAATTAATCAATTTAGAATATTTTTACATGGTTATATGATTCATGTACTTTCCCTCTCCTCCTCACCACCCCACCCCCATAGTCAACTTTCAATTACACTCAGTTTTACATGTATCATTGATCAAGACCTATTTCCATATTATTGATATTTGCACTAGGGTTATCATTTAGAGTACATACATCACCAATCATATCCTATCAACCCATGTTATCAAGCAGTTGTTTTTCTTCTATGTTTCTACTCCCAGTTTTTCCTCTGGATGTGGATAGTGTTCTTTCTCATAAATCCCTGAAAATTGTCCTGGATCATTGCATTGCTGCTAGTAGAGAAGTATATTATATTCAATTTGAAATAGTATACTGAAATTATATATATATATATATATATATATATACATATATATATATATATAAAACTAAAATAGTTTATTTAGATAAGGGAGGAAGGGAAGGGAATTGAGATGATCTATATTAAAACTATGAATAACCTCCCCCCAAAATCATGTTGATAACCTATACTATTTAACAGTTTTCTACCTATTGTTCTAATTTCTACAACTATCTTAGTTAATATATAAAAGTGATAAAAATTGAAGGTAGAAGAACAGGGCTCAAAGGAAGGTCTCACTGACGGTTGTCCTCTTGAGTCTTGAGCAGCTCTGTTGGAAATCACTCTCAGCATCAACAGGATCCACAGGGACAGGCTGGATTATAAGGAAAGCCATAAGAGAGAGAAATCTAGCTCTCTAGATCCACTGCAGGAGACTAGAAAGAAACTCCTCTTCCTGCCTCCTTAACTGTCTCCCTCAGAAGCAGAAACTGTACTTCTCAAGAGTTCTGGAAACTTCTTGCTTCTGCTTTTCAGCATTGCTCTTGCTACTGTTAATTTCCCTATAACAAATTGTACTACAGTGTATCAGTCTCTGTGTATAATGTTCTCCTGGTTCTGCTCCTTTCACTCTGCATCAATTCCTAGATGTAATTCCAGTTCACATGGAATTCCTCCAGTTCATTATTCCTTTGGGCACAATAGTATTCCATCACCAAGAGGTATCACAATTTGTTAAGCCATTGCTCTATTTAAGGGTATTCCCTCATTTTCCAACTTTTTGCCACCACAAGGAGCACAGCTATAAATATTCTTGTACAAGTCTTTTTCCTTATTATCTCTTTGGGGTACAAACCCAGCAGTGCTATGGCTGGATCAAAGGGCAGACAGTCTTTTAGTTCCCTTTGGGAATAGTTCCAAATTGCTATCCAGAATGGTTGAATCAATTCACAACTCCACCAGCAATGCATTAATGTCCCAATTTTCCCACTTCCCTTCCAACATTTATTACTTTCCTTTGCTGTCATGTTAGCCAATCTTCTAGGTGTGAGGTAGTACCTCAGATGTGTTTTGATCTGCATTTCTCTGATTATAAGAGATTTAGAACACCTTTTCATGTGCTTATTGATAGTTTTGATTTCTTTATATGATAAATGCCTATTCATGTACCTTGCCCATTTATCAATTGGGGGGTACCTTGCTTTTTTGTACAATTGATTTAGCTCCTTATATGGTTGAGTAATTAGACCTTGGTCAGATTTTTTTATTATAAAGATTTTTTTCCCAATTTGTTGCTTCCATTCTAATTTTGTACAAAACCTCATTAATTTAATATAATCAAAATTACTTGTTTTACATTTTATAATTTTTTCTAATTCTTGTTGGGTCTTAAAATCTTTCCTTTCCCAAACATCTGGCAGGTACACTATTTTGTGTTCACCTAATTTACTTATAATTTCCTTCTTTATATTCAAGTAATTCACACATTCTGAATTTATCTTATTGAAGATTGTGAGATGTTAATCTAAACCTAATCTCTCCCATACTGTTTTCCAATTTTCCCAGCAGTTTTTGTCAAAAAGTTGATTTTTTGTCCCAAAAGCTGGAATCTTTGGGTTGTTCATAGACTGTCTTACTGAGGTCACTTACTCCAACTCTATTATAATGATCTTCCCTTCTCTCTCTTAGACAGTACCATATTGTTTTGATGACCACTGCATTCTAGTACAGTATAAGACCTGGTACTGCTAAGCCAACTTCCTTTACAATTTTTTCATTATTTCTCTTGAAATTCTTGATCATGTGTTCTTCCAGATGAAATATTTTAGAGTTTTTTCTAGTTCAGTAAAACGTTTCTTGGTAATTTGATGAGTTTTGCACTAAATAAGTAGATTAATTTGGGCAGGATGGTCATTTTTATTATGTTAGCTTATCCTACCAATGAGCAAATAATATTTTTCCAATTGCTTAGATCTAGTTCTAATTGTGTGGAAAGCTTTGTAGTTGTCTTCTTATGATTCAAGTGTTTGTCTTTGTAGATAGATTACTAAGTATTTTATATTGTGTAGGATGATTTTAAATGGAATTTCTCTTTCTAACTTGCTTGCTGAGATGTGTTGGAAATGTATAGAAATGCTGATGACTTATGCGGGTTTATTTTGTATACTGCAACTTTGCTAAAGTTGTTGATTATTTTGACTACCTTTTTGGGTGATTCTCAAGGATTCTTAAAGTAGACCATCATATCATCTGCAAAGAGTGATAGCTTGGTTTCCTCATTGCCAATTTTAATACCTTCAATTTCTTTTTCTTCTCTAATTACTACTGCTAGTGTTTCTAGTAAAATGTTAAATAATAGAGATGATAATAGGCATCCTTGTTTTACTCCTGATCTTATTGGAAATGCTTCTAATTTATTCCCATTGAAAATGATGGTTTGAGATATATAATGTTTATTATTTTTAGGAAAAGTCTTTCTATTACTATGCTTTCTAGTGTTTTAAATAGGAATGAGTATTTTGTCAAAGGCTTTTTCTGCATCTATTGAGATAATCATGTGATTTTTGTCAGTTTGCTTGTTAATATGGTCAATTATGTGGATGGTTTTCCTAATATTGAACCATCCTTGCATCCCAAGTGACCCTCATGGTCACTTGCTGGAGTCTTTTGACTAGTATCCTATTTAAGTTTTTTGCATCTATGTTCATTAAGGAGAATGGTCCAGGGGGCAGCTGGGTAACTTGGTAGATTGAAAGCCAGGCCTAAAGATGGGAGGTCCTAGGTTCAAATTTGGCCTTAGACAGTTCCCAGCTGTGTGACCCTGGGAATGTCACTTGACCCCAATTGAGTAGCCCTTACTACTCTTCCACCTTGGAACCAAAACACAGTATTGATTCCAAGATGGAAGGTAAGTGTTTTAAAAAAAAAGGCGATTGGTTTGTAGTTTTCGTTCTCTGCTTTTGATCTACCTGGCCTTTGAATCAGTATCATAATTGTGTCATAAAAGGAATTTGTTAGAACTCCTTCTTTTTTTATTCTGTCAAATAGTTTGTATCATATTAGGATTAGTTATTCTTTGAATATTTGATAGAATTCACTTGTGAATCTGTATATTCTGGAGATTTTTTTCTTAGGGAGTTATTTGATGGCTTGTTTGATAAATACTATTCTGTTATGCTGAATCATTTTAATCTACTATGTTTTAATTATTAGATATATTCTGTTACTTTCCCCCTATAAATATAATGAATATATATATATATATATATATATATATATATATATAGAGAGAGAGAGAGAGAGAGAGAGAGAGAGAAAGAGAGAGAATAAAAGCCCATAAAAACATTTTTTTTTCCATTTTGCATTTGTTATTTTTCACATAGATGATGGATAGACTCAACCTGGCTAACAAACTTTGAAAAATTTAATGAGCTAAATATCTCAGAAGTAATTTCAATTAACTAGAAGCTTCTGAATGGATGATATATACATATATGTATATACGTATAAACATTCTTTATGTATACATAAAGAATGTTTTATTAAAAGTAGAGAAACAAAGAAATGTTCCTACCAAGGTGATTCTATGAAGCAGGAAGCCAAAAAGAGCTCCTGCAAAACTCTTCAGTTTAATTTACTTCCGCTAGAACAATCTAGATTTATTGGTGATTTTCTAGACCCAAATAAGTTTTCCTTCATTTAAAAATATATTTGCCAATGTTGAAATATTTGCTAGGTATTTAAAAGTTGTGACAAATATCCATCAGTTCATAGGATTTTTTTTGTCATATATGAAATATGATAGTGAATTTGTTTTTACTATTGTAATTAACTGGGTTATTGTGAATTTAGGGGACTTTGGTATTTCTTTGATTGTATATTATCTACTTTATTACTGTTTTATTCTGAAAATTGTTTGTACTCACTCAGTGGTTAAGTTAAAAATGAAATGTACCTCGTTTTTTTTTGGTGAGAATCCTTTGTATTCTACCCCCTCCTTGGATGAACCAGTGTGTCACTGATTGTAAGCTATGTACTTTTTATTTTTAAAACTTTTTATTATTGTTTTTCCTTGCATGTGCAATATAGTATCTGAGTTTTATTTTTTCTCTCCTCTTTGTATTTGAAGCACATATGAAAATTGTTGAGATTTTTCTTTAATTGTTTTTTATTTTACAATAATATGTTTTAAATACATTTGCCTTTTCTAAATGCATACCTAAAAAGTTTTAAACTATAAAAATGATGCCATTGATTGTTTAAAAAAATTATGGGACTTTGCTTAATTATTCTGCCTGATTCCAGGAGAAGGGAATACTAAAAGAGCCATTGCACAGTGCCAAAGAAGCACAAAGCCAGACTGCATAGTGCCAATAAAACACAAGGTTAAAGAGACCAAACCAATCCTATGTGGAGTTATGATATTCTCCTCAGAGAGCACAATGACTTAATCATGTGTGAGACCCCAGGTTATGGCTGTTTAACATGTGTTAAATGCAAGTCTTCCTTGTACAACACATTCTATATAAAATACATTACATTGATTATTCTGGTTCCATCCTGGCTTCCATTTGCTCCTATAATCTAGTCCCTTTTCTCTCTTATAATATGGAAACTTCCTGTAGTCTTGGCTGTAAGTGGGTAAGTGAAATAGGACTGCATTTTGTCCTACAGACTTAATTACCTTCCGGTGATTCTCTTGAATTCTCTATTTGGGCATCACATTTTCTATTTAAGTTTGGTCTTTTCTTTATAAATGCTTGGAAGTCTTCTATTTTATTAAATGACCATACTTTTCCCTGCAAGAATATAGTCAGTTTTGCTGGGTAGTTGATTCTTTGATGTAGACACAGTTCCCTTATTTACCCAGGTGATAATAACAATTTTTAAGAGTTACCAATATCATCTGTTCTTATAGGAATACAAATCATTTGAAGTCATTGAGTCCCTTAAAAATTTCTATACTGATTTTTATCAGGATGTAATTATCTTCTATATCTCTTTTTTTCAGCTCTATTTTACTTTGGTCTTATCAGATATCATGATTGTGACTCCTGCCTTCATTTTCTCAGTTGAAGCCCAATAGATTTTGATCCAGGCTTTTATCTTTACCCGGTGTGTGTATACCTGTCACATGTGTGTTTCTTATAGACAATATATGGTAGGATTTTGGTTTCTAATCCACTCTGCTATTTTCTTCCATTTTATGGGTGAGTTCATCCCATTCACATTCAGAATTATGATTACCACCTGTGTATTCCCCATCATTTTGATTTCCTCTCCTAGTCCAGCCCTTTCTTGTTTCACTATATCCTTCTCACCAGTGTTTTGGTTTTAATCAGTCCCCCTAATCCTCACCCTTATTTTACTTCCCTTTCCATCCCTCTGTTTTCAGATGACTTATTTTGCTTTTTTAAGTTCTTTTCCCAATTGTCTTCAGCCTCTAATTGTTTATTGAATTGTGTTTTGAGTTCTTCCAAAGCCTGTGTCCAATTTACTGGATTTTCTGTGTTTTTCCTTGATGTTACTTGGTCCTCCTCTCTTCCATTTGCTCTTTGTTCATGGATAGAATCTGTCCATTGAAATTTCTTTTTCTTTTCTTTACTCATATTTTTTACTTCTTTCCCCCCTATAATTGGCTGGAATCTTGCTCCTCTGATTATTTAATGGGTCTGTGGGTTTTGGATATTCTGTTCTGAAGGGGCTTCTTCTCTGCTCTGTTGATTGACTAGGTTAGGCTGATTAATAGTCTCTGAGGTCAGACCTTCCCCAGCTGACAGCAGTAGTTGAATGTTTATGTAATGTTATTGAGGCTAAAGGGAGCTGGGCTTCCAGAGCTTTTAGCAAGGTATTCTGGAGTGATTATAAGTTTTCTGAAATTCCTCCCTCTTGAGCTTCTTCCTTGAGATTGTGGTCGAATTAGGCAGTTTTTAATCTTGTTTTCTTAATTTTAATAAATCTTATAAATATAATACTTGAATTATTATATATTAATTTTAATTCTCACAGAGATCTGGACTTTTACTCTGTTTAAGCGGCCATCTTTCCAAAATCTGGCCACCTTTGTTTTAGAGTACTAAAAGATGACTAAGGAATTCTACTTTCCCAGAAATAGCTAAAGCAGGTAGGATGGATTAGGAGTTACATGAGAGTAGATTTGATATTTATAATTACAAATTATAAACCTGTTCATGGAGTTATTGTTGTAGTGAAAATGTATGCTTCAGGGAATATAGACAAGTTGACCTCTAGATTCCCTTCCAACTTTTTTTTATTTTGTGATGATAGGATAATTTTATTTTGGTCTCACCAACTCACAGATTAGTTGAATATGGAACCATAGCATTGCTTCTGATTTTCTCTGCCTTCTTTTGTTGTTTGACTGAAACATTGTCCGGTGAATATGCCACCTTTGAAATTTAACTTCATCTGAGGAAGAAGAAATATTTTCCACAAGATCAAAGGCTATTTGATCTTGAACACTAAATAAAAAGATAATGATCTTTCTTCATGATTTCATAACAGAAAATGCTTAATAAAGTATATTTGATGAAGGACATAAAAGATTTCTTCTTCATTCAAAATCATCTTATTCATTTCACATTCCATCTGAAGAGATAACAGATTTATCATGCTGTACTACTGGGCCCAATTAAATGGACCTATCTTAGGTCACACTGCTTTGGAAGTCAGTGTGAACTAAATCATTCCCTGTAGACTAAAAGGTACTAGAAACACCAGTTGATTCGATGTTTAACATTTTGAAGTATCCAGATATACATTGAGTCCATGGGGTTTGTTTTGGATAGACTAAACAGTTTAGCATATCTGATGGTTATTTCATGAAATGAAGATACCAATGGATTGTTTCACTTTCAATCTGAATATCACCAACCCTCATGAAAAAAAAAAAAAACTGATTTTGATAGTTTTTTTCTGTTCATTGTAATGTTTTCCATTCTCCTTTTTAGATGAAAGAATAACTTTTATTTATTCTCCCCCCCAACATTTAAAGGCCAACATATAATAATAGTGTTAAGAAAAGAATATTAGCTTTGTAATTCATTAAAAAAAATCAGTACTAAACCTTACTCTCTTCTTGGTGGTGCATTAGGAAAATATTGTCAAATTTGAAATTTAAATAAATATTTTGCATTTTTAACAAAATAGGTTTTCTGAAAGCCTCAAGAAAAATCTCATAAACAGCTAATAGGATTTCTCCTCTAATTACCCTTCAATTTCTCATTCTTTACCTTCCAAAGATAAATCATTCTTTCATAATAAATCTGGTCTTTTGTACCACCCTCTGTAAATATATAGGGATGACATTTCCCACCAGCCTATTCTTCTTTGTACTTTGCCACTCTTTCCCAGAAAACTTCATTTTGGAAAATCACTTCAGCCCTGGAAATCAAAGTAGAAGTTTTCTCTGCCCCTGGACTCCCTCCACCCATCTTCCTCCTCTTTTCCATTTCCTTTTATATTGGTCTTATTTCCTAGAATATAAACTCCTTGAAAGCAGATATTCTTTTCCTTATCCTGTGTATATTCTGAGCATTTGTCACAGTGCCACACACATAGTAAAAGCTTAATAAATGATTCCTAATTATTAACTAGGAAGAGTTTGTAAGAATTTAGTAGTCCTTCAAAGTATATGTTTGCTTTGTGACACATTTTTCTTAACTATTAAATGTCAATATTAGTAAAAATTATTATAAATATATCAGAGACAGTTCAGTGGATTGAGAACTAACCTTAGAGATGAGAGGTCTTGGGTTCAAATCTGTCTTCAGATACTCCCTAGCTGTGTAATCTTGGGCAAGTCATTTAACCCCCACTATCTAGCCCTTACTGCTCTTCTGTCTTGTCATCATTGTATAGTACAGTTGTTCCTCACTTATCTCAGCTTCACTGTATCAATAGTTGTTGTTGTTTTTTTTAATATATCTAATTCTGTATCACGGTGTTACACTTATTTTGGTACACTATTGGCTGATGGAATGAAAGGCAACTAACCACAATGCTGTGTTCTGTATCCTGGGCACAAATTGGCTCAGTAACTGTAGGTTAATAAGAGTATGGAAAAGATTTATAGGGGAGTAGGAAGGGTTTATAAAGCCTTAAAGCATATATAAATAATAAAATAAATATAATGCTGCTACTTTGCTGATTTTCACCCATCACGGGGGATCTCTGGGATGTAACTCCTATGATAAGTGAGGGATAACTGTATTGATTCTAAGATAGAAGGTAAAGGTTTTAAACAATAGTATGATTATATTATTGGAAATTTGAATTTGAAACTGTTCGGGGTAAACTATAAGGATGATATTAGAAAATGAGTCTTGTTATAGTAGTTTAGAGATAAGAAGTAGAGAAGCTGGCTTGAGAAAGAATTAGAGTTTCAGACAGAGCTGAGCCACAGTGTCACTTTCAGGTCTAACAGTTTTTCCTTGACACTTTGTCTGGCAATTGGCAGAGTCACACACAGAACTATTGCTCTGAGGGCTGTGAGGAGGTAATATCTTTGTCTCTCTCTCTCTCATCTTCTGAGGTAAAGACCTGAAGGAGTTAAGTGTTTTCTTTTCCAACTTTGGAAACACTATTGACTATCTATTACTGTCTTTATATATTGTTTAACTCTGAGAAGACCAAAGAAAGACCTGGTCTTTGGTTTGAACTCTGAGTCTGCTAAGGCTCAGAGTCCTAACTTAATTCTTGTTGATTCTCAGCTAGCTAGTCTTTGTTATTTTTATAACTTGGAGGCGAAGTTAAGAATTATAAGTTAATAGTATAGTTTATTATAGAACAGGGAAAATTTGGGTTAATCAGATCAGGAAGGATTAGAGTAGCTTGTGAAAAACAGGAGAAGTGGTTCCTTAAGGAAGCAGGGAGCTTATTTGGGTGGAGTTAGAATCCCTTCGAGTTAGAAATCCTTTTTATACATATATACATATATATGTCAATAAATATTTTATTTTATATAACCAAAGTTTCTTTAGTGTCTTTGTGCCTTTCCCTGAAGAGAAGTTCACTTATGAACTTCATTTCACTGATATAAACTGAGGATACTTTGTAAGCACAGCAAGCAGAGTATTTGAAATCCGTTTATAATCATTAATCATATTCACTGCCATATTGGTTTTTGCAGTTCGTCTTTTATTTTTACAGGGTCCGGCTACAACTCTCTGTCAACTCTTCCCTTTGTAGAAACAACACTACTCTACATTTTGTTTTTTTCTCTGAAAAACTCTGGATTCCCTCACATGTTATTTGATTCATTGGTACTTAGTTTTGACTAAAGGAGAGAAATGTAGTTTTTTTTATTATTATGCTTGTCTTTTACTTGATGAAATCAGTTCACAATTTTAAAAGTTTGTTTTAAGAGTTTAAAAAACATTCCATTCATATCATAATACCCCTCTACCCATCTGTCCACATAAATGAAGCATCTCAGAAATAGCTACTTTATGTTGAATGTACTCTATGGATTTGTGACTCCTCAAAAATATACCTCACAAGCCTCAGTTTGTTTCTTTTTTCTCTAGATAGTAAGATGATATCTGTGAGGATATATGAAGGAACCTAAAGACAAATTGGATCCACTGAGGAAAAGCACTCATAAAGACATGCTTATGAGCCAGCTTTTTTTTGCCTATGGATTGGGAGTTCTGAAAGCTCATGATTCTGTCTTCTTTGCTCATGGCTTGCAGGACTCAGTACTCTGAGCTATATTGCCCTGCTTCTAGGTTTGGACCAGAGTGCAGGCATGACATATCCAAGCCTTTCAGGACTTCACTGAAGGCTAGTACTAGGTCAAGGGGTGCTCAAGGAACGTGTGTGGGGTTTCAAGGTGCTCTATTGTTGGTATTGACATTGTCCTGGAATTCCAAAGTTGGTCTATGGTGAGACTCAGAAAGTAGAGCAGTAGGAGGGGTAATAGGCCAGCATTCTTCTTTGTGCAGTTTTATTTCTGTTTTTTTTTTTTCTGGTTTTTGTGCAGTTTTATTTCTGGTTCCCCCTTATCCTGTGAAAACTGACTCTTTCTGTCTACCTTTCAAGCTGTTTTCTACAGGAGAGCCCCCTCTCTCCATCTTGTTGTTTTTCTATCATTTTGAGGTGCTTTTTAAAGATTGGTTTGGAAGGTTTCTTAGAGTGGTCTTAACCTTCACTTCTACTAAGCTGCCATTTAAACTCTTTTGAGGCTCTTTGTACAAGAAAGGCCATCTTCAAATTCCTGCATTTTCTCCAACTGTTCCCTTTACCTGGAATTCTCTCCCTTCTTATTTCTGCCTCTGAGTTTCCTGCTAGCCTCAGCTAAACACTCATGTTCTGCAAGAAACCTTTCCCAGTCCTCTTTCTTAGTTCTAAGTTACCTCCTACTTATCCTGTTCATATCTTAAGTGTACATACTTTACATTTTGTTGCTTCTGTTTGACTGTAAGTTTCCTGAGAACAAGATTGTCATTTGCCTTTATTTGTAACCCAAAAACTTATACCTTACTTACAAGATTGTCATTTGCCTTTATTTGTAACCCAAAAACTTATACCTTACTAACTTAAGAGTTAGTGTTCATTAAATGCTTACTATCTGAACAACCTCACTAAAATATTGCAGAGTAGAGATTAAATTGTCTTATAATTTTCTGGAAATATTTTTGGATATTTAAAAGTGTATTTAAATACATTTAATTTATTTTCAAATGTTATATGTAGTGGTCTAAAATTATGCCTACCATATTTACCTGTTCTTTGTGAAAGATGAGTAATTCATTATTATACCTCATAGACATGGATCTCAGAGATATTATTTAAAAGTAAATCTCTATAAGGTGAGTATACAAATTGTATGTGTTCTGTTATCTTTCAATATTGTCTTTCAAAGATATCATTGGGGAAAACAATAAAGTAAATTAAAGGGAGCAAAGAAAATTCAAAAGGGGCAAAAAGTGACTAGTATTCACTGAGTTTTTGAGTGTGACAGTAATATTGAGCAGTTTTGTTGACCTTTTTTATATTGCTATTCAATTTCAGCAGCATCTCCAAGGATTGTTAGCAGATAGTAATCTCAGCAAAGAATTCTACTTGCTCATTTGGAGTAGAGCTAAAAAATAGGAGTTAAAAGGAGATTGTTGCTTATTAATTCTGATAATCAATCTGGTTTAGCTAGGTTTTATGGTCACCAGAAGAGATTTAGAGATGACTCACCTCCTGGATTGATTTAGTAAGGTTGGATCAAGAGAAAATTATACAACATGCATAGATTTAGATACTGAAGAGACACTAATGATAGTCAAATGCAACTCCACATTATAAGGATGAGATATAAGGCCAGAGTAATAGATAATATGGTTGGTAGTCAGAATTTAAACAAAGATTCTCTGTGTCTAAATCCAGAAGTCTTGCTTCTACATTTAACTAAAATGTATACACATGTCATGTGAAGACTTGTTAATCTGTTAATACTGGCATTATAGCTACTTGCTAAATTATTATAATGTGAGTGCTCTTGAAAAAGTCATAGATGGATAATATAGGGAAGTTTAGTGATAAAAATGTTTTAGTATGGTTTTCTTTCCCCGGTCCCTGCAAAATTTGGGGGCTTATTGCTAAAAATATGGTATCAAGTGAACAATAAGAATTGTTTTAAATTGTATTTCCTTTATGTAGTGATTTGGGTATTGTTGCTTACAATTTGCATTTCTTCTTTTGAATACTACTACTTATGTATGTAAAACAAAGATATTTTGGGCAAACTTGTTAGTTAAACTGAATTTGTGAGCATGCATCTCATATAAATCCATGATGTACAAATTTCCTAGTAGACTGAGACCCTGAGCCTTTGACCTGAAATGATATTTATACATTAGCTATATTACACAAATTCAGTTTAAAGGAAATCTGCCAAGTACGATTATTTCTTGTTAAGGTTACTTTCCTTTAGAGTCAGGGCACCCTCTTGGCAAGAAGGTGAGGTTTTATCATCTCTTTTCTGTAGGGCAGATGACATAACTTTCCTTTACACATAAGGTGGATAACTAGGATAGCCAAGGTTATTCTGTAGCTTCAAAGCCAAATGAGATAACAGCCTCCAAAACTCCTAGATATATTCCAAGATATCTTCAGGGAATTATTTTATAAAGTTTAAGCACAGCACACTACAATTATTGATTATTTATTCTCATTGGCATTTAATCAATTAATATTTGGAATTATCCCTTATAATGAAATTTATCATGACTACAACTTATTACAATATTGATCATCTAATAGGGTTACATACAGTGAATATACATCTAGAAGGCATAAAATAATAAAAATAAACTGGTTATTTAATTAGATTATCTTTACAGATCTTTTGACCATACTTCTCTTAAGGCATGGTTCTTATTTTCAGTTTATTTTTTTTTTACATCATCTAATATATCTTAAATATTTAACCCTTAGTAGAGGTATTTGTTGCACAGATCTTTTACTCAATTAAATGTTTTTTTTTTCAATAATTCAGTTGTGTCTGATTCTTCCTGACCCCTTTAGAGGATTTTCATGGCAGATATACTGTAGTATTTTGTCATTTTATTCTCTGTGGATTTAGGCAAATAGATATTTAATGATTTGAGCAAGCCACATAGCCAGAGAGTATCTGAGTCTGAATTTTTTGTTAGTAGAAAAAGTTTTTCCAAATGTATCTGACTATGAATATTCTATTTCATTGACTTTAGAATCTTCTAAATAAACCATCATGTCTTCTGAAAGTAGAGATAATTTTGTTTCTTCTGCTTATATTTATTTTCTCCATTTTTGTTTTATTTTTATAGCTAAAAATTCTAAACCTATAATATATATTATTCCACTGAAAATGGACAATATTTATTTACCTCTATTATTGGAAACACTAAAATTGTTCATCTATTATAATTAGTGCTAATATTTCATTTTAGGTAACTCAATGTGGTCATAACTTTAGGGATGCAATTGACTTCAGAGATCATCTATTTCATCTCCTTTATTTTACAGATAAGGAAATTGAGGATAAAAGAGGCTAATTTACTTGCCTAGGAAAGCACAAGTATGAGAGTGTCAATATTCTCCAAAAATATTATCCTGCCTCTCAAACCAAGATTTTAATTGTAATCCAATTAACTGATTCATGACAAATTTTTTTTTGCCATTTCATAAAGCTATCCCACTTATAGTTTCTCATATTAAAGAAAGGTTCATTTATTCCTTTATTTTAATGATGTTAATATACATGAGTGCTATACTTTGTCAAATGCTTTATTAAATTTATGAATATAATGAAATAATTTTGTTTTATTTTTATTATTAATATGTTTTATTATACTGCTAGGTTTTAAAATGTATTGTACTTACATTTTTGGTATAATGTAAGTGGGTCAGAGTGGGTATCTCTTGAATGTATTCCTTTAATCTTTAAATTAATCATATTCATTATGTTTCATCAACATTCACTAGTAATAGTGAATAGTACATAGTTTTCTTTTTATCTTTTAAAAAATTTCTTCCTGGTTTGTGCATCAAAACTATTCAGCTTATAAAAGGAGTTTGAAAAAAAGTGCTTTCTATCTTGATTTTGGCAATGTTTTTTTAATGTTTGATCACATTCACGCATATATTCATCTGGACATAATAGATCTCCCCTCTGACTGTTCTTGAAAGATGGTATATATATAATTCATTTTTCTTTACTCAACTTGAATTGTAAATTCTCTTCTAAATCTGTTCATCTAAAATATACTTTCATTTAAAATATTAATTCATTAAAATTTTTATTGGCATATGATTTAAGAAAACGAAACTAATATATCTTGCTTCATTTCCTATTCATATTTTGAATTTTCTTTTTAATTTTGAAAAAAAATCCTCTCTGACTTAGATTAGATTAGCCAGTAGTTTGACTATTTTATTATCTTTTGCAAAAACTAGCTCTTGACTGTCAATTGAAAAAAACATTTTAGAATAAAATTTAAAACCTATTATTTTTACTATATGTCCCTACTTCTATTGTTCCAGAATAAGTGACACATACTCACTTTTAACTGAATTATAGAAAATGTTCTTATTTTTTTAATTTATTGATTTTAATTTCTTTTACTTCCATGCTGAAATCAATGATCATTTCTTTCTGTTCTTTGTTAATGAAGGTGTTTAGTCCATCAGTCAAAGAACATTTATTAAGTACCTACTGCAGGTAAAATTGGTGTTTATTATTTGCCTACTACGTGTGTCTTACATTCAATGTGCTAGAAATGCCAGGAAAGGTAAATGATAGTTCTTGCTCTCAAGGAATATTAAGAGCACTACATACAAACAAGTTATATACAGTATAAACTAGAAATAATCAGTAGAGAAAAGGCACTACAATTAAGGGTTATTGAGAAAGACTTCCTGCAGAAGGCATTATTTTAGCTGTGACTTTAAAGAAGTCATGGAAGTCAGGAGGCAGAGCTGAGGAGGGAGAAAATTCTGGGCATGGGAGATATCTACTTAAAGTATTCTGACTGGTCATATGGTGAATTGTGCAAAGAAGAGCATGGAGTCTAATACAAATGAATTGCAGAATAAAAAAGGGGGTTTTAAAGATTTTGAGAGTCTTCTAAACTCAGCTTTAATAGTATGCTTTTAAAAAGGCAGTTGATGATACAGTGAATAGAGTTCTGGGCTTTGAGTCAGTAATTCTGATTTCAAATTTGACCTTACATACTTATTAGCTCATTATGTGACTCTGGACAAGTCACTTAACATTTGTCTCAATTTCCTCAACTGTAAAATGTAGATAATCATAGCACTAACTTCTTAAGGTTAGTGCTAGGATCAAATTAGATAACATTTTTAAATTAAAAAGTAGTGATAATGTTTAGTGAATAATAGAAACTGTATAAATGCTTATTTCCTTCCCTTTCCATTCAAAACACTTTCTCTTAATAAATCATATATTGCTTCTGCTTTTATTTGACAAATGAATTCTTTGAGTCTCCATAATTTCTTCAAATCACATAATCACAGAATTTGGAAGTTGGAAAGGATTTCAGAGATCATCTAGTTCAAGAATACTTAACTTAGGTATAAATTTCAGAAAATCTATTAGATGGGAAAATATTTTCATGATTATTTTGTTTCCTTTGTAATTTTGTTTATTTTATTTAATGCATTTAAAAGCATTATTCTAAATAGAAATTCATAGGCTTTACCAGACTGCCAGAGAGTTCTATGACAAAAAACATGGTTAAGAACCCCATTATCTCATATAACTCATACACAAGAAAAATCTCCATTATTATTCATTCACCAAGTTATCTCCCTGTCTCTGCTTAAAGAACCCAAGGGAGGAAGAATCCACCACCTTTTGATCTAGGACTCCATGCCTGTTCTATTTTCTACTCTCTGGAACAGTCCTGAGCTACTCAATGGATTTAGAGATTGTGGTCTTCTTTGTGGGGACCCTGTAACATTAACTTCATGAGCTGCCCATTCTAGTATTGGATGGGGTTGCAGAGAGTAATATTGGAAACCCCCAAGTATGGACTCAGATTCAGAGTTTTAACATAAGCCTGATATATCTTATTTTAGCATATATTTTAGCATAAATTGGTATATCTTTTTATAGAGGTGAGGGAGGGGATAAGAGCTACAGAAAGTAGTATCACTGGTGATTCTCTAAAAATTAATTGATCCTTTGTTTCCATTTGATGGGGTTTTTTTTTTCATTTTTTTTTTCCAGAATCAGTTCTTATAGGAATTGTGCTTAGCTCTATAAAAAGAAATTTGGTGAGTTATATAAAATAAAATATTTAGATGGAAAAACTTCCAATATAGGTTCAAAACTTTTCAAAACTGTTTAACTCACCAATCAGGTTCAAACTGTTTGTATACTTTTGATAGAGGTAATCTAAAGTATCCTCAGTGATGAAATGAAGCTCAAATGTGAACTTCCCTTCTGGGCCAGACACAAGGACACTAAAGAGACTGTTATTAGAAACATAAAATATTTATTGAAACTGTTCAATATAAGGATAAATAAAGGATTTCTAATTTTATGGGATTCTAAATCCACCTAAATAAACTCCCAGGTTCTGCAAGAAACCACTTCTCCTGTGTTTCACAGGCTATGCTAATACTCCCTGATCTGACTAATCTAAATGTATACTATCTAAATAAAATCTACTGCTATTTGCCTTATAAATCTTAACTTTGCCTCCAAATTATAAAATAGCAAAGGATAACTGGTTGAGACTCAAGAAAAATCCAGTTAGGACTTTGGTCTTCACAGAGTTAAAGAATCTAGAAAAGCACAATAGATAGTCACTAGTGTTTCCCAAGTTGGGAAAGGAAAACACTGAGTTCCTTCAGATCTTTCTTCAGATCTTTCCCTCAGACAGAGAGGCAAAGATGTTCCCTCCTCCAGTCCTGAAAGAGTCTCTGAGAGTGTTTCTCTGCCAACTGCCAGAGACCAACACCCAACTGCCAGAGAGAGTAATTGACATAGAAAAATGATTATAACTGTCAGCAGTTGAAATTAACATGCTCTCTAAGCTCTGCTTCAAACTCCAGTTCTTTTCTCGAGCAGCCACTTTACTTCTTATCTCTAAACTATTAAAACAATACTTATTTTCTAATATCATCCTTACAGCTCATACCTTTCAGGACATCATCTTTACTATATTCCCATTCTTCTATTGTTCCAGAATAAGTGATACATAGGAAAAGTGCAAAAGATTACAATAATCAGGAAATTAGGATGGATTCTGACAGTACTCATTTAAACTTATGACAAAATGCAATTTAAAAGTAAATCGTATTTAGTTTCAATATTTTTGAAGTTCACTTTTAAGGATTGTTCCTCTCCCAGTCAATCTTTTCCCCTGCCTCCATATACCTGCAAATACTTCTTGCCTAGTTCAGAAAATTGGGATCAAAGTATAATTTATTTAAATATGTAAGGAATTTTAAAAGTCATAACTAACAATTTAATTTTGAAAATGAGGAAATTTATACACTGAAAGCATAAGCAAATTGTTGAAGGACAGGTCTAAAAGTGGAAAAAAACAATTTTTCATCCATACCTTGTTTAGCCGCATTATCTTTCCATACCATCATATAGATGAAATCACATTTCATGGATATTTTGATTTGAAAGCTTAAAGTAGGATTTAAAAAACAATTTTGATGAAGTTATATTATTTCCCTCTCTAAACTAAAAGATTGAATTTTTTTCTAGCTACCTCTTTCCAATCCTTAAAATGACTGCTAATTTAATTATCCGGAATTACTTTTTTGACATTGGGTCCCTATTGAAATTTCTGCCCTAATTAAAGTCTAGTTATTTAAGGTTTCCTGTTACTTGATGTGAATTAAATTAGGTTTTCCCTCTAATTTCCCATTACTCAAAACTAGCCAATTACTTTCTCATCCTTTACTTTTAGCATCTTCATTTGACTTTTGGCTTATGACATGAGGCAATAGAGATATTAAAATCTTCATAAATATAAGTAAAATTCATCAAACCAACCACCTTTTTGAATTCTTCATTTTCACAGGCAGGTGATTTTGAGCTCGTATATCCTCTTGACCCTCTAAGCTCTTCAGCAGAATATTTTTGACCAAATAAATTCAGGAAACAGCCAAAAATGTATGACCCTCAGTGCTATATGTCTCTTTGCTATTCCCCCCCCCCAATGATAGTGTAAGAAAAAAAAAAATTTTGAAATTATTGAGAATGATTGTTATTAGTCTTTCTTTTTGTATGTGTAAACATAAATATATGTATAAAATAAATTTTAATACTATTATGTATCATTCATAATATACATGTAAATAATATTAACAAATATTTAGATAGCATATATTATTTGCCAGGCAGTATATCAGGAGCTTTGCAATTATTATTGCATTTGATTCTCATAAGAGGGCTAGACTGTGAAATAGGTACTATTATTCACATTTTGCAGATGTGAAATTGAGGTAAAGAAAGGTCATGACCTAACTAGGGTCACAAATCTAATAACGATCTATGACTGAATTAAATTCATATCCTCCTGAGTCCAGCCTAACATTCTCTTCACTATACTACCTAGCTTTCTCCCTGGACTAAGAATATAGAGCCCTGAATCAGTATTAGATTCATTTGACCACTTAGTTGGTTTCATTGCACTGCATTTTTTTCTCTATATTATTTGTTATAAGGAGTGATTTTCTGGTGAAATGAGGGGGAAATAGTGTATTTTAAAATAAAGCTGATATTAAACAAAAGATGTAAAAGACTTAAAAAGATTTTCACAGTTTTTTGAATACTATTAAAATCAGTTTAATTATTTGGTACTTGTTAACTTTTCTCAAAGAATGCATTGAAAACACTGAGAATTAGGTGACATGGTGGAAACTTTATTAGACAAAGGTCAGAGAAACTGGATTTTAAATCCTACTTTTTATATTTACTAGCTGTGTAATCCTCACCAAATAGTTTAACCTTCCACTAGCTTTAGTTTACTTATATGTAAAATGAGGATAATAATAACTATATCCTAAAATTGTTGTGAAGATCAAATGAGGAGATACACACATAAATATTGATACATGCATACATAGGTCTGTATATATATATATATATATGACTTTGTAAACCACAAAGCTCTGTATAAATGCTAGTTATTTATTAGTCTCAGTAGCACTATTTTTAGGGGTGTATGGGGTGTTCAGGGAGGGGTAGTATCTCTGGTATGGAGGGCTTGTTGTGGCCTCCTAGGGCAGCTCTCCAGCCTCTGACCCTCACCTGACACCCAGCTCTCACTTGTGGCTTCTAGTAGCTGCTACCATGCAGCAGTGGCCACACCCCGGGGCAACGGCTTCGACAGGCTGGCTAAACCTTGTGAGGGTAGCCATCAGGTCGTTGACCCCTGGTGAACCAGGGCTTTGCTCACCCAGCATGTGAAGACTGCTTCGGCCGAACAGATGGAAGAAACCAATAAGAAGGTTCAACGGCTGAGAGGGCGACACAGCAAAGCACTGTGGAGTGCTCAGAGCGTGTTGGAGTACAAAGGACAACACGGCCATCCAATGCAGCTGAGGAAGTCTCCAGGTGTAACGACTTTTCGTGCACTGGACCCAGGCTTCCAACACTGAGAGAGTGGGACTGTCTCTGTGCATTGACTTTTCCACTTAAATCTTCATGTACAAGTGTCTTTGTGCACACTCATCTATCATAGATGAAAACGGACAAAGACAATTGTCAACATGTGTGAACATATATATAGATGCATAATATGCATACACATATAAATGGCTTCACAAACTAAAGTTCTATAAAAATCCTTGCTATTTATTATTAATAATAATACTAATTACTACTATTAGCACTTCTATTTTATAGTTTGAAGTTATTTAAAAACTACTACTATTTTTCAATGCTCTAAGACGTGACCCTCATTCATATGAACATTAAAACTCTAAATGAAACCCAATGATATAAATGAATTTAAACAAAATCAAAAGGCATATCACTCCCATGGAATTAAGATGTTCATTATAATCCAGATTAAAATATGTATTAAAATAAAATAAACACCCTATTACCCTTGGGCTTTGTGCTCATGGCCTCCAAAATTAGAGACAGGAACCCCTGGAAGCTCATTATCTGACCCTCAGTGAGTAGATAATTAACCAATTAGAAGGTAGGAAGATAGATCACATCCCATCCTCTCAACAAATTATATCATGAAGTTTGTCAACACAAGTCCATTTACCTTTATCCATAATACTCTTCATCTTCACTCTTTCCCACAATTACATAAACTCTCAACCTCTCCTCTTCTGACTTGAGTATGCCCTCCCCCCCTGGGAAATTAAAACCTAATCCCTAGCTGAGAACCTACAGCAGAAGCAGCTGGCATAGATGCCCTTGGTAAATTTACTCCCTCAAACATCCAGCAAACCAGTCTTCACATCCATAGATCATTTCATGGTTGTGACATGCTCCTTAGAGAGTGAGCTCTGTTTCTCTTGATGAGTAAAAACTCTGTCTTCTCAATGCTGTGATCTTTATAAGTGATTTCATTACATCATCATTTTATCCCCCAATCCATACTTCTTCAAAACTCTTCTACTATTTGTATAGGGCATTAATATCTTAATTCACTTTTGTTCTCTACCTCAGCTTCATCTTTAATTTTGCATTCTCCCTTTTTCCCATATTTGGAATAAATTGCCAAATCCTGTTGTTTCTAGAATCTCCCCATGTCTCTTTCATCTCCCTGTCTGTCTAGGCAACAGTTAGAGTTATTCAGACTCTCATTACCTCTTAAGTGGAGTATTTATTTCAATAGTCGTATAAATGGTTCCCTTTCCATAATTATCTCCATTCACCTATCAATCTTCCACAGTACCTCTATAAATAATGGAGTATAAATCCTAGCTATTATTATTATTGTTGTTGTTGTTATTGCTATAGGAACTTACAACTATATTGACATTCTCACTTTTATGAAAAGCTAACAAAAAGATTTTTCCAAGGTACAGAAATGACCACGTCACTTCCTTACTCAATAATATCCAGTGGTATAATATTGGTGAGAATTTAGTGTCACTTTATGTATTTGCTCCTATTTTAACTTCTATATATTATACATGTTTTGCATTGTATAATTAATCTTATAGTATTATATCATTTAATAATAGTAGTACATGATTAACTTTTTTTGAAACCACTTCTAGAATAAACTATTGGTGCACTTAGCAGATATGTCTCTCAACTTGATAAGATCAAGTTTTTGATGACTGAACCATTTTCCAATCTTTCTTTCCCTTTTTAAATGTTATTTGGTAACAATTTCCCAAGAAGTGATGATATAGTAAACAATTCAGCTTTCTGAAAATATCTTCTCATTTTCATCCTTTATTCTAATTTCATACTGTTCTTATCTTTTCTGTAATAAATATATCATTTCATGAATAGCGAATTCTGAACCAGTCCAAACCAGTAAAAGTTCAGTTTTGTCTGTTAAGGTATGAATTTCATATTCTGTTATCTTATTCACTACTTTTCAAATCTAACTTTTTTCTGATTTTTTCCTTAAAGAAAGTGATATGCGTTTAGGTAGTCTATATGCCTTCGACTCTATTTTCATAATCATCCTTCCATCTCTACTGTCTCATTGAAAACAAATAATAAAAAAATTATATAGTTACTAACTTTTGAGAGTAAAGTCAAGTTCTTCACAAAATTTCTCTGTTACCATCTGTAGTAGTTGCTAGAACCGAGGCTGGAAATTTCATGTTGATTGCATGAAATGTAATTTTATTTGTAATCTCTGAATAGTTCTCTATTATCACTGCAAGGTAATATGACCAGGTGTCCTATAAAATACTATTTTTATTACCTTTAGGTACTCAGTAAAATCAACTCTCCAATTTTCTCTCCAAGGAGAATCTGTGAGTTAGTCTTTCTTTTAGCTACAATACCTTTATGGCTTCTGTATTTGTTGAGGGTGGGAATATCAATATGTTGTTATTTAGTTCCTCTGGGAACCTCTTTTTGGGTCCCAGATCAAAGATTACTCCAAGCATTACAAATTGTTAAATAATTGTTTGTAGGTAGTCTAAACATAGTGTCAGCCTTGTTATCTTCCAGTTTTCTGCTGCCCAACACTTTTTAAAATTGATTTCATGCATTGGTACAGATAAAATTAATTATCCATTGACCAATATGTTGTTGATAAGATAACATAGAAAATGGTACCATTAGAACTCAAGCCCACATAACCTAAACCAGAATCAAATGTTCTTTCTCATACTCCACATTTCCTCTCAAGAAACTCATTGTCCAGTGAGGAAGCCAAGATAGATATAGATATAGATATAGATATAGATATAGATATAGATATAGATATAGATATAGATATAGATATATAGATATAGATACACACACAAATGTCAGTTGTTGTCCAACTTTTTGTGATTCTTTGGACCAGAGCATACCAACCCTACCCATCTTTTCTTGGAAAAGATACCAGAGTGATTTGACATTTCTTTCTCCAGTGAATTATGGCATACATGAAGTGTATGCCCATTGTCATATAGCTAGTCAGTGTCTGAAGTCACATTTGAACTCAGGTCTTCCTGACATGGGGCCCATGGCTCTATCCACTGAGCAACTTAGGTCCATGAAAATAAATAAATTCACTATGCATAATAACTACAAAGAATACACAAATGCCATAATACAAGATTAGAATTTTAGATTCATATTGGTAACTGATGTTCACATTTATCAAAGGAGATAAATCTGAAGCAGTCTGAGAAAGCATAAAAATGCAGAAATTGAACCTAGAGGACCAGAAACTATAGTAGTCTACTTTCTAGAAAAGTAGGAAATATTGTGGATATATTTCAAAATGAAACATGTATGTGAAACCATGAAATTATGCATGTGGAAATAAATTGATTTATTTAAGCACTTTATGAAATAACTTTTAGTATTAAGATAAAACCTCTCATGCAAAAGTGGAAAGAGCTTATATGTAAACCCAGTCTGTAGGAATAGTAGCTAAATAAATATGTAGATTTAGTCCAATTTTATACCATAGGCAAGACGAATGTGAAATGTGAGGTATTTTAAATAAATGGTTCTTCCTTCCTTTTATAAGACTGAGTTTTCTTTAGGTCATGGAACAGTAGGAAATAGCATCAATAGCTTGAAAAGTTTTTAAAATAATCATTAAAATGATCCACTGAGCTGGGTAGGTCAGTGGATTAAGAGCAAGGCCTAGAGGTCGGAGGTCCTAGATTCGAATCTGACCTCAGACACTTCCCAGCTGTGTGGTCCTGGGCAAGTCACTTAACCCCCCATTGCCTAGCCCTTACCACTCTACTGCCTTGGAACCAATACATAGTATTGATTCTAAGACGGAAGGTAAGAGTTTTTTTTTAATTAAAATAAATAAAATAATTATTCTAATAATTATGCCATTCTCTGATTGAACTTAAGATTTGTGATTTTTTTGCATTATTTCTATTTATCAATGTTACTTTTTCTCTTGACCATAACAGAACTGACTCCTAATATCAATCCCTTTTTCAGTAAGAAAAAAAGACACTGGACATATGTCTACAGTTAAACATATATAATCATATTTGGATAATCATATTTTTCCTTACTCTGATTTTCTCTTGCCCATTAGTATATGGCTGTAATTTTTTTTTTCATTTTGTCTGTCACTTTGATCTTGGTAATACAAAGTAATTTTAATTTCTTCTTGATATCGTAATGATCTGGAAGAAACCCCTATATAAAATGGAATGTAATTTATCTCATGACCAAAAGAAGAGGTTGTTTTTTTGTTTTTTGTTTTTTTTACTTTTTGCAACAGTGTTACCTGATTTAAGCATGATTAGTATAAAACTGACAATATTCCCTCAAAAACTAAAAAGGGATGTATCAGAAAGCAGAGGGCATTTATTTTCTTTTATGCTTAGGGACTGTTTTCTATTGATTTTTATAGTCTTAATTTATTTAAGCACATCATAATTTATTTGGAAGACACATGCTTCTTTTTTATGACTAAACTATTGCTAAGACCCTATATTCCAATTACAGGCAAGTAGACTTTCTATCAAGTGCCTGACTCATCATTTTCTTCCACCCTGAAGATGTATCTTATTTATACTCTTGTTGAATTTATACTTTGCAGGTGTTTTTTCTCCTAATTAAGGGATGGAACAGTGCAATTGAAAAATGAATAGTTATACTCTGGTGGCTGTCAGTGATACCAATTTTAACACATGTAAAAATGTTTTGCCTAATGACTCATAAAGGGACAAATGTGTTTAGTTTCCAGGGCTCTGGTGTCTTTAGAATTTTTCAGGTACTATGAATAGAGAGTCATATATTTCTTTTCTATTACCTGCTTTTCCCTTGCAAGTATGACCATTTATTTACCTGCCTCAGGTTTTGAAAACCTTTTTCCCACTTTTATATTCAGTTACAGACAAGCAATTAAATATAATTTATTAAAATTTACTATTATTACCATTTAGTAAAATGTGTCAGACACTATGCTAAATACATTTTCCTGGTTCTTTATAGCTTGTTTTCAGTATCCTAGAGAAGAATGTAATAAGAAAAATGAAGGAAGGGAATGGATACCTAGGGGTGACTTGATTTGTTCTGATATTTGTAATTATTTGAAGCAACATGGAAAGAAATACTTAATTATAAATCTCATGCTGAATTTTGCAATGAAGTTCCATGGTTGGAAGGGCCTAGCTGAAAATCACAATTACAAATAGAAAAGTGAAACCATCCTTAGCTGATACTTCTCCTATTGTGTTTTACAGCAGTATGAAAATTATCATTATTTTAAATGCAGAGTATTAACTTCAGAGTCAAAATGCATATAGGTTCCTAAAAGCTTGAATTGTTTTATGGAAATAGAAAGAATCACGTAAGTCCTCTATGGTTCCATCTATGATTCCAATAAGGCTTTGATCTCCTTTTATTCCTGAAAAGAGTTAGACCTTTTTAAGGATTACATATCAAGGTGACTCTGTGGTCTTGAATGAAATGCAGAAGTAAATTACTAAGATCTTTCTGTGTTTGATAAAATTTAAAATATGGGTCACAAGTCATGTCAAATTCAGACTACAAAAAATAGCACATTAGCTTCTGTAGAGGAATATATCATAACGTGTCATACAAAATTACTGATCGAATATTGTTAAAAAGGGGCTTATGTATTAAAAATATTTTCCAATTTCCAAAAACTGTCCAACTCACTGTCATTCTCCTAAGTCACTCACCAGCTTCCTTTCCTTTTTCAGATCGAATTGTATGTACTTTGGACCCATCCTTTTTAATTAGTTCATAGAATCCAGACTGCAGTTTTGTGTAACAATGGAAAATAGAAAAGTGCATGGTGAATAGACATAGAGTGTAATATATAACTAATGAAAAATGGTACAAGATAAACTATAGAAATGAAATCACTATTGAGAGGCACATGAATGAAAATGAAAGTGAGCTAATCATAAATTTATTTTAATTAAATGGTATTTTTAAATTATCAAGAATTTTCTTTTTCTCCCTATTTCCCCATATCCTCTATCCTAGAAAAGGTATGCACAACAAAAAGAGCTGCTACAAATATTTTGGTTCATATGAGTGCTTTTTATTTTTTTATTCTTTTGGGGGTATAGTTCTAATATTATTATAACTGAGCACAAGGGTATATAGGGTTTAATAATTTATTAGCCATGGTTCCAAATTGCTTTGTAGGACCCCTGTGACATTTTTTTTTGCTCTACCATCATTATATTAATGTACTTGATTCCATACACACACATCAGAATTTGTCATTTTCTCTTTATTGTCATTTTCAACAATTTGGTGGCATTGAGATTAATGTTCAGAGATCTCTGATTATTTGTGATTTCGAGAATTTTTCATTTGGATAGTGATAGGTTGCATTTTTTCTTCTAGTACTTCCTGTTCATCTCCTTTGATCATTTATCAATTGAAGAATGATTCTTCTAACCATAAATTTGAATCAAGTATTTTCATATTTTGGATACTTATGGCAGTGATACTAATTGCAATATAATAATCATTCTTTCGCTAATGATGCAGAAAGTTATAAACCTAATTTGTTTCTTAGAAATGAAGACTTTATCAGAGAAACTTGCTACAAATTTTCCCCCACTCATTTAACCAGTTACTTTCAAATTTTATCAACAATAGATTTTTTTTGTGTGTAAAAAACTTTAACAAAATTTTAATCCTCTGTAATTCTTTCTGATCATTGTTAGTCATGAAATGCAAAGTTGGAAAAATAATTAATGCCATATTCTCATAATTTGTGATGTGACCTTTTACATATCATTGAACATATAGAATTTTTACATATAAAGGATAGTCTGTGTGTATTCTGCCATGATCCACCAGTTGTCATGTAACTTCAGGAAATTTTGAAAAAGAAAAGCTTCCTATCATATTGAATGAATAATAGATTGGGAATTTCTGAGGAGACACAGAGAAGAGCCACATGGTTGGAAAGGTGTGCCTTACCAGACATGTTCAGTAAGGATGGCATATGATATAATTCAAGGCAAAGGATCTAGCCCTACAACTAAAAATAACCTTCCCAATGCTACTGTAATACATGCATGAAATCCTTTACTTTATTTCCTTCATCGGTTTTTTAGTAGTATATATTCTATGCACAACACAGAGAATGTGGAAATATGTATTGTATGAAAGCAGTGATATAATTTATATCAGATTACTTACCATGTTGGAAGGAAGGGAAAGAATATGAATTGCAAAAAGTCAGAAAATAGTTGTCAAAATTATTATTTTCATGTAATTGAAAAAGAAAAAACAAAATTCAATCCAAAAGAAAAAGAAATTCCAAAAGAGATTATTTCTGAGAAACCTAGCAAGACTAGCATGAACTAATAGAGAATGAATTAAATTGGAAAAAAGAATAATATTTTCAAACATCCAGGTTTTTAAAATATACAATTCTGAAAGATTAAAACAAATTCTTCAGTTTGTTGTTTTTCTTCTAAGTTTTTTTGTGTTGATTTTGCTTGTACAAAAGTGTTTTTTTAGTTTAATATATTTAAATTATCTTATTTTATATCTCAAAATGTTCTTTGTACTTTATTTCATGACAAGTTCTTCTCTTATCTATAGCTCTCACAATTAAACTATTTGGTGCTTCCCTAATTTGTTTATGTTATCATCCTTTACTTCTAAATCATGTGTCTGCTTTTACTTTTATTTTTTTGGAATATGATGTGAGGTGTTGTTCTATGTCTAGTTTCTGTTATACTGTCTTCTAGTTTTCCCAATAGTTTCTGATGAATAGTGAGTTCTTTTTCCAAAAGCTTGGATCTTTGGCTTTGTCAAGCACTAGGTTACTATGGTCATTTACTCTTTAGTTCAGTGCCTAATTGATTCCATTGATCCACTACTTTATGTCTTAGGCAGTACCAGATTGTTTTAATAGTTGCTGCTTTATAATACAGTTTGACATAGTATTAATCCACCTTCTTCCTATATTTTTTTCATTAATTTCCTTGATATTTTTGACATTTTGTTTTTCAAAATAATTTTTTCTTACTATAAAATAATTTTTGTTATTTGATTGGTATGGCCATGAACCAATAAATTAACTTGGGTAAAATTGTCATTTTTAGTATATTGGTCAGCCTACCAATGAGCAATTAATGTTTTTCCAGTTCTTTAGAACTTACTTTATTTGTGTGGAAAGTGTTGTTGTATTCATATAATTCTTGGATTTGTCTTGACAGGTATGTCCCCAGGTATTTTAAATTATCTACAGTTACTTTAAATGAAATTTCTTTCTGTCTCTCATAAATAGTCAAAAAGAGAAATACTGAAAATTTTTGTGGCTTTATATTTATATCCTGCAACTTTGCTAAATTTGTTATTGTTTCAGTTTTTTTGGTTTATTTTCTTGAGTTCTCTATCATATAATCTCAAAAAAGTGATAGATTTATTTCCTCATTGCCTATTCTAATTCCTCTAATTTCTTCTTCCTCTCTTATTATTGGGAAGACTTTTCTCATATTGCCATTACAGATAATGTTTGTTGATAGTTTTTGATAGATGGCATTTATTATTTTAATAAATGTTCTATTTATTCCAATGTTACCTAGTGGTTTTTAATAGAAATGGATGTTGTTCTTTTTTATTATTTTTCTGCATCTATTGAAATAATCATACAGTTTCTGTTAGTTTTGTTATCAATATGGTCGATTATGCTGATAGTTTTACTAATATTGAAACAAACCTGCATTACTGGTATTTAATCCACCTGGTTAGAGTAAATAATCCTTTTTATATAATTCTACAATCTCCTTGCTTAATCTTTGCACAAATATTCACCAGAGATTGGTCAGTAGTTTTCTCTCTTTGCTTTAATTCTTCCTCATTTATGTACCAGCACCATATTTGTGTCCTAAAGGAATTTGAGTTCCTTCTTTAATCCCCCCCCAAATAATTAATATAGTAATAGAATTGTTCTATAAATATTTTATAGAATTCATTTGGGAATTCCTCTAACCCTGCGGCTTTGTCCTCAGTGAATTCAATGATGACCTCTTTTAATTTCTTTTTTCTAAGATGGGGTGGTAGAAGTATTCTATTTCCTTTTCTGGGCAACTTATATTTTTAAAATGTATTCATCCATTTTGGTTAAATTGTTGGATTTATTGGTATATAATTTGGCAAAATAATGCCTAATAATTACTTTCATTTCCTCTTCATTGGTTATGAATTTCTCCTTTTCATTTTTGATCCTGTTAATTTGGTTTTCTTCTTTCTTTTTTATCATATTAATCAATGGTTAGATATTATATTGTTTTTTCATAAAACCAGCTCCTCATCTTATTTATTAGCTAAGTGATTTTCCTACTTTCAATTTTATTAATTTCTCCTTTGATTTTAAGAATCTCTAAATTGGTGTTTAATCAGGGAATTCTAATTTGTTCTTATTCTAGTTAACTTTTTTTAGTTGTACCACAGTTCACTAATCTGTTCTTTCTCTATTTTGTTGATATGAGTATTTAGAGATATACTTTTTACCTATATAATATTTTGGCTGCATGTAATAAATTTTGCTGTATTGCATCTTTGATGTCATTATCTTTAAACAAATTGAATTTTTTCTTTGATTTTTCACCCACTCATTTTTCAAAATAACGTCATTTCATTTCCAATGAATTTTAGGTTTTTTATTTCCTTTGTTGAAGAATTTTTATAGCAATATAATGTCTAAAAGCGGTATCTAATATTTCTTCTTTAATGCTTGTGAGGCTTTTATGTCCTATTATATGGTACATTTTTTGTCAATATGCCATATACTGCTAAGAAAAATATATTGCTTTCTATGCTCATTCAATTTTCTTCAGAAGTCTCTCAAGTTAAAGTTTTCTAAAATCTATTCACCTCCTTAGTTTCTTTCTTGGTTTTTTTCTTGTGTATTTAGTTGATTTTTTGCTTTATTTTGTTTTAGGTTTTGTTTGGTTTACATAATTCTGAGAGAGAAAGATTAATGTTTCTTGCTAACAGAGTTTTATTATCTATTCCCTTGTGTAACTCAAATAACTTCTTTAGGAATTTAGATGTTATGATATGTGATGCATATATGTTTAGATGATATTGTTTCATTGTTTATATTACCTTTTATCAAAATATTTCATTTTTATCTCTTTGTTTCACATTTGGTTTGTTTGAGATCATAATTACTATCTCTGGAAAAATTACTGATTAATTAATATGGTGCCAGTTTTCAGATAAGACATATAGGTTGCTTGAAATGTACAATCAGGAGAAAACTCTTTATATCACTTTTTGGGCTTGATCGCTGGTTAAGGGTTCCTCAGGAGAAGGTACAGATGTTCCAGTTTTGCAACCACACAGGTTGCAAAAAAGTTTTTCAAACTTTTGCAACCTGTGTGGTTGCAAAACAATGCAAAAAACAATGCAAAACAATGCAAAAAAGTTTTCTCCTAATTCCTACAATTGAATGAACTTTTCTCACAAATCAGAATTTGAACTAGGCAATTGAAAAGAAAGGAACCTAAACTTGCTCCAGAATTAAGTCACAAGTTGGAGTCAATTTGGTATAATTCCCACAATTAACTACTTGCTGTTCTAATCCCCTTATTTCTTTTAAATAATATTTTGACTGTTTTGGGGGTGACAGGCTAATTCTTATCTCTGTCATCTTGGGGTTCATTAACCTATACAAATCATTTCAAAGTACTGGTTAAACTTTAAAGTTAACATTCATGTCATATGAAAGTTATCCACACTTTTTTATATGTTCTGCCAGTTTGGAACTGCAGATTTGGAATTTATTTGGAATTTACATACCATAGGACCTGAACCCTGACAGCAGGATTGAGAATAGAACTCTGACAATCTGGATTGCTTCTGCTGATTTTTAGTACATATTACCAGGCTATGAATTTTTATTAATATATGACACAATTTACAAATTATTCTGCCTTGATCTTTGGGATAGCTAATATGCGAGTTCCACATTTTCATTTTCAATCTTATTTCCTCCCATTATATCTTTATACTAGCTACTTATAAACTTAATATACTGACCAGAAGAGAAACAGTGGTCAGGAATACTGGAAGAAGATATACTTTTAACACTGTTTGTGTTTACATAAACATATGTATGTACACACATACATTCATCCATATTTCAAATTACATTTAGTAAATGCTATTTCAAATAAAAAAGCATGTTTAATTTATTTTGTATGATCTTTGACAAATTACTTAATCTCTATATACTTGTTTCTTAAACTTTTTAAGATAAGAGAATTAAACTAGAAAACCCTGAAGATACTTTCTAGTTCCAAAAATGCTGATTCCTTTAAAATATTTTGAAAGAAAGGAAGAAGGGGAAAAATAAATCTCAGTTATGTACTAAAATTAGCTATAAGACTTTGTTCATCTTACATTAAACACATTCATATGTTTGTACATGTATAGCTAGCACTTCCTACATCTTGGCTTTTGAATACCAATTACAGGGTTCTATTTTTGGAAAGGCCCTTAGAATCCATCTCTTAAACCACGTTAGTATTAGATGGCTAATTTTCATTAACTTGTCTTGCACCAGAATACTTATCTTTTCTGCTTTACTTGCACAGACATTCTTTCATATCTTATATCCTTGTTGTTAACATTTGTATGAGTTAATTACATAATAGCAGAGATTATATGAATATATTCATGAGACTTTCAGATAACACAAAGATGGAAGAAATAGTTAATAAATGATGATGGAATTCAGTTCAAAAAGGAATTATACACCAGCATTCTACTAGTTGTTAATTTCCTAAGACTGACATCAATAAGTACTTGCTAGATTTAATAAAGTGACAATATCTTCATGGATTTAATCATTTCTGTATCCCTTCCTTGTACAATACACTGTACATAATATTTAATAAACATTTTTGAATGAATGATTTTCATCATTTAATGTACAACTAAAATCCTCAGTCTCATTATGAGCAAGTTATGTAGGATAAAATCAAAACTCTATGTATTCTGAATAAATTGTATTTTTTTACTCTTCCTTTTTATATTGTCTGCCATTTGATCCATACTGACGAGATTAATAGGACAGAATTTAATCTCTAGGAAATTGCAATCATAATTACATCATATATGTGTGTCCTATTGTATGCATTATCTATGTCCCTAATTTTTAGTAAGAATTGAGGGATATTTAGCAATTACTGAAAAAATTGGATATTAAAGAATGTTATGATGAATGCTTTTAAAAACTGAAGAAATGTTTCCTTATTTATTTGTAGGAATACTTGAACCACAGTTCTCAAATATTTTGTTTTTTTTTAAAGATATTTCTCATGAAAACTTGAATTCATAAGATTTCTAGGACTGCTCTGGTTTTATGTAAATATTATTTTTGTGTTTCAAATCTTAAGGCATATTTTCAGGTTAGGGTTATTGATTGATAGGGTTTTGACTGTGGTTTCATTGGTATGGGAAATAGCTTGAAAACCCCCTCTCCTAGTATTGGTTGGCAGCTTTTATGCTGCTTAGAGAATTTCTTAGAGCACTAAGCAACCATGTGAATTGTCCAATCACACAGCCATTATTTTTAGATTCAGGACTTGAATTCAGGTCTTCCTTGATACAAGTTCTTTTCTCTATTGACTATAACATAGTTGCTTCTACAAAGACTCAAAAATGGTAGCTAGGGATATCTTTAATATTTCATTTATATTGGGATTTTTCCATGAACACTACATGGTCTTTTTAATTTATTTCACTGTATAAAATTGCCCTCTTATTGCTTGGATAAAGTTAAGAATATCCTACAATAAAATATGTATTTCTATCATCCATAGGAAATTAGCAGACCTTGAAAAGACTTAAAAATTTGACCAGGAAGAGATTATTAAAGGAATTAAGGAGTTTAGGGATTATTCATTTTAAAGGTTATAAGAAGATAGGGGAAAAAATCTCTCATTCTAACTTACTTTCCCTTACTAGTAATAATGTTAAAAGATGCTACTAGAGTCCTAAATTATATCTAACGTACCAGTTGATTAAATGCTAAAACTAATTTACCATGCATGTGATAAAAGCTCCTGAACTAATGAAGCCAAGCTCATCAATCAAAGTAACATGACCCAGTTAACTTTTCTCTCTTTCCTGACCTTACCTTGCTCCTTATAAAGATTAAAATTTAGGGAATATGGGGAGACTGAGGCAGGTAGAAATTAATTTCTCTCTGCAAGGAGTATTATATTTTTTAGAGGTTTATTGAAGATTAAGGATTAAGGAAAATACAGGGTAAGAAACATGTGTCCAAGCCATAGAGTGGCCTAGACACAACCTCACCTACATTATGAAAAAAAGCAGGCCTGCCCCAAAACGGAAGTCCAAGAGTCAAGAGAGCCCTCAAAAGCCTTTGAATCAGCTTAAATACCTTCTCCATCTCAGCCCAGGTGAGATTACAAGGCATTCTGGGGAAGTGGAGCAAAGGCTTGTGGGGATTGTAGTCCTGTTTTCGAGTCTATTTTTTACATACCCCCGTTTGACCCTATGAAAAAAATTAATTTTTTTCCAAAGGATCATGAAAACATAATCAATTTAAAGACTACAATAATTTGAGGATAATAGAAACAAAAGAATAAAACCAATAATTGCTGAACACATTGACAAAAAGCCAGTTAGGGGGCAGTCCTCTTTAGCATGAAAGTACAGATACAAATAAATGTTCAATCAACCATACCCAAAGTTCAATTTTGTGCAACTTGTGGTCTGGAGGCTTCTTCATGGTGGCTTCTCCAACAGTTCAGTTCTGGATTCAGAGAGGGAGCATCTTCTTTACCTAAAATTCTCAAAAGGAATTTAAACTTTGCAATTTAAATAATATTTTTACATCCCCCCCCCCCCCCGTTAAGAGGGTAATTAAAAAAAAAAAGGATCACTTAGGGATGCATGGCTGAGGTATGAGGTATATGAATCAATTGGCAAGAGATATTAAAAAGACATCAGAAAAATCAAAAGGAAAAGAAAAATTTCTGGATGAAAATATAGACTATCAAAGTCTTATGTGTAAAAATTCCAAGTAAAAGAAAAATAATCTATAACAGGTCCTTGAATCAGGGCCCAATCAAAATGATCTAAGCAATGATGCATTTACCCAGTCAGTAGCCAGAACTACAGAAAGTTGCCACACTATGAGAGGCAGAAAAGGGGACCAGATTATAGAAGCCAAGGTTTGGGGGATATTTGTCTGTGAGTATCTTCACAGTGAGTGTGGATACAAGGAAAGCTTATGTCTTAACACATGTTAAACATAGTAACCTCGAGTCTTCACACTAGGTTTGAGATATGCCTAGAAGTGCATCAGTCCATCCTGGTTTGGCCTTTCTTTGGCTCTATGCAATGGCTCTTGTGTGTATATCTTGTCCTGGAACCAGACAGAATCATTAAGCAAAGTCTCATAATTTATTTAAATAATTAGTGGCATCATTTTTATAGTCACAAGCCTTTTAGGGTTATGTATTAGCAAATGTATTTCAAACTTGTAGCACTGAAAAGTCAAAAAGTTAAAGAAAATCTTAATGCTGGTGACATGTGCTTCAAATATAAAAAGGAGAGAAAAATAATAAAAAAAAAACTAAAAAGTATATTGCACATGCAAGAAAAATATAATAATAAAAGAGCTTTAAAAAATTCAAAAATATAGCTTATAATCATTAACACTCTGTGTCAGCTAAGAAAATATAAAATACAAGGCTTTCTCACCAAAAATGAGATCTATTTCCTCTTAATATCTGGCCATGATCACTGTGAGTAGAAGGCAAATGAATTGAACAAGGTTAACAATTTTTTCATCTTTAAAATACAGTAGTACAAATATGTAGATATCAAAATCCCCAAAATTCTCAATAGCCCAATTAATTACAATAGCAAACAAACACACTTTCATATTTCACATAAGTTGCTGTATGACATTTTTAAAACCTATGAATTGATGGACATTTGTCACAATTTTTACAAACATAGCAATCCTTCAACCTTTGTATTTTAACATATTTTTTAAAACAAAGTAAAACTCATCTTGGGTTAAGAACATTAAGAAATCTAGATATCATTCAGGTAGAAGTAAAATAGTGAGCTGAAGAGTAAAAATAAAGGGATGCTCCTTTTTTGGAGGCTTTTTAGGGATACAAATGCCCTGAGATTAACTGCCCAACTTCCATTCACATGTGGGAATGTTGGGGTTTATAAAATGTATTTCACTTCAGCTACTCTTGGCCTTACCTCGTGGTAGGGGCAGGCAAAAATAACCAGAGATTGTTTAAAAAAATTACAAAAATCATATTTAAAAAAACCCTTAAAATCAAATCAGATATTTAGCACATTAAATTTTTCCAAGGTTGTTAATACAATTATAACCAGTTCTGAAGTCCATCTATCCTGGGCAAAATAGAAAAAAGCTGTTTTTTCATATATGGGCTTATTCACAATAATATTTGTTCAATAGTTACAGGGGAAAAACAACAGAATTTCAAAACTCAGTACATTCAAAATAAATTCAATCAACCTTCAGTTCAAGCAGAATAATATTGAATCCAGTAATATATGAACTTAAAATCACAAAGTTAAAGCATAACAAAAAATGCAATAGAATACAGAGATGTTTATAAACCATTGGAGTCTGAAATGCCTTAGAATATAGCCTTTAGTCTCTTCAAAGTTCCTTGGGTTCTTATCCATTTAAATGTCTATTGTCAGAAGGGCTAGGCAATGGGTTTCAAGGGACCCATCCAGGGCCCCATAGCTGGGAAGTATCCCAGGCCAGATTTTAACCCAGGACCGAATGTCTTTATGTCTAGCTATCAGGTCTATGAGCCACCCATTTTCCTCCCCAAAGTTAAAGTTGAATCTTTGGGCTGAGTCTGCTCCCTGACAGGCAGGTAAAATCAATTAAATTACCAGAACAGTCAAAAATCCTTTTAAACAGCCCATTGCTTTTTAAGTTTCTGTTTGAAAAAATCTGTTTCTTCTCCTCTCCCTTTTCTCTCTTTCCCCTCTCCCCTGATATGATCCCTCCTCCTGCCCCAGTCCACCCACATGGAGCCAATACACCCCTGTTTGCTTGGAGACTTAGCTTAAGGGAAAATTACCCTTTCTCCTTTCCCTCTCATTTCTCCCCTCCGCCCACGTGGCCAATACTGTTACCAGCTGGTCGCAATGAGTCCTGAGTGATCTGCCCCAAGGATCTGGGTGATGAGTCAACTGGGGTCGTGCTAGTGGGTCTGGGGCACAGAAATAGGCAGGCAGCGGGCCGGTGAGAGGCCAGGAGCTGGAGCGGCTGCGGGGGTGGGCAAGGCCGGGACCAGGTACCAGGTGAGGACAATCAGGGCTTCAGGCTGCAGGCAGGAAGTGACTGGGCCAAGCCAGGTGGGGTGGGCAGCAAACCCAACAGGTCTGGAGCCTGTAGCAGCTTTGCAAGGGTAGAAAATCTTGGCCAGATAGATATGGCTCAAAAAAAAAAATTCTAGGTACTAGCTATTAAAACTGAATTTAAGATAAGAAAAGAAATCAGAAGATTGCAAGATTTTTTTTTCCCCATTAGGATCTTGGCCCAGGTGAGATTACAAGGCATTCTGGGGAAGTGGAGCAAAGGCTCCTGGGGATTGTAGTCCTGTATTCGAGTCTATTTTTTACATCCTTTAACTTTGGTCACCCATCTCTTACGCACAGGTGACTGGATAAAATAAATTTATTTCTCTTTTTACAAAAAGAACTTGGAGTAAATTCCTTGTTAATGACAGATTAGCATCATCAATATATGAGTAGATATTCAGCACAGAAATTCCCAATTAGTTATCTATTGATAGTTCACATTTCATAGAGAATGAAGTCCTAGTCTTGAACTCAGTAATACAAATATTAATATTGCCAATAATATTTCATATTCACATTGGGTTTTATGTTTTAAATCAGTTTTTATATGTTTTATATGTGATATAATTTGATTTTTGCAACAAACCTCTGTGTACATCTGAAATACTTTTTTGAGTTCATTATATTCTGGGTACTGTGCTAAGTGTTGGAGTTCCAAAAAAACAAAAACAGGATCTTCACCCTCAAAGTACTCATATCTAATAGCAAAAGAACAGATACTGTTATTATCCCCATTTTATAGAAAAGACGAGTGAGTCTTAGAGAGTTTGTGATATTAGTATAATACATCTTAAACTAGATTTTCCTGATTTCAAGCCTAGTGCTTTATCTACTTTGTTGCCTTTCAGAAAGCTCTATGTTCAAATTCTGTTTGTTATCTTACATGTTATGTGACTAAAGAAAATTCTTGGCCTCTTTATGCTGTTTCCTCATCTTTAAAATGAAGATTTAGTTCAGTGGTCTCTTGGGTTTGTCACTCAACAGCACTTGGTACATTGTGGGCACTGTGCTTTGTGCTAGGGAAACAAAGAAATGCCGAGTCAATCTTGGTTTCCATAAGAGTTCACACTCAAATATAAGAGATGATATGTAAATAACTTTGTATAAATAAGATATGTATAGGATAAATTTAGCATACTCTTAGTGGAAATATTAACATGGAAATGAATGGGAACTTTGTTTGTTTTTTAGAAGGCGAGACTTTAGCTGAGGTTTGAAGAAATCCAGGGAATCTAGGAGGTAGAGATGAAGGAGAGGGTTCCAGGAATGAGGACCATCAGTGAGAATATTCAGAAAGGAAATGAATGGAGTATCATGCACAAGGAACATAAAGAAAGAGTGTTATTGGATCACTGATTACATGGACAGGAATAAGATTTACGAAGACTAGAAAGCTGAGGAGGGAACAAGTTATAAAGGAACTTAAATCAAAAAAGATTTTATATTTGATTCTGGAGGTAATAGGGAGTAACTGGACTTTGTCATATGGTTAGACTTTTGTTTTTTTGTTTTAAGAATATCTATTTGATGGCTCAGTTGAAGACAAGTCAAGAAAAACTTGAGGTGGGAGACATTTAATAGGCTATTGAAATGTTCTGTGCTTGAGGTGATGAAATCATAATGTAGTCTAACAGAGGAAAAGAGAGTGTATATAAGGGAAATTACTGAAAGAAAAAATGATAGAACTTTAATAACTAATTGTATATATGTGTGTGTATACACACACATATATAAGGTTGGAGAGAAGATTTGACGATGACACTTTGGTGTTGAGTTTCTGGAAGAGCATCATGGAGAAGTAGAGGAGTGGAGTGTATAAGGGGAAAATGAGTTCAATTTAGGACAGGTTTATAAAAGATCTATGAGATATTCAGCTTAATGTGTCCAATGGCAATTGGAGATGTGAGACTAGAGACTGGGAGTCAGGGTAGGAGTAAAAATTATAGCTTAGAGTTATATGCATATAATATCTATATACATATATACATATATATATATAAATGTTTTTAATTTAGAATATTTTCCATGGTTACACAATTCATGATTCCCACCCCACTCCTGCTCTTTCCTCTCCCCTCCCAAATCTTATAGGCAGTTCCACTGTGTTATACATGTATCTTTGTTCAAAACCTATTTCCATGTTATTCATATTTGCAGTAGTAATCTTTTAACATCAAAATCCTAATCATATCTCCATAGAACTACAAGATCAACCATATGTTGTTCTTCTGCATTTCTGTTGTAAGAGCAGCATGCAAGGTAGAGAACAGAATGTTGAAGAAGACTTGATTGATGGGTAAAGACCATTGGAAGCAGAGGAGAATGGGAGAAAAACAATGACCTGGGATAGATCCCAGGGAAAGAAGGGGCTTTTGAGACTATGATCTCCAGGTGAGAGGAGGTTTCTTGCCTTGCTGGAGATCATTCAAGAGCCAGTCAAGAGAATCAGCATTGGGACTTCTCTTTGTGTGAGAATGATTATTCTATTTGGTCTTTCTTTACCCCCTATTTATACATTACATTTTCCCCACATATTAGTATACATAGGTTGATATAAATGTAGTCCTTATAGAAGAGAGTTTGAGTAAAAGAAGAAGATAACATTTTCCCCTTTCCTTAATATTTACCTTTTCAGGTATTCCTTGCTCTTTGATTTTCGGTATCAAACTTTCCACAGAGCTCTGGTCTTTTCTTTGCAAAAAGTTGGAAGTCTTCTATTTTGTTGAATGCCCATACTTTCCCTTGGAAGTATATAGTCAGTTTTGCTGGGTAGCTGATTCTTGGTTGGAGACCCAGCTCTCTTGCCTTTCTGAAGATCATGTTCCATGCCTTACGATCATTCAGAGTAGAACTTGCAAGGTCTTGTGTGACCCTGATTGGCATTCCTTTATATCTAAATTGTCTTTTTCTGGCTTCCTGTAGGATTTTTTCTTTTGTTTGATAGCTTTGGAATTTGGCAATTACATTCCTGGGAGTTGTCTTTTGGGGGTTTAGTGTAGAAGGTGTTTTGTGAGCTCTGTCAGTGGCTGTATTGCCCCCTTGTTCTAGAATCTCTGGGCAATTTTCTTTGATTATATCTTGTATCACCATGTCCAGTTTGGTGTTTATTTCTGGCTTTTCTGGGAGTCCAATTATTCTTAAATTATCCCTTCTCCCCCTATTTTCCAGATCTATCACCTTGTCGGTGAGATATTTTATGTTCTCTTCTAATTTCTTGGTATTTTGGCTTTGCTTTATTAATTCTTGCTCTTTTACATGATCGTTGTCTTCCAGCTGCCTGATTCTGGCCTTTAAAGCCTGGTTTTCCTTTTCAGTTTCATCATACTGGTTTTGTAGATGCGTGAATTTCTTTTGCATTATTTCCAACTTTTCCTCCCAGAAGGCTTCCATCTTTTTGGTCATTTCTGATTCAAATTCTTCATAGGTTTGTGGAGAGTTTCCATTTCCTTTGGAAGGTTTTGGAGCATTTTCTTTTATATTATCTTCTATCTGCTCTGTATTTTGTATTTTGGCTCCATAGAATGTGTCCAAAGTCGTCCCTTTCTTCTTATTTTTCTTGGTATTTTGGGGCTTCTGTGCTTCTGTGGAGTTTTCCATCTCTGAATGTGGAGGATTGGCTTTTCTTGTCTCTGTCTGGTGTTCAGAGGCTTTAGTCCTGGGCAGATGGTTCTATGACTTTCCCTGGGTTAAACTGAATATGCCTCACTGGAACTGGAGTGGAAGGGTTGGACCACGTTGCTTTCAGGAAGTTGCCTTCAGAATCGCTGGCTGTGAGGCTGTTTCGTTGGCCTGCGGGGGGATGGGCTGCAGCTTCCCCAAGCTCCGGGCAAGGACTTTCACTGAGACTTGGATAGCAGGATCCAGCCCGTGAGGCTGTCTTGCCCGCCCTGAGGGTTGCTGTTGTTTCGACCAGCTCTCTGTAGCGGGAGCCCCAGGCAGTAACTTTCACTGGGACTCGGGTAGAAGGCCCTGAGGGTTCTGCTCTCTGAGCCCAGCCGGCCGTGCTGCGGCTTCCGGGAGCCTTGGACTCTGCGCTCCTACCCCTGCGGTCCGAGTGATCTCAGGTTCTGGCTTTTGAGGGGAGCCGTACCTTTTGAACCGGGTCCAGGTCCAGGAGGAGGCTTCCCAGGGTCTGTGCTGTTGATCGTTTTGAATTTCGGCGCCTTAGGAGCTTATATTTTGAGATCGGTTGGGAAGGTTTTTCCGGAGATCTGAACTTGAGCTTTCTCTAAGCCGCCATCTTAACCGGAAGTCAGCATTGGGACTTCTCATAAAGAGATTCATAATTGCTGACACCTCTAGCAACATCTTGAGAGAAACTCAGGTCCTCTAGGACCTGAGGGCCTCAGACTCAAGGGCATTTAAGACACGCCCCTTCCCTTTCCCAGCCTGATAACACCTGCCTTACTCTTACCTTGATTCCTCAATATCATAGTTTAGCTTATAAAATTACTAGGTAGGGGAGGAGAATTTTTGGTCAGCCCCAGAGCTTCCAGAATGAAGGACCTGGAAGGGTTAGAACATAGGGACACCCCTCAACCTCTATCCAATCCCCCCACTTTCAGATACCTTAAGTTAATTAAAGACAAATTAAATCACAGTCAGATTTGAAGGAAGGGACTTTGTTCAAGGGGCATAAAGAAAGTTAATTCCCTGAGACTGCTGATAAGCCATGGAACAGTACTGGTCAGGCCACCCTTTTCCCCACCCCCAACCCCCACCCCCACCCCGTGCATGTCAGCAAAGGGGGGTGAGGGGGAAGACTTGTATTTCTAGAAGATTCATGCTTATCAATTCTGGGGTATTCCCTTTATCACTCAATAGGGGAGATCTCCCCTCAATTTACCAACACCTGTGGTTCACTCAGGATCCTCATTTCCCTGAGATATTTCTCTGTTATCACAGCCCAGGAGAAGAGAGTGAGTGTAACAAAAATCATTCCATCTTGACTCCTACCTTTCCTCAGTCATCTATCAGTAACAGCTCCCTCAAAACCAATTAATGCTATTCAGCAAATAACCATTAAACCTCTCCCACAGTTCTTCCTCTGGATATGGATAGTTTTCTTTCTCATAAGTTCCTCAGAATTGTCCTGCATTATGTCATTGCTGCTAGTAGAGAAGTCCATTATGTTCGATTGTACCACAGTGTCTCAGTCTCTGTGTACAATGTTCTCCTGGTTCTGCTCCTCTCGCTCTGCATCACTTCCTGGAGGTTGTCCAGTTCCCATGGAATTCCTCCACTTTATTATTCCTTTGAGCACAATAGTATTCCATCACCAACATATACCACAATTTGTTCAGCCATTCTCCAATTGAAGGACTTCCCCTCATTTTCCAATTTTTGGCCACCACAAAGAGCGCAGCTATGAATATTCTTGTACAAGTCTTTTTCCTTATTATCTCTTTATGGTACAAACTCAACAGTGGTATGGATAGCATATAATCCTAATTGCATATCTACTCTACTTTGCAATGTCCTAGAATTACTTGCATGTAAATCTTGCTTATGGCACTTAAATAGCTGTAGTCTTCTCACTTAACATTTCTGTCTTTCAGATTACTTTCAAATACTTATCTATTAAGTAATCAATGGGTTATGATCTGTATACCTGTACCATATTCTGTACAAAATCAGATATTTAAATGTGGATTTATGAACTAATATTGAATGCCACTCTACCTCCAGAAACTCTTCCCCATGTTTAGATGGCAATCATCTCCTTCTTTTGTTATGTTTTCAAAATCAAACTCTTATGAAAATTATCTTTATTCTGTTGTGACACAAAAAACTACAAGGCCTCTTAATTTTCCCCCTCACAATGTGAATATTTATAGTAGTATAGATTTTGGACATGCAAAGTTTTGTGAGACTGTGTCTGAGGAACTATAAAAACATTAAGTTTAATCCAAACAGAACCACCTTTTCTGAAGGTCAGAATGAAAAGACCATAAAATTTTTCTAGAGTGGAATAAACACATAAACTTATTCAGTGGAATGATGTTTATTTTATATGAATTTAAAGTTTAAATAATTGAAAAAGGAGAGTTTTATGAATTATGAAAAATAAAGATATATTTTTCTTCATGTTAAAAGTTATATGTATCCCTATAAACTGAGGGAGGAATTTTACGTAAAGAAAATTAGGTTAAAAGTTCAGTATAGTTCTTTTTTGCAGAACAAAAATGTCAAGGAGTTATTAAGATATTAATTTATACAATGAAAAATAATGTGACAGATCGCAACCTCTGTAGTGATGACACATTGCATAAATTTAGATTGGGGCATCACAGTATAGTAATGCTCTAAAAGGCCTATAATTTATGAGAAGATATCTCTATCATAGCTTCAGTGTGGGATGAGGTATATTTTTATCTCAAGGTAGTTTATTTTAGAGGCCCATGTTCTACTTTGGCTGTGATCTTCACAACATTGTTTTAAGGACCAGTCACATTCTTTTTTGCCTTTAGATACCAAATGAATGCTCAATATTCATATAATCCATATTTATTAGATAGTGAAAATAGAGTACAGCAAGGTAGTATTTTGCCCTATGTTACAAAAGGGATTTCAAAATTTCTGTGTAGATTTTCAATAAAAAGGACTTATTGGACAAAGCTATTAGAAAGGATCAAAGTCTCCCATATCCACAGAAAATTGTAATAAAGGAAACAAGAAAAAAGTGTCTCATTGATGCACAAGCTATTTTTAAGTAAGAGCTTTTGGGTAATGTGTGTGTTTTAAAATTGAATTTAAAATGAGAAAGGGGAGGAAATTAGCATTTTATAGTACCTACTATGTGCCATGAACTGTGTACTAAGTTCTTTTTACAAATATGTCATTGGATCCTCATGGCACCCCTGCAAAACAGGTGCTATTATTATTCTCATTTTATAATTCAGGAAACTAAGGTAAACAGAGTTTAAATAATTTGCTATGAGTTACAAAACTAGTGTTCTGAGGCCAATTGAAACTCAGGTTTTCCTGACTCTAGGCCCAGTACTTTATCCACAGTATCATCAGCTACTTCTATTATTCATTAGTCCCATTTGAGTCAAGCATCTTGTTTAAAATCACTTCAACTCACGTTTATTAAGTGATTTCTATGTTAAACGCACTCTGCCAAAAGGAACCTAAATGTATATAGGTTGATGAGAGGTAGACAAGTTGACCATTTTATTCTGTTAATATAGTATTATTTTATAACACTCCATTTAAAATGTGAATGCCCTGAAAGTAAGTAGAGACCTCAGTTGTCTTGGTCTTTGAAACACTCACACTCTTGGGCCTTATTTTATAGGTAATTATAATCTCCAAAGGTAAGGATATTTACTACCTTTCTCAAAGGGACACTGAAAAAAAAGTGTTTTGTAAATCTAAAAATGTCATAGAAATATGACCAACTTAAAGTAGGTTCTTACCCAATTTCATTAAGCATTATATTTTTTAGATTAGAAATAGAACCAAAATTTTGCTGAAATTACACTTAACTTTCTTTTTCTTATCTCATTAATCTTTGAGTAAGTAATTCAACTGGAAAATAGTACTTGGATTAGTCAATTTAAATATATATAGAGAGGGGGGAGGGGTTTAAGCATAATTCATTAGGCACATTTTATATTCACTGCAAAGCTCATGGAAAATTACCATAGGGAATATTTGTTCTGTATTTTATATGTCATCTTTGCTGCCAGAAAAAAAAAAGATATTTTAAAAAGAAATACATGGGTATAGAAATTTGATGCTCTATATAAAATAGTTTAGACACTATATAAGAAAACTTGCAAGTTCCCTTAGGGTATTATATTCAAATTTCGATGTGTGATAAAAATGTCTGAGCAGAAAAGGAACATCATAATAAATGTCAGATATAGTTTTTTAAAACTTATTTGCTGACATACAATATTAAAGAGTTCACAGTAGTTCAGTCATAAAAAAGAAAGTATAATGCCAGGTGTCTTTAAATATAACTCTAAGAATTTATAGAACATATCAAATTGTAATACAAAATATGTTTTCAATCTTGTTTTTGAAACATGAAAATCATATTCATCTTTTGAGGCACTAACAAAGATATTTTTACATAATGCACATCCTAAATCTTTCTTGTACCTTGCATCATAGATAAATCTAGGGGAAAAAATCTACTTTTGAAAGAGAATAACAGAATGTGCATTCCCCGTTTGGAATGTAAAAAGCAAATTTTAGAGTTGCATAACACTTTTTTTTTTTTATGTGTAAAGTCAAAGGTTAGACTAATCCAGAAAAACACTTGCCTAGTGTCAGGTATATATCTCCCTGAGGAGAGAAATATCTTATTAGTAACTCAGGCTAATAAACTTGGACTGCCTGGTAAAATTGGAAATGAAAATTCTAATTTGGTTGTTTCATATATTTATGTCATATTAGTATAAATCAGACCTGGCTTCTTAAATCTCTGCTTAAATCTCATCTTCTGAAAAAGATCCTCCCTAGTCTTTCAGCTCCCTTAATCTCATTTTAGATACAGACTTCTCTATGAGATTACTGTCCATTTACATGTGATGGTACTTACCATTCATCATAGTATACAGCCTTGCCCATAATAAGGTCTTTTGTTTTTAAACCCTGACCTTCTGTCTTGGAATCAATACTACATATTGGTTCCAAGGTAGAGAAGCCGTAACGGCTAGGCAATGAGGGTCAAGTGACTTGCCCAAGGTCACACAGCTGGGAAGTGTCTGGGGTCAGCTTTTAACCAAGGACCTCCTGTCTCTAGGCCTGGTTCTCAATTCCCTGAACCACTCAGCTGCCACCCATAATAAGGTCTTAAATGCTTGTTGACCAATTGAATGAATTATTTTGGGACCTATGGAAGTTCTGATTTAAAGCCTCATAACTTTATACAATTCAGAGCAAGCTAAACAGATTAAATTTCAACTTTTAGTCCCAAATCAACTACTTGTTTTAGACATTGACTCCATTTAGATTTGCCTGGGCAACTTCAGAGCCAGCCTTGATTGTATTTGCCTCTGAAACAATGTATATACCTAATGTGAAGGCCTACTTTTCTACAGTGGTTCAGTTTCTCAGGCAACCAAAGCTCAGGTTATTTAGTTAATCAAACTCTAAATTAAAATTAATACCTTGAAGCAGGTTGGTAACTAGGGCAATTTGGTAGCTGTGCCTTATGATTCAGCCCTTAAAAGTAAACAGAGGGCTTTGTTTTTGTTCTTTGAATATTTTGAAGAAAAAAAACCTGGTTGTTTATAGGGTTTACAGATCATTATTTTTCTTTATAAGTTTTTTTTTTCCATTCTGAAAATTATATTTCTAGATCTGAGAGTAGGAGAATTTTATTTTTCCAAGATAGGAGGAGGAACCAGAATACCTAAGAGATATAGTAGGACAAAAATGAAGACTTATTATAGTTGTCAAAGTAGAGCATTTATTTGTAGCATGTGCGTCTTTCCCCACAATAATCTTCTGATAATTTCCCAAGAGATATGATTTAGAACGCAATTTTGAGGCCTAGAGGAGAGTCAAAATTTCATCTTGTGCCATTGCTCTAACAAGAAGGGCAACAGGTACATAAGAGCTGACAATCACATTTCATTTTCATGATCAGATAAAGTAGAATAATTAGAATATTTTTCAAATGTCTTTTTTTCTGAGTGGCATTAGAGAAGTGACTGTGTGGGAAGATGACATCAATTGATATTGTATGGGGAAGATAGTCTGTAAAATTAGACTTGCTGAAAAAAAATACCATCATGCAGTCATTTTTTTAGTAGAGCAGTAATAAAAATGGTTGATATGATTTCTGCCTGAAAAAAATAAGGAAATGTATATTATAGAGAATGCCCAAAGACTTTATTATAACTGATACATTTGCTTATAAATTTTTGGATTCACTAGAAATACAGTATATATTCCTCACACAAATACAATATATATTCCTCAATCAAGAATTTGGATATTCTATAAATTCATATTATGTCACATAAATTTAATTAAATAAATAAAATACAATTGTCTTATAATGTAAGTCAGTGATGGCAAATCTATGGCACGGGTGCACTCTCTGTAGGCATGTATCCTGCCCCATCTTCCCCCCAGTTCATTACAATAAAGACCAGAGGGACTCAGGCAGAATTGCTCTCTTCCCCCTCTCCACTGTGCCTGATGACATTTCTTCACAACACCTGCCCCTCAGCCCAGCAGTCCAATGGGAGCTCATAGGGGTGGGGGTAAGGTTGGTGGCTCACAGAAGGCAGAGTCAAAGGGGAACAGAGTGCTCAGACAACTCCCCTCCCCTTCTCTCCACTTGCTGAGGACATTCCTCACTTCACCTGTTCCTCCACCTAACAACCCAATGGAAGTGCTTTTTCCCTCCCCTGTGTGGGATAAAGGAGGAGTGGGGCATGCTTGGAAATAGGAGAGGGAAGGGCATGCCCCACAGTCTCTGGGGAGGGTCGGCACAGCACTTAATCTGGGGTGGGACCAGCATGTAGTCTCTAAAAGGTTCACCATCACTTATATATGTGTTTTCCAAAGAGAGAGAAGAAAAGGAACAAATTTCCCTTGGTTATATCTATATGAGTTGACCAAAGAAAATTGAAACTAAACCTTATTTCATCCAACTCTGCCATACCTAATTACAGTGAGCAAGCTATATTATATTTTCTTTCTTATTATTTATATATTATTAAGATATAAAGAGTAGTTATATACATATCTGTGTGAATATAGATATATAACAATGATAATGATGATAACTAGTATTTATATAGTGCTTTAAAGTTTACAAATCATTTTACAAATAGTATCTAACCTTTATAATAACTCTAGGGTCAAGATACTGTTTTTATCCCCCCTCCCTTTATAAAGAAGGAAGTCTGAGGCAGATAAAGATCAAGCAGCTTGCTCTGGGTCACACAACTAAGTATGTGAAGCAGAATTTGAATTCCAGTTTGTATATGTTATACTCAGACACGCATACACATGCCTATGTGTATATGTAAATATAGGACATAAGGAGAGGGAACTGTTTCCAAAGAACACAGCTACTATGTAGGAATGGCAGCTTAAAGAAGAATATTTATGGCAAAAGGTGAACGGGTTAGGCAATACCCTTTTCTCAGTTACTCTAGCCTCAAATATATAAATGATTTGACCATGCAATAATCTGCACATTCCAATTAAAAGTTCCAAGTCACTCAGTGCTCAAATTTACAGAAAATTTTGGGTAAATAGCTGGCACAGCTCTAAAAAGAGATGCATCTTCCAGAGATGGAGCCAAGATGGAAGAGTAACTAGGGAAGCAGCTTGCCATTTCACCACAAAAATCCTCTCCTACCAAGAGTAAAATATTACCACAAAACAAATAAAGGAGTGAAAGAACCAACAGAGGGAAACAACCTTTAAAAACATAAAACAAAAAACCCAAAGTAGGCAGAGATCATCTGGGGAACTGAGTTGAGAGGGGAGGAGAGCAAGTAGGAGGCATAGCAGTGAGTGAAGGTCAAGCCAATAGCAAACCACAACCCCTATTGCCACACACATCTGCTCTCACAGTTCTGAGCTTAAGTCCAAGCTAAATCAGACCCTGAGACCCTGCAGGGTAATTAATGGTCCAAACTAACTAACACCCCTTGAAATTGCAAACCTGTGGAGAAGTCTGGAGTTCCAGCCGAAGGCAATTCTTGCTGAAGGAGACCAATCCATGTGGGCCCAGAGTGAAGCCAGGAATCCAAGTCTGGGCTTGGGGTGAGAACACAGTTCTCAGGGGAAGCCTCCCAGTGATCCTTTTACCCAAAACTATGGGTGGAGCTCCAGGACAGCCCAATCAAAGGTGTGCCTTTGATTGAATCATTGAATCAAGAACACCTTGATGATTTTACTTTATTTTCCTCTTCTAAATTTCTTTGATAATAAAAACTAAATTATATGCATTATTCTGAAATAATTGATCAATTTAGCAAAAATACCGAGGATATTCTAATTGGAATATTGGAATCTTTTACTCAGTATACAAAAGATGAAAATTAACATATAAGTAAAGAAAATATATTTAATAACATTATTTGCCTTTATTTGAATACCATGAAATCTAAATAAGACAATCGATGTGAAGTGATTTGAGAATTCTAAAGTGCAATAAAAATCTGCTATTACTACTAATATAAACTTAAAATCAGATACATTCAGTTCATCAGAATATTTTACCTAAAATTAAGATCTCTGGGAGTAGAAAATTGAGAGTATTAGTTCCTTTTATATTTTTCTATAATTCGTGATTTCTTTCAAGATATGTTTGGATGCAAAGTGTACTTGCAGGTAATTGAATCAACTCTGCAATGAAGCACCAGAGTCATCTGAGGATAAAAATAAAAGTAGAATTTATCTTGTTAGGATCAGGGCCCTATCTTTAAAATGTCCTACTTCTTATCTTTTTTTCTAACCATAGTTTTCCTATGTAATTTACATCAGTATAGGTAACACCAATGATTCAACTGCACAATTAAATTTTAATATAGAGTAAAATAAAAGAGATATTCACAAAGACCCCAGCTTTGGAGACAAAAATCCTCTATTTGATAAAAACTGCTGGGAAAATTGGAGGACAGTATGGGAGAGATTGGGTTTGGATCAAGATCTCACACCCTACACCAAGATAAACTCAGAATGAGTGAATGACTTGAATTTAAAGGAGGAAACTATAAGTAAATTAGGTGAACACAAAATAGTATGGTTGTCAGATCTTGGGAAAGGAAAGATTTTAAGACCAAGCAAGAGTTAGAAAAAATTTAAAAATGTAAAATAAATAATTTTAATTACATTAAATTAAAAAGGTTTTGTACAAACAAAACCAATGCAACAAAAATTAGAAGGGAAGAAACAAATTGGGAAAAAATCTTCATGACAAAAACCTCTGACAAAGGTCTAATTACTCAACTTTATAAAGAGCTAAATCTATTGTACAAAAAAATCAAACCAATTCCCCCAATTGATAAATGGGCAAGGTACATGAATAGGCAATTTTCAAATGAAGAAATCAAACCAATTAATCAGCAGATACAAAAGTATTCTGAATCTCTTATAATTGGAGAGATGCAAATCAAAACAACTCTGAGGTATCACCTCACACCAAGCAGATTGGCTAACATGACAGCAAAGGAAAGTAATGAATATTGGAGGGGATGTGGCAAAGTTGGGACATTAATGCATTGCTAGTGGAGTTGTAAATTGATCCAACCATTCTAGATGGCAATTAGGAACTATGCCCAAAGGACACTAAAAGACTGTCTGCCCTTTGATCTAGTCATTGCACTGCTGGGTTTGCACTCCAAAGAGATAATAAGACCTTCAGGAATTGATGCAAAGCAAAAAGAGCAGAACCAGAGACTGATATACACTGTGGTAAAATCAAATGTAATGGACTTCTCTATTAGTAGCAATTCAATGATGGAAAACTTCTCAGAGGGACTTATGAGAAAGAACACTATCCACATTCAGAGGAAAAACTGTGGAAGTAGAAAAACAACTGCTTGATTACACGGATCGATGGGGATATGATTGGGGATGTACGACTCTAAATGATCAACCTAATGCAGTATCAATAATATGGAAATGGGTCTTGAGCAACGACACGGGTAAATCCCAGTGCAATTGCATGTCAGCTATGGCAGGTGGGTGGGGAGAGGAGAGTGAAAGAACACGATTCTTGTAACCATGGAAAAATTCTCTAAATTGACTAATTAAATAAATCTCCCCACTCCCCCAAAAAAAGCATTGGGCTAAATAATGGAAATTTTAAAAAAGAGCAAAAATGGTCTTTGCCTATCAGGAGCTTATATTCTCATAAGTAGACAAAATGCACATAGACAAAAATACTCAAAGTAGATAGAAAATAACCACAGAGAAGAAAGTTTGGAGGAATTCAGAAAGGATTTCTTGAGGCAGCATTTATATAGCTTTGAAGAAAGTCTGTAACAGTAAGAAGTAAGAGATGAGGAGGAAAAGTGCCCCAGGTATTGGAGAATGCTAGGGTAAAGTCATGAAGACTGAAATGGAATTAGAATAGTGTATGAACATGAATATGTATATGCACACAGCATCTGTGCATGCTTTAGTGAATGTGAAACAGCATGTAGTCTAGTATTGTAAGATTATAGAGTGCATGGAGGAGAAGAAATACATAAGAAGGCTAGAATGGTAAAAAGGGCTCAGATGATTATAAAGAATTATAAAGAATAAAGAACTTTCTATTTGTACATGGATGAAATGTTCCTACATTGGAGGTTGATTGAGTAGTGCTTTAACATATTCAGGGCTATGGACTAAGAAATCACTTTAGAAGTTATATGGAGGACATAATGGAGTAGGAAGAAACTTGTATAACAGAGACCAATTGGAATGGCATGATAATTAGCAACGTGAGAGGTTGTAAAGGCCTGAATTAAGATGGTAACTTCATAAGAAAGGAGGGAATGAATATAAAAAATGTTATGAAAGGAAAAAGTATTCACATAAACACATGTGTATATATATATACCTGTAAATACATATACCATATATAAGTAATTTACATTACTATATACTATATATGTAGTAACACATTATTATGAACAATATATTTTAATATACACATATATATACACACACACACACACACATATTTAATTAGTGGTTCCTTCAAAAACAGCATAGTATCTAGAACACTAGATTTCAAACTAAAGGGCTTGAGGTTTACTATTATGTAAAACATACTGCTTAACATTTTTAAGGTCCTTTCCAGATCTAAATCTGTGATCTTATATGCCTTTACTAAAATTTCATCTCTTCTGATTATGTGTGTGTGACCTTGAATAAATCACTTGAAATCTTGAGTCCTTAATTTCCTCTATAAATGAAAGCATTATTTCAGGCAACATTTAAATGCTTTTTCAGCTCTAAATTTTGACTCAAGAAGATATTCTAACCTCTGGTATCATGACCAAAACCAAATAATAAGAAAATAAAAGGAATAAAACCTGCTTTCAAAGGACTTACATTCTACTATCAATGGTAGATATTTGTGAAATGCTAATTGAGTGTAATTGAAGTGAATGAAAGATATCAGTATGTTTTTATGGTCAGGAACATTTATACACTTGAATGTGAGAAGTTACTTAGCCTGTTAATCAAGAAGTAAATTGATTATTTGGCTACTAATTGCCCAGTATAATTTTAGTTTTTTTTTCAAACTTTTACCAACAAATGTCCTGGATCTGATTGCATGAATAGCTTGAATTCTTGAAATGACATTTTGAAAATTTGGCAATTCTCAAAATACATTTCTGAATAGATTAAAAAATGAAGAGTACATATTCAAAAAGTCAAAATACAGTTCCAGGTATTGTGGGATGATTACAAGATCCACTTAAATTTCCATGAATATTTATCACTTTACAATACAAGGTAGAAACCAAAAAGCATGTAATCATGGAGTGTGTTGAATGGCAGTCACACACACATGAATTAAAATTAGAAATGTGTCACTTTTACTTTCAAACTTATATTTCCATAGAAAAGATATTATACTTCTTGCTGCTAATTTCCTGTTACTCCCCCTGCTCCAACAGCAACTAAAAGGATTTTGTGGTATTAGCTGACATCTATTATTAGTAAGGTGATGTGTTTTACAAAGTTATATTTATGATGGTATGAAAACTCTAATTCAGCAGAATTTTGCCTTCCTTCTTTTCTTGTTGAACTTTCTTTCACTCTTTAAAAATGCAATTCAAAAGTTGTTTTTCTAAGAAGTTTTCCTTGAGTCTTAATTCTTTACACCAAAGACCTGCATACTTCCTGTTTTAGTTAGTATTTCATATGGTGTGATGCATTATCTGTTATGGGGTGCAGATGTGCACCCCTGGGGTGTGGGAAGGATATCTTTTGCAAGAATGCAAGACTCCAAAACTTAGCTTAAAAACAAAAAGAGAAATTTATTAATTTAGGAAAATAATGTTGAGAATGGCCAGGAGGATAGCAAGGTGGAACAGCAAGATGGAAGGCTGCTCTCAAAACCCACCAATTCTGGGGATTTTATACTCTTGCAACAGATGCTGTATCATAGTGTGGACATGACTCTAGAGTGGTCGTCACTCAAGTATTTGTTGGGGTGGGGTGGTCATCTGCCTGGGGTCTGCCTGGAGACATAGGGAATGACCCTCATAAAGATTCCTTAGTTTTAGGGAACAGACAGATGTCTGAGATGTAGCCTGATGTGCATCTCTCTGTCCATCTTAAATCTAAAGGATGATCAAAGGAGGACAGTCATGTCAGGGTCTTATAGGGGTCATTGGATGTTTTAGGCTAGGAGTCATGAAACCCTAAATTAGGGCATTTAGGTGCCCTAAAACAAGGTGGGCATTCTAATTTTCCTGCTCCAAAGTCTTCAGTAACTCATTATTTTCTGCAAGGGAAAATAGAACATTATCAGCTTAACATTGAACTCTGTCTGCTACATGACTGCCATTTACCTTTTCAAATGTATTTGACATTATTTGCACATTTATTCTATGTCTAAATAAAATGAATTTGCTATCTACTTCTTCCCATTGCTCCAATGGGTGATATCTCCCATCTGGAATCGATGTTTTTATACAAGGTTGGTTCCTTATATGTGAAACATTCTTCCTCTTACCTCCTTTGTTTTCTTTAAAGCACAGCTCAGCTTCCACATTACTTGATTAGCCCTGATCTCTCCCTCTTGAAATTATTGTATCTATTTTATTTGTGTATGTGTGTCACAGTTACAGGATAAAATTTAAACATCTTGATGCCAGGGCCTGCACAAGTAGCTGGACACTCAAACACACATAGATACATCAATTATATTTATGTTTGTTTTTTCAAAGCCATTGTCTAACCTAGGGTGAGACATGAAAAATACTTAATTAATGTTTGCTGAATTGAATTGATCTAAACTGTGCTATCATCCAAGAAAAAAAATGCAAGCATTCATGGAAAAATAAGAATGAATTCATTTTAAGAAGGTTTTGTTTGTGTAATAGGAAAATGGATTCAGAACTAAAGGGGAACTAAATAAATTGTATTAAAAAATCAAGCCACTCCCCAACTGATAAATGGACAAGGGGCATGAATAGGCAGTTTCCAGATAAAGAAATTAAAACTTTTAATAAGCATATGAGAAAATGTTCTACATCTCTTATAGAGAAATGCAAATCAAAACAACTCTGAGGTACCACCTCACACCTAGCAGGTTGGCTAATATGACAGAAAAGGAAAGTAATGAATGTTGGAGAGGATGTGGCAAAATTGGGACACATGCATTGCTGGTGCAGTTGTGAATTGTTCCAACCATTCTGGAAGGCATTTTGGAACTATGCCAAAGGGCTTTAAATGACTGCCTGCCCTTCGACCCAGCCACACCACAGCTGGGTCTATACTCCAAAGAGATAATAAGGAAAATATGTATACAAAAATATTAACAGCCATGTTCTTTGTGGTGGTAAAAAAATGGAAAATGAGGGGATGCCCTTCGACTGGGGAATGGCTGAACAAATATTGGCATCTGTTGGTGATGGAATACTATTGTGCTCAAAGGAATAATAAATTGGAGGAATTCCATGTGAACTGGAACGACCTTCAGGAAGTGATGCAGAGTGAAAGGAGCAGAACCAGGAGAACATCGTACACAAAGACTGATACATTGTGGTACAATCGAATGTAATGGACTTCTCTACTAGCAGCAATGCAATGATCCAGGACAATTTTGAGGGACTCATGAGAAAGAACGCTATCCACATCCAGAGGAAGAATTGTGGGAGCAGAAACACAGAAGTAAAACATTTCTGTGTTTCTACTCCCACAGAATAATGCAAATATTAATAATATGGAAATAGTTTGTGATTCTCCCCAGATAGAAGATGAAGGATTGGGGGAGGAAGTGACAGAAGAATTTTGTGAGGGGTGGATCAGACTCCTGCATATAATAATATAAGCCTCTAGTTCATATTTTTCTGATCCTCTTACAGGTATGCTATCTGAAAAGCTATGATCAGTATTGCTAGTTTAAGCCTGAATTCAATAACTTTAAGAAGAGTCAGGAAATTACCCATCTTTCTGCCTTTCTTACATTTTTTATCACTAGCCTGAGAACAGGAAGAAAAAATATTTTTCTATCAAATTAGAAATAACAAAATACATATTCATAAGATATCTTTTCATGAAAAAGGTAGGTCAGTACTTGTGTCCAATTCACAGAGAAACAGGGGCCACTAATCTCTCTATATGATGATTGCATGAGCACCTGGTGAACCACATATGAACATTATCTTCTGTGTTTTATTATATTTTAATTTGTTTTGTTAAATATTTCTCAAATACATTTTAATCCTGCCATATGCAGGAGCATTTTGACACCACTGATATGTGCTATGGAAACTTCAAAGAGTAGCTCCCTTTTTGGATACTGTTGAGGAAGCAGGAAAATTAAAACAAAACTGTAGTAATATGTGACTTGTCCTACTGCAACATTATGAGCTGACATGCATTTCATCGACACATCTTACTCTGTACATTGAAATTATAGAAGCAATGAAAGTTGCTACTGGATTAATATATCTAAAATTAGAACATACACTCAAAAGATTAATTCTTCCCATCCAAAAGCATGTCAGTTAATTGTTTTTTTTTAACATGGAAAATTAAGCCATTCCCCAAATAAACCTTTGTAAAAGTGATGATCAAATACTAATTTTGGAGCAATTAAAACAAAAACTAGAACCATTTCTTGAATTTTTAAAAAAAGTAAGGTGCATGGAAAAGAAGGAAAAACTCTTTACCATAGAATGTACATTGTATACATCTTCCAGAGAATGTAACCCTGTTTAAGTCAAATGTAGAGGCCTGATAACTCAGCTGATTACTTCAAATATAATATACTTGTAATCAACCAAAAATAGTTTTATAAAATTAGAATTTATTTTTAACACAAACATTGTAATTGCTAAGCCAATTAATGTATTTTGATTTAGAAAAAGAAGACAATTTTATCCAAAAATTAGACACACTCTACAGCATTTAAGAAACTTTAAAGCTGTGTAAGCCTGCGCAAGTCACAATCTCCAATGCCTAGCCCTCATTTCTCTTCTATCTTAGAACCTATACATAGTATTGATTAAAAGATGGAATGTAGAGGGTTTTTTTTTAAAGAAAGTTTAGAAGTATTACCTTATTTTACAAGAGAATAAACTTACTTATAAAGAGCTGATTACAACTTTGATCTCCATATAGTCTTTTACTCTCAGTAGGATGTTACCTTCTGCTGTATATAACTATACAACTCCTTTTCTATGAATGCATCAGGAAATCAATGCTTCAATATGATAATATTTAACCAAACACTTGACTTGTCATTGATTTTGTGTAATTTAGAAAGCTGTCTAATTTTTTTTGTTAGCAGAAGCATTTTTTTTCCATTTGAACACTTCCAGCTTTCCACACTTAACAGCATACATGTATACTCAAACAATTCTTACAATTCTCATGTACTTTTGTATAGCACTCAATCCATAATCACTTCTCAGCTACTTTTGAAAGCAAGTTTATTTAATGTAATTGTATAGATTTGTGAAAAGAGAAGAAAAAGCTTGGTGACAATACTGAAGTAAAATAGAGAACCATTATAATTCAGGATTTGTTTTTCTACACTATGGTTTCTATAGCTACAATGCCTATTCGGATAAACTATATTCAAATTAAACACAGTGAAATCTCCATTAACAAAGAATCTACTTATGGAAAATCTATTGTATTGAATTTCTTTATGTACCTAACTTTTAAAATAAGGAAGTAGGTGATAATAATACCAGCTGATCTTAAGGACTAACTTAATTTTTTATAAATATGCCTTGAGTCTCATCTTTTCTTCCTGTAACATCTGCTATCTCAAATCAAATCAATAAATCTGTTTACATAATCATTTGTTGATCATATTCTATGGTCAAAATACTGTGATAGATACTGAGTAAAAGAAGAAGTTGAATAAAATATAATCACTACTTGCTGAATAGTGCTTGTGATAAGATATATACACAAATGCAAAATGTAATATAGAAAGTTAAAAAGAATTGACAAGAGAAAGACTAGTGGGTGGGTGTGAACAAGACCAATTCAGAGTAATTTGGATCAAGAAAGACTGCAAGGAGCCTCCGTTTTAAAGGAAAGGTTTCTAGGAATAGTAAAAAAATGAACATTGACGTGAAAAAAACCAAGATGGATTTAGAGCATGAAGCATAATTCAGTGTGGGTATATAACACATAAAAAAGTCAAAACTGAGATGTCTGGACCACAGCTTGATTTTGAGTAATGATTAAAGAATATTTAGTAGAAGTACCTGTAAGTAGTAGTAATAGTAGTAGCAATAGCACTTACATAATGCTTTGTTTGGCAAAATACTTTTAATATATTATCTTATTTTAATCCCAGTTTGAGGAAAAGCTATTTGATCCTAAGCAATTAGGATAGATAGGTTGTGTTTGATGAGCAGGGAATGGTGGATGGAAGAGTCCAACACGGCAGGTAGAAACAAGGACTAGTTATCGTAAAATACAGTGCTCTTTTTAATTTTTTTTATTTTTCACCTTATATCCTTTAATCAATACTATGTTTTGGTTTCTAGGCAGAAGAGTAGTAAGGGCAAGGTAACTGGGGTTAAGTGACTTACTCAGACTCACAAAGCTTGGAAGCATCCAAGGCCAGATTTTAATCCAGAACTTCTAGTCTCTAGGCCTAGTTCTCAATCCACTGATCCACATAGCTGCCCCACAGATTGCTTTTTTAAAAGAAAACCTTTAAAAGGCATTATGACTGTTGAAGAGAAGTACATTGTTTCCGAATAGGAATTGTGTGAATTAAATAAGCCTATGTGAACTTCAAGGATGATATGATTCAAATTATGGAGTCTATAATATGTACAGAATGCATTGCAGAACCCAGACTATGGAACATCATGTAACCCAATATTGATTATGGAGAAATTCCAAACTGTAAAGTTTTTCTCAAGGATCTGAAGCAAAAGAAATGCAAGAAAAAGAAAGGCTCAAGAAGAGGCCAAATTTGCAGAAAAGAAAAGAAGCCTTTGGGCAAGGAAGTGAGACCAGGCAACATTAAAACTCTCTTTCAGAGGACAGGGGAAAGGGGAAAGAAATGAACAGATTTTTGTCCATGGATGGAAAGAAAGTATTGTGATTCTTCCAAAAAGGGGGAAAATAAGCCTATTAAGAAAGAAAAGATGTAATGACGCATAGATGTTTCTTTCTTCCCAGGGTTTTTCATTTAGATATTTACCCCTACTGGGAAAAATTAGTTAAATCTTTATTATCGAAGAAAATGGTCCCTTCTAGCCCAAATTATCCACACCAATAATTGTCTTGGAGTAAATTATTCAGCAGTTGGCCCGGCCAACTTTATTTTCTTATAGGTATACTTTCAGTGTGTTTACTGTCAATTACCAACTGTTTTGGTGATATTTCTCTACTGGAGGAATTTTATTTTCAGAAAACATATATTTCCATTAATCTTAAAAAAAAAGGAATTTCTAGACAAATTCTATCAACACAGGATGGAAACTTATAGCAAAACTTACTTGACAAGTAATAATGCTGTAAATCACCAAACTAATAAGGAAATTGAATTCTTAATTCTTTCATTTTTAAAGCAACTAGTCAGCAGCTTTGTTCTAAATGTTTCTTTGCTAGGTTTGCTTTAGTTTATTCATAGGGAACAAGTTTTAATTTTTTCACTATTTAGTTTTATATTTTGTACTATTGGTGTTGGCAAATATTTTAAAGATATTGGTAAAATATGCATACAATAAACTAGGAAATTATTTTTTAAATACAAAGAAAACAAACAAAAGGAAACACTATTCTTATTCTTTCCAAGAAGGGGAAATCCACTACTGGTGTGGAAATTACAGAAAATACTGGGAGAGAGTATCTCTGCATTTTAGAATTTCTAAGAGAACTTGACCTAGTTTGAAAAATATTCTACATTTGAAGAAAGCAGCTTTTAAAGAATACAGAGAAAAAGGATATAGATGCCTTTCAGGAGGTAATTTGTGGATTCTCTCCAACACTTAATGCATAGTTCCATAGTTCCATGTTCTTTCCCCCCTCCCCTCCCATCCCCCTCCATTGCCAATGAGCAATTCATGGCCTGTCTTTTGAGGAGGTAACTCTGCTAGTTTGCTCTGTGGAGGTTTGTAATTATTTTGTCGAGCTATATTCAATACCCATTGCTACCACTTCCCATGTAGTTTCATGGGCTTATCTGATACCTACTCCGCTGCTTCTCTGTCCCTGCTACATTTCCTGGCTTGAGTAGGTTCTCTGCTCTGGGCTGTGCTGCCTCCAACAATATACTACCATGTGAGAGTGAATAGGATCTATCAGTTTCAGTTCTCTTTCTCTGCTCCCTTCCCAGGGCTGAGCTGTCATATGGGAATGAATAGGTTCCCACAGTTCCACTTTCCTCTCTCAAGGTTCCATTACCATGTGAGGGTGTGTAAGTTTCTCAGTTTAGCTTAGTTTCCATTCTGATAGTCCATCTCCTCTGGCAGATTTGCAGCATGTCGGGCTGCTCCAACTCCTTTTGGTTCTCACAGACACTGTAATCCCGGAACCACTCTTTCCTTTTACCCTAATTATATGTGTTCTTCTTTGGTTTGAGGCAATTTATTTATTTTTTTTGTCTGTGTGTTTGGAAGGATTGGGGGAGCAGAGTATCCTTTCTTCCACCATCTTAGCTCCCAGAATGCAGAACACAGGAAGGGAACTTTTAAAAATGAAATCTTCGTTAGCCATATTTCAGATGATTAATAAACAAGGAGTTGATTTAAAGGTCACACAGAAAACTCACCAAACAATTTAACTTTTTAAAAAGAATGTATAGAAGAAAGAAGCCAGGGAAGTTTATGCATAATAAATCCACAGGACTGAAGAAAGAAAAATGTCCCAATTTCTGTAAAAGTCAATTTTGTTGAATCTTAAGACTAAAACTAATAAATGTGTTGCCTATTTCTTTAAATTCAAAAATATAATATTAAATGTATGATTAGTGAGCATTAATAGATGATATAATTGCAAGGAAATAAAGTATAACTTTTGAAGAATAGAACATTCTAAAATAAATTCATTTTTCTTTTTAATAGAGTTGATTATGAATGTTTTAAATATAGTTTACCTAGGTTTTTGGCAGCATTTGATAGTTTCTCATACTAAAATGAAAAAGATGGACAAATGTGAGCTCAGTGATAGTATATTTAGGGGAATAAAATTAGTCATTGATGGGAAGTGATAAAGGGATTTATATAAATGCTCTAATTATAGAACTTAATATCCTCATTTATGGATGAGGGAACCTGGAGCTCATTTGACTTATTATTCATTTATTATATTTTGAAATTGATCATTTCATTTATTAATAAGGTTAAATGAGGTTAAGTGAATTGCACAACTGTCCTATTGAAAAAAGCAATAACTCCATTTCAGATTGTTGGTTCAATGGGAATTTATATATGACAAAAGTTCTCTCTGCTACTGGAAATTGCCAATATAGATAATATGTTATAACATATATGTCTTATATTATATATAACATGTCTTAGGATAATAGAAATTTGGGGAAGGGTGGATGGGTCATTGAGAAAAAAAAGAGACTATGAAGAGTCTCAGTGCCATAAGACAAAGGGAATTCCAGTTTGTTGCTTTTATACATCAAGTCCCTACTTAATTATAAGATCAAGAAATGTTGGAGCTACACACTTCAGAAGTACAGAAGTGGGTGAAGAGTAAGACTGTCGAGTTATCTTCAACACTTTCATCAATTGGCATGGTGAAGACCCAAGAGGAACCTAAGTTGAGGAAAGAATTTCTTGACATCTCTAAGAATTTGGTGTTTGAGTCAAGGGAAATAATTTAAATTAAATTAATAATTTAATAATAAATTAATAATTTAAAATAAAATAAAATAAATTTAATTTAATTTAAAAGCATCTGGTGGGAATTATATTTTTCACTGTAAAACTCATATGAGTTTAACATTTGTATCTAGCATCTAGTGAGACCATTGCTACTACCATTTAATCTCTTTTTTCTTTTCCTACATTTACTAGTACTCTGGAAGTGACATCTGTCTCTTCTGTTATTAGGTGAAAGTTGTGAATCAATAGCTATTGGCAACTTTCCCTTTAACTTTTCCTTTTCCCTGACTGGTGGCAGTTTATTTTTTAACAAATGCATAATTTGGGGGATTTTTATTTGTTTGTTTAGCTACTCATACTTACAAGATGTTATTTTTTAATTGTATTGATTTCCAGACTCTTTTTATGTACCTTGAAATACTCCTTTTCAAACTATGAAGTTGAGTCACAACTATCAGACTGCCTAATACAAGAAAATTACAAATATTGGAAGAGGTGTGAAAAAATGAGACACTAATGCATTGTTAGTGGAGTTGTGAATTGATTGAACCAGTATGGAGAGCATTTTGGAGCTATGTCCAATAGACTGTAAAACTGTGAATACCTTTTGATCCTTAAATACTGCTACTAAGTCTGTATGCCAAAGGGATGAAAGGAAAAAGACCTAAATGTACAAAAACAATTATTGAAGCCCTTTGTGGTGGCAAAGAACTGGAAATTGAGATGTCCATCAATTGGATAATGGCTGAACGAATTGTAGAATATGATTGTGATAGAATATGATTGTGATAGAATACTATTATAAGAAATAATGAGCAGAATACTTTCAGAAAGATCTGGAAAAACTAACATGAACTGATTCCAAGTGGAATTGGCAGAATGAGAACATTGTACACAGTAAGAACAATATTGCATAATGAACAATTGTAAATGAGAGCTATTTTCAGCAATACAATGATCCAAAAGCTCAAAGGAACTTACAATGAAAAATACTATCCACATCTCCTGAGAAAGAACTGATGGAGTCTGAAATCAAATTTAATCATAATTTTTTTTCCATTTGATTTTTCTTGAGTTCTATTTTTTAACATGTCTAACATTGCAATATGTTTTATATGATTTCATGCATATAATTGATATACTTAATGTCATCACAGTGGGTCGGGGAAAGGTGAGAAGAGGAGATTTCAGAAATTAATTTTTTAAATGAATGCTAAAAGTTGGAAACTAGTCTGTTTGGTGTGTTTAGAGTTTGGCCTAGAGATAGAATGGCCCAGGTTCAAATATGACCTCAGTTACTTCCTGGCTGAGTGACCCTGGACAGGTCACCAACCAGTTATTTAGCCTTTATTGCTACTGCTTTGGAATCAATACACAATATTTATAGTAAGATGGAGGGAAGGGATTTTAAAAAATGAATGAAATGAATGCCAAAATATATGCTAAAAGAAATATTTTAAAAGAAATATATGTTTGAATAAAGTGTTTATCCATCTGATTGGGTAGGGGAGGGAAAATATTTAAACTGAATTATGGAAAGCCTCAAATAAGTAAGGTCTCAAGTGATAATCAATCTACTCTACTCTACTTAGAAGGTAATAAATAGAGAGCCAGTGTAGACTGTTGAGTAATGGAGTGATTTGATTTAAGTAAAATGAAATGTATAACTTCACTTCCAGATGTTTCTTCCATATTAAGTACAAACTCATAATTTCAATGAAAGAGTAATTAGGGAAAATTGTATGCTTTCTCTTGTAGTCTCGATGTGAAAAAAATTATATATTCCAAGCTTTCATTTAAAAGTGAATGAATCAGATTTTCAAAACAAAAAATGAGCAATTGTGATGTCCTAAATCATAATGTTAATTATTTATATTTATATATTACTTAACCTATATTATCTTATTTGATTCTTAAAACAACAGCATAAGGGATATAACATAAAAAATATAAATTTGTCTTATTCTTTCTAATTATCAGATCAGAAAATTGCCAGACAAAAGTTAAGCTGTTTTCAAAGGTCACACTGTTAGAAAGTGTAATAGGCAGGATTTAAAGCTAAATATTTTATGACAAAGGAGATCACAATTCTTATCACTATCAAACTCCCATTGAAATGGCTCATAATTATTTCTCAGAAATTAGATTTAATGAAGTATAAAAATGACTGCTTTTTAAGAAAGATTTTAAACTAAAAAGATATAAATAAAATTTTAAGTTAAATCCTCACTTTACCAGAAAATGAAGTTAATTTCAACATTCGATTTCCTGAATATTATTAAATAAGGGTTTTTACCTTAAATTATTTTAATTTTGATTCTGGAAAATAGTTGGAATTTATAGAAAACATTCTGGTTTACAAAACACTTTAAGTACCATATCTCACTTGGTATTAGCAAATATGGGACATAGATATTACAGGTAAAATTATGTCTATTTTACAAATAAAAAAACTGATGCTCATAAAGCTTAAGTCCAGATGAACTTAAAATCTTCATGACTAAAAATTATATATGCTTTATATTTCTCAAGAAGGAAATCTAAATTTTCCTTTATACTTTACTTAATAAAGAGAATACATTCTTAATAAATATATTTTAGAATATATAAGAATATATTCTTAATAAAGAGAATAAAGAGAATTAGAATAATATGTACCAACATGTCAAAAAGTAGTAAGTTACAACCTGATTATCTTGTGAATATATGCACAATATATTTTTGGCTCTTAAAGATAAAAGTTTCTAGGGCTTTTTTTTTTTCATTTTTTCTAAGACTAGAGAAACTATTAAAATCACTGACAACACTTACATTATTAAAAAAGCTTCCTCCAAATGCAATTACTGTGCACTTTTTTCTTTTTACATAGTTTTTTCAGGTTACATACCCATACAATTTTTAATATTCATTTTTGACAGTTTGCAACCCATGTTCTCTCTTCCCATTTTTCCCTTATAAGGCAGAAATATGTTGAAGGCTATATATGGAATATCATATAATATACATTCCTATCTTTACCATGTGAAAGAAAACATATATTGCATATACTGTAGAAAAATTCATGGAAGAAATATAGTAAAGAATGGTACATTTTAATTTACAGCAAGACCCTTTCAATTCCTTCTATGGTAGTAGATATTTTTATCTCATGAGTCTTTTGGAGTTACCCTGGATCCTTATCTTATAGGCAATAGTTAAGTCATTCATACTTGATCATCATAAATTATTGTTACTATGCACAACATTCTCCTGCTTATGCTCACTTAACTTTTCATCACTTAAGTCCACCCAGGGTTTTTTGTGATCATCTTGTAGTTATGCCATTTCTTATGGCACAATGATATTTCATTACAGGCATGAACCACAATTTATTTAGCCATTCCTCAAGTGGTGGACTTCCTTTTAGTTTCCAGTTCTTTGCCACCACAAAAAGAGCTGCTAAAATAGATTTGTGCCTAAAGAGAGATAAAATCCTATCTTTTATCTCTTTTGGATACAGATTAGTATTATTATTCTTGGTCAAAGTTTATGCACAGATAGATAGATGATTTAATGGGCATGGTACTAAATTGCTCTGAAGAATGGTTATATCAGTTCTCAGCTCTACTAGGAGTGTATTAGTATCCCAATTTTTACACATCTCTTCCAACACTTATCATTTTCCTTTTCTGTCATGTTAGTCAGTGTGATGAGTGTGAGAGTACTTTAAGAGTTGTTGTGATTTTTGTTTTTGGATTTATCTAATCAATAGTGCTTTGGAGCATTTTTTCAGATGACTAAAGATACTTTTAATTTCTTTATCTGAGAAAGATCTGTGCATATCTTTTGACCATTTTAATTGGAAAATGCCTTGTATATTCTTATAAATTTGACTGAATTTTTCTATATATTTAACAAATGTAACCTTAGTCAGAGACACACTATATTTTTCTATTAGTTTGTTATTTAACTTTTAAACTTGGTTGCATTACTTCTGTTTGTGCAGACAATTTATTATAGTCAAAGTTATCTATTTAACATTGACTTCTTATCCATAAGTGTGACAGGTAAATTATTTTGTGTTCCTCTGCTTTGTTTTTTTTAATTAGTCATCTTAAAGTTAAGGTCATTTTTCATTATAATAATGTTTCTTATTCCTTTTAAAATCATCCCTAAAGGAAAAATCTTGAGTTTTCTTCATTCAAATCAGTTTTTAGAAGTATGACTTTGAGTTGTAATGAAGTGCGTAAGTTTGATGTTCAGGACTCCTATCATTTCCCTTCATTCAATTCTTGAAAAAGCAAGCATAATGCTACACTAAAAAAAAACTCAATCATCTATTATTTTGAAAGGTATTTTTAAGAAGAAAACCATTTGAAGTGTGTTAGTATGACACTGTAATTTTGGGAGACTCTTGCACCTTAGATAGAAAAATCAGGGTTGAAGGCAGTGAGAAAAAAGGTTGATGAAAATGACTTCCCTCACTACTCCCTCCCAGAGTCCCTGAATTACTTGCAGGAGACAAAATGGAGCTCTCCCCTCAGTGAAGGTTTGCCCCTTGATAGCCATACCAGCCCTCAAGGATGCCAGCGAATTCCCAAGGAGAGGTATGTGGGACCTCAGTCAGGATAGGCACTGGTTTGGGGCACTCACAAGCCTCCCCCCCCCCCAAGTCTTCTTGAAAACTGGCAATAAGATGGAGTCTGCCAATGGGCTTACTCTCTAGATGTAAATAAATGAGATTGAACTCCCTATCTGGTTGCTTGTTTGACTTAATTGGTTAATGGGGCAAAAGTTAGGGGTTTGAGGGGTTTTGGGTTGCCCTAAATCTCTTTCTAAATAAAACTAATTACTGAAGTATTAGGTTTCCTTGTAATCAGCGGAGAAGTAGAAAAAGGGAAGAGAACACTGCTCACTGATTTGAGATCAATATATCAAAAGTTCATGGAATGAAAGTCTTCAGAGAAATTAAGTTTTGTTGACAGGAACCAACGATGTTTTAAACAGGAACCCCTGATATTAGGATTTCTGTCAGTGTCAGAAATCTCCACAGGTGTCTTGAAATGACCCAGAGAAACAACTCCTCCTTCCACTCCCTTCTGTGTCTCCGTCCTCAAGACCATCTCCTCAGGAAAATTTCCCAGAAGTCTTTGTTCAGTTTCTGAAAGCCATTTCTTGCCTCCTGCAAGTTCTCAACATCCCATTTCAACCCAATGGTTCTTTTTTCCTACTCCCCATCATCACAACATGATAATCTTAATCAACATTTTGCTAATCACTTGGAAGCTTATTTGTTAACACCTAGAAGTAGTTCTAAATTCTATCACATTTTCTATTATTAATTTTGAGCAGGATTTAATTGATTTTATTTAATACTATGCAAAAGCATCAATATATAAAATATTGTCCAAAGATCACAGTCATAATAGTTAAAGCTCATAGTACCCTATTATTTTCTGTTTGGTTTCAGAAAAGAGAACCAAAAGCAATGGGCAGCAAATAAGCAAATGTAGGCTTAATTTAAGGTGGAAGAAATATCCTGATGATTAAAAAGCCATCCAGAAATGGACAAATTGCTTTGGAAGGTTGTGAAGTTCCTCTTGTTAGTGGTATTCCCTATTACTGATGTGAGCTTCTTGCCAGTTAAGATTATTTCATTCATTGGGTTCAGATTCCAGTGCCTTTGGAGACTCAGCTATTGGGTATTTTATGCTAGGAAAACCTTTCATGTATCAGATAGCGTAAGTGGCCTATGAAATCTGTTTCAACTCTGAATTTCTGATTCCTTAAGAAGAATGACAATTGGAAAATATTCTCACTCTCATCATCTTCTCAACTGATAAATGCTTGTTATTTTTATTAGTAACTTGTGCCTAATTAATGTCACTATAAGTTTCCTAGTCCATCATTGTCCCATCAATGACAATGTAGGGAGATTTGGGCATTAGTTACTGGCCTGTCTTTCTTAGTTATCTAAATATAGAGTTCCACAGTGATAAGTTCCTGTCCCTCTGCTTGAAAACAGTCCATTAAGCTTCCCTAAATGTGTGTGCAGAATCCAGTATAGGATTTCATAGAAACTTATAACAGATATAAATTGTTATATAGAATATAGCCTATTTTGGGCTAGGTGCTGGAGGAGATATAATGATGAAATGCTATATTGGTTTTATCTGAATGAGACATATCTTGCTGGAGGGCATATCACCTCTCAATCAATCAAGTAATAAATAAACAAGTATTGAATAAGTCTCCAGGATGGACAATTTACTGTGTCAGGGCCGGGCATACAAATACAATAAAGGAAATAATTCCTACTTACAAGAACATTGTTTCTAATGGAGTGGTTAAGTATATAGGCTTAGGTGACTTGATCACATAGTTAACAAAGGAGAATAATTTCCAGTGAGTCTGAAAAATATATGTTGTGCAAGGATTTAAAAATAAAGATTATATTTTATTCTAGAGGCAAAAAATACTAGAAATGATCAAATAGCAGAATGATGTGGTCAAATCTGTAGTTAAGGATGATCATTTTGACTGTACCCCTAATGTGAATGAAAGAAATGCATTAGCCAACGAAAATAATTAGAACATCTGAGTTAATGTGATAACAATATGAGTAGAACACTGGAACAGATTCAAGAGATGTTATGGAAGTAGAAATGACAAGATTTGCTGACTTGATGGAAAGTACAGAGTTAAAGATAGTGTGATAGTTCTGATGTGATAAACCTGGTATAGTTGTGCCTTTGATTGAAATAGGGAAATTTGGGAAAGGGATGAATTGAATAGAGAGATAATTGGGTTAGTTTTAGACATACTAATTTTGAAATTTCTCAGGTATATGCAATTTGAAATATTTAATAAGTAATTGATGGTGTAGAACTTATTATAGGAGAAGATTCTAAGGCTAGAGATATAGATTTGTGAATTGTTACTATGAGTAGGGTAATTAAATTCACTGGAGCTAATGAAGTTTCCAAGTGGAAGAATATAGAGAAGAGCAGGTGTTTAGAAGAGTCTTAATTAGCATCTATAGTTAGAGAGGCATGATATATATAGATAATGCACTAGCAAAGAAGATTGAGGAGAGGTTACATAGGTTGAAGGAGCATTAGGAAACATAAAAACCCAGAGAGGAGACAATATCCAGGAGAGGCTAATGAACAGGATCAGATGCAACAAAGTCAGAAAAATGTAGACTGAAATCATTATCATCAAGTTTAGGAATTATTTTATTATTGGTAACTTTAGAGAGATATTACATACTAACAAATCAAGAGTAAGTCAGGTGAAGCCAAAATGTTATTTGAAGTACAATGTTGGCAGGAAGGGGGAGACTTTTATTTATTTATTTGTTGAAAGACGCCGCGGAGAAGGCATTTTAAAAGAAGTAGTTTTTTTTGTTTTTTTGTTTTTATGAGACTTTTAGAATGGTTAAGATTGCAACAACCAGAGAGCTAGTGGCAGGCATTCATGCCTCCATGGATACAATATATAGGAGCAACATATAGATGAAAATAAAAAGAAATAGAGATATAGAAATGTCCAGTTTAGCTGAAGCACAGAGTATGTGAAGGAAAATGATATGAAATGGATAAATAGGTAAGATGGCACTTGATTTTGTAAGGTCTTGAATACAAATCCACAATGAACTCCAGTTAAGTAAAAAGGAGGCATTAGTTCAAAGGGTTTTGAAATAGAAGAGTGACATAAATGGGACTCACTAGAATATTAAATGATTTCAATGTGAAACTTTTTTTTTCTTTAAAGGAAAACATTTTAGAAATGAACTTTTTTGTATATGAAAGGTGAATTTCAGAGAAAGAAAAATATGTGTCAGAATGATTTGCTTCAAAGATATAAAATATAGTACATAATGAAAAAATTTTGGTTTCATTTATATGCCCTTGAATAACATTTTCTATTTGAATAAAATACTCTAATTTGGAAAAAGCATGAAACATCATTCATTTATTTTCTTGATTAAATTCATTTACTACAACTCCAAGGCCTTGTGTATGTGTGTGTGTGTGTGTGTGTGTGTGTGTGTGAGAGAGAGAGAGAGAGAGAGAGAGAGAGAGAGAGAGAGAGAGAGGGAGGGAGAGAGAGAGGGAGGGAGGAAGGAAGGAGGAGAGAGAGAGAGATATATATATCTTACTACCTCCCAAGCACTATAATCAAATTAAATATATCCATTTAAATTCAACAAATATTTTCTAAGAACCTACTATATAGAGAGCACCACATTAGCTTCTGGAGATAGTTCTTATCTTGATATAGTTTACATTCTGCTCAGAGGTAGGTTATACTATATATAATATATATAATTTTGGGTTATCCAAAATTATAAATGTATGATTCTTAGATGGTATTAATAGATATCACTGACATGTTTCTTCTTTATATTCTAAAAAAAACCTAGGATTCCTGCATTGAAAGGAGCACAAAAAGGGCCATGTACATAAGTACTCTTTTCTCTAGTATTTGAGAGAGGAATCAGTCTGTAACTATAACTCTGCCTTTTTAAAAGTATTGTTTGCCTACTTGTAAAATAATGATGAAGAAAAGGAAGTGTTAGTTCAGAATATTAGTCATTTGTTTTACTAGTAACTTCACATTTAAAGGGAAAATGTAGCACTAAATATATAGCTTTTAGCATCATCTCTTCCAATAAAATTGTTTTTATAATTTATTTTTATTTTTTTATTTATTTGGTCAATTTCAAACATTATTCCTTGGTTAAAAAAATCATTTTGTATTTCTCCCTCCCCTCATACCTCCCCTCCAATAGCTGATGTGCAATTCCACTGGGTGTTACATGTGTCTTTGATCAGAACCCATTTCCATGTTGTTGGTGTTTGCATTAGGATGTTCATTTAGCATCTAGATCCCCAATCATATCCCCCTTGACCCGTGTAATCAAGCAGTTGTTTTTCTTTAGTGCTTTTACACCCACAGTTTTTCCTCTGAGTGTGGATAGTGTTCTTTCTCATCCCTTTTAATCAGATCTATTTTTACTTTGGCTTTGTCATGATTGCAACTCCTTCCTTCTTTCTATTAGCTGAGGCCCAATAGGTCTTGCTCCCACCTTTAATTCTGACCTTGTGAGTATCTGCCTGCCTCATATGTGTATCTTGTCTACAACATATGGTAGGATTTTGGATTCTAATCCACTCTCCTATTCGTCTACATTTTATGGATGAGTTCATCCCATTCATGTTCAAAGTTATGATCGTCACTTGTGAATTCCCTAGCATTTTGACATCCTCTCCTAGTTCTGCCCTTTCTTCTTTCGCTATATCCTTTTAAACCAGTGGTTTACTTTTAATCAATCCGCCTATCTCTTCCCTTGATATGCTTCCCTTTCTGGTTCCTCCCTTTTTGTCCCCTTCTTGTTTTTTTTAGGGTCTGTTAGGTTCCCTCCCCCCTCTCCTCTCCCTTTTTGTACTCCTTCCCTCCTTCCCCCCTTATTTTTACCTTCTCCTTTATCCTGTAGGATAAGATAGAATTCAAGATACCAATGGATCTAGATGCTCTTCCCTCACAGAGTTGATTTCACTGAGAGTAAGGTTTAAGTATTACCTATTAGCACTCTCTTTCTCTCCTTCTTATAAGTGTTCTTCCCCTCCCTTCCCCTGTGTATCTTTGTTTGAAAAACATTATTCTATTCATTTTATTTCATCAAGTATCTCTTGGTACCCTCTTCGGTTAACCCCCACACTTTTTTTTTTTTGCATATCATCTTATAGCCCTTATTGCCCCAATCTTTTCCTATGAGTGATTCTTCTAATTGCTATAATAATGAATACAATTTTTCAGAGTTACAAATAACATTTTCACCATATATTAATATATAAATATAATTTGATCTAATTATAGCCCTTAAAGAAGAGAGTTTGAATTAAATTTTTTTTCTCCTTTTCCCTCTTTTTTCTTATTTACCTTTTCATGTTTCTCTTGATCTTTGTCTTTGGGTGAAACTTTCCACTTAGTTCTGGTCTTTTCTTTATAAATACTTGGAAATCTTCTATTTTGATGAATTCCCATACTTTCCCCTGGAAGTATATAGTCAGTTTTGATGGATAGGTGATTCTTGATTGGAGACCCAGTTCTCTTGCCTTTCTGAATATCATGTTCCAGCCCTTGCAATTCTTTAGTATGGAAACTGCCAGGTCTCATGTGATCCTGATTGGTGCTCCTCGGTATCTGAATTCTCTCTTTTTGGCTTCCTGTAGAATTTTCTCTTTAGCTTGAAAGTTCTGGAATTTGGCAATTACATGCCTGGGAGTTATCTTTTGGGGATTTAGTGTAGAGTGTGTCCTATGGTCTCTTTCAATGTCTATTTTTCCCCCTTGTTCAAGAACATCACAGCAGTTTTCGTGGATGATTTCTTATAGTATGATGTCAAGATATCTGTTTATTTCTGGGTTTTCTGGTAGACCAATGATTCCCAAATTGTCTCTCCTTCCTCTGTTTTCCTAATATTTCACCTTGTCAGTGAGATATTTTTATGTTTTCTTCTATTTTGTCAGTCTTTTGACTTTGCTTTATTAATTCTTGCTATTTTACAGGATCATTGGTTTCCAGTTGCTCAATTCTGGTCCTTAAGGCCTGGTTTTCTGCTTTAAACTTTTGATTTTCTGCTTTTGTTTTTTGGTTCTCTGCTATAATTTTTTGATTTTCTTTTTGAACCACTTCCCATTTCTCTTGCCAGAAGGCTTCCATCTTTTTGATAAGCTCCAATTTAAATTCTTCCAGAGCTTCTGGACATTTTCTATTTTTAAAGAATGTTTTATATCTTTGTTTGAATTTCCTCCCATGTTTCTTTGGTACCTGCGTTTTTCCTCCATAAAATTTTTTTGAGGGTCACTTTTTTTTCTTTTGGTTTTCTTGGAGGGAGTTTGGGGCTCTTGTGTGCAATTAGCCATCACTGTGGGGAATTTACCTTCCCTTTTTAGTCCAAAATCTGAGTGAGCTGGGCAGGTTCTCTGTGTGTGGAATTAAGGAGCAAGGATTTTGCATGAGGCAAGCTGTCGAATGCCTTTCGAAGCTCTGTGCTACCTTCCTGGGGACACCCATGGTCTGGGCACCCCACCCGCCGGGGTTTCTGGTGTAACTGCTCTCATGGGTAGGTCTTTGGTGGTCTTAGTCAGCTTCTGAGGACCTAGAGGTGACCCTTGCTCACTCTAGAGGTGCCCCTTGCTCACTCGATGATTCTGGTACACTCTGGCTCTGAGCACCCAAGTCTCCGCTCCACTGCCCAGCTGAGTTTCAGGTGTATCTGCTCACAGGGGTAGGTCTTGGGTGGCCTTAGTCAGCTTCCAAGGACCTAGAGGTGCTCCTTGCTCACTCTAGAGGGGCCTCTTGCTCACTCGCTGATTCTGGCACAAGCTGGCTATGACTCTGGCTCCATAGGTGGGGTGGGGGAGGGTAGAATGTCTCATGTTTGGGTGGGAGCTTTTTCACCCTCTTATAGTGTGGAAATGCTCAAATCCCATGTATCTTCAATACTGCACCTTACTGTAGGGTCCCTCCATTCTTATGAAAATGGTTTTAATGGTTTTTTGGGGTAGTCTATTTCTGTGGGTGCTGGGGCATAGAGCAATGATGGCTAACCTTTTAGAAACTGATGGCCCAAACTGCAACCCTTAAGCTCATGAAAAAAAAAAATGTATCTCCAAAAAGAGATAATGTGGATAGAGAAGGGCCCAGATGGATTGGTAATGAAAAACCCACTTATAGAACTTCCCAGGGCCAGTGAAGTGCAAAACCCCTTAAAACTATATGTAAACACAAGTTTATTTTACTTATTAAGGTTAGGGAACTGATAGTTAAGATTCAATATGTCCCTGATTCTACAGAGCTCTATCTCCACCCACTTTAAAGCCTCTCACTGGAGAAAGCTCTCCTTGTCTTCTACAATTCTTCTTATTAGCTCCTTGACCTTATCTAACCCTAAAACCATCTGACTAACTATCTATACTAAGTGTCTTAGATTGTTAATCAACTAACTTAGTTGTCTTTAAAAGTGCTGGTGAGAATGGACTCACAAATGTACTGAGCCCTTCTCCAAGCCTGGAGAAAAAAAAGCCAGATGTTAAACCCTTTGGTTTACCTTAGCCAAATTGTCCACAGCAGTGCAGGGCAACCTAGATCTCCTCCTAGGTATCTTCTAACCCCAAAACCTCCAAGTTTCTCATGAAACTAATCAGGTTACAGGAACTGATGGAGCAGCTGTTCTCCCTTCCAGTTCATGGACATGACCATTGGGTAGTGACAGTAGACTCAGTTAACTCCCCAAAGCCCTCCTCTCTCTGCAGTGCCTTCTCCTTCTAGAATCTTTTCCCAGGATTCATGGCTAAATTCTCCTCTCTCCCTTTTAGAGAAAATTTTGCTTTTCCCCCATCCCTTATCCCTCTATTCTTACACATATATGAGCCACCTCCACTCCCTCACCCCTGCCTTACCCCAGACAGAGGAGGGAGGAAGCAGTCTCTTTAGACTGCTGGGCAGAGGGGGGAATTTGTGCAAAATGCCTTCAGGCACACATGAAGAGGGGTAAAGGAGCAGCCCCCTCTGGTAAGATCCGGAAGGCATGCCATGGGTTCACCAACATAGACATAGAGAGAGTAGCATTTATCCAGGCAAAACTGCAAAAAGAAATTGGAGAAGTTATACAAATTACAATTTACAATGATGATGTACAAGAATAAATGAGGTATTCTAATTAAAAAAAAAGATTTTAATTTGAACCTAGAAAGAAAAACTCTAATCCTACCTGAAGGGAAATTTTTCAAAAAATTTCTAGGGAAGCAATCTGTAAATAAGGGATTTTGTAGAGGGCCTATCTTCCCTCACATGTTTGCAGATTGCAATTTTTTTTCTCTCTGTCCTCCCTGGAGTCTTTTTAAAAGGAAGTTTGCTTCTAATCTCTCTCTCCTCTCAGAGAGTCTTGAACTACATCTGTCTCTCCCTCAAGATTTTCCTCAAAAAATGTATCTTCTCCCACTCCCAAACCAACACCACTCTCACACAGGCATACAGTGTCTCATGTCAGCACACTGTACCAAATAGGAGTCTCTTTCTGAATACACAACAGAATGCATATATTCCAAGATTGAGTAAAAGCCAAACTATATAAATATCAATTAACTTGAGGGAGAAGAGGTCACTAAAGTATTGAGGTAATAAGAAAGGGGAAGAAGATGGTATTTGAGATGACTCTTAAAAAATAGATTCACAAAGACAGAGATGAGGGTGTAGTAGATTTTATTTTTTTAAAACATTATTTTATTTGGTCATTTCCGAACATTAGTCATTGGAGACAAAGATCATTTTCTTTTCCTCCCCCTCCCCCATCCCATAGCCAACACACAATTGCTCTGGGTATCACATATATTCTTGATTTGAACCCATTTCCATGTTGTGGGTATTTGCATTAGAGTATTCATTTAAAGTCTCTTCTCAGATATGTCCCCTCAACCCCTGTAGTCAAGCAATTGCTTTTCATCGGTGTTTTTACTCCCACAGTTTGTTCTCTGCTTGTGGATAGTGTGTTTTCTCCTAGATCCCTGCAGATTGTTCAGGATCACTGCATTGACACTAATGGAGAATTCCATTACATTTGATTATACCACAGTGTATCAGTCTCTGTGTACAATGTTATCCTGGTTCTGCTCCTCTCACTCTGCATCCTGGAGGTTGTTCCAGTCTCCATGGAATTCCTCCACTTTATTATTCCTTTGAGCACAGTAGTATTCCATCACCAACATATACCACAATTTGTTCAACCATTCTCCAATTGAAGGGCATCCCCTCATTTTCCAATTTTTGGCCACCACAAAGAGCGCAGGATATTCTTGTACAAGTCTTTTTCCCCATTATCTCTTTGAGGTACAAACCCAGCAGTGCTATGGCTGGATCAAAGGGCAGGCAGTCTTTTATCGCCCTTTGGCATAGTTCCAAATTGCCCTCCAGAATGGTTGGATCAATTCACAATTCCACCAGCAACGCATTAATGTCCCAACTTTGCCACATCCCCTCCAGCATTCATTACTTTCCTTTGCTGTCATGTTAGCCAATCTGCTAGGTGTGAGGTGATACCTCAGAGTTGTTTTGATTTGCATCTCTCTAATTATAAGAGATTTAGAGCACTTTTTCATGTGCCTATTAATAGTTTTGATTTCTTTATCTGAAAAGTGCCTATTCATGTCCCTTGCCCATTTATCAATTGGAAAATGGCTTGATTTTTTGTACAGTTGATTTAGCTCTTTATAAATTTGAGTAATTAAACCTTTGTCAGAGGTTTTTATGAAGATTGTTTCCCAATTTGTTGCTTCCCTTCTGATTTTGGTTACATTGGTTTTGTTTGTACAAAACCTTTTTAATTTTATGTAATCAAAATTACTGATTTTACATTTTGTGACTGTAGTAGATTTTATACAGTGGATACTACTGAGAATCCAACCATCCTAGAATTACTCCCTCAAACTCATTCCCCTTTGGCTAAAAATGTCTCTATGTATATGCCAATATTCTTTTTGCTTTGTCTTGGAGAGAAAGAAAAGAAAATGTGTCCTTTTAAAGATACCATGGTATAATGATAGGATTCCTTCATCTGCAGCCAGAGTATTAGCTCCACTGTCTATAACCTTGTATGACCTTGGTCAAATAATTTTATCTTCCATGGATCCTAGTTTTATCACCTATAAAATAAAGGGATTATATTAGATGAGATTTTATTAATCTGTGTATGCATGTTTATGTGCTGTGTAATGGATTCCTTTGGCAATTTAGTGAAAACTGTACACACTTTATCAATGTTTTTAAATGCATAAAATAAATGGGTAGAAGAGATAAGGAAACCAAATTTCTCTGAAATTTAGTTAATCATAATTCTTTTTTTTTAATTCCTGGGGTCCAAGTTAAGAACTCTTGATAATGAGATTATCTCTAAGGTCCCTTGTATCACTAAATGTTGTGGTCTCATTTCTATACCTGTGAGCTTCATATCAATTTGCTATAAAACACTGATATATCAATTAAAACTGTAGGTATAGGTTCTTACCTTGAAGCCTATTTATTTGTTTTTTAAATATTTTAGTAATTATATTTCAGTGTAATTGATTTCTTTTATAATCCTATGTGTATAAAAATATGTAGCTAGGTGCAGCTAGGTGGTTCAGTGGCTAGAGTATGGGACTTAGAATCAGGAAGAAACCTGGGTTCGAACTAACACTAAAACACTTAATAACTACATGACATGACCCTTGACAAGTCATTTAACACTATTTGCCTTAGCTTCCTCATCTGTAAAATGAGTTTGAGAAGTTTGAGAAATGACAAACAACTCTGGTATCTTTGCCAAGGAAACCCTCAAAAGGGGTCGTGAATTGCCACAATAATGACATATAAATATATGCATTTTAGAATATTTTTATCATGAGAAGGTATCCACAGGTTTCAGGAATCTATGATAGAGGTCCATGACAACAAAAAAGGTTAATCCTATTCTAATATGTATTCAAATAAGTTAGCTTCTTATCCTCCCATCAAAATAAAAGTCCTTTTTTCATAAGAGATTTGCAATGTGACAGATGGATAAATTGGTAGCTGGAGGAAGGGAAAAGGAGAAAGAGAATGATGGAACATTTAATTAGTAGTTATTGTGTGCCCTGAACTGGACTGAACTGAGGGTGGCTATTTTTGTGATTTTATGTGTGGAAGTAAAGTGCATATCAATCTAAAATAGAGTCAAGTCAGTATAAACAAGGACAATTTCATTTGGAGAGATTATGTTTTTCTATTGGGGAGCATATTGAAATTAGATTCAGTAAATTCTCAGTTCAAATTTTACTTTAAATCCTTAATAAAGTTATGACTGGGTAAATAATTTACCCTTTTTTTGTTCTTCCGATAGTTTCCTAATATTTTTTACTGTCATGGAACAGTTGTTAGGATTTCCATCAGTATTCTCCAAATATCCCTCAAACACATCATGAAGCAGATAAAACAGGATTAGTTTATAGAAAATTGTTCATTTTTTTTCAGGTACATTCAAGTTTCAACCTCTTTTGAATTGATCAAATTCATATATTTGGGGATCTTGCTAAATTTCCTGGATCCTTAAACTTATTCATGTATTCCTATATAGTACTTGGGACTAGTTTTTGGTTGATTTTGCTTCAGGTTATTTTTTTGTTTAGCTTTCTTCTTGACTATAGTCAGTTAATTGCTTGGTAGACAATTAAGTTCTATTTTTATCACTTTTATGTTACTTCTAACTTTCTTACTTAATTTTATTCAGTTGACTCCTGAAAGTAAAGTGTCACAGGTGATTAAACAAAGGATATTTGCTTTAAGAAAAAGATGTGTTATGCAAGATTTCTTAGAAGCATTATAAAAGATATGCAAAGGAAGGAAATTTTTTATTTAATATTTATTCATATTTTAGATGTTTTGGAAAAGATATTATTTCTCCAGACACAAAGACAACATTCACAATATCATTTTTCATTAATAGTGCTAATCATAAATAAATTTATCTTTTACTGTAATCACATTAAGAAATTTCAAGCAACAAAGAATCCAAGTGATAAAATATTTCTTAAGAATCAGCTTTGAGATAAGAATAATAAAAAAATGTTACATTTTTTTTCAGAATATAAAATTCTTTAATACAATTCTTCCTCCAGAATAAATAGGAAAGATCTCTTCATACTCATACAAAATGATCCAAAATTTGTCATTCTGAAAATTACCTTTTTTTAACCTAATGCTTTAATTTCTCAGTTAATCAACAGTGATAACAAATCAAGAGAAATTTGATAAAAATAATGACAATTGCAAAGATTTCATTTTTGTATAAAGAATTTGAAACAGATGACTACTCATATATGTAATTTTTTGTGGGGAAAGCTTTTTTGATTCTGTGATTTCACTGTTTTCAGGAACTTTCTTTGTGGAAACTCCTACTGATTCCAATGAGCAACAAATTTGTAATTTATTTGATAAGTGAAATACCAAGAGGATAAATGATTTGGCCTTGTTTATACACTTTAACATAAATAAAAAATAGGACATGAACCCAAGCTTTCATAACTGCAAAGCTAGTCTTTAATTACTACCCCATAACTACCTTGCTTCTCCACACATAAATATGGGACAGAAATGACATGGAGAGAAAAAATGCATACAATAACATGTTAAAATAGATAATTCCTCCATGTTAAAGAGTATTTTCCCACTCTTTATCACTGTCACCACCTATATCTGATATTTCTTTAATCTGTATAGATAAAAATGTTAGTCTTTATGATTATGATTCATAATAGTATATCTTTCAATTGCCTGGTGTTTGGTCTCTGTGCCACCTATCTCTCCTCATACTTAACTTCCCTCCACTCACTAAAGTGAGTTGACTAAAACATAGGTATGATCATTTTCCTTACAAAATATATTTTAATAGTGACTCATACAGTGATCTATACTTCTTTCTGTTTCTCAGGCAAGAAACTTCATCACCTGAGTGCACATTTTCACAGACTATCCTCCAAGCTTATAATGCTCTCCCTCATTATAAACACTTTCTGGATTTCCTAGCTTCCTTCAAGAAGAGCTAAAATCTGAAATACGGTGAATCTTTCTCCATCCTTTTTGATTCTAGTATCTTCCCTCCATTAATTATTTCTAATTATCATGTTTGTAACTTTTTTGTATTATAGTACTTTCCAGTTATTTTCCCATTATATTGTAAACAACTTGAGAGGAGGCTTTTGGCTTTCTTTGTATCCTCACTGCTTAGCACAGTACCTGGCCCATATTAGGCGCTTAAGAAATGTTTATTTACAGATTCATTCTTCCATAGTTTCTCAACTCAATACCCTTACTCTGGCCTCACTTAACTCCCTTAATAATCAACACTCCATAGTTAATCATATCAATAATCTATTTCCTATAAATCTGTTTGCCACTTTCATTTGCTCTCAGAGTTCCTTTAATTATCTCATCTTTGATGAGATGCTTCTCTCCTTTTACTCCCTAACTACAAAGCACTACTTAAAAAAAGTCACAGAATTGTGAATGATGAACAGATATTTTACAAATTTAAGCTAATTTATCTCATTTGGACTTTCATTACTTCATAGAAATCTTTCATTTGAAACCTTCTCATTCCCCTTAAATAGCTTAATCCTCTTTCCTCAAGGCTTGAGTTTCTCACATTTTAGTAGATTACCTTTCCTCCAATAATAATGACAATATTGACAATATCTCTAATGATTTCATTTCTGTCTCCAGTTCTATACCTCATAAGTGATCATCTCTTCCCTCCTAATCTCAGAGGATGAAGTGACTTCCTTTAACCAAGGTAAGGTCTCATTACTTCATCTGTAGCTTGATTTTAGGGCCAGGTCATTTCTTCTAATGCCTTATTCTATTATCTAATATTTTTGTCTACCATAGTCATTCATTCATCACACATTTGTTTGATGAACATCTCCTATGCATAGAATCCCCTGCTAACTTCTGGGAAATATACATATTTTAGATTAAGCATGGCTCTTGTGTTTATGAAGTTTGCAATCTTGTAGAGAGAATATGTGTATGTGCAGATACTAAAAATATGCACTGGTAGTTGAAAATTACATTAGAAATTTGATCATATATTAATATATTCTCCCTAGTAAGCCAATAATTAGAGTTCGCTAGCTGTATTCCCTAGCCTTATCACTTTATTCGTTAAGCTGGAGATGAACCTGAATTTTGTGCTTAGCAGGAAGTTCCTTGATATTGACAGAACCACAAATGCATCCCACAATCCTCATGGACTAACCCTGATCTTGTCTTTGCCTTCTATATTTGTTTGAAGCCAGTTCCTTAATTCTTGGTCTTCTTCTTCTTCTTCTTCTTCTTCTTTTTTTTACTTAAGGGAGGATAGGAAAGGAAATGGGAAGAACTACAAATTAGAGGCATGAGGGAGATGGTAACTATTAACTAGTGAGATATAATTGAAAATTTCATCAAGGTAGCATTTGAATTGGTGAGAATTCAGTAGATGAAGATAAGGACTAAGGATTATGCCATGTGAGTATGTCAAGTATTATTCTCCACTGTAATAAATTTACTGTATTTTAAAACCACATATGGTTTGTTGGTATGCTAGCTCAGATGTTGGCAAACTTTTGCTTCCAGACCAAATTTGCCTACCATCTGTAAAAATCATTCTTAGTTGATGAGCAACAAAACTATAGATAATGTAATTGTTTTGGCCCTTTCTTGAATTTGAAACATTGATTACCTTCCTTCTTGATATAATAGACCTTAGACCCTATGAAACATCTTTATATATATATATATATATATATATATATATATATATATATATATACACACACATATATATGTATGTATGTATGTATGTATGTATGTATGGTAACATTGATTTCCTCCACTGGTGATCCTCTTCCTATTGTATCCTGAGTATTTGTCCCATATTTCCTATGGCCTCATTCTTTCCTATACTCTCTCAAGTGACAATCTATCTCATTCTTCTGGTTTTAATTATTGCTTCTGAAGATGACTCTTAAATCTCTACAACCAGCTCTATTCTGCCTTGTTGTGTACTCCCATCTGTGTGATCCACTGCAACTTCAATTATAGTATGTACAAAATTGATCTCATTAAATTTCCTCTAAAACTTATTTTTTCCAGTTTCCCTGTTTCCTGATGTCACCTCCTATTGACCTACTTATTCTATCAAGCTTATTTTTATCTTTAAATATTTCCTTTCCCTACTCTTCCTCACCCAAATAGCTGACACTTTCTGTCATTTCTACCTCACAGAATTTCTGGATTCCATCCTCTCTACTTCACTCATATGGTCCCATTTAACTTAGTTCAGTCCTTATTCATCTTGTTTGTAGATTATTACAATAGCCTCCAAATAATAGTCTCTTACAGCAAATCACTCTCCTCACCAATCAATTTTTTACCCAGTTCAAAAATATACTTCCTAATCTGATTCTGCCACTTCCTAATTCAAAAACTTTCTGCAGGTAACCTGTAATATGATACAACCTCCTTAGATAGATATTTAAAGCCTTTGTTCCAGTCTCTGTTTCTCTCCATTTCTCACACTACTTCCTTCCCAACCCCCATGCTGTCTATGCTCTAACCACATTTGTTTCTTTACCATTATTTCATTTTTAAATGAATTATCTCTTCTCAGATTGTTAGATAACATTTTAAATAGCTCTCAAATTCATTACACTTTTCTTTGTAGCATACTTAAGTGCATAGCCTAGCATAGTTTCTTGTATATAGTAATTTCATATCAAAATATTTATCAAAATTAATTTAAAGAAATGTTTTCATTGAAAAAGGTGAAACTTATTTCAGCTTGCATAGCTGGAAATCCCAAAGTCTTTTGCTTGCAAATCATACACTGATATCGTATAGTGTTATTCTGTGAATATGCTTTTCTTTTTTTTTTTTTGTAATTCTTAGCTTTGAAGTAAAGTAAAATCTAAAACCTTTCATCTTTTCTGGGAGAGAAAAAAAAAACAACCTTAGCTGATACTTTTCCATGTCTGATCCCTCATGGGCCCTTGAAATCTTATGCTATATTCTTATACAAACAGAATATGATAGAAATATACCCTGAACTTTTTAGAAATGTTAATTTTCATTATTTATTCCCATTCTAAGGAATAGAATTTAAAAATATATACATAGTAAAAATAAAACTTTAATTATTGGATATCTAAATAATCTCTCTTAGTCCCATTTTAAAATGTCAGAATGAAAATGACCCATGATACTATATGCTACATCATTATATTCAATGCTAGTGAAATAAAATGAATTCATGCAGCTCCTTTTCTCACCCCACACCACTAAACAATGCCCTACAACTTTTTTTCTAATTTAAATGCATTGTATTTTTGATTCAGTTTGACTTGTAGAGAATTAACCCCCAAACTGAGACTATCTTAGTTTTAGTGTCATCTCTGACACATACTAGCTGTGTGACCATAGACAAGTCTGTTAATATTTAAGAGATCTAGTAGCTTTCTAGGACTAGAAATTGTGGAGGAGAAATTGAACTTTTTTGGCAGAGAAAATTTCTTCATTAGGGAATACACCATACCAATGAAATAAGAGAAAACTCCTATTGCTAGGAATCAATTAAGTTCAAGTTTATTATCAACTTGAAGGATAAGTGCATAAATATTTTTTTTTAAGAATGGAAAGTACAAAGGACCAGTCCAGTAAAAGTACAATGAGAATTATTAGGATATAAATTTCGTTTTCTTCCTGGATGATTTCAGGAGTGCCTGGACATCCAGGGAAGATTCCATGTAATTGAGAAATGGTCACTTAAGTTGGATTTTGAGGGGAGAGACATCATTATTTCATTTTATTTAAATCCAACATAGATCCTTAGACCGCAACTTTGCCATGAAGTATTTCCAACTTCAGCAGCTCACATCAACCTGCCCTTTCTTCACTAAACTCTGACCTGTAGCATTTTTCAATCTATTTACCCGAAAGCTAGCACTTGATGAGATATATTTTTGTTATTCTTTTATTGTTTCCTTTGCAAATTCCTTTTTCCCATTATCTGATTACAAAATATCAAGATCGTACCTTATATGTAGATTGTGTTCTACTCAATATTTAGCTCAATACTGCACATGAAATTAAATATATAATTCAGAAAGCAAATATACTGAGACAAGAGCATTAACTCCAGAGTAACCAAATCTAGAATCTGCTTCTGATAAAATTGAATCAATTAATATTTAATTTGAATTGAATTGTCTCGTATCAGTAAGGATTTACTTTGTTATTTCATTAGTATAGAGAATTCCTTAGTGAGGAAACTTCCTGTGACCAGAAAAAAAATACAATTCCTGTTCTGCAACTTCTAATCTTTAGAGAGTTACTTGTATGACCCTAAGCATATCTCTTTTCCACTCCAATTGCCTCATCTACACACACAAAAAGTCTTTGGACCAGATGGACACCAAAATTCCTTTCAGCTCCTGATAAATTATCTTTTGCTTATGTGCTTTTGAAACATACCTGGGATATACCTTGTTGGAGACACTTTAAGGAAATATTTTGTTCTATCCAATCAAATGCTTAAAAAAAGTTGATATTTAAGAAGAATGTTGAAACATGTATTTTCTACATATTTCAGGCAATTATGTAATGTTAAAAATTTTCACAGGTGAATATTGATGCAAAAATATGTCTGAGTATGGCCTTGATATATGAATATAATATTCTGATCAAATTTTATACAGACAGATTTGGTAGGGTCTTTTCCTTTGGAGCTGACCTTCCCTATACCAAATTATTTTCTATTGAATAAATAAATATATATATATATATATATATGTTTTCTCAAAATTCTTTTGTAACATGCAAATTTAATAAAATATACTTTCATATAGGTAATAACGTGCCTTGGGTCACAAAGTCAGGAAGTGTCTGAAATAGGAAATGGCAAAACATTAGTATCTTTGCCATGAAAACCACAAATGGGGGTGCCAAAATGTTGAACAGGACTGAAATATAGCTGAAATATACACACTTATACATATACACTCATACATATGTGCATGTATATTATTATATCTATTCACATATATGTGTGTATACATCCATACACATATGTATGGATGATGTACTTGTGTACTTTTTCATGATTTTAATAGATTTATGATGAAACACTTTCTATTTCTTTTCAAAACTGATGAACTATGTTTTCAGAATAAATAGACATATCTAGAATTTACCAATTTTGCTGAACTACAATGGTGTCAATCACACTAGTAGTTATGCAAATAATTTTCTAAAATATGCTTTTAAATACCTATATATCTTGTGTTCTTCCAATGATGTATTATACATTTTTAATTTAAAATATTCTCTATATAAAAATCATACATTGTTGAATAGAAAAAGATCACATATGCAATAAAGTTATACTATATATAATTTTAATTTTTTATAAAATTGCCTATGAGTTAAAAAATGACCTTTCTTATAAATTAGCTTCTGAACTTTGACCTCTTTTCTTCATTTATCTTCAGTGTTTGATGACATGCTTTTTAAAGCTTTCCCCCCCTTAAACTACCACTCTTTTCCTTACAATTTTCCCATTTAAACCTCAGAAATATGTAATTTATCAGAAAGGTCATTTTTTAACTCATAGGCAATTTTATAAAAGTTAAAATTATTAGCAGGTAGGCAGCATTGTGTCTGTCTTCAAAAAGCCAAATATATTTGAATAATCCATAGCCTAAATTGTAACTGATTTGCATTTTACTTTGTTTCATTTGCATGTTTATATATCTTAATATATCTTTTCCCTTGAGGAAAAGTCTAAATGAGAATAACAATCATAAATAATAAAATAAGATTATACAAAGTACAATTATTTTCAATTTGGTTTCTTACATAAGCTTTTATAGGTATTTGATTAACAGGTTAGCAGAGATGGCAAAAGAATTGAAAATTTTAAATTCATATTTTAATAATACTTTGGAGCAGAAAATAATTCTATCATACAATTCCAATTAAAATCTTATTAGAGCAATCACTCATATCCAATGAATTATTTCATTAATAATTGTATCTTATATTGTTGATATTAAAGTTGAAGCTAATGATAGTAATATTCTTAATTTCATTTGAAGGAAACTGATATATCCATGCAAAGTTTTGCTGACCATTCAAAATTAAAATCAAGTGATATTGCACTTCAAATAGGAAACAAGTATATTTTAATTACTCAAAAGTTAGGCAGAAAGTGTGTTTCATATTCACTAATACTATTACAATGCATTGTATAAAGTTGTGATCAATAAATGTTTGCTAACTAAAGTTTGACAAATAGTCATTCTTAATCATTTTCTCCCCTCTATCAGTGTCATAAACAGTATAGGATACAAGTAAGATATGGTGAGTGACTTTCTTTGGTAATTTGAAGTTTTCTGAACTTATATTTTTATCACAAAAGAGACAAACATAAGTAATGTTTTCATGTAGAAATACTTTTGGAAAATTATAAAACCTAAGTAAATTAATATTTGACCTTTCAAATTAGAGTTTCAATAGACCAATTCATGATTCTGCTAGTTATTCTCTGATATAGGCATTTGTTGGTACACAAAAATATATAGACATGCTATGATTAAATCACACATTTATTCCCCTTTAGTGGTGATATACATATATTAGCTAATTTGAGCCTCATAGCATCTGGCTAGGTGGGCAATGGAATTATTCATTTCATCTAAAACACAAGTCCAGAAGGGACCTTAGATATGAACTAGTCCAATACTGCATGCTTTTGAAGCAAAAGAAACCAGCTAATGCTTATCTTTGTCATGTTAGTGGAGAGTAACAGTTGAATCTGTACCTATGCAGCCTTTTTACTTTCTACTTATGTCTGTGCCTGGCTGTACGTTTAATAATTTCCATTTTTCTTTACCTAATCCCTGTTTTAAAGTATGTAATATACTTGTGTGTGTGTCTTTACTCCTGTAGGATTTCAGTTTAATTCATGTTTTGCCAGAAAACATAAAATTGGTCATCTAGATGAATTGATGTTATGGACAACAAAGCAAAAAATATTGTCATACATCACCAAGGTCTAGTGTGCAAATATATGCATGTACATTTATACACAATACACAGAAAAACCACTACACCAGACCCTGGTTACAAAAAGCCAGTGTTACATTTGAATATACATTTTTGACAAATCAAAATAATTAAATCTAGTGCTTCTAAAATAAATACTAAAAACACCTTTGTACTTACAGAATTGTCATTTCTGAAAAGCAGAAAAAAAATAAACCTCCCAGTTCACTCCAACAGTGCAAAATAACAGCAGCATTTACAAAGTGTTAAGATTTTATACCCAGTGGACATGCTGAACTGCCCTTTAGAAGCCTTTAATTACCCGTCTAATACAGGACTGGCTTTGGCTTGCAATCCAGTTTTCTTTAAAAAAAAAAAAAGTATTCTAGATTTTAAATTGAAAACTCCATAACCCTTTTAAGATAAAACTTTCCAGATTACAAAGTATTACACTTGACCTCTGAGCATCATCACTGTGCCTATTTGAGCACCTTTTTTCTAGTGGAATTTTTCAGTCTTGACTTTTTTTTTTCCAATAGCTAATAAATATGCTTCAGTGCTTTAAATGAAAACTAAGCACATACAAAACCACAACATTTTCAGTTAAACTTCAGGGTCTTCTAGGCCTGTGTGACATGCCTAGTTATTTTACAAGGAAGTCTGAAAGTGTAAGTGTTAGATTGCAAAGTTGAAAATGATTTAGCTGATGTAATAGTCAAATGTGACTATTACAAGACAACTCTGCATTTAATTTGATTGAATTTTGTCATTAAAAAGAAACTTGCTATTTTCATTCATTTTCATCTGACAGAGCAGGAATCCTAGGAAAAAGTTGGTTTGACTTCTCTTTATTAACATATGCAGACATAATTAATCTCCTCCAAGAGGATTTTATAGACATTACCAAAAGGAAACTTATTTTCTTTATGGTATACCCTACTTCAGGCCTGTCTTTCTTCTAATAATCACACCATAAGCAAAAAACATGCACTGTGAGGAAAAAATACTTGTTAGCAGTTGCTTTCTCTAAATCCTCTGATTATAAGTGGAAGCTCTTGTGTTATGGTCCTTCTGCTTAGCTTCAGGGCATGTGTGGATTTCAAGTACTTGGTTTCTAATCCCAGTTGTTCCAGGGGGTCTCCATGCGCCATTACTTGTCAGCTTCACAAGATTCCCTTGCTCTCCAGTTAGCATCAGCAAAAGGGCTTATAGATGCAAATAGCCATTAGTATCCTGGTGACCAATGGGATACTCAAGAAGCTTCCCATGAGCACTAGCTTCTGCCTGCGCAGCACATCATATGGTCGATTCCTCTCCAGCAGCATCCCCAGGGGCCTCTGGGCCTGCCGCTGCGCAGCCTAAGACCTAGCAGCCTCCCACAATGCACCGCGGGCAGCGGCCCTCCATCCGCAGCAGTCGCATTGCCGCCATTACTCTGAAGTGTGTGATATACTAAAGGTAATAGTAGAATCTAGATATCCCCACTTAATTTGGGCAAAATAGCTCCCCATGATTCTGCCCAGCTGTTTGAGAAATAGATCCAGAAAGATTTGGGACATTTTATTAATATATATGCGTGGTACTCTGTGAGGCATTGGGCCAGCCAGGCATAGGGCCTTAGAATAACCACGTGTGTGAGAGGAAAGGAGTTAACACCTCTCTAATAGACGGTTTTAAATGGAAATAAAAAAAGAACTGCCTTTGAGGAGTTGAAACAACTTCTCTGAAAAAGACACTAAGCAGGATGGATTTTGAGAAAGGATGATAATGGGAATAATGATTTCTTTTCAAAGCCTAAGATAGAAGTTAAAACTTTGTCTATGTATGACCAAAATAACTCACAAAATGTGGGAACTCCAACCCATCATTTAGATGCTCAGGTCATATATTGATATTTTGAAATGCTTCAACATTTAGAAAAAGAGTATATGTTTATAGACATTTGTATGTACAGCATCAGATAGCCATAGCCAGACACACAAAAAAAATAGCTTTCAACAAAATAGAAGAAAAGATTTTATGTAAAAGGGCATATTCTTAAACTATTTTCTTTAGCTTTGTTCAGTCTTTTTGATACATGTTTTCCTTGTCCCATTTCAAAAGGCCTCATGATCCCTTCCCATTTTCCTTCCTCAAGCTTTTTATTCTGGGTTTGATGCAAGGAAAAATTATATATATGTATATCTACATATATATATACATATATATATATATATATAAAATCTGTGTCATGTAGTGTTTTCTAAAAAAAAAAAGAGAGAAGGGAATAAAGAGAAACAAACAATAGGTAAGGGGAATAATAAAGAGTAACTTTCCTTCTCTGTCAACAAGTATTTATTAAAGCAGCTTTTGTGTGACCAGCATTGTGTTAAGCAAGCCCTGTGCTGAAAACCAAGGATACAGAAGACAAAGACCCATCTCTTGCAAAACTAATGCATATAAAATGACTAGACAATATCACTTTCTAAATTTACTATCCTAATAATTTGTGGCTGTAGTTCAATCATAGTATTTATTCTTTATAAATCTAATCTACACTGCAGAAGGACAATGAAACAAGACATGATCAACCATCATCAATGGAATTTTTCTCACAAAATTTCAGATTTAGAAAGAATCATAGAGGCCATTCAGTGCAACCAGTATCTAAACAGCCAATTTCATATACAATTTACCTAATAAATAGACACTTAACCTATCCTAGAATATAAGTAATTATGAGGAATATTATACTCTGATATAACCTATTAAAATTTTTTAATTTTCAGTAATTTTTTCTATTAAATCAAGTATAAATTTGCAGCTCTGAAAGAGAAAATCTACTTCCTCCTAAGGCAGTTTATTTCACTATTATGTACCTTTTGAATGTTAGGATTTTTTTTCTTTAAACATTTTATTCTGCAATTTCTACCCTTTGTGTGAAGTTCTACATTCTGGTTTCAAAAAGAGGAAGTTTAATCCTTCTTGATTGCCACAGCCTATGAAATATTTGAAGGCCTTTATTGTATCTCTCATTTCCTATATGTCTCCAGACACTCAAAGTCACTTTAATAAATTATTTCAATTATTGCATACTGGTCTGATTGAGAGTGCATTATAGATAAATCAGAAAGACAAATCAATCAGAGCATGGTCAGTTTGGTTATATAGACATAATATTCCTCTCATTTATAAGTGACATCAGTAAGCTAATAGGGTCATTTAATATACATGTAGCTTTAGATCAGCTTTTCTCCTTTACTGATAGCCATTTTAACTCTTTCATTTCACAATTGAGGGACTGAACTAAAGGAAAGTGAAGCCATTCAAGATTTACAAACAGTAGCAGAGGTAGCATCAAATTTAGGTCTTCAAAACTCAAGTACAACTTAACTTTTCCCTGTTTTCTGTGACCCTATATTTCTAGTCTAGAAGATCAACTGGCAAATTCAGCATCCAACTACAACACTCTAAAATATGTTCTGTCAGCAGTGGCATCTGGCCCTTCAGCTGGCTTTCTGGCAGACCTTTTTGTAGGCCTTCTTGTCTGGCAGAAAACTAGGCTAATCGAAGGACTATAAAATCTCTGTAGAGTTGGCATGAATCAGAATGCTCTTGGGCTGCTTTATATCTGTGAATAGTGTTAATTTGGCTCTCCCACTGGACTTCGAGGAATTGTTCCAGCTTGCTGCATCTAATTTAGTAATAGGGAAGTTTTTCAAATACATGCTTTAGAAAGCAAGGTGGAAAGTAAACTTTCCTTAGATCCGTGGTTTTAAGGACTTATGTTTTTGGAGTAGTTATGGGTACTAAGTGATTTTATATTGGAAGACAGTATTCCAGTTTTTCTATTTCATATATGATTGTACTAAGCCTAAAAATTTTGTATATTAACTTTTAGAGTTAAATGAAAAATGATACGTTCAAAATAAAATTGTGAGATAAAAAGAAGGAAATAAAAAAGAATGAGCTACATTTTCCCCTGAGGGAAGTAAAGTGGGGCAATGGTAGAAGCTGGAACTAGAATTTGAATTTCACTGTTATTATTATAAGCAGCTCCTATTAATATGTAACTCTCTCTTTATCCATGCAGATCACAAGTTATAAAATTAGGAAGATAACTAAAATTATGTGTATTAAATATTCTTAGAGAGTTATCCCAGGTAGAGAAAGGTTATCTTATCAAAGGTAACATAGCCCATAGGTGTCAGAGGTATTACTTGCATCTAAGTCTTCCTAACATTGAGGCTGACTCTATCCACAACTACACATTGCTTTAGGTCCTGACTGTAGTTTGGTATTCAGTGAGGCAGAGGATTTTGTTTTTACATTATATCCAGCTGGCCATTAATTGTCTAGAGAACATTTGTCCCAAAACTGTTATTTTAATTACAGTGAAAAATGGAAGGGAAGAGGGAGGTTTGAAAGTAATATTTATTTCTTTTAAGTTCAACTGGTGCATATGAGGTTCTTCTAGATAAAACAGACATTATCATTTTGCTTTTAAGTACCTCCCTGCATTCGATTCAATGAAGTAACAGGGTTTGGAGAGTATTACCCATGATTTTCTAGTAATAGAAGGAACTGTGATTTAAAAAATTTCTGCTCAGGAAATATTTGTTTTAATGGAAATATAGAGGAGCTAATTTTATCATTTTGTAATGATGGATTATTTGGTTATAAATAGATCTTTACAGACTTTTTCTATTTTCATTAATAATTTTGTAGAGTTGTTCAATCTATGAACATTGTATTATTGAAAGTTATCTATAATTAACATTAAGTAGCTTACTTTTTTAAAAAAATCTGGTATAACATCTTTTAAAATATTGGGTATCACAAATGATTACATAAAATACCCATCATTATTTGAATTCTATGCATTAAGGATATGGGGATATTTATTTACTCTGTCAGTGCCAATAATTCTTCTCCCAATCATCCATCTACATCATATTAAATAAACTTCATTTTTTTTGTGTAACAATTGATTGAGAGTCAGATGGATGAATGGATGGATGAGAGCAAGAATTAATCCAATCATCAATCTTTTGACAAAAACAATCTGAATTAAGATATTCTTTTCCTTAGCCAATATACATATTCCATCACCAAGATGGAAAGTTATATAGTTAAAATAATTTGTGTACCATTATAATCTTTGAGAATCTGAAATGATTCTCAGATCATTTTGAGGCAGGGGAAAGAGACTGTAAGGAGAAATCTCTATCGAGTTACATCAGAGTGTCAGAGGTAAGAGATCACTTTTGCACAAAAATCTTTATCTTTCTTATATGATCATCGATTCAGAGAGAGAGGGGCTTTAGAGGTAATTTAATTAAATTCCTTCATTTTATAGATGGAAGTCTGAGAGAGGTGAGATGACTTGTCCAAGATCATATATGAAATCAGTGGTAGATATAGGAAATGAACTTATATCTTTTGATTACAGGTTTATCATTCTTACCAATGTTCCATTCTGGTAGATCTTAAAAATAATCATGTAACATTAGCAAATTAATTATCAGTGAAAAATCTGTTTTGACTCCTTTCTTTAAGGAAAATCTAAAGCCACAATTTATTTGTATAAGATGATGAGGACAAGAGAAGTTGAGGTAAATTCTCAAATGAATAGTCATAAAACTGAGTTTTGGCTGTTAGATCATGTTTTCTTCTTTCAGGACAAAATTTGGTTTCTACTTCTCTAAAATGGTGGCATGATAAAATGAAGCCAAGTCAAAAAGTTCAAGAGAACAAAATTGTGGAAGTCATTTGTATTACTTGTCTCTTGTTATTAGTGGAAGTAGTGTATAAGCACAGACAGTACGAAGACTAGGTACTATAGGGGAATAAGTCCTAATCTCTATAATTAATATGCTTATACCACACAAAGTAAAGAATAAACCTAAGCTTGCCATTAAAATTTTACTGGTGGTTCATTATTTTTGCCACTCTGCAAGTATATATGTACATATATATTTGTTTACATATAAAGTGGAGTAATAGGAGTGTTGGTTCATATCCTGGCCTAGTACTTATTAATTGTGTGTTACCTTTTAGTCTTACTTTCTTCATTGTAAATTTGGAAAAAGAAATATTTTTCTTCTTTTCTATATCACCCGACTGTAAGAAAAGTAATTATAAAACTTAAATCACTATAAATGTGATTTTGAAAAAAAGACATAGGGAATTAAGGGTAAGGGGGGTGCAGTGAGGAGTATAACTATTGTATAAATAACATTGCTTATTGATTTAATTATTTTCCCATCCAAAATGAGGAGCCAATAGAATGTAAGGGGATGGAAAAATCTGAGGGAATTTTCCCTTGGAGAGGTTGGGCATGCTTACCTTGCACTTTTGGGCCAGAATACTGAAATTCTAATTGCTTCCCAATGAGTGAGACTACACCTCCAATCTGATCACTCAGGAATACATTCACTTGTTCAAAGATCCCTTTTTTTTCTAACTGTGGGAGTAGAAACACAGAAGAAAAACAACTGCTTGATTACATGGGTTGATGGGGATATGATTGGGGATGTAGATTCTCAACGATCATCCTAGTGCAAACATCAACAACATGGAAACAGGTTCTGAACAAGGACACATGTAATACCCAGTGGAATTGCGTGTCAGTTATGGGAAGGAGTGGGGGGAGGGGATGGAGGGAAATAATATGATTCTTGAAACCAAGGAATAATGTTCTAAATTGACTAAATAAAATTTTCAAAAAAAAAAAAGAAAGATAACTTTTTTTCTGTAGTCTATAAAAATTAGCTGACAGCACTTTTTGGCTTCTCTTTTGACTTCCTTTTAACTATTTCCTTATCAGATGATATATTAACACATAGTAGAGTAAACCTGTGTTCTGGGATTTGTATGTTTGGAACTATGAGAGGAGATGAATTTGTGTAATCACATAGCTTCCTCCTGGAAATTGGAACGACTTCCTTGTGAAAGAGATGCATGGGAATTATATGTGGTAGCATGTAGCCTGAGGGAGGAGATCCTGAGCAAAGACTTCTCCAGTTTTGGTTAGAGGTACCTGGGGGCATTGAGGGATCTCCTTCAGAAACACATGGGGAAAAAATAAACATTTTACCTTAGGAGAGCATCCAAATCCTTGGAATTGTTTTGTGGGTGACCCCAATTTGAGAGTTCCTAAATTTCAGAATTTGAGCATTGACATCTAGAAAAGAGGACTATCTTAATAATATGTTTCTCAAGGAAGGAAGAAAATCAGCAATGTGACTCTTCCTAATAAAGTATTCAAATCACATTATGGAAATGGGAGGAAGGATTATGGATCTTGACAGACTTGTTTTAAATATAGTATACTTCAAGAGGACTAGTCTATTGGAAAGAGGTTTATTTGTTCGGCAATCCACAAAATTTGTTGACCTTGGGAGAGGGGGAAGGGAAGGGAAACCTAAATCACAGAATGGTACTATGAATATTTGAAGGACTATATTTAATTCTGTGGAATGAAAACAATATCTAAGCATTACATCAATAATAACCCCAAATTGATTTCCCTTCTGGGGAGGGTTGATGTGTTTTAATGAAGATTATATGTGTTATTTGTATCTATTTGCATTCTCCTGTCATATCTCCTGCATTTTATATACGGTAAAAAAAGGCCATATTATCCATGATTCCTAAAGTACTATCTTTGTTGCTTTTAGAGGACCCTATTTTCCACCTTTGGAAAAAATATAAACCTGAGCTAAAACAAGATTATATTAGGACAACTCCAGGTGAGAATAATGACCTAATGAATCTCTCCCTCAAAAAAAGACCTTGTCCATATTAAAACAGATCTTTATGTGATGAGGGGATCAAAGGACTTATCCTTTAAGATAAGACTTCAGAAGGACCTTAGAAATTACCTATTCCAGCCTATTCATTTTTAAAAACATGCATTTAGTGGCGGTTCTGTGATGAAGTTAATAAATTGCTGGGTCCCATCAAGACTTGAGTTAAACCCTAGCCTCAAAACTCTTACCATACTCTATAACCCTGTGCAAGACCTGTAACTGTGATCTACTTTAGTTTCCTCAACTGCAAAATGGGAATTATGATGGTACTTACCTCCTGGGTTTTTGTGGGAATAAAATGAAATAATATTTGTAATGTGCTTAAAAGAGAGTCTGGTAGGGACTCCAAAAATGCTAATTTCCTTCCTTTCTTCTTCCTTCTTTCCAAATAAATTATCTCTTGTAATAAAGGGGTAATCTTGTAATAGAGATAGATACTCTTGAGGGATACTCTGAGATAGAGGAAATACTTGTGAGGGTGCCTATTGATCAATACTGGATGGCTAATTGATCAAGGTTTTTCCTACCCTCTACCCTTTACCTCCTGGTTTCCTCCCACTTCTGAAGCCTCAGATCCCCCTCCACCTTTCCCTTCAGTGTCACTAAGGGTCAACTATGAGATTTCAGAGGAAACACTCTTTTCTCTTAATTACTCAAGTAAGGAGGTTTATTGGGGAAGACAGGACAAGGATAGAGAATGAGGTAAGAGGGATGGAGGTTTCCCTACTCTAGCAGGTTTGGATGATATTGGGAAAATGGCAATCAGTCACTAGCAGGGATAGTCAGAGAGTTTGGAGGACAAATATTTTTTCTTCTTTCTTCTTTTAACCAGCCAGATAAATATCAGTCAGTCAGCAAAAGCTTCAAGCCACAACAGCTAAAACTTAGTCCAAAAACTAGAAACCCCAGCTTCTTCTCCACCACTCTGTCAGAAGCCAAAGAGGGGTCTCTCTCAGGTTAAGTCAGTAGCTAATCATCTGTCATCTCTAATTTGTCTCTTAGGTCTTGCACTTGTTTGTTTTGTTCTAATTGATTATCATGCAAGTAACTTGATGTTTCACGCAGTTCAATGAGGCTAACCATATCATACTTAGGAAAGTAATGCCTAAAGAAGTTCTTTAAATGAGGTGTGCAACCCTTCAAAAATTGTCCACGGACATGACTTTCAGACTCTTCACTATTTGTCTCTAGACCTAATATCGATGCTGCCATTTCTGAGAGATGGTCAATGTATGTGGCAGGATGTTCCCCTTTGCTCTGGATGATCTTATCAAACCTAGCCCATGCATTTGGCTTTGAGCAGCACTGTTTAATTGCTTGAAGCAAATCTTCCCTGCATTTCCTTAGGTAGGACATGCTAGTAGGGTTTGCAATGTCTAGATCTTCCCTTTGCTCCACAGTGGGCCAACTAGTCAGGCTACTATCAGTCCTGGTCTTTTCTAGGAATTGTCTTTGTTCATGGAGGCTGAACAGTTATGAAAGGAGAAATTCAACATCCTCAAAATCAGGATCAAAAATCCTAAAAGCATGTTTCAGTTCCTTTTGAGATTTGAAAGGTTGTTCTACAAAATTTGGGAAACGTCTTTTTAGGTATTCAAGTTCCTGTGAGGTGAATTGTCTGTGAACCTTAGACTGCAGTACGCCAGTTGTAGTGGACAGCTTGGTGACCTCCTTCAATGGATAAATTTTCTCTGGTTCACAGTCGGGCTTGTTGTCATTGTCACCTTCATTTCCCTTAGGTACATACCTGCCTGTCCTTTGTCCTTGCTTTCAATCGTGTGTAGCCCCTTTTCCTTGATCAATTCTTCAAATAAGTTCTTTATCACAGTTTCCAAATTGTTATCAATAACCAGTATCCTTAGGGGAATCACAAATCTAAAGATCTTTTTGAATTGGGTCAGAGTCTGAAGGGCTGCCATTAAGATCACATAAACTTGAGGCAGGACCTGCCAGAGTATAGGGTCTGTTTGAAAGGCAACTGTAATATAAACATTGTTGTGTTGCCAATGTAATCAATAGAGTCAAAGATCATATGGGTCATTTTACTGTACAGTATGTTGTAGACCCAGGAACAAGCAATGGCTGCTATAACCACAACTCCAAACATAACCTGCTTAAGCATGTCTTCTACTTATCTGCCTTTCTAAGGATTGTGGGGTTCAGTCTGTCTTAAAGGTGCTAGTTGTAATTAAGGGGATACTCTGAGATAGAGAGATACTTCAGAGGGTGTCTATTGATTATTATTAGATGGCTAATGGATCAAGATTTTTCCTACCCTCCACCCTCCACTTCCCTCTCCAAAAGCCTTTCAGCTTCACCCCTCCCCCCTTTCCCTTTAGTTTCACTCAGGGTAAACTATGAGATTTAGCGAAGATACTCTTTTCTCTTAATTTCTCAAGTAAGGGATTTACTTGGGGAAGACAGGACAAGGATAGAGAATGAGGTAAGAGGGATGGGGGTTTCCCTAGTCTAGCAGGTTTAGATGATATTGGGGAAATGGCAATCAATCACTAGCAGGGACAGTCAGAGAATTTGGAGGACAAATATTTTTCTTCTTTCTTCTTTTAACCAGCCAGATAAATATCAGTCAGTCAGCAAAAGCTTCAGGCCACAACAGCTAAAACTTAGTCCAAAAACTAGAAACCCCAGCTTCTTCTCCACCACTTTGTCAGAAGCCAAAGAGGGGTCTTTCTCAGCGTAGGTCAGAAGTAAGTTCACCCCAGTTCAGCTGCTGGCTTGGCTCCAACTATTTTTCCTGCTAACATTCCAAGTGAAATTTTCCCTTTTGATTGACAAATGATATCCTATGATATTATTTGTGTACATGGCAAATTCTCTCTTTTACATACTAAATATTGTTAAATAACTTACTCAAAATTACACGGTGGCAGAGCTGGAAGTAGGCTCTAGATCTCTTGTCTCCTAGACATTAGTTCTCTTTTTTGCCATATATACATATATTTATATATGTATATATATATATATTAGTTTTAAGCTAAACCTGAATGTTTTCCATTCATTTATTCTTTCTAAGTCAAAAATAAAGTTTTTCAAGATGAATATATCTAAGAATTGCTCAGATCCCTCTTTTTCTCAATATTCTGCACATCAATATTAAACATTTGCCTAAATATCACTTTGAAGTAATACTCCCTTATTATTTCATATATGCTTGACTTACAGTCAGATAAAATTCTCATTGTCAGACTGACACTTTCTGAATTTCTGAATCCCAATCATGACTAATATTGTTATTTGATAGTAGAGTAGGCATGATACTATCTCTTGTACTCACTGTCCCCTGAATCTCAACAGGTTTTCTTGGTAAATATTTCTTAAGTTAATTTGATCATGAAACATACTTTGGTCCTTGACCTATAGGCAGAGATTCCATAAATGCAGCTTTTGGGGGCTCCAAAACTATAGACTACTTCTAGGGTAAAATATAGATAATTAACTTTTGGTGGGGAGTGAGAAAAAAGGATTTTATACCACCAAATTACTATATGATAAGCATTTTTTGTTTCATGCATTTTTAATTTAGCAAATTAGAGGGAATCACTACAGTAGCATCACATAGTTCTCATGAACTTCCAGCTTCCAATTAGGCAGAACATCACAATGTTGTTTTACAGAAAAGTTTCGGAAACACTATTTCAGACCATATTGACATCCACAGGATTTTAAACTCCACATACTCACAGTATGAATAACTTCTTTGAAATATTTATAATGTTACTGCAGGTGCTAAATGGAAACGCTGGGAACAAATCCTTAAAATAGCTCATGGTGTTTTAAAATGAATTAGCAAAAGATCAGAAGCACTCCAAAGCATAAATATAATCTGAAGACAATTTCACATCAAGTCACCATTTCCCCTAGTTTTCATGCCTTAATATTCTATTTATCAGAAAGAATTCTGAATGAATCCACTGTATATCAGTTCTATTTGTTTTTGCTTTTCAAGTGTACTGTATGGTCCAAAATGTGTATGTGTGTATATTATATATTATATATATACATAATTATATGTATATATACATATATAGTTGTTTATTTGTTTTAAATAATAACAGCAGTATTTATAAAAACAAGCAAACAAACAAAAATAAGTATAGGATACTGTTGCATAGTTAGCCCCAGGAGGTTGAGCCTAAAATATACTGACGATTAAGAAAAATTTATATATAGCACTGAATGAAAGGAATACTTCTGGGACAGAGAATATAGTGCAAGTTATCACCTAACATAGTAAACAGGATATTAGGCAGACAAGGTTATCACAATTCATGGAACAATTAGTTTCAGATGTTTTCATAAAACTTAGAAAAAATAGTTTATAGCAGTGGTCTATATTCATGAAATCAGAAAGCACATACTATGAAGAATGATAGTATGTGCCAATGGGAAAATAAAACATCTGTTTCCCAGAACTCTGCCTGAGAAAATCTATTAATATTTCTTTCTCTTTTGTTCTTACACTTCATTCTGGCTATTCTCTGTGAGTGTCTTCAGGGCCTTAGTGGCTACTACTTTCCCTTGAATAGCTTCCCAGAATTTGAAGCTATAGTTTTGGGGGAGTATGTTAATATAAGACTTGACATTGTATTAATATAAGATTTGGATCTTCTTATTACACTTTTTTTTCATGTTTTCCTTGACCCATATATGACCTTAGCCTATAATCTAGTCTAATAGATGCAATCTCTAATGAATTCTTTTCTTCATATCTTTTCACCTTTAGCAGAGAAATGTAAAAAGGTATGTTAAATTTAAGAACATTGGCTGCCATAGGATGAATTGCAAATCTACCTGAGACATCAGTCATAAGGCTCTGTTGAATAGGATGAGAATGGAGAAAATATAAGTGGTGATGGAGACCATAATTTGTATAAAGGGGAATTTTTGAGGTAGTCAGGTGAACCGTGCTATGATAACAAAATTCTGTGGTAGGTAGTAAGTCAACCCAATTCCTCTCAATGATTAGTAGTAGAGCACCAAATTTACTGTTTATTGATATAACTCACATATTCATTAGATTGAATGTGATATTAAAGGAAACCCTAATCTTCATCTTGTGCTATGAATATGTGCATTTAAGAAATAAAAAAGAAACTGGAAAACTAACCAAAGGTACAGTTAAGAAGGAAATCATGGAGCTAGGGCATTTATTTCAGGAATAATATGATAGCTTTGATGGTGTTGAGAGATGCATTCTTTGATTCATCATGGTATATACCATGAATCTGCCATTCAACAACTTAGATACCAGGTATCCCACTTTTGAAGTTTTCATGCACGCACATCCCACCTCTCTTTCTCTGACCCTTTCTTCATCTCTCTCTCTCCCTACCTATATGGTCTTTTCATTTTGTCTTCCCCCATGAACACAGCCCATCTTTTTCTCTTGTGCCCCATATTATAACCTCCATAAAATCCTATCACTTGTATTTATAGAGTAATTGGAAAGATGAGGTTTCTCTATGAAATATAAATTGTATTACATAGAAATAATTCAAAGTTATTTTTCTCCTTGAGAAAGATGAGGCAATATGCTGATAATAATGAAAGAAAGTAATGAAACAGTTTCTAAAGGACATTTAAAATTATATAGAACATGATTGTTCCCATGTATTGACACTGTTATTGATGATAATACTGTATGAAGGTCATACACTGTATTTATTTGTAAGCTCCTGACACACTTATCTTATACAAGAGCCAAAGAAGTTAGTAATGAGTCAGAAAAATCACTAATTTTTCTGTTTCATCTTTTGACAATATTTCCTCTTAGTATCCTATGATTGTACTTGCTATTTCAATTTCCTTAGTCACTTGTGCTGAATTAATTCTTAAATAAGATTTATGATCAAGTACATGATTCACAATTACCATGACAGGGTGGGGGTAGGGGCATGCAAAATTTTAAATGGGAATATTCCTTTAAAGTTATTGGTTTTGAAAATAAAGTTGAAAGTTCATAAATCCATTATTAGAGTAGAATGGCAATAAGAAGTAAATCAGTTCTATTACAATTACTTGTATTATTCTTTGATTTACTGAGGATTAATGGATACAATTAAAATTCCCTCATTGCCACATTTAATTTATTTTCTAAATATTGTCATCCATAATATTTACATCCATTTTATGAATATATGGAAAAAGGAGAGAAATCAAAGTTAAGGAGATTTATAAAGTATCAATAACTTGTGCAAATAAACTTTGTATATGTAATGGCAGACATTTTTGAAGTTAAAATTATATTTGGATTTTCTGCATAATATGGGACTATAATGGTCATGAGACTCCTTATTTTAATTGCCTACTCCCTATGTTCTACATCTTAGTTCATTTATTAATTCACTTAAATCATAACTCTGTGTGTGTGTATATATATATATATATATATAAACTCTTCATTCATTACATATTAAGTACTTACTATGCACTCAACTCTATATTAGAGACGTTAGGAGATACAAAGATATTTTGAAAGTTTCATTCTTTCACTAAACGAACTATAAAATGATAAACCTTATGTATAAAAGGAGTTCTATAGCCATCTAAATTAAATCTGTTCATCTTATAGATGAAGAAACTGTGACCCAATCCACCATAGTTAATGTGTTCCCTAATGTTATAACAGTTTTATGTCAGAAGCATTGAAATCCTGGCCTAGAATCTGTGGTAAGAAGGATAGTTACTCAGGACTAGAGAAGGGTTTCCTAAAGTGGAGGAGGAAAATGACAATAGAAGCCTAACTTCTAGCTCTGTCTCTGCCACTTTACTAGCTATGAAACTTTGGAGAAGTGATTGCATACTATTTTCACCATCTGTAAAAGCATAGAATTAATCTAGATGTTCTTTAAGATTCCTTAAAGCTCCAGTATCTAATAATTACAAGATAAGCAGAAATTGGTTTTGAATGAAAAAGTTACCATGTTATTACTTTTACTTCTTTTAAGCAGGGATTCTTAAGCTTAGTTTGGTTCAGTGGTTCAGTGAACTTTTGGCATACTGGTATAGCTTTTAGAACCCTCCACAGGATATTTTGAAAGATATAAAATTCAAAAGATTACAAAGGAAATCAACTATATTGAAATATATACATGTATAATCAATATGTTATAACAATTACATATATGTCAATACTTTATAATATGTACATATGCAAAATTTATATATGCATATGTGTGGATATTTGTATACATGTGAATACACACAAATATACATGTATTTTTCCAAAATTTCTATCTTTCAGAAGTTCTTAATGTGAAGCCTTTGAATTGTACACATACATATATATGCTTGTATAAAGCAAATTCATGGACTCAATATTAATATATATTATCATATATTAACAGTATTCATGTATGAAAATATATAATATACTGAAATATCCATATATGAAACAAATTCATGAATCTTATATATGCGCAAATTACATAGAATTTTTTCATACATATATAATCTATATTTTTATATTCTATTCATTATTTTATATTCTAGATTTTTATAACCATATATGAGACAAATCCATTGGTATCATATATATGCACATAAATATATATGTATATGTATAAATGTGGAAAATTAATATAGATTTGGAGTTTTTTTTGAGAAATAATTTTCTCTTTAGTTCGCCTGAAAAATAGCTTGATTTTAAAACTCAAATAGGTCTCTCCCAGTCTTTTGCATAGATCTTTTATAGGCAGAGCAATGGCCTGCTCTCTACTCATCCTTAAACAAGAACTTGATTAGGTGACGAAATCAACTAAGTAGCCCATGTTGGGTAGTGTTTCCTATGCAACCATTCTGATAGTCTCATGGCAGGGTGAAAGAGGATCTCTTAGAATCCTGAAGGCCTGCTTCTTACCATGATTGAAGTCTGAGTTAATTTCTTGTGGGACTCTTCTCTAATCAGAGATGTCTTGAGGAGTGACTAAATAATGATATCAGAAGGAATATATCTTGGCTTGCTCTATAGAAAGTCAGCTCTTTTGGCTCACCCAGCTCTTCTGCCTAATTGGTTGAGGTTAAGCCTCTCTTCTATATGGCCTATCCTAACTGCCTTGCTGCTCATTCTCAGGTCTCTCATTTTGGGCGCCAGTTAAGTTTTTGGCGTCTCTGCAAACAGTTGAGGGATTTCAATAGCTAGTTAGAAATCTTGAGCAGCCAATTTAATACATTATTTTAAAATTAAAAATAAAGTCTCCACAGAATTCCATTTATGTGTATAAAAGTTTAACCAATTCATATTCCCCTCAGATTAAGAACATCTGAAAAGTAAGAGCCACTGGAAGTTTAAAGGATAACTTTAAAGTACAGTAAAGACATCAAGATTGAAATGTTATGCTCCTAAGGCTCTTTCAGTGTTAAGAGAGATATTTCTGAAAGGATTCTTCATTACACAAAGAGTTCTTCAAAAATAAATTTTATTTTTTTGAGCTCTGGAATTCTTTGAATATTTTGCAGGAATTTTTTTTTTATTTTTGCAGATATAGGAGAAGGTTTCGTAGATGCTAAAACAATGAAAGAACACTAATCACATGTGGAAATATGGTCAGATGATCCTTTAGGTTTCTAGAATAGAGGGCATTTCTAAATCATGAACTGTTTGTATTAGATGTGAAGGTACATTGATACCACTTCTATTTGGCTGTGAATTAACTCACATTGACTGTTGGAAAATTACACAAACACTGCTTTCTGGAAATTTTCCTTTAGACAAGGATAAAATTTCAGTTTTTAATTTTTCATTTATCAAAAACAAAATTGTCATCTTGGCATTATAAGAGATTAACTCATGTCCCAACCTGGTGGACTGTTAATGAAAACACCAAAAAAATCACCGATGGGGAAGATGTTATAGTTGCTTTTGATATGTCATAAGGAAAGAATGAAGTCCTAGTCATACCTTGACAAATATTTGATCCACTCAAGATGTAAAAATAGGACATATATATTTGGACATAAGCAATACAGAAATTTGGTCTTGTTTGTACCTATTTGAATTAATGAAATAGATCTGTCAAGGACACTCTAGAAATGTTTAGATCATTAGAGTCAAAAAATAGTTTCTAGTATATCAGTGTCGATATGACAGGGTCCTATTGGATTACCCCAGGGATCTTTGTGTGGCTTTGCATTGTTTAACATTTTTATCAATAACTTGAATTTGGATGTATATGATATGCTGATAACAATTGAAAATAACACAGAGTTGTAAGGGAATAGCTAATGTACTGGATGGAAATATCAAGATATGAAAATATTTTGGCAGATTGAATCAATGAGTTGATTCCAATAATATGCCATCAGTAAGGATAAATAAAGTTTTATAAGTGGGGAAAGGATTCAGCTTCATAAGAATAAGAAAAAGAAGGAAGATTAGATAGCTGTTATTTTAAAAAGATCTGAGGCTCTTAGTGGATTTTAGACTCAATATGAGCCAGCAATGTGATGTAAATCTAATAAGATCAATAGGATACTGGAATGCATTGAGGGAAGAATAACTTCTAGGTAAAAAGGACATTATATGTTGACATCATTATATTTCATCTGGAGTATTATATACAGTTCTAGTCACCACTATTTAAGACATTAATGAACTTCTAGAAGAGGACAACCAAGCAGGTAAGGGGCCTTGAGTTTATGATATATGAAAATTGGTGAAGAAATTGACCATGCATAACTAGGAGTAGGTTCAGCGGTCATGGTAACTGACTAAAACTTTGTGATGTTATATGAAGGAGACATTACATTAGTCTTATTTTGTATTTATTTTTACTTTCACATTAAATTTAGTCCAAAATTGAAACTGGTTACCTTCAGGGGTGGTAGATTACTCATTCTTGGAGGCCTTCAAGAGTAGTTGAATGACTCTTAACATCTAAGACATATTATTGCCAATTTATTGGAGAGACAGACAGAGAGAGAGAGAATGAATGTATAAAGAGGTCCCTGCCAACTCTTGAATCCTATGATTATCTGATTCTATGACAGGATAGGCTTTATAAATGTGTCCTAAAATCCATGATAAGTACAAAATATAAAAAGCAATTTCTTCCCTATGGGGTTAATCCTAGCATATTGTATACCTAAATTCATCACCATTGATTTGGTTGATGATATGAGTGTTTTAAAGGGACAGGAGGAACTTCCTCTCAGTACCACAAATCTACATCATCTGACAATATTTTAAAAGGTACCTATAGGAATTGTTTTTAAAAAATTACTGTTTTGTAAAACAATCAATTACTCATAGTACTTCTTACTTTATTTGACTACTTCAAACTTCCCTCTCTCTAAATGGTTTCTAAGACAGAAGAAACAGTGAAGAATTTGTTGTCATAAACCAACAAATGGGAGAAAGTGACTTGATTGAAGCACTGCTTTCAGGAATTTTTTAAAAGAAAATTTGGAAGTCTTTTCACAAAAGAAATGACAGTAAAGAAGTAGAAAGGAAGAGGCACTCACAGACATGCAAATATACTGTTTTATTTTAACCAGAATGACTGTGAAATAAATACATTTCAGTTTGGTTTGTTTCTAAATCTATCAACTTGGTCTCTGTACTATTGTCATGAATACTGTTACCAGGAGTTAAATAAGGCAATATACTGAATATAATAAAATAAAATAATTAATTAAAAAGTTAAACAAGAGGCCCATTAGCTAAGCATTCAAAGGCTGCACACACATATACTTCTAATTCTTTCTCTTTTAGGTCATATTTAGAATAAAATGAAAGCTATAAGAGGAAACATTAATTCATCCCAGTGGGAAGAAATGGTGTATAAATTCAGGCTAAAATTAGAGTAGCAAATACTCAGTTTTTTTTAAACGAGTTAAAATATATCAAGTTAATTGAAATAATCAAAAAAGCTTTCATTAATCACTATGTGACATGTATTATGTTAAGCACTGGACATACAAGGAGAGGCAATAACAAATCCTGTTTTCAAGGAGCTCATAGTAAAATAAGTTCAATTGTAAGCAACTTTGTACAAACTATATAGAAAAGATTTTAGATATATGCAAATATATATATATATATATTTGATACATCTTATATACTTATCTAATTAATTTATTATAATCTCAGTGGGATTGGGGAAAGCTTTTGGCAGAAGACAAAGTTTTTGCTGGGATTTGAAGTAAGCCAAGAAGGCCAAGAAGCAGAGAAAAAGGAAAAAATTTGAGTCATGGAAGAAAGTTTGTAAAAATATGCAGTATAGCAATAGAATGACCTGTATAAAGAAAACCAAAGCAGCCTGAATATCAAAGTATATGGAGGAAGGAGATTTCAAGGGCCAAAAAAACTGTAGGACCTTATATTTGATATTGGAGACAATAGGGAGTCACTGGATTTTAGTGAATTGGTGGCATAGGTGACATAATCAGACCTCTTCTTTAGGAAGGACATTTTGATAGCTTAGTAGAAGAGAATGGGGAGAGAATTGAAGTATATTAGTAAGACAGAAAGCCATTGAAATTGTCTAGTCAATAGGTGATAAAGACCAGTGCCAGGGTAGGTGTAGTCAGAGGAAAGAGCCTTCTCTAAGAGTTATGGGAGTAGAATCCATTGCTTGCTTCAACAGCATAAATACTAAAATTGGAACAAGACAAGATTAGCATGGCTTCTGTGCAAGAAAGACATGCAAAATCATGAAGAATGCCATCTTTTCTTAATGACCAAACAGATACAGAACCTTACAAGACTTAAAATGAATAATTTCTATTATATTTAATAAAAGGATTTTTAAAAAAACAAACCAATGTAACTAAAATTAGAAGGAAAAGGAAAGAGGAATTTTTAAAGAAAAGTTTTCCTATAAAGGTCTCATTTCTGGAATATATAGAAAATCAAGTCTTATTTAGAAGAATAGTAGTCATTCCTCAATTAAGAAATAGTTAAAGGATAAGAGCAGGCAATTTTAGGATAAAAAGTCAAAGTTATCAATAATCATATGAAAAAATATTCTAAATCATTCTTCATCAGAGAAAGGCAAATAAACACTACTCTGAGGAGTGACCTTATACCTATCAGATTGGCCAATATGACAGTAAAGGAAAGTGATAAATGTTGGAGGGAAAATGGAAAAATTGAGATAATAATGCATTGCTTTTGCCATTGTGAAATGGCATGATCATTCTAAAGGGAAATAAGGAACTATGCCTAAAGAGATATAAAACTATATACACTTTGATCCAGTAATAATACCACTATAAGGTCTGTGTCCTATAGAGATTTTTGAAAAAAAAGTGAAAGGATCTACTTATACAAAAATATATTATGGCAGTTCTTTTTTATTCAGATATTTGATATTTCCATCTCTTGTAATAACAATGTTCAGCACACATTTCCCAAAATTATAATATACAAATTGCCTCCCTCATTCCTTTCTGTCCTCACTTTTGGAGATAGTAAGCAATTTGATATTGATATATGTATCATCATGCAAAACATACTGACATTTTGTTTGCTATGAGAGAATATTCATATAAAACCAAAACCCCAAAAATAAAACTATAAATAAACTACTGTGGAAAATAGTATGGTGTGATCTGCATTGCAATGCCAAAAGTTCTTTCTCTGCAGGTGGAGAGCATTTTTTGTCATAAGTCCTTCAGAATTCTCCCAGTTTATTGTATGACTGAGTTTATCTGTCTTTCACAGTTGATCATTATACAATATTGCTGTTATTCCCTACAATTTATGGTTATTTTAAATGGAATTTCTTTTTTATCTCTTACTGCTGAACTTTCTTGGTAATACATAGAAAAAGTTTTGGGCTTATTCTGTACCCTACAGCTTTGCTAAAATTAATTATTTCAACCAGTGTTTTAGTTGATTCTCTAGAATCCTCTAAGTATACCATCATATCATCTGCAAAGAATGATAGATCAGTTTCCTCATTGCTTACATCAATTACTTCAATTTATTTTTCTGTTCTTATTGTTAAATCTATCACTTCTAGTATAATATTGTACAGTAGTAGTGATAATGGACTTCACCCCTGATTTATTGGGAGGTCTTCTTATTTATCCCTATAAAAGATAATTGCTCATGATTGTAGGTAGATACTCCTTAGTATAATAAGGAAAGGCTAATTATTCATTTTCTTTCTAATGATTTTAATAGGAATGTTTTATTTTTCTGAAGGCTTTTTCTGTAACTATTAAGATAATTATGTGTTTTCTATTAGTTTGATCACTGGTATAATCAATTTAAATGATAGTTTTCCTAATTTTAAACCAGCATTGAATTCCTGGTATAAAATCCACCTAATCTTAGTAAATAATCCTTGTCATATTTACAGTAGTCTCAATTTTTGCATCTATATTTACTAATGAAATTGGCCTATAACTTTCTTTCTCTGTTTGGTAGAACTCTTTCTCTTATTTTCCAAACAACTTTATATAGTATTGGAATTAATCATTGTTTAAATGTTTGAGAAAATTCACTTGTTAATACATTTAGCCATGGGGGTTTTTTCAAAGGAAGTTAATTGATGGCTTGTTCAATTAATTTTTCTGAGATGGGATTATTTAAGTATTCTAATATTTTTTTTTTCTTTTTTGCCTTATTATGTTTTTATTTATTTATTTATTTTTCCATTTGAATTAATTTATTTAGTCAATTTAGAACATTATTCCTTGGATACAATAATCACATTATTTCCCACCCTCCCCTCCACCCAACCTTACTGCAGCCGATGTGAAATTTCATTTGGTATTACTTGTGTCTTTGATCAGAACCTATTTTCATGTTGTTGATGTTTGCACTGGGATGTTTAGTCTATATCCCCAGTCATTTCCCCTTGACCCATGAATTCAAGCAGTTGTTTTTCTTCTGTGTTTCTACTCCCACAGGTTTTCTGCTAAATGTCGATAGTGGTTTTTCACCTAGATTCCTCCAAGTTGTTCAGGATCACTGCATTGACACTAATGGAGAACTCCAGTACATTCAATTGTACCACAGTGTATCAGTCTCTGTGTATAATGTTCTCCTAGTTCTGTTCCCCTCACTCTGCATCAATTCCTCAAGGTTGTTCCAGTTCCCATAGAATTCCTCCACTTTATTATTCCTTTGAGCACAACAGTATTCCATCACCAACATATACCACAATTTGTTCAGCCATTCCCCAATTGAAGGGCATCCTCTCATTTTCCAATTTCTTGCCACCACAAAGAGTGTGGTTATGAATATTTTTGTACATGTCTTTTTCCTTATTATCTCTTTGGGGGTACAAACCCAGCAATGCTATGGCTGGATCAAAGGGCAGACAGTCTTTTAACGCCCTTTGGGCCTAGTTCCAAATTGCCCTCCAGAATGGTTGGATCAATTCACAACTGCACCAGCAATGTATTAATGTCCTGATTTTGCCACATCCCCTCCCACATTCATTGCTTTGCTTTCATGTTAACTAGTCTGCTAGGTGTGAGGTGATACCTCAGAGTTGTTTTGATTTGCATTTCTCTGATTATAAGAGATTTAGAACACTTTTTCATATGCTTATTAACAGTTTTGATTTCTTTAACAGAAAATTGCCTATTCATTTTTCTTGCCCATTTATCAATTGGAGAATGGCTTGATTTTTTATAAAATTGGTTTACCACTTTATGAATTTGAGTAATTAGACCTTTGTCAGAGGTTTTTGTAATGAAGATTATTTCCCAATTTGTTGCTTCCCTTCTAATTTTGGATGCAGTAGTTTTGTTTGTATAAAACTTTTTAATTTGATGTAATCAAAATTATTGATTTTACATTTGGTAATTTTTTTTCTTGCTCTTGCTTGGTTTTAAATTCATTGCTTTCCCAAAGATCTGACAATATACTATTCTTTGTTCAACTATATTTATATTCTGGTCATTCACCGATTCTGAGTTTATCTTTGAGTAGGGTGTGAGATGTTGATCCAAACGTAATCTCTCCCATACTTTCTTCTAATTTTCCCAGCAGTTTTTATCAAATAGTGTGTTTTTGTCCCCAAAACTGGGATCTTTGGGCTTATCATAGACTGTCTTGCTGAGGATATTTATGCCAAGTCTATTCCATTGATCCTCCTTTCTGTCTCTAATCCAGTACCAAATTGTTTTGATGACCACTGTTTTATAGTATAGTTTGAGATCTGGGACTTCAAGTCCTCCTTCCTTTGCATTTTTTCATGATTTCCCTTGATATCCTTGATCTTTTGTTCTTCCAAATGAACTTTGTTATGGTTTTTTTTTCTAATTTAGTAAAAAAAGTTTTTTGGTAGTTCAATGGGTAAGGCACTAAATAAGTAAATTAATTTGGGTAGGATTGTCATTTTTATTATGTTAGCTCTTCCTACCCATGAGCAATTAATGTTTGTCCAAATGTTTAGATCTAGTTTTATTTGTGTCGAGAGTGTTTTGTAATTGTCTTCGTCATATAGTTCCTGTGTTTGTCTCAGAAGATAGATTCCTAAGTATTTTACATTGTTTAGGGTGATTTTAAATGGAATTTCTTTTTCTAATTCTTGCTCTGAGAAAGGTTAGTGATATCTAGAAATGCTGATGACTTCTGTGGTTTTATTTTGTATCCTGCAACTTGGCTAAAATTGTTGATTATTTTGTCTAGCTTTTTGGTTGATTCTCTAGGACTCTTTAAGTAGACCGTAATATCATCTGCAAAGAGTGATAGCTTGGTTTTCTCATTGACTATTTTAATACCTTCAATTTCTTTTTCTTTTCTAATTGCTACTACTAGTGTTTCTAGTACAATGTTAAATAATAGAGGTGATAATGGGCATCTTTATTTCACTCCTGATCTTACTTGGAAGGTTTCTAGATGATCTCCAATCCAGGTGATGTTTTCTAATGGTTTTAGATATATACTGTTTCTCATTTTTAGGAGAGGCCCTTATGTTCCTATACTTTCTAGTGTTTTCAATATGAATGGGTGTTGTATTTTTTCAAAGGATTTTTCTGTATCTATTGAGATAATCATGTGTTTTTGTCAGTTTGCTTGTTAATATGGTCAATTATGTTGATGGTTTTCCTAATATTGAACCATCTTTGCATTCCTGGTATGAATCCTACCTGGTCATAGTGAATAACCCTCATGATAACTTTCTGGAATCTTTTTACTAGTATCCTATTTAAGATTTTTGCATCTATATTCATTAAGGAGATTGGTCTATAGTTTTATTTCTCTGTTTTTGACCTGCCTGGCTTTGGGATTATTACTATATTTCTGTCATAAAATGAATTTGGTAGAACTCTTTCATTGCTTATACTTAAATAGTTAAATTAAATTGTTAAATAGTTTGTAAAATATTGGGATTAGTTGTTCTTTGAATGTTTGAAATAATTCATTTGTAAATTCATCAGGCCCTGGGGATTTTTTCATAGGGAGTTCTTTGATGGCTTGTTCAGTTTCTTTTTCTGATATGGGGTTGTTTAGGTAATCTATTTCTTTTTCTGTTAGTCTAGGCAATTTATATTTCTGTAAGTATTCATCCATATCACCTAGATTGCCATATTTGTTGCCATATAATTGGACATAATAGTTTTTAATTATTGCCTTAATTGCCTCTTCATTAGAAGCGAGGTCTCCCTTTTCTTCTTGGATACTGTCATTTTGGTTTTCTTCTTTCCCTTTTTTAAATTAGACTGACCAGTACTTTGTATATTTTATTTCTTTTTTTTTCAAAGGAGCAGTTTCTAGGCTTATTTATTAAATCAATAGTCCTTTGACTTTCAATTTTATTAATTTCTTCTTTGATTTTTAGGATCTCTAATTTAGACTTCATCTGAGTATTTTTAATTTGTTCACTTTCTAGTTTTTTGATTTGCATGTCCAATTCATTGATCTTGCCTTCCCTAATTTGTTAATATATGAACTCATTTCCCCCCGAGTACTGCTTTAGCTGCATCCCATAGGCTTAGAAAGGATGTGTCATCATTCTTATTTTCTTCAATGAAATTATTGTTTCTATGATTTGTTCCTTAACTAACTGGTTTTGGAGAATTGTATTGTTTAATTTCCAATTAATTTTTTATTTACCTCTCTCTACCTTACTAATTATTATTTTCATTGCATTGTGATCTGAGAAGGTTGCATTTATTATTTCTGCTCTTTTGCACTACTTTGCAATGTTTTTATACCCTAATACTTGGTCAATTTTTGTGAATATTTCATGTACTGCTGAAAAGAAGGTGTATTCCTTTTTGCCCCTATTAATTTTTCTCCACATTTCTACTAACTCTACTTTTTATAAGATTTCATTCAGTTCTCTTATCTCCTTATTATTTATTTTTTGTTTGATTTATCTAGTTCGGATAGAGGAAGGTTCAGGTCTCCCACTTGTATAGTTTTTCTATCTATTTCATCCTTGAGCTCCACTAGTTTCTCCTTTAGAAATCTGGATGCTGTGCCATTTGGTGCATACATCTTGAGTACTGATATTTCCTCATTGTCTATGCTGACTTTTATCAGAATGTAATTGCCTTACCTATCTCCTTTAACTAGATTTATTTTTACTTTGGCTTTGTCAGATATCATGATTGCGATTCCTGCCTTCTTTTTATCAGCTGATGCCCAATAGAATTGGTTCCATCCTCCTACTTTCATCCTATGTATAACTACCTTCCTCATATGTGTTTCTTGTAGAGAGCATATGGTATGTTTTTGGATCAACTCTGGTATTCGATTGCGTTTTATGGGTGAGTTCATTCCATTCACATTTAGATTTATGATTACCAGCTGTGTATTTCTCAGCATTTTGCTTTCTACTCCTAGTCCTGCCTTTTCTTCTTTCACTATTTCCTTCTACACTAATGTTTGTTTTTAATCAGTCCCCCTAGTTCCCACCCTTATTTTACTTCCCTTTCTACCCCCTCCCTCCTTATTCCCCCCTTATTTTCTTTGTAGTCTATTTATAACTACTCCTACCCTCACCCTCCCTTGTACTGCTTCCCTCCCCACCAGTCTGTTTGTTACCCTCCTACTCCCCATATAGGGTGCAAATCTATTCTCTGCCCCAATGGATTGGATTTTTCTTCCCTCTTTGGGTCAATTTCAATGCACGGAAGAGTTGAGTTTTTCCTATCTCCAACTTCTTTACCCTTCCAGTGTATTGATGTTCTCCCTCCTCCTCCCATGAACTTCTTTGTGACATATATATTTACCCCCTTTTAATTCTTTTCCAATTTCTTTTATTATTAACCTCTTTTTTTAGCTCTAGTTGTATATATATATATATATATATACATTTGTATATGTATTTATGCATACATATATCTATATACAAATTTATGTCTTGTCATTTCATCTTATACTGTTTCTTACTGTTCACTCTAAGTGTAATTTCTCTAGCTGCCCAGGTGATAATAGCAATGTTTAAGAGTTACCAATCACCTCTTTTCTTATAGGGATACATATTATTTTAACTTGTTGGGTTTCTTAAAAAAAAGTTTTTTTTGTTTTTTTTTTCTTTTCTCCCCTCTTTATAAATTATATTTTGATGATTCTCTTGAGTTCTGTGCTTGGGCATCAAATTTTCTGTTCAGGTCTGGTCTTTTCTTTACAAATGCTTGGAATTCTTCTATTTTGTTGAATGACCATACATTCTCCTATTAGAATATCGTCAGTTTAGGGGGTAGCTGGGTTGCTCAGTGGATTGAGAGCCAGGTCTAGGGACAGGAGATCCTGGGTTCAAGTCTGGTCTCAGACACTTCCCAGATGTGTGACCCCAGGCAAGTCGCTTGACCCCATTGCCTAGCCCTTACCACTCTTCTGCCTTGGAACCAATACAGAGTATTCACTCCAAGACAGAAGTTAAGGGTTTAAAAAAAAAAGAATATCATCAGTTTTGCTTGGTAGTTGATTTTTGGTTGTAGACCTAGTTCTCTTACTTTCCAAAATATCACATTCCATGCCTTTCAGTCCTTCAGTAGAGATGCAGCCAGATCTGGTGTTATCCTCACTGTGGTTCCATGGTATCTGAATGACTTCTTCTAGGCAGCTTGTAATATCTTTTCTTTGGTTTGATAGTTCTTGAATTTGGCTATAACATTCCTGGGTATTGTCAGTTGGGTATTAAGTACAGGAGGTGATCTGTGGATTCTTTCAATCTCCACTTTTCCCTCCTGTTCTAGAATATTAGGGCAATTTTCATGGATAATTTCCTGTAGTATGATGTCCAGGATTTTTCTTTTGTCATGGTCTCTTGGTAGACCAATGATTCTTAATTTGTCTCTCCTGGAATGATATTCTAAATCTTCTCTTTTGTGAATGAGTTGCTTCATATTTTCCTCAATTTTTTCATTCTTTTGGTTTTGTTTTATAGTGTCCTGCTGCCTTGTGAGGTCACTTAATTCTAGTTGTTGTCTTTTTGTTCTTAAAGACTGGATTTCATCCCTGGCATTTTGCTATTGACCTGAGCCAGTACCTTTCAAGTTGTTTTCCTCAGGAAAATTGTTTAATTCAGAACACTTGTTGTTCTACACTCCAGTATTCATTTTCAAGAACTATTTTAAGATTGATTGGAGAGGATTCAAGTAGTTCAAGCTTTCCCTGCTTCTCCACCATCTTGGCTCAATGAGTTAGTAACTCCCAATTGATCAAATGAAGGTTTTCTAAGCAGCATTTTTTGTGATGGCCAAGAATTGGGAATTGAGGCATGTCCATTAATTGGGGAATGACTGAGTAAATTGTGGTATATGATTATGATAAATTCCTATTATGCTATAAAATGATGAAAAGGATGATTTCAGACAAAAACAGTAAAGACCTACATGAACTGAGACAGAGTGAAAAGGCAATATAAGATAATCAACTGTGAAAGATTTAGGTATTCTTAGCTATATAGTGATACAGGCCTATTCTGAAGGTCTTATGACAAAAGAGGCTATCCATCTCCAGAGAAAGAGCTGCTGGAGTTGGATTGCAGATCAAAGAATAATATTTTTCATTTTAGTTTATCTGTGTTTTTATTTTGGGGGTTTGCTTTTATGAGTATTCTCTCACACCAATGACCAACAAAGAAATAAGCTTTTATAATACATGTATAACCAAATCAAATGTATTACCATCCTCAAGGGGGTGGAGAGAAGGGAGGTAGGGGAAAATTTGGATCTAATAATTTCTGAAAATGCATGTTGAAAATTGTTATTACATGTAATTGAAAAAACAAAATTAAAAGAAAATAGAATGTGCAGGACTTAGCAGGTAATTGGATATAGGTTGAAGGTAAGTAATGTATATAAACATGAAATGCTAAAGATCTTTAGTGTCACAAAACTTTATAGATAGAAGAGAATGTAGAATGCTCTTTTCTTCATTTTATTTCTTAACAAAAAGAGGGACCCAACGCAGTATTCCACTTGTTTATTAATTCATTTGTGTTTATTAAGAAATAAGATTAAGTGATATGCTAGTGCCCTTCAGCAGATCTGTAATGTCATCACTGAGAGTACTCAAAAATAGATCTAATGAACATGTTGGGGTGCTTCCTTTAGAGTAAAATTACAGAAATGGAAATAAAGTGTATAAGTCTGTCCATCTGTTATTCTTTGATGTTATATATGGAAAGCCCACCTCTTTTTCAGGTGTGGGCAAGATTGATGTTATGTGTCATGATTCTTATACAGTCTATTTTCTACTTTTGAGGTCTGCTAATAGGCTCACTAAATTAAATGTTGGATCTTGAGTCAGGAAATGTTCAAATCCTATTCAGACACTAGCTCTGTGACCATGAGGAAATTATTAAACTCTGAAAATGTATTTCCTCATTTATAAAATGGTCCTTATAATGCCACTTATTTCTTTTGGTTATTGTAAAGATAAATGTGGTAAGAATTGAAAAACAATTTGCAAAATATAGATTGCTATATGAATATTAAGAGTTATTATTACCAATATTTCTGTTATTATTATAGTTATATGATATAACCTATTTGTATCCCTCAGTCCTTCTCATCCTTTGATAACCAATATTGTGAGTATTGAGAGACTGTTTTTTCAATGATCCATTGCCAGAAGAATATTCTGGTTAAAGAGATGGGTTTCTGTTTCAGAGAATCTTTGTTGTGTTCATTGAAAATACTGTTTATTTTCCTACTTGTAATACTACCTGAATTCTCCCACCTATTCAATTCTGAGGAAGGTAAAATGACAAATATAAAATACCATTTATATAGCTCTAAACAATTTACAAAGTTCTTATTATAAAATAGGTGATGTAAACATTGCCATTTCTATATCAAGGATAAGAAGATTAAGACAGAGAATTTTAGTGACTTGTCCAACTGTGACTTGTCATTCAACTAGTCTTGCAAGTATTAAACCTGAGATTTAAAGATTTCTCTTCTGTCCCCAAAAAACTAGATTTCCCAGTTGCATCATTATGCTGATAAAGCCCAATGATTTAGATGTAGCCATTTAAATCCAAAACAGTCTATGTTGTTAAAACATGTATACAGAGGCAGAGGCAAAATGGTGGTTTAGTAGCAGGGAAATCCTTAAGCTGCTCTGAATTTCCTTCCAAACTGATCATTACAAAGCATCTCAAAATGACAGAAGTCAAAACAGGATGAGTAAAGGGGCTTTTCCACTGAACATGGCATGAAAAGTAGGCAGTGAGAGGGGATTTCCAAGTTATAGAGGGGCAAACCTGCACAAGGAAAAGTACAAGCTGACTATCCTTCCCACTCCACCTACCATGCCAGAGGCAGAGCCAGGACCAGGGAAATCTCAGAATTTTAAATGGGCTGCCCACACTGAAGAAAAAGTACCACAAACCTACCCTTGTTGGCTCCAGGTCCTGGCAGTGAAATTCAAAGCTCAGTAGTACTAGAGTCACTGCTGGCAGTGGAAGCAGCAGTTCAGAGACAATAGTAGAAGATAGCCTCAAGGTAAAAGATTTCAAAGCCTGCTCCACACCTACCCCCCCACACACACACAAAAGCCAAAAACACTGTAAACCTATCTCTGAAAATCCCAGTCTCTGCAGGTGAGGGTCAGAGCTCTACAGTACTGGGTTTATTCAGGCCTCTAAAAGGGAAGGGAAGATAGCCCCAAAGAAAAGCCCTGTGGGACAGAAGCTAAGTTTTAGAAATGATCATCAACATGCAGGAATCTCAATCTTCCAGAGTGAAAAAGAATAAACATCAGCATAAAAACAAAAACAAACAAACAAAAAACAAACCTCTTGACTCTGAAAATTTTCTACAGAGAAAAGACCAGAAGCAACAGAAGAAGGTGAAATAGAAACAAACACATGCAAACTCTCAAAAAAGAATGGAAACTGATTACAAGTTGTGGAGGAACAAAAAAAGGAGTTCAAGAACCAAGCAGGACAGAAGAAAAATGGGAAGAAAGTAGGATAAAGAAAGTAATACAAAAAGAAAATAACTGCTTAAAAGGCAAAATTGCCCAAATGTAAAGTGAGACACAACACTCAAATGAAGTAATAAGCAGATTGAAAAGAAAAATTGTCCTGCAAGAAGAATAGACAAAGAAGTCCAATGAAAAAAAAGTGCCCATTAAAAGCAGTATAGGCCAAATTGAAAAGGAGAATCAAAAAATCATGGATAAAAAGCAGTCTTTAAAGACTAGAATTGGACAAATAGAAGCTAATGATTTAACGAGACATCAATAAATAATAAATGAAAATTGAAAGAATGAAAAAATAGAAATTTCTCATAGAAAAAACAACTGACCTGGAAAATAGATCCAGGAGTGACAATTTGAGAATTATCGGACTACCTGAAAGTCATGAGCATAAAAAAAAAAGCCTTAGGCATCATGTTACAAGTCTAGGTCAAGTTCCTGGACCTTGCTACACCACATAAAACTGCCTCTACCCTCCAGGCACACAGAGATACAAAAGAGATCTCTTTTCTTCTTCTGTTGGTCTTCCTAGTTCAGCAACTCTCCACCTTGAACTTTATCTCCTATCCGAACTGCCACACTAGTTTTCTAAGTTTTCCACGATCCTGAGAACAGAAGGACCAGCCTCTTAAAGCTCAAGTAAACTGCAAGAACTCGTTGACTGCTGGCCACTCTACTCTTCAGTTCCCTCAGAATTCCAAGCCTAAATTCTGGCTCAATATTCCACACTGGGCTTTAGGCTTTTAGTCCTTTACGACCAAACCCTAAATTATCACAAATTCCTAATTTATCCTTATCACTATCCACATCAAGAGAAAGAACTCTGAGTGTAGAAACACAGAAGGAAAACATAAGACTTTTCACTTGTTTATGTGGGTATATGATATAGGAATTTGGTTTTAAAAGATTACTTTATTTCAAAAATGAATAATATGGAAATAGATATCAAGTGATAACATTTGTATAACCCAGTGGAATTAATTGTCATCTCTGGGAGGGGGCAGGGAAGCAGGGAGTGAAAGGAAATAAATTATGTAAACATGGAAAAATTTTTTAAAAATAAATTTAAAAAAATAAAAAAATGTATGCAATTTCTTTGTTGCTACTGTAATATACTGGCATAGACTATGTTGGTGTATTCCTTTAAATGCACAAACCAGCTCTCTAATTACTTATATATCTTGCATAAAGGAAAGTATACAAAGACCATTTCTGTCTTAATTGTTTGAAGAGGCATCTAGGGGACTATTCAAAATATATTAGATTGAAAAGAATATGACTTGTGATATTAACAGTGAGAAAAATCTTCAGCATCAATGTCCAAAAAAAAAAGAAAACATTTGTTTTGAATCTGTTAAATGGGAATTTTAGGAAATAAAATCAATTTTAAACACGAATTTGAATTTCAGTCCTTCATATATTTTATATGTTATATATTTACATAATAATTTCTGCTTAATGCTCAAATAAATATAAGTATATTACTATGAAATAATAATTTGAATTTATTTTTTGCTTTCTGCTAGAAGTTTAGGGTATCTTACTAACTTTCTAAATTTAGAATAGTTCAGCCACCTAGAGTTACAATTACATAGCTATATCTATATCTATATCTCTCTCTATAAAACATATTAATGGAAATTATGTGTCAATTTACAGTGGGAAGTAAAGATGAATAGACAACTCAAGTGTGCATGATTGGTATACCTGGAAAAGTATGCATTATTGCTGGACCTGGTATTATGACGGAGATTATGATACTATGGATTTCTCTCCTGGTTTTAGATGACCACAATTGTATTTTATGTGACCAGTTATTTCATAGAATAACTACAAGAGTAAAGAATTTTCCTCTATCCTGTGACTATTTCCTATATTTCACAGTCTTTTTCTCATTCTCTTTTGACCATTAATATGGTATTTACTGAAACAAAGATTATAGAATAAATGCATGATTTCTTATAGGGGAATCAATGTAAGTCTTTTTGTTAGAAAAAGCCATATTGAAACCTAGCTTTATTTTGAAAACTTTAAAATTAAACTCCTACACTAAACTTAAAGATCAGGAAAAAGAAAAAAAAACAAAGCAGAAGGAAAATCAAAGAGTGTGGTTTAGTAGAATGAGCACAAAGCTGGTCATCAGAATACCTGAGATCAGTTTCTGACTTTGCTGCCTAATTAGTTGTAAACGTGGACAATTCATTAGCCTCTGTTCTTTTCCTTATAAAATAAGAACTGTAATACTCAGACAATGAATGTTATAATATTGTCTTAAAGGTGAAATTTTGTATGTGAAAGGTATTTTATGAATGTGAGAGACATGTGTAGTTTATGGATGAAGATTTTTAGGTATAGGTGGCAATTGTGAGTCTGTATACCCCTGATGGCAAACTTTTAGAGACCAGCTGTCCAAATTGCAAGCCTCATGCTGCATGTGAGGTCCCTGCCTTACCCTAGACAGGGGAGGAAGAAAGAACTCCCATAGGGCTGCTAGGCAGAGGGGTTGGTGATGTGAGAAAGTCCTCAGGTGTGAGTGGAGAGGGAGAAGGGAGCAACCACATGTGGCATACATGCCATAGATTGTTTAACACAGCATTATACCATTTCCAGGTATTTACCATCTATCTAATTGCCAATGGGAGTAAAACAAAGAAAAGCCAATAAATTTTCTTCTTAAATTGTTATATATCTAAGTCTTAAATAAAAAGTCACCAGTGTAATGGTGGAAATTTTAGGTTTCTGGGAGAGGTTATGAGCACTGTAATGGTTAAAATTGTGGCTACAGGATTTATGTAATATTGAACAATGGCCGCCAAGGAATTTACTTATGAAATTCCTAAAATGAAACACTCAAGTCAGAATGAAGTTTATGGAGGTTTAATCACACTGGGAGTAGGGAAAGGAGAGGGAGAGAAGGAGAGAAGAGAAAAGGGAAAGGGGCTACTCAACCTCTGACCAAGGCAGAGGGAGTTCTAGGCCCAAAGGGCCAAGGTGGAAAGAATCAGTCCTTAACTCACGTGACCGATCTGAAGGAAAGCTGTCTGTGGGCGTCCTCCCTGTCCAAGTTCCTAACACCAACTTCCCTCTCGCTCTCTCCATAGGAAGTGAGCGAATTCCAGAGGCTGTTCCCTACCTCACTTCCTGTGTCTCACAAATGCCAATGGTTGGCTCTAGCTTGGCTTAGGACAGCCCAGGTGGGCAGTTAGTTATTTCTGATTTGTCATTGACTAGCACATGCCCGTGTAGTGTGGGTGTGCACAATTTTTGGGTGCTAGACCAAGATGGAGACTTTTAAAATTCACACCAGGTAATTGTAAAATAATTTGACCTGGGAAAATCTTGGGCCTAAAAAACCCATTTTCTTTTTTTAAAATTAATTTTATTGATCTTTTAAAATATTACCTATATTTCTTAATATCCCCCCACAATCCCAGAGAACTATCTGTTGCAATAATGATATTTTTAAAAAAATGGTTCAGCAGAATTAACCAACTCATTGAAAAAAACTGACATATTCAGTTGTCCATACCCATAGTTCTCCCCCAACCACTTTTTCAAAGAAAGGGAAGTAATGCTTTTTTGGGACAAAAGTTGGTCATATAATTTCATTGCAATTATAATATTGTTCATACCATTTTAATCTAAATTATCTAAATTATTTTTATTTTCCTGGTTCTACTTATTTCATTTTGTATTAACTCCTATAAAGACTTCCAGGGCTTCCTTATATTCATTGAATTCCTTGATTCTTAGAGCAAGTTGATAATAAGTTACAGTTGTACAGTTGTTCTTCTCTATATCACAGTTCACTTACCATGGCTTCACTGTATCAGAGTTTTAAAAAAAATATGTATCTAATTCTGTATCACAAAGTTACACTTTTTGCTGATGGAATGAAAGGTACCAACCACAGCGCTGTGTTCTGTATCCTGGGCATTGATTGGCTCAGTGACTGTAGGCTAATAAGAGTGTGGAAAAGTTTTACAGGAGAGTGGGAAGGGTTTATAAAGCCTTTATATATATATATATATATATATATATATATACATATATATATACACATAATATATAAATAGATATATATGTAAATAAATATAACACCACCACTTTTGTGGATTTTAATCTTTTCCAGGGGTTGCTGGAACATAATTCCAGCATTACATGAGGGATCACTGTATACTCCTTTTTGTTTACCAACTGATGGCTATCCACTTTGTTTCTCAGAATACATTTTCATTAGCAAATGGTTCTTGAGGGAACATTCTCTAATGAGACTTAATAAAATACTTAGGGATCTTTAGTCTCATTTCACTAGTCCTATGTGGCATGCTTTTATGAATGTACCCTAAGATAATTTTTGAGTTCTTGAGTACAATATCCTGCTATTGAGCCTCATTAAAATTGAAATCAACTAAAGTCATTATTCCCTTAAACATCATGTTTTAATCTCCCCTATTCTACTACAAATAAGGAAAAAGTGACTTTGCCAGGCAAAAAAGCAAAAACAAAGCAAAACCCTTTAAAAGCTGCAATATTTCCCATTATGTCTGATATTTGTAGTTCTATACTTAACTTCCTTCCCTCTTTCAGTTTCATTTTCTTTGCTTCACTAATTGGAATGCAAAATCCTTGCTATCTGCTTAATATTATTTCTATCACCATTGTTTAGCAAAGTGCCTGACACATAGTAAGTCCTTAATATTTACTTTTTGACTGACTGACTTTAAATATATGAATTTTTAAAAAAAGGCAATTTTCTGTTTTTCTTTTCTCCAGCCTTCCATAACAATTGTATTTATTTATATATCTCTTTATAGTTTATAGAATATATTAAACAACCCTGTAATGTAGGTGAGGTAAATATTATTAATGCCATTTTGTAGATGAAGAAATTTTAATTATGAGCAGTTTAGATAATGATAACAACAATAAAGCTAACATTTATAGTGCCTACTATGTATCAGAGTCTGTTGTATATAATATCATACTTTTCAAATAGTATTTTATTCAATCTTTACATCAACCCCAGGGAAAAGGCACTCTTATTATATTCTTTTTACAGTTGAAGAGAATGAGGAAATGTCTGAGACTGAAGTGAACTCAGATATTTATGACTAGGCATGAATCACTAGCTACTGTGCTACCCAGCTGTCTGTAATTTCTACCCAGTCACAGTGGTAATCAAGTCACTGGAGAGAAAATTCTCTTCATGTTTGAATAAGACATTGCTAGGAATCAAATTCAGAACTTTTTAGGCTAAATTCATGGATCTTACAATTTTTTTTCTTTACATTACTATTTCTTCCTATAATATTTATTTCCTATGTCTCTGGTTTCTAAAATTGATTATAGTCATGTAGTACCAGTAAAAATGTACAGCATGTATTCCAACTAAGATATGTTTACTTATTGATAAATAAGATTTTAAAAAGGATAATATAAAATGAAATTATATTTGCATATTTTTACTCAACTAAATTATAAGTTTTGCAAGGCAAGAGACTTATTTATGTTTGTAACCCTTACAACATTGAACAACATGCTGTATTTTTGCAAATTAGGCAGTCAATATATGGCAGAGAAGGAATTAGTAAATATGCAAATTTGCTTTTCTCTTATAAGAATTTTTAATAGAATCAAATGCACATATATTTTCATAGTAAAGGCAAAATTCTCCATAACATTGATATTTAAGATTCTATATTGGATTCGTTTGTTTTTATCATATATTAGAAAGACTTTTTTCCCTGAATAGATATAGATATGTATAATGGAGATAATTATCAATATGCCCATTTTTTTCTGAAATGAATTCTTAAGAAAGTCATTTAAGTAGCACTCTAAGTAGGGAGAATGATTATAATGTCTTCATTTCCACTTTTATTCTACCTTCTCTCTACTACCAAATTAGGGGTTAGAGGTAGAGAAGTTAGGATGGGAAGACTGGAACAAGAATAAAAGAGAAAATAAATGAGTGGTTAAAAAGCAGAGAAGTAAAGAAGAGATAGAATATTAATTGGAATAACTTTGGTCATACCCACTCCTCATTTTCTCTTCCTTTTTTGCTAGGCCTTTGCCAGGTCTTTTCCAATGAGTGCTGTCTTCTCATTATGTGGCCAAAGTATTTAAATTTCAAATTTAGTATTTGACCTTCCAGTGAATAGTCTGAATTAATTTCTTTAAGTATTGACTGATTTGATATTCTTGCTGTCCAAAGGACTCTGAAAAGTCCCATACCACAACATGAAAGAGTCAATACTATAGTGTTAAGCTTGCTTTAAAGACCAATTCTAATAGCCACATTTTGCTACTAGAAAAACTGTAGCTTTGACTACACAGACCGGTGCCAGGAATCTCATGTCTCTGCTTTTAGTATGTTGTTCAGATTTGCCCTGGCTTTCCTTCCTTTTTCTATGCCGTTTTTTCTTCTATTAAATTCAAAACTCCATTGTTGAACCACATTGCCTGTCCAAGATGAAAATGAAATTATGGATTAAAATGATGCATTATCTTTCTAATTAGATGTCATAATTGTGTACCTGTTCATGTTTTTTTTAATTTGTTCATTTGTGAATTGTTATGCCTATTGTCATTCATTTGTTTTGAGTAGTAATGGATGTTAATGAAGAGGCCCTAATATATTTCAAAACTCAATACCATCCGTATATTATAATTTTTAAACAATGCTGTGAAGATTTCTCAACCATTCTAATTCATCAAATCCCAGGTAGTATTTCTGGGAATATAGGTGTAGTAATAAAATTAATATATAATAACTTCAAATATTATCTTATATGATTTATTAATAATCACCAGAAGTAAAGAAACAAAAAGGTAATTATCTAACAAAATCAAACCATGTATCTAAGCTAATCTATTTACTCAAAAGGCCACTCCACTAAAACCAGGACAGGAAGGAAAGAGGAAGCTATGTGGAAAAAGGGAGAATTTATATCTTGTCTATATCAGTACATAACAACAGAATGAGAGTATGGTTCTGGGTAATGTAATTCAAGGGTTCAAGATTTCTAATTACACATTCTCCCTCCCCCATGATAACTTGGGAGACTAGTCTCCACAAAGGATCATTTCAAATATAATCAACTTAAAACTAAAGATTTTTAACTAAAGGTATATACAATATTGCAGTTCCTAAAGGGAAATTACAATAATTTGGGAATAAAAGGAAATAAAATAGAAAAAGAACAAAACCAATGATTGCTACATTGACAAAAAGCAAAATTTGGATCAGTCCCCTTTGACACATGTAAAAATAAATTTTGCAAGTTGTAAAAACAAAATTTTAGATGGAAAAACTTTAATATAGAGGTTCATAACTTTTCAAAACTGTTTACTTACCAATCAGGTTCAAACTGTAAACTTTTGATAGAGGTAATCGAAAGTATCCTCAGTGATGAAGTGAAGCTCAAATGTGAACTTCCCTTCATGGCTAGGTGCAAGGGCACTAAGGAGACTCTTATTATAAACATAAAATATTTGTTGAAATTTATAAGGATAAATAAAGGATTTCTAATTCTAACAGATTCTAAATCCATCCAAATAAACTCCCAGGATCCACAAGGAAGTTCTTCTCCTGTGTTTCACAGGCTATACTAATCCTCCCTGATCTGACTAATTCAAATTTATACTATCTAAATAAAAACTAATGCTATTATCCTTATAAATCTGAACTTCGCCTTCAAATTATAAAATAGCAACACCTAGGTGAGTTAGGACTCAGAGTCCTAACTGGATTCTTGTTGAGAATGTCTTGTCTTAAGAGACTCAGAGTCCAAATCAAAGACCAGGTTTTTCTTTGGTTTTCTCAGAGTGAAACAATCTATAAAATCTCAATATATATTCAATAGTGTCTCCCAAGTTGGGAAAGGAAAAGCCTGAGCTCCTTCATATCTTTTCCTCAGATAGAGAAAGAGGCAAAGATGTTAACTTCTCCATCCCTGAGAGTCCCTGAGAGCATGTGCCTCTGCCAGCTGCCAGAGACCAACTCCCAATTGCCAGAGAGAGTAATTGACATAGAAAAATGGTTATGACTGTCACATCTGAAATTAACATGTTCTCTCAGATATACTTCAAACTCCAGTTCTTTTCTCAAACCAGCCACTTTATTTCTTTTCACTAAACTAATAAAACAATACTTATTTTCTAATATCATCTTTACTCAGAAGAGTATTCATTCAAAACAAATGCATTCAACACTCCCCACCCCCAGTTCAGTTCACCATAAACCAAAATATGACTGTATCTTCTGGTACAGTGTGTCATGGTCTCTGCAGGCATCTTCATTGTACCTTCTCCAAACATTTCACTTTCTGAATTTGGGCCTAAAATTACTCTCAAAAGAATTTAAGCTTTCCTTTATAGTATAATAATACATCGCCTACCCCCAAGGAGGATGGTGACAACACAGGGATCATTCAGGGATGCATGGCTGAGAAAATTTTAAAAAATCCAAATAAAAGAGAAAAATAAGTTGTGGATGAAATATAAAATATCAAAGTCATATTTCTAAAAAAATCAAAGTAAAAATAAACCTATAACAAGTCTTTGAATCAGGACCCAATTAAAGTGATTTATGTCCCATAAATCTATAGTATCAATTATGCACTTACCAAATCAGCAGCCATGACTACAGAGAGTTTTTCACACTATGAAAGACAGAAAAGGGACTAGATGTCAGCAGCAAATTGGGAAACAGCATTACTTGGTTCTATTTTACTTTTCTCTCAGGGATATGGGAGTCATGATGGCAGCCAAAGTGAGGTGTTTGATAGAATGCGGGATGGGGAAGACCTGACTCTGATGTATGTCAAAAAGCTACAACCTCGAATCCCAAACAAGTTCAATTCCTTTAGTCTTGGCTCAAAATCTTATCAGTCCCTCAAGGATTGTTTGGTCTCTTTGACCTTGTGCTCAATTGCCACTATGCAGGTTATCTTTGTGCTTCTTTGGCACTGTGCAGTGACTCTTTTTGTATTTCCTTCTCCTACAATCAGACAGAATCATTAAAGTCCCATTATTTTAAACAATGAATGGCAGGTTTCTATAGTCTAAAGCTTTTGGGTATACATTGACATTAAGAATAATGAACATTTTAAACTTATCCTAGTGTAAAATTGAAAAACTTCTTAATACTGATAACATGTGCTTTAAGTTTTAAAAATAAGAGAAAAAAGAAAACTCAATTTATTGAACATACAAGAATAAAATATTTTTTTTGAAAATCAAAAATATAGCTTACAATCAGTGTCACAACTGTGTCAAAGAGAGATAGAATACAAAGGTTCCTCACCAAAAATAGGATCCATTTCATTTTTAACTTGGCCATGATCCATAGCGTGAGTGAAAATGAAGTTTACAAAGTAATAGCTTTATAAAACAGTAACAGCAGGTAATGCACATTCCTAGAAAATACCAAAATTCCCAAAATTCACAGTTGTACAGTTAATGAGAACAGCAAATAAATCCACTATCATATAGGATTCACATGAGTCTCTACATAGCCACTTGTATGACATTTAAAAAACCTATGAATTCGTGGATATTTGTCACAAGTTCTAAAGATGTAGCAAATCGTTCAGCCTTGGCTGAGATATTTTAACAAAGTTTATTACTGCCATAATTCCAAAATTTGGCAGAGGAGCCCAGAAAAAACACAAATCTTTGTACTGCTGATGAAAACCTTTTTGTGTCTAAAATGTCACCAAGAATCTAGATCATTCTGGTTGAAGGGTAGAATAAGCTGAAGTGTTACAAATCATCCAGAAGCTACTTATACTTCATGGGAAATGCTCCTTCTTGGGAGCTATCCAGGAGTACCATGCCCCTAGGAAAACCTTCCTAGCTCCTCTGGTATGATACTCGTATATTTCTCATCCATTATATTTTTATAAATAGAGGTGGGTAATATAATAGTGCTATAGCACTAAACATCAGCTACTAAATGGACCCTCTTTACCTCTTGTTACAAAGAACTCAAAGGCAGGCAAAATGACCGGTCAGAGCTATTGATGCTACTACATATCTAAAAATCATGTTTGAAGACCCCTTAAAATCTATTTAAATTCTTAAGTCATTAAATTCTCCAAAGATTGTTAACCAGGTTGATGGAGTCCATCCATCATCTATGTGACAATCACCAAATGCAAAAAAGGAACAAAAAGGCCATATAGGCTACATATGACCTTGATGGATCTAGTGAAAAACTCAGCATCTCTAAGTAGTTATGGTTTTGCCACTGAAAAGGCTTTGTGCAAGGTGACTATGGGCTTGTACAATGATATTTTGTTTAGTACAGTTATTGGGGAAAGGTAAAAATAAAGACAACATGACAGCACATGTACTTAATGGCTAGAACACAGCTTAAAATGATTCAGTGTAACTGAAAGATATTGATCAGATTAATATATTAACTTAAAAAAACAAAATTAAATCTTAAAGCAAACAATCAGCAAAATACAATTTATGTGACAGAATACAGGCACTGAATTCAGGAGTCCTTTTTTCCAATTCCAATACAGAGAGTTCCATAAAACATTAGAATCTGAAAAGGTTTAAAAATACATCTCCTGACCCTGTAAGGTTCCTTCCCATCCCCAGGATCTTTATCCATTTAAATTCCTTTTGTCACACCTCTGGGATCTCCCATAGTGAGGGAGGATTCTTCTCTGAACATAGTGTGAAAGAATCCCATATTGCATGTATTGTAGAGAATGGGCAAGCCAGAATTACAAAGCGGTGTAGGGAAATGAACCTCTCCTCACACTAGAAAGGACCAGTGCACCAAGGAAGAGTAGGAAGAAAAGACTTCTTAAAACTGGGAGCTATTTGAGATGGGTAATGTCCTGCTCTTTCATAGAGTGGTCCACGCTTACAATTCTACTTCCTGTTTGGAAGAGTAACCTTCCTTCCCCTTCCCCCTCATGGTAAAACACCAGGGAGCAACTTGCTTCCCTTGACACATGGACAGGGACTTACGAGGGATTACCTAAGGAAAACACACCAGGACTTGTGGAAGAGAGAAATTATAAGGCATGCAAAAGGACAAGAAGGAATGAGTGGAGGCTGATCAGCTGTCAATCAAAGGAAGATTCCATTTGGAATTTTGGGTTGTTGTATATTATGCACAGTTTATAGTTCTCTGGGTATTATTCCACATTGCTCTTTTTTTAAAACCCTTACCTTCCATCTTGGACTCGATATTATTTATTGGTTCCAAGGCAGAAGAGTGGTAAGGGCTAGACAACGGGGGTCAAATGACTTGCCCAGGTTCACACAGCTGGGAAGTGTCTGAGGCCAGATTTGAACCTAGTACCTCCCATCTTTAGGCCTGACTCAATCCCCTGAGTCACCCAGTGGGCCCCTCACATTGCTCTGAAGAATAGTCATATCAGTTCTCAGGTCCACCAACAGTACATTACTGTCCAAATTTTCCTCCATGTCCTCCAATATTTATCATTTTCCTTTTGGGCCTTATTAATCAATCTGGTGATTTTTAAGAGGTGATCTTTAAGGGTTGTTTTAATTTGCATTTATGAAATCGAGTGATTTTACATCATTTTTTGGCTGACTATAGATAGTTTTAAATTCTTCATCAGATAATTACCTGTTTTTAAATTTTATTTTAGTTGAGTAATTTATAATATTTTCCCATTGTTACATGATTCATATTCTTTCCCTCCTCCCCTTTGTCTCCCCTCCCATAGCCACAGGCAATTCAGCTGGGTTTTACATGTGATTACTTGTTAATCCTATCCTTTGACCATTTTTTAGTTGAGGAATGATTTGTAGTAATATAAATTTGACACAGTTCCCTATATATTTGAGAATGAGGTTTTTGTCAGAGAAATTTACGATATAAAAAATTCCTAGCTTTTTAAAAAAAATTCCCTTCTCATCTTGTTTGCATTGGTTTTGTTTATTTGAAAAATTTTAATTCAATGTAGTATGAAATTTCCATTTTGCATCTTACAATGTTCTCTTGATCTTATTTGGTCACAAATTATTCTTTTTTTCATAAATCTAACAGGTAATTTATTCTACAATTCTCTAATTTGCTTATGGTTTCACCCTTTCTAGAACATGTTTCCATTTTTACTTTATCTTGGTATATGGTATGAAATCTTGGTGTGTATGTAGTTTTTGCCATAATATTTTCCAATTTTAAGAACAGTTTTTGTCAAATAATGAATTTTTCTCCAAAAAAGCTAGAATCTTGGATTTATCAAACACTAGATTACTATGATTATTGATCGCTTTGCATTCAGTATTTAATCTTTTACTTTGATCTCCTACTCTATTATTTTTATTATGTACTATTTTTAATCCTTAATTTCCATCTTTTAATTAATACTATTAATTGGTTCTAAGGCATAAGAGTGGTAAGGCCTAGGCAATGTGAGTTAAGTAACTTGCCCAAAATCACACTGTTCTGAAGTGTCTGAGGCTAGATTTGAACCCAGGACCTCCAATCTCTGGCCCTGGTTTTCAATCCAATGAGCTACTTAGCTGCTCCCTTACTCTATTTCTTAGCCAACACCAGAGTGTTTTAATGATTATCACTTTAAAATACAGTTTGAAATCTGATATCTGGTATCTGATATTCCCTTCCTTTTTCTAGATCTACAAAATAATTATTTGGTAGTTTGATTGGTATGACATTGAATGAATTAATTGATTTAAGTAGAATTGTCATTTTATTAGATTGACTCTGCCTACTTATGAGCAATTAATGTTTTTCCTGTTATTTAGATATGATTTTATTTTTGTGAAAATTGATTTGCAATTGAGTTGGTATAGTTTCTGGATTTGTCTTGGCAAGTAAGCCCCCAAATATCTTATATTGTCTACTTTTATTTCAATGAGATTTCTCTTTCTATCTCTTCTATTAGGCTTTATATATTGATATAGAAATGTTGATTATTTATCTGTATTTATTTTTTGTCCTTTAAGTCTGCTAAAGTTAATTGTTTCAATTAGTATTTTGTTTGATTTTATTCTCTAGGATTCTCTAAGCACACTACCATTTTATCTGTTTTATTTTCTCTTTGCTCATATGAATTTCTTCATTGATTTTGGAGTGGGTGATTTGAATCCATACCTTACTTTATAATCCAATACCAATATTTCATCTACTATAACAAGTTGCTATATACAATTTTCTTTAATAAAAATTTTATTTACACTAGTTGTGTACAAAGAGGTGGTGATCATTTCACACCCATCAACGTCTGTAAGAAAGAAAGAAAAATTAGGCCATAATTCTGAGCTGAAATTGACTTTGTTCATGATCTGATATAGTCAATGATCTCATCACATCCAATCTGTGATAGAAGACATCTTGTTGGTGTTTATAGTTATTTTTATAGGCTTTTGATAGTTGACACAAATTATTGATTAATAAGATCTATTTAGTCAAGCTATATTAGCTAATAATTGATAAATTTTGGTACAAGGTCAATGTATTTTATTTACCTTAAAACTAATACTCATAGGCAATAATTCTTGAGAAGAGATATAAAAATAAGCAGTCATCTTTATGAATCATAAAATCTTAGGACCCTGTTCTTGACATAAATTCCTAGAAAGCAAATGCTAATAATAAGTTCCTACTTTTAAAATGAACTCTGTGATCACTTTTGTTATCTTTATCCATAATCAGGATTTAGTCAAGTTATTTGATAACAGGAGTTTTTAAGCTAAATCCTTTTCTCTTTTACTGCTTATTCACAGTTAATTAACAACTGGTGCTATCCTTTCTAATGTCCTAGTTACAAAAATGACCTAAAAGTTTATATGAGATGACTTGATTTTACAATAAATGATATAAAAGAAATAAGTGCAATTCAGTCTTTTAAAGCTATAAATACCAAAGTCTTGGGGAAATCTTTACAGTCAGATTTATGCTTGGTATGAAGAATTAAAAAAAAAAAAGAATTCTAAGAATTAGAGCTGTCCCCAAGTGAAATATTGTGCCTCAGGAAATGAATGATTTTCCTTCACTGAATATTTTTATGCAGAGGTTGGCTGGCCCATTGACAGTAATATTGTAGGAAGAAATTTGTGGTTAGTTATGGATTGAACAAGACTGAATCTGAGGTCCCTTTCAATCTTGAAGCCACTTTACTAAAAATGAGGAGACAGAGAATAATGTAAAATAATTTTGTATAGATAAATTAGTCTCCTCTTCCTCTCCCTTTCTTTTCCTCTCCCTATCTCTATTCCTGCTCTTTTAACTCCTTTTATCTTCTTCATTTTAGTCTTCAACAATATTCACAAAGTTATTTTCCATTTTATAAATTTTCCTTGAAATATGCTGAATTAGCCACAGACTAATTATACTAATTTAAAGAATATTTTCTCCAATAAAATGTGGAAGATCATCTTGTTTTGTAAAGGAAAATATTGGAGGTTACGACAAAGAAGTATTACTGAAATAATGATATTATAGAAAAAAAAATATATCGTACATAAAAAGTAGAATTTGAGTAGGTGAAAGAAAAGCTTAATTTGTTATTAAATGACATGTTTAAAAACAGGCTATTGATTAAGGGAATTAAAATATTATTTTTTCATTTTGATTCATCAAATTTTATAACTAAGGAAAATTTATGGCTGTTTTATATATATATATGAAATCGAAATTTTAACTTAAATGAAAACAAGTTTATTGGACATTGTTATGATTAGATGATTTTTAAAAAAATCCTTGATTACATATTCTTCATCTCACAGGAATTTCTTGGTCATATATGTTTTTAAAATGTATTTTTATAGAATAACTTTATTTTACAACATCTTTAAGTAATTGGCTAGGAGAAAATTTGCTTTTCTTATTATTTGGTCTCCAAAATCCAGGAGCAAAAACTATATGTCTAATGATTCCTGTGTAAGATTAGGTTTTATGGATTGCATTACTTAGCTACGTCACTCAGTTTTGTCTTCCCCCAAAAATGGCAGTTATATTTTATAATCTTGACTTCGGCTGTATGATTTTCCCTTTGTTGTTGTTGATCCCCTTAGAAACCCTAAAATTATTTTCTTAAAATGTTGAGGTATTATTTTAAACTGCTCTCATGCTTTATGTGCTATTACATTTACTTTTAGAGACCCTTTTCATGGTTTAAACAGTATCAACAAAATTTTGCTACAATAATCACACTAAATCATAATAAACAAGTTACTTTATTCCTTTGCTGAAAATACTAATAGTCTTTACTGTCTACCAGTTGACTTTCTGTATAGTCTAGCAGTTTATGGAGTTGGCAAAATGCATGGTGCATGTAATACTTGGAGAAATTTTTATCATCTCTTTATATGACTGTTCTCTGGTTATTCCCAGTAGCCTGAAAGGATTAATGATAATATAAAAGACTCTGCTCAAAACTGCTTCCAGAAAATCCAAAACTAACATTTATAAACACATTTCATTGAATTTGAAAGCAAGGGATTAATCCAGTACAGCATTTACAAAGTGACTAGCCATCAGTTTCTCTGGGGCATATTTAGAAAACAAAATGTCCAGGAAAAAATTTCTTGCTGACATTGAGATGCAAAGAGATAAGGGTCACATTAAGCAAGATGGGAAGGATAAGACAAGGAAAGAACATGATGTTTAAGCAATTTAATCCAATAATTTAACACATTAATTACCTACTATGTGAATAAATTAGTCAGTCAATAAGCATTAAACACTTTCTATGAGCCAGGTACTCTGCTAAGCCCAGGGGGTACAAAGAAAGGTAAAATTAATCTCTGCCTTTCAGGAGCATACATTGTAATTTCAGAAATATGCCCAAAATTTTTATGTAAAAAGATATATCTGGAGAAGATGGAATGTAATTTGAACAGGGAAGTGTGTGAAGAAAATTTACTTTCCCTCCTTACTGGGGTCACACAGATCACATCATCTCTTCTTGACTGCCTGCATACCTGGCCTGAAATGAGCACCAGGACAGGGCCAGGTGGAGTCAGGAAGTTTTATCAATGATGAACCAAGAAGCATGGGGGCTGTTCACTTCTATGTTTGATACTGGTTGGACTTCTCGGTGAATGTGACTAGGGGGCCTAAATGGCAGGCATAGAATATAAAGCTAAATGAAATAGCAAAGAAAGCAACCTCTTTCTCTGTCTCTTCATCCTTCCCCCCTATTTCCTTCAGATTAAATAAAAATCATTTAATCTATACTCAGTCTCATAATTTTCTCTCTTATAGAAGGTACTGGGGAATCAGGAAAGCCTTCTTGTAAATAGTGATTCTTGAATTAGGCATTGATGGAATAAACCAAGGAAACTAAGAGGTTAAAATGAGAAAAAAAAAAAGTTGTAGCCATGGAAGACAGCCTATCCAAGGGCATTGGGAAGAGAATTGCAAGTGGGCCATTGCAGATATATTGTAGAATATGTGGAAGAAATAAAAGCATGACTGGAAAAGCAAAAAGGTGCTAAACTATGATATGTTTTAAATGATTAAAGAATTTATATTTGATCTTAAAGGCAAAAGAGAACCATTGAAATTTCATGAGAAGGATGTAATGATATGATTAGACCTATATTTAGAAAAATCAGCTAGACAGAGATCTGAAGATATAACAACAAAATGAAAACAATTCCTGCAATGAAGAGGCTATTTTTTTTTGCTTTGAGTAAAACGTTTATTAATGAATAAATCTAAAATATGAGCTCAGTAATCACAGAGTAATATGTTTTGAGTTACTAACAATTGAGAAGTGGAGGATCAAGATGGCTCTTTTAAAGAAGGTGTCACTTGAAGTGAAAACTTTAAGGGTTCCAGGGATTCCAAAAGAAGTAGGTATAGAACAGAAGGAGCCAGATAAGACAGTCTGTGCAGTCATGAAGGCAAGAATTGGATGGCCTATAAGAGGATAGCTAAGCAGACCACTTAACCTAGGAATGACTTTTGAGGCTGAACTTGACTTGAAAACTAATCAAACTAGGTCATTTTTCAGTTGCTTCTACTAGGGTGCTGAGTAAAAAAAAAGTAAATGTTTACTTCATTCACACAGTATGTGGCATCCAAAGTTAGACTTCTCATTGATGCCATTGCCATTAATGTCTGACACATTGGGAGTCTTTCTTAAGGACAGTATAACTTTACTAAGCAAGGAAGAATTAGGCACTGGGGGTAGGATCTTAACTCTATCCCTTGCTGTCAGTCTTCTCCCCATCACTATATCTCTTTATTCTTTGAAAAAAAGTTTATTGGGCTTCCCCACAGGGAAAATCATCTGCTGCCTGCTATAAGAGTCTCTTCAAAAACAAACACCATAAGGGGATGTCAGAAAGTGCTCCTGCTTGATTGCTTGCTTTCTTTCTCAATTTCACAGAAAACCCCTTCTTCTGGCCATGTCTCCTACATAGCCTAACACTTGTTTTCCCATGGGCTATGTGTGTAAAACCCAAGAACTAAATATAAATAAAGCTCATTCAATATGCAATGACTATGCTAATCAAAATCAGGAAATAAAAGTTTTTCTTTTGCTCCTCAATATGTCTGATTGCCCTTTTTTATTTTAGTAGACTACTTCAACATCTTCCCCCACTAGTTCACCAGAGTATGCTTCAATTTTCCATAGCTCCTCACTATTGTGTACTATTTTCCATTTTTATATAATCTGTTTGTTCCAGAATATATCCTATGCCTCTAATCTTATTCTATCTTTTTCTTTGCCTCATTCCAAGCTCTTAGGAAAATGAGAGCCATGCTCTCTATGTAAATAAACTAATTTGGGTGGAAAGTATTAATGAGGCACTTTTAATGCCTTAATGTAATAATCCTTAGCTAACATTTACATTATAATAGCTGCTTTAAATGTGCATGTCCCTAAAAGAATGAATGGGGTGGAAATTTTTAAAATACTGAGGTCATGCAGGAGGGGGACTTTTAAACAATATGGCCTTTCCTGGATTCTTTGATATTATATAAGAAAGCCTTATCTAATTCAAAATAATAAAAATAGTTGGCACTTTAAAGTTTTGTATTTATAAAAGTTTGTGAAATCCAGCAAAGATTGTCTCATTTTATCCTTACAATCACTCTATGAGATAGGTGCTAATATATAGGAGATAATATATTACCACTTCATAGAAAAGAAAACTTACGCCAAATGTTAAGTGACTTTCCCTGGTTCTCCAAGCAAGTAAGTTTCTGAGGCTAAATAAGAACTCAGGTCTTCCTTTACACTAGTTTCAGCACTTTATACCCTGTTCCAACTAGCTGTCCCTAACTACAAATAAGGTTAGATCTATTAACTTTGTTCCCTATGACTTCAGAAACTCAAATAATGAAGCAATTTCTTTGAGAGTCTGTTTTTTTCAGTGCTGTCTGATCTTTTTGATCATATGTACTATAGCTATTGTTAACCCAAAAACAAAACAACAACAAAAAACAGAACTACCAGAGTAGATATAATAAGAATCTTTAATTGAGGTAGAAAGATTAACCTAGGAAGACACAGAACCCCAGTCCTGGCACTTCCACTGAACTACAAAATGCAATGTGCTATAAAGATTTTGGAGAAAGGAGAGGGCTTTATGCACTGTCACTCACTTGGGATATGCACTAGCCAAGGTCTGAAATGATTGGGAGAGGCCTAAAAGAAATAGCCAAAAAGGGCAGAGTACCTGGAAGAATCTAAAGGACCGTCCAAGGATGATAATAATCTCAGGATCTTATAGAAGTCATCAGATGTTCTTGGGTTAGTAGTCACAAGGACAGAAGAGAGCAAAGGAATTTCCCTGCTTACAGTTTGCCTGAGTTTTGGGGGTATGATGCCCATGCCACTGGTGTTTTGTGCTTTGAAAAAGTGAATTTTTTTTAAAATTAAGCATTATTTTATTATATTGAATATCAAACCATTTGTTATGGCATTTGTAAAAACAAACTCATCAGAAATCATTGGCATGAACTGAAAATAACTCCTTTTGGTCAGATGCAGCTTATAAAATGGCAGAAAATAACAATTATAGAACAGTTATAGAACATTAATTATAATAATCTTTATTATGATTACTATCACTATTATGATAATTATCATTATTGTTTTTATTTAGTGCTAGTAGAAATCAGCTATGTTTGTCAACAATCACAGGATACCTGAATTGTTGTTAGTTCCTTAAAAACAGAAGGGTCATTGGAACACAGGTATAAAAGAGGTCAGCACATCCCTTATCTCATACCATTTTCCATGTGCTTACTTGTTGGGTATCCAGTGATACCACTATATCACTAACTAGTGAGTGGGTTTGCATTGGTCCTATATGGTCTTATTAGTATAAGCAACCAATCAGTAAGTAAAGACTCTCTAAAAATGGAAATCAGCATTTGTTCAGTAACTTATGAACTTAGGCTTTTGACTGTACCATTGAAAATTTAAAAGATTTGCCTAGCATCACAAAGTCCTTGTGTGTCACAGGTAGGAGAAGGATCTAGTCTTCCTTATTCTGTTCTAGCTCTTTGTCATTAATCCCTTTGACTAGCAAAATAATAATAACAATAAATGCTAAATCATATAAAATGCCTTCATTTCCTGTCTCCCTTTGACTTCCTGTGTACTCCTTCTAACTACTATGTTTTTGAGATTTAGTAGGCAAACAGGCTTTTGTAATGCTGCCTTCTTAGAACATTTGGAGAATTCTGAAGAAAATTAAGCTTTCTGTCTACTTCCTATAATACTGAAAATAAAAGGCAGCCAGAAAATAAAGGATTCATAGAAAGAAATTCAAATGAATCTTAATGATGTTTTGGAACAAGATTAGAGGTTAGTTAATTCTGTCAAACTTTTGAGTAAATCTATAGTGCTGAAGTCAGCAAAAGTGGAGACAACTTTCAATTGAAGGATAGGACATGAAGTATCTATAAGTAGAGGATGCTGAGATTTCCAATTTGTTTCACTGCAAACATTTTTCCTACCTTAATAATGCTTCCTTTTAATGATTAATGACCTGAAGTCTACTTCATAAATAGTTTCTGTTATGAGCACTTGTACCTATAACAATGAAATAGAACTGGCAGAGATCTAAAACAAACAAAAAACAACTTTCTCTTAAATGGCACACCGTTTCCATGAACTTTTCCACCTGTACTGGAGAAAAGAAAAAAAGAAATTATATGAACAGATGAGGGGGTAGGGAACAAACATGTATAATATTTTCTATGGGCCAGGCATTGTCCTAGGTACTTCACAATTATTATCTCATTTGATCCTCATACCACCCTGAGGCAGGTGCTATTATCATTCTCATTTAATTGTAGAAGAAACTGAATCAAACAATGGTTTGGTTTTAAGGTAAATCCATGTTTCTACCCCTTTTAAGAGTTTGAAGTCTGATTTGAACTCTGGTTATTCTGAGCCCAGCTCCAGAATTCTATCCACTAATGCCAACTAGCTGCCTCATGAAATCAGGGCCTAGAAAGTCTAATCGAAGTATGAATTGAAATTCTTATCTGGAAAATTGGGAGCATCTGTCAGAGGCCTTGACTTCTAAAGAAGGCACATCCAACTGGGAAATGAATATGACCTACATTGTTTCCTTCAGATAAGTATCAATTAATTGATTTCTCCCCTATTCTCTACTTCTTCCTGGAAAAGTAAATTAACCAGAATATGATGTATTGTCATTTTGTTAAAATAGAACTGAGTCATGGAAAAGTTAGGTGAACTGCCTACAGGTACCTATTGGTATCTACTGGTCATGAACTTTAAGTAGCTGAATATAAGTTCAAAATTTGAAACTGGATTTGTGACGGGTAACCCAGAAATCTTAGCACTGAACTTTTAGGTGTCATGAATAAACTTTTTCCATTAGTTAATCAAATAGAGTTACTTTTTAAGAAAATTAATATCTAAGTTTTTCCTCCCATTTTGGGGGAAGCACTACATGACCTATAAAAGCTCTTTTGGAGCCTAAGACTTCATTGCATTTGAATTTCTACAGCACTTGATTATGAAATAGACTAGAGGAAAGACCATAAGGAACTCTGAAGATACAGTCAACTACATGAGAGATAGTGTGATATTATGAATAAATCATGGAACTTGGATTCCTGAAAACCGAGGTTTCAATCCTACCTCAGATTCTTAGTAACTGTATGATGTTGGACAAGTCAATTTTTCACTATGAAATCTCAGTTTCCTCATATATAAAATAAAAGGGTTGGACTCAATTAACTCAAAATGTTTCTTCCAGCTCTCAAACAATGATCCATTAACATCTCTGACCCTAATGAGTAGGATGGCAAATTTAGTGTTCTATCCTGGATGATTTTGGCCTGAGAATTAGGACTTCTGGTTTTAAACATGATCCTGGGCAATCATTTAAATTATCTTAGTCTGTTTCCTTGTCTGTAAAATAAATTTGGAAAGAAAAAACAAAATGATTTTCAATGTCCCTTCCAGCCCTGTTATTCTATAACTCTATAAAGTTTACAAGAATCAGAGAAGAAAATCTCTGGTTTCCCTTTAATTGTTAATATAACCAGTCAGTCAATAAGCATTTATTAATTTTCTACTTTGTACCAGGCACTTTGTGGGATTATGAGGAGAAAGAAGGAAAAAAAATATGAAACAATCCTTGTTCTCAAGGAATTCACAGTCTAATGGGGAAAATAATATATGAGCAAATAGTACAGATAAGACAAATTCATGATAAATTGGAGATAATCAACAGAGGCAAAGTTCTAAAATAAACAGGAATTGAGAAAGGGTTCTTGTAGAATGCAGAATTTTAGGTGAGACTTGAAGGACATCAAAGATTCCAAGAGAGGAGAAAAATTGGGAATACAAGAATATATATGAGGGAAATCTTTCAAAATCCTGAAAGCAATTAATTCAAGAATCTTGAATTTTATTTAGTTTTCACAAAAGCACCACATAAGAAAATTACTTAGAACACATACAATGGAAGAAATCCTTGTTTTAGGGTGCTAACATTCGAACAGTTAATACATGAAGACAAAATAAATAAGAATGTGTATTTAGATAAATGTATGTTTGAAATAATCATTTAGGAATTTCTATAGAATGATACAAATTTATGTCAGTTCAGAGATAATGAAGGGAAAAATCCAAGAAAAGTGAGATGCTTGATTGTCTTTTGAGATGTGAGATTCATGAAGTTGTTTTTTGTTCTTTTTGTCTTCAAATCCCCAATATCTTGGACAGAATAAATGTTTAATAATTGCTTGCTGTGTTCAAATAAGCAGGCAAAAAGTGACCATTAAAACACATTTAAATATTTTTTTCTAAAGTAAAGATCAGATATCCTTCTGAGTTCTTTGTCATTTTTAATTAAGGTCCACTACCAATCCTGAAATTGGTCTATTATATCTTAGTTTAGTACTCAAGTTAATGCAAAGAAGAATTCCATTATACATTGCCTCTCTGTTTCTCTATTGTTTGGATCAAATGCTATTTTGACCTAAGGTATATGCCTTGAAAGAAACACAACATGAAGGGGGCAACCTTAAAGGTTACCTCATCTAACTGTCTCATTTTACAGATGAAGACACCAAAGCTCAGAGAGAATAAATGATTTGCCTGAGGTATCACAATAAAATATCGAACTCAAATTGTTGAACTTTTTAGCTGCAAATAGACCAAATGTCTCTTTTCCTGACCTGAGGTATTATAGTCAAATATCAAACTCAAATTGTTAAACTAGTTAACTTTAATTTGCCAAAAATCATTTTCTCCTCTTATCTGTCTTAATTCAAAATTATGGCAGCTGCAAAAAGCAAAAGAAAAGCTGCTAAATACAGTTTTCCAATTATAGCTATTTGACAAAACATTGAGTTCACATTTGGTAACTGCAGGGATATCTTTCCATAAGATTAATTGACACTCACAATAACAGTGTTTATAGGCCTACCTTTCTCTATAGTTTGTAGAGTAGGGTAATAAATATGGGGCCAGATTACATTGAATACTAATTCATTTTAGCCCACTGGACTCTATGTTTTCTCCTGGGATCAAAAACTCATTATCTGTATAAAGCACCTGTGATTGTGATGACTTCATTATCATCCTAAGACTTGGGCATTATGCAATATGATCCTGCCTTATCTCAACATCTAATTTTTAATATGTTTTGTGTAACAATTTTTTAGCTCTGATGATTTACATTGGGAAAAACCATAAACTCTCTTACAAAGAAGCTTTTATATGTAATGGGGCTATAAAGATATAAATATATTTACAAGATTTGAGTGGTATGTAGTTAAATAAATATTTGTTGTATATTTCAGTTATGCCTCACATTGGGATAGTTAGGGATTCTGGGAAATATATATGTATAAAAGAAGAATGAATTTGTCTCCTCATATGGGTTATGGTGGAGTCTAGGCACATATGAATTAATATAAAACTAAAACCAAAAGAGGATATGACTATAAAGTAATGAAACAAATATCCCTTTGTGGGTTGTGGAATTCAAATTACTGACCACTTTATGGTCACACTGTTCAAATATATTCTTCCATGCCAAAATAGGTCACACATAATAATACCAATAAGCTAAGAGATGCAGTACTATATGATGCAAAACAACAAATACTCATGAAACATCCATTTTTTAAAAACATTAGATGGTAAGGAATTATATAATTTAGATAAGATGCAATCTGAGATCTCCTGTAACTGACAGTCTATTAGAGATATATGGTTAAGAGAGGTGTAGCATAACATAGCAGATACAAGACCTGCATAGTAAGAAGACTTGAATTCAAGTTATTTTTCTGTCACATGTTGGTTGTGTGATCGTGGACAATCTCTTTACTTCTCAGCACCCTATGCAACTCTTCAATTATATAGAAAATATGGAAGCTAGGTTTGAGTGAGAGCCAGGTCTAGAAATAGTGGGTCATGGATTCAAATCTAGCCTCAGACCCTTCCTCAATATGTAACTGTAAGCAAGTCATTTAACTCCCATTGACTAACCCTTAAAACCCAATGTAATCATTAAATTTTTTTAAAATTGAAATTACATAGTGTTCCATATTGTAAGGGACAGAAATGTTCAATTAAGTAAAATATTCAATTAAGTAGGGTCACAGGTATAGGAAAATCATTTTTCAGCAACAAAGACAATATTAGTTTGTCTGTAGCATAATGTGTAATTAGTCTAAAATACTGGTCTAGAGATAGATGAAAATTTATTTTTTTTAATTTTATTTGGTCAATTTCAAACATTATTCATTGGTTACAAAAATCATATTGTATTCCTCTCTCCCCTCCCCTGCCATTCCTGTAGCTGACACTCAATTCCACTGGGTATTACATGTGTCCAAGATCAGAACCTGTTTCCATGCTATTGATGTTTGCACTAGGATGTTCATTTAGGGTCTATATCCTCAATCATATACCCCTTTACATATGTAATCAAAAAGTTGTTTTTCTGCTATGTTTTTACTCCCACAGTTTTTCCACTTAATGTGGATAGTGTTCTTTCTCATAGATCCCTTGAGTTTGTTGATGATCACTGCATTGCCACTAATGGAGAAGTCCATTACATTCGATTGTTCAACAGTGTGTCAGTCTCTGTGTACAATGTTCTCCAGGTTCTGCTCCTTTTGCTCTGCACACTTCCTGGAGGTTGTTCCAGTCCCCATGGAATTCCTCCACTTTATTATTCCTTTGAACACAATGGTATTCCATCACCAACACATACCACAATTTGTTCATGTCCATGTTCATTAAGGAGATTGGTCTATAGTATTCTTTATCTGTTTTTGACCTGCCTGGCTTTGGAATAAGTACCATATTTGTGTCATAAAAGGAATTTGGTAGAACTCATTCTTTGCTCATTATGTCAAATAGTTTGTATAGTATTGGGATTAGCTGTTCTTTGAATGTTTGATAAAATTCACTTGTGAATCCATCAGGCCCTGGGGATTTTTTCTTAGGGAGTTCTTTGATGGCCTGTTCAATTTCTTTTTCTGATATGGGATTATTTAAGAATTATATTTCTTCTTCTGTTTGTCTAGGCAGTTTATATTTTTGTAAATATTCATCCATATCACCTAGATTGGCATATTTATTGCCATATATTTGGGCAAAATAGTTTTTAATGATTGCCTTAATTTCCTTTTCAATGGACGTGAGGTCTCCTTTTTCATCTATGATACTGTTAATTTGATTTTCTTCTTTCCTTTTTTTTCATTAGATTGATCATTGTCTATTTTGTTTGTTTTTTCAAAATACCAGCTTCTTGTCTTAATTATTAGTTCAATAGTTTTTCACTTTTGATTTTATTAATTTCTCCCTTTATATTTAATTTCTCTAATTTAGTTTTCTTCTGGGGTTCTTAATTTGTTTGCTTTCAAGTTTTTTGATTTGCATGTCCAATTCATTGACCTCTGCCCTCCCTAATTTGTTAATATATGAACTCTAGGATATAAATTTTCCCCTGAGTACTGCTTTGGCTGCATCCCATAGATTTTGAAAAGATGTCTCATCATTGTCATGTTCTTCAATGAAATTATTAATTGTTTCTATGATTTGTTCTCTAACTGATTTTGGAGAATCATATTGTTTAATTTCCAATTAATTTTTGATTTGGCTCTCCATGTACCCTTACTGATCATTATTTTTATTGCCATATGATTTGAAAAGTTGCATTTATTATTTCTGCTTTTCTGCATTTGTATGCCAGGTTTTTATGGGTTAGAATATGGTCAATCATTGTGAATGTGCCATGTACTGCTGAAAAGAAGGTGTATTCTTTTTTCCCCTATTTATTTTTCTCCATATATCTCTGAACTCTAATTTTTCTAAGATTTCATTCACCTCTTTTACCATTTTCTTATTTATTTTTTTATTTCATTTAGCTAAATTTGATAGTGGTAGTTTCAGGTCTCCCAGTAGTATGGATTTACTATTTATTTCCTCCTTCAAATCCACTAGTTTCACCTTTAGAAATTTGCATGCTATACCATGGTGCATACATGTTGATTACTGATATTTCCTCATTGTCTATACTCCCTTTTATCAGGCTGTATTTACCTTCCCTATCTCTTTTAATCAGATCTATTTTTACTTTGGCTTTGTCAGATATCATGATTGCAATCCCTGCCTTCTTTCTGTCAGCTGAGACCCAATAGGGCTTGCTCCAACTTTTGATTCTAACCTTGTGAGTTAGAAACCCACCTGTTTCTTATAGACAACATATGGTGTGTTTCTTATAGACAACATATGGTAGGATTTTGGATTCTAATCCACTCTCCTATTTGTTTTTGTTTTATGAGTGATTTCATACCATTCATGTTCAAAATTATGATTGTCACTTGTGTATTCCCCAGCATTTTGCTATCCTCTCCTAGTTCTGCCTTTTTTTTTTGCTATATCATTTTAAACCAGTGGTTGACTTCTAATCAATCCCCCTAATCTCTTCCCTTGATATGCTTCTCTTTATGGCCCCTCCCTTTTTGTTCCCTTCTTGTTTTTTAGTGTCTATTAAGTTCCCTTCCCCCTCTCTTTCCCTCCCTTTTTGTACTCCCTTCCCCCTAACCCCTATAAATATGCCTTCTCACTTTCCCTGCAGGTTATGATAGAATTCAAGACCACAATGGATCTAGATATCTTTCCTCTTAGAATTGATTTCACTGAAAGTAAGTTTTAAGTATTACCTATTAGCACCCACTTTCTCTCCTTATTATAAGAGTATTCTTCCCATCCACTTCTCATGCCTATCTTAATGTGATAGAGATTATCCTATTTATTTTATTTCTTCAAGTATCTCTTGGTGCCATCCTCTATTCCCCTCTCCCTTTTTCTTTTTTTTATATCATCTTATAGCACTTATTACCTCAATATCTTCCTGTGAATAATTCTTCCAATTTCTCTAATAATATAATTTTTGAAAGTTACAAATAACATTTTCTCCATATACTAATATATATATATGTATATATATACATATATATATATAATATCTATATATAATTTGATCTAATTGTAGCCCTTAAAGAAGAAGATTTGAATGAGGAAAAACAACATTTTTCCCCTTTTACCTCTTTTTGTTATTTACCTTTTCATGTTTCTTTTGATCTTTGTGTTTGCATATCAAACTTTCCACTTAGTCTGTTCTTGTCTTTACAAATATTTGGAAATCTATTTTGTTAAATGCCCATACTTTCCCTTAGAAGTATATAGTCAGTTTTTATGGATAGGTGATCCTTGGTTAAAGACCCAATTCTCTTGCCTTTCTGAATATCATGTTCCAAGTCTTGTGGTCCTTTAATGTGGAAGCTGCCAGGTCTCGTGTGATTCTGATTGGTGCTCCTTGGTATCTGAATTGTCTCTTTTTGACATCTTGTAAAATTTTCTCCTTAGCTTGCGAGCTTTTGAATTTGGCAATTACATTCCTGGGAGTTGTCTTTTGAGGATTTAGTGTAGAGGGTGTTCTATAAACTCTTTCAATGTGTATTTTGCCCCTTTGCTCAAGAACATTAGGGCAGTTTTCTTAGATGACTTCTTGTAGTATGATGTCAAGATTTTTGTTTATTTCTGTCTTTTCAGTTAGACCAATGATTCTCAAATTATCTCCTGTGAACTTTTTTCTTGATCTGTCATCTTGTCAGTGAGATATTTTATATTTTCTTCTATTTTGTCAGTCTTTTGACTTTGCTTTATTACTTCTTGCTGTTTTGCAAGATCATTGTCTTCCAGTTGCCTTATTCTGGTCATTAAGGACTGATTTTTCCTGTATAATCATTTGATTTTCCTTTTCAGTTTGGTCTATTCTGCTTTTCATGGCTTCCAGCTGTTTTTCAAATTGGAAGTTCTTGTCCTTTAAACTGCTATTTTCTCTTTGAATTATTTCCCACTTTTCTTGCCAGAAGGCTTCCATCTTTTTGATAAGCTCCAATTTATATAATTCAAGAGCTTTGGACAATTTCCATTTTTTTGGAATGTTTTGGGTTTATTTGAATTTCCTCCTGTATTTCCTCCTTAGCTTGGGCTTTTCCTCCATATTAATTTTCCAGGGTCAATCCATTATTCCTGTTTTTCTTAGAGGTAGGTTGTTGTTCCTGGGCACAATTTGTCATCACTATGGAAGTTTTTTCTTTCCTTTTTAGTCAGAAATCTGAGTGAGATGGGCAGGCTCTTTGTGTATGGAGCTAAGGAGCAATAATTTTGCCTGAGGCAAGCTCTCGAATCTCCACAGTTTCTGCTGTTTGCTTCCCTTATCTGTGCTATTTTCCCATGAGTGCCCATGGTCTGGACTCTTTATCCTGCTGGGTTTCAAATGTAGCTGCTCTCAGGTGTCGGTCTTTGATGGTCTTGTTTTTGGTGATTTGGGTGGGACCTTTTTCACCCCCTTATAGTGTGGAAATTCCCAAATCCCATGTACCTTCAATGCTGTACCCTACTATAGTGTTCCTTCTTTCTAATGAATTTAGTTTTTTTGGTCTTTTGAGGTAGTCTATATTGGTGGGTGTTGAGTTGAGGAAGAGTCTTGCATCTAGACTGCTGCCATGTTTACCCGGACCTCCTGATAATTTCTTTAAATATCAAACAGTGGAGGTTGTTTTGTTTGTTATGATTTTAATGTGCCCTAAGAGCAATAGGGAACCATTGTGTATATTTGAGCAGGGGAGGGACATGCTCGGGCCTGTCTTTTATGAATATCACTTTGAAAGCTTTATCGATATTGTTTCATTTAAAAAAAGATTCAAGGATTCTATTTGTTTGTATGCTTTATCTCTTCATTTTTATCCCTTAGGGCAATAAGGTCCATTTCTAGTTGCAAGGAAATTGGGGCAGTAATTAGATAAAACAACAACAACAAGAACCAAAATCCTGACTCTTCCTATTTAGCTGTCAGTTACCAAGAGAGAAAGGGTTGCTCTATTTCTATCAATGCTTTGGACAATAACTCTAAAGTATAACAATGATATTGTTTAAAGTAAAAAGTTAAATATACTAGCTCTTTGAGATTATGCACTAAAGCTAATGTCAATTGGAATATTTAAAAAATTTATGGTAGCTAAAAGATATTTGGCAACTGGCCTTATACAACATGATGGATAAGATTCACTAATTATTAAAATAATATAAAGAGAATGGACATCCATTTTGCACTCAGGCCAATTGAAAGTACTGTTGCCAATGCTGCAATATTATATTATAAGACATTCTGCTATCCATTCTTTTTTTATGATACAACTGAAAGATTTTACCAACATATGAATAATTTAAATCTTCCAACATTAGAAAAGATGAGCTATTATGATAGCCTGGACTTCCTTCTGATTCCAGAAGTGGGAAAGGAAATACTCTTTAACTTTTTTTGTGTCATGAGCCACTTTGGCAATCTGGTGAAAGCTTTGGGCCCCTTCTGAGAATAATCCTGTTACATGCATAAAAATATTCAAAAGATGAAAATGGAAAAGAAATACATTGAAATATATTTAACAAAATATCTGAATGAATTCATAGATAGACCTGAGGTGCCTAATAAATGTTTATTAAATATTGAACCTTTTATGAAATGATCTACTAAAATCACAAAGTAGCAAAGCCAGACCATTATCTTATTTTTTCATAAATTCTAGAACTTTAATCCCATAAACTTGGGCTCTTTTTATTATCCCTAACTACCAGTTGGTTGTGATTTCATGTTTTTTCCACTTACATCCTTTGAAAATCTGTAACCTTCAAGGTTCTATTAGCCCTTTGTTGCTTTTGACATATAATAAAGAGAAAATGGACTTGCCTTCATTGAGTATAGTAATTTGGTCAGGTTTCAGGAATTACTTTCTCCAACTACAGATATTTTCCCTCCAAGAGCTTTAGAAAATATATTCTACTTTTTCAGTCTGTGAGGCTGCCCAAGGCAAAAAAAAAAAAACATTTCTGGACTACTGTATTTTAAATACTCTGCCTCCCCTCTGTAGAAACTCCAATTTTCAATGGAGCTCAACCTGAGCAGTTTGCCTGACTAAAAAGCCAGGAGAATACTAGAAGAGTTTCTTATATGGATTGTGTTTGTGATATAATCTCTTCTTGGGCATGAAAATTGCAGGCAGTTACTTCCTATGATTGAAATGCCATTGTGAAAAACTTAGGACTGTAGAGAACTCGGAGCAATTAAAAATATGCTTCCCTTAAAAAGATAAACCTTATTTATGGAAATTCAAATGTAAATTAGAGAAAAATTGAGAAAAGCATAGTTTATATCCTCCACTTCATCTACTTTGTGGAATCCCTTCTCATACACATTTAGTGTTCCAATATAGCTCTATATTACAATTTCTTCCCTTTCTCAATGAGGTTTTGTTGTTAGAATTCATACATTATGGGCTATGAGCAAGTTTCATGTATTATTTCCTGAACTTTGGTATTCAATTTATTTTTTAATTTAATTTAATTTTTTTCTTGTTCTTAAGGAAGAGCCATGGTCTGTAAGATATTTCAATGCATCTCTTCATCTAGGGCACTGCTTGTGATTTGTCTCTCTCTCTGTTTCAGTCTATCATATCACACACACACACACACACACACATAGAAAACAATGCCCCAGGATAGGCCACATTCTATGATATTTTAATACTGCCCACAATGAGTACATATCTGCTGCTTTATGTGATTTCTTTCTATTATAACAATGAAGCTTTTCAAGTTGGATCCCCTGGCACAAATATGAGTTTGCTTTTGCTTCCTTATATGTGTCCATGGAGAATAATATTTGAAGAATTAATAAACTAATAAGGAATGTAAATATTAACATTTTCCACTGTTGATTCATAAAGATTTTCCAAACTTTCCAAATTTCCTGGTTAGTGATTTCTCCTCTCTCAATATTCTTGTACTTTCTTACATATATATATCATAAATCCCCTCATCAGTAAGTAAAATATATTTGTGCATCAAGAGCAAATATTATTTTGTCCTTTTTTTATTACTAAGTTCTGTCATAGTGCCTTTCACAAAACACTGTAAAAATAATAAGCAAAATAAATTGATTCTGGATTATAAACTGATTATAAATGATACTCTGTTTGCTGTGTTTACAAAGCATCATCAGTTTTTATCAGTAAATTGAAGCTTATAAGTGAACTTCTCTTTAGGGCCAGGCATAAGGACACTAAGGAGGCTCTTGTTATATAAAAATAAACTATTTATTGAAAATATAAGGATAAAATAATGTATTACTCTAAGGGATCCTAATTCCACTCAAATAAAATACCCTATTTCCACAAGGAACCACTTCTCTTTCCATAGGCTACACTGATCCTTCCTGATCTGAGTAACCGAAATTTTCACTATTCTACAATAAACTAAACACTATGATCTTTATACTTCTTAACTTTGTCTCCAAGTTATAAAAATAACAAAGACTAGCTGACTGAGCCTCATCAAGAACCACATTAGGACTCTTAAGTCTTAGCAGATTCAGAGTCCAAACCAAAGACCAGATATTTCTTTGGTCTTCTCAGATATAAAAACAACTCATGAAATAGCAATAGATAGTCACTAGTGTTTCCCAAGTTGGAAAAGGAAAATCACTTAGCTCCTTCAGGTTTTTCCCTCCTTTCCTTCGGCCTCAGTCTGTGAGGAGAGAGAGAAAAGATGTCACCTCTTCCTAGCACTCTGAGAAAGGATGTAACTGCCCACTACCTCCCAGAGAGTAATTTCCACAGAAAAACCATTAAACTGTCAACATTTGAAACTGACACTGTCTCAGCTCTGCTTCAAATTCCAATTCTTTCTCAAGCCAACTTCTCTACTTCTTATCTCTAAATTAATATAACAAGACTTTATTTCTAATATCATCTCTATAACTGGTATGCTAACTGATTAATAATAATAAATAATTCATTATTTAATAATATATATACATAATAAATTATTCATTATTATTCACTTTACAGTAAGTACTATCTCATATTCCTGTAGAAATACTTTTTACTGGACATTTTAAAGCAGTTTAGTATAAGTCTATAGGGCAAGTACTACAGAGAAAATGAGTAATATTTAACTGTTGTAAGACAGGAGTCTGTTATATTTGGGGAAAAGAGTGATTCTTTTAACTAAACAGTTCCCCAACACTGTCTTCTTTACTTCATTCCTCTCATCCAAAACATTTAGCTGTATTACCAATGATAATCTTTTTGGTTGTAAAATATAAAACACTGTAATTTTCAAAGAATCAAAGTTGTGTGTGTTCCAAAAGACAATGGATGAATTGCAGCAATGTTTTTTTAAATGACCTGAGCCCAAGAAGGTGCCTAAAGAATATTATCTAAGAAATGTAAGACTGAAAAATCATACACACTGGTTATATAGAATGGGTGAGGGAAAACAAATGGACAGCTAAAATCTCACATCAGTACTTATGAAAAATAAACCTACTTAGAGGAAAATCTATACCAAATTGAGTAGAGGCATCTACTCAAAGATGTAAAGATTGGATTTACTCTTCCCTTGCCTTTTTTTGAATTAATTGACCAAAAATTGAATACCCCTACTTAACACTAGGTGGGGGAGGTCTGCAAGTCATTTATTAATGTGAGTGACAATCACAGTATTATCTTAAAAATTCTCATATATTTAGTCCAACCCTTTAATTTAATTCATTACAATACTGTATCTCTAGGAAACAAAGACAAGAATTACAAAAGAAGAGGTAGTGCAAGTTCTAATATATATTCATTCAAAATCATTGTAGAGGCACTTTAAAATAATTCCACAGGGATTGAGGAGCAGATCAATCCTGTGAACAAATACATAACTAAAGGACTTTAGGTAAGCATTTTTTCCATCATTAAAAAGATGGTTTATTGAAGTAGTGGGATAATCTTAATACTTTACTTATTTTATCTTTAGAACCAAGGATCTAAGTTTCTTTTCTTGCTGCTTCCTTGTGTGATGTATGTGCTGGTTCATTTTATTAAAGTGAGCCTGGAACAAACTTTTAAGAACCTGTTTTAGTCTGGGAAGTGAAAATCTACATATCTTTCAAGGATGATAATATGAATGGGCCATCCAGGCATTGTAGTTATACTTTTAATAAAAGTTACTCTGTTCTTTGGTAAACAATGAGTTATTTTCTGATTTCAATAAGGAAAAAAGGTCTTCCATTTTGCCAGCAGACAGTTTTAATACTGCTGAAGGCAACATCAAAGTGGGGTAGAAATGAGATTTACAGCTGAGTTTGAATCACAATCTGCTGGAAGGAAACAAGCTTTTCATCTAAGCAGATTTACTGTTTTTCTTATGCATAGATCTCAGAAAATCTACAAAAGAGTAGTAGCCAAATGGCCAAGTTCAGAAATCTAGTACTTTGGAATTCTTAGGAATATAGTAAACCCAATTTCAATAAACTTAAAGAAGTGATTTCTTCTTTAGTTTTTACTTTCTTCATTTTATATGGAATTAGGCTTATCCAAATGAATCCTTTTCCCAAATTTTGAGCTCTATGTGCAAATGTTTAATACAAAGTAACCATCTCTTTCTTTCTACTACAGAGCTTAGAATTTAGGTTAAAAAAATCTGGGTTCAAATTCAGAGACATTTTTTACTACTACATATTTACTGTGGGACTTTAGATAAGTTATATAATCTCACAAGGCTCATATTCTTAATATGAAAAATAAGCCTTCAAGTTTCCTGTGAACCCTAAATCCTATGATCTTTTAAATGCATTTGGGAAAAAGCATGAACTGATGATGCTAAAAAGGGGCCAAATCCATCATTTTATAAATTAGGAAACCAAGACACAGAGAGATGAAATCATTTGCACAAGGTCACATAACTATTTGAAGATTCTTTGGTTGTGAATTCAGATAGACAGCTTCCTTACTTCTAGTTGATGCTACCTTGGAAAAAGTTCTTTCTGTTTTTGACATATAAAACATTCTATCCCTTTGGATCTCTTCCAAGAAATATTGATTTATACTGACCTATTTCTAACTTTAGGATTCTTTCCCTTCCACTTAAAACAAGAGTAATGCTTCTTTCCTCAGTTTCAAACAGGCTTTTCAGAGTCTAGAAGGCCACCTTCTTAGAAGCTCTGTTGATTGTCTTAAGGCAATGGAAACATTTTATATATATTTAGGAAAACAACCTCAAAACAGGAAATATCTAAAAGCAAGTTACATATGTAATATAAAAATATATCTGCATACATATGTATATTTGTTTTGGATTTTAACGTACTATTTCATTTCCTAAAGCCTGACCTTAGAAGTTCTAATCTTCCCTATAATGATGTATATGAACCAGAAACTGAGAATCTCTATGATCATTAGCATGTTAGTCATCTCAGTTTTACCTTAATCACAACAGTGGAGGTAGATGCAATCTTAAATTGCATTTCCCATTAAATAGTGAATAGGCATACTCCAAAAACATATAGCAATTAAGCACATGACCTATCTCATCATACTCTATTACTCACTTTAGATCATTCATTTCCTAATACATAAAGCTGAAATTATAATTATTTCCCTAGGATTTTATTCTTCTAGCCAATTCACTGATATCTCCAGTGAACATTCCTGTTTCTCATTCAATAGCTTCACTGATAAGTGTGATAAGAGATAAGTTTAGGAACATTGTGGAAAAATTAGATAATTATTATAACTGATCAGAATTTTTTTAATATTTAAGTGACTCCATAAAAGTGGAGTTGTAGAAGTAGCACTAGATTTTTCAGTCATAAAACTTGTATTAAAATTCATACTCTGCCTCTTATTAACAATGTGACCTTGAGAAGAGAATTTTACCTACCAGGACTTCATCTAATTTTTGAATAAAATGAAACTATTAGACTAGATATCTAAAGTACCTCATAACTTTGAATTTATGATCATGTAGTCTTATCTTTGGGAAAAAAATAGAAAACATTATCTTTCAAATGGAATTTCTCATAGTCACAGCACTGATTACTTCACACCAAAATAACCTATGTTGATGGAGATTATAATGGAAAGAGCTAAACAATTAACTATGATTTAAAAAAAATAAATAGATTAAATAAACAAATAAATAAATAAGATAGTTTGTTTACTTTTTCAGCCTTAGAATCAAATCACAGAATTTCAAAGCTGAAAGGATCCTCTATGAATATCTACTCCAATCTATAACAAAAAGAATCCCTCACTATAACATATATGAGTAGTGATTATCCATCCAACTTCATAAGGGAGAGCACACTGCATCCTAAGATAGCTCATCTCACATATGATCAGCTCTATTTTTAGGAAGTTTTTTTTTCCCTTGACAATAAGACTAAATTTGCTTTTTTTGCAATTTATACTTATTGTTTGTTCCTGACCTCTGGAGGCCAAATCAAACTGTCCTTCTGGAATGATTAGGGATGCAAAATAGAAGATGAGCATTGTATTTATTTTGTAATTGAAGCATAATCTACAAATCAAGATTCTTTAACATTAAGTATAAATTTTGTTGCAAGTCAATCAATAAACATTTATTAAGTACCTACCATGTGCTAGGAACTCTGCTAAGGACTTTAACAACCCCAAAGCAAATATATTTCCTGGAAAGAAGGAAATGGTAAACCACTCCAGTATCTTTGCCAAGTAAAACTCAAAACTGTAAATGGAGTCATAGTCACACATGACTAAAAATGACTAAACAAATGTGCTTCAGAATCCGCTATGAAATCTGCATATATGTAAAAGCACCAATTTTTTAGCATCTGTGCCTTAGACTTCTATAATCTGAATGTTTTTATCATTCATCTCTGTCTAGGGTTTAGCTATATATTTATTCCTTTTTAATTGAACCATCATTAATTTAAAAGCAAATGTACGTTTTCATCATTTAATATTCTTCGAGGGGTGTTAATCTCGTGAGAACAGAGGGAACTAAAATAATCTACCAAAAAGTATAAGATGAAGCCATTTAAAACTTTCAGCCATTTCAGTCTTCTAAAACATTTCTTACTTCAGTTCATTTTTCATTTTACTCATGAAGAAACTGAGGTAAACAAGATTCCCCAGGGTCATACAGCTTGTAAGAGCCTGAACTAGTGAAGATTTGTCTTTCTGATTCCAAGGTCAGTGTGTCACCTAGCTGACCATTTAGCAATTTTTGTTTGTTCAGTGACCAAGGAACATTTAATTTTATCAAAGAAAAGTGTTTTTAAGACTTTATAAAATATCACTGCTTAATTCCTTATAAAACCACTAACATTATATATGATTCAGTCCTGTGATTATGTCATCTGAAATAAGGAAGAAATGGTAAATTTCCCCTTTACGTAAAAGATAATTGTTTTAAAAATGCAATTAATATGATTGTCAGATATTATGTGTAGCATTCTTTTCTTCTACCTGTCCCCCCATTCTCTGTCAAGGGATGACATTTATGTTTAATTATTTTTTAAATCTGGAATCATTTAAATGGACCTTTTCATTTATATTTTAAAGTCATTGTTCTTGGTTGGATTTGTATATTTCACTCTATTAGTTCACATAATTTTTCCATGTTTACACAAATTCCTAATGTTCAGTTTTTCTTCTGGAATTATTAAAGTTCATCATATTCCTTGAATAGTTTATTTAGATTTCCCTAATAATTTATGTCAACTATGACTTTTTTAACCCTCAACTGTGAACATCTCAACCTATTCTGGATTTTCTTTTGTCTTTGCAATACGCCTCTTAGCAGTTGCAACACTCGCTTAATGGGTATAGAATATTTAGCCATTTTCTTGCATAATTTCAAATCATTGTGGTAAGTCAGATATACACATATATGTATAAAAGATTATATGATATATGTGCATATTTAAATTAAAAGTGTAAGAGATATCTCAAACCTAATAACCAGTTACCATTTCCTTCAAACCCATCCCTTTTCTGAACTTCACTATTGCTATCAAAGCTATCACTATCTTCCCAGTCTTCCCAGGATTATTACCTCTGTATTATCCTTGACATCATTCTAGTTCATTTAATTTATACAATAGTTGCTATATCTTGTTATTTGATCTTTTACAACATGTCTTTCTTTAACTTGCCCATTTTTTTCCATTAAACACAGTCACCACTTCATGTCCTAGATGATCTCACCTAGATGATCACCCATTTTGTCTCCCTGACCTAAGTATCTCTCTATTTCAGTCCATAAAACACACTACTCCCAAAGTAATTTTCTTTAAGACCAGATCTAACTATGTAATGCCCTTTTCAATCAACTCCAGTGTTTTTCTGTTGCTTCTAGAGTAGAATATAAACATAACTATTTCAATCTTACTGACCATTACAAATTGACCTTTAACTATCAAGACTCACTGGAAATTACTCTCCCATCAATCAACCTATTCATATCTGTAGTAGGATTGAATTCTAAATCTAGTTTGATCCATTCTCTAATAATAGGTAGTTAAAGAAATTTAACCATTGAAATTCCCCTACTCTATACAATGATTTATATAGAACTTCAGTTATGAAAGTTGGTATATTAGAGAAAGGAGTAAGAGAAATGATACAAGAACAAATAAATGCTGGTACATGAATCAAAGTATCTGCTGAGGAAAAAAAAAATTTAAACAACAAATGATTTTGGCAGTTAGATACATTTCCTTTGTATTTTAAACATCTAATACCAAGTTTTCCTCCTCTTCCCCTGACAGACACCAGAAAAGAATTGTATATTTCCTAAGTAACATTCAATATATTAGTAATAAATACATAAATATAAGTGTTCATAGTAGATTATATGTAATGTTATATGTATTTAAATTCTTATTCATATTAAATGTCAGAACAAGAATAGAAAATATAATGCAAGAGAAAAAATCATCAGTATCACAAAGATTCTGTGAATTCTTTGCATCTCAAGAAGAATTTTATGAATTTGTAAAAATGGAGACTTGAATCCAGGACTCCAATCCCAAGAAGTCCTTCCTCACTTCCCAGAATGCCTTGTAATCTCACTGAAACCTCACCTGAGCTGAGAGAGAGGTGGGGTATTTAACCTGGTTGTAAAAGCAACTGCGGTCTCTTTCTTACTTCTGCTTTGGAGCAGACGCAGATGCTCTTTTGTGATGTAGGTGAAGTTGTCTAGGCCTTTCTGGGCCTAGACATGTGCCCTCTTATTATGTATTTTCACCTTTAATAAACCTCTAAAATATATACTTCTAGAGAGAAACTAATTTCTACCTGACTAAGTTTCCCCCAATTTTTAATCTTTACAGTTTGGCGTAACCATTTTGGGAAAATGGAATATCTCAATCTTCTGATTCTTTTCTTTACTGATCTTTAGTTCAACCTTTAATAGCTACTGCCTAGAAATTTTTTTAAACTATGTTTCTCCAAGATGCTTTTTTAGAAAACCATCTTGATCAGCTTCTGCTGACAGCCATCTGCTTCTGACTTTCTTGATTCAATATCAATCACCTGGTCACAGCCCTTCCGGCCGGCTACTATTGCCTGTAATCTGGATTTTTTTTTAATTTTTTTCTCTCCTTTTTTATATTTCAAACACATGTCACCAGCATTAAGATTTTCTTTAACTTTTTGATTTTGCAGTACTTTAAGTTTAAAATACCTTTGTTAATGCATGCCCCAAAAGCTTGGGACTATAAAAATGATGCCACTAATTGTTTAAAATAAATTATGGGACTTTGCTTAATGATTCTGTTTGATTCCAGGACAAGATATACACAAAAGAGCCATTGCACAGTGCCATAGAAGCACAAAGCTAAACTGCATAGTGCCAATCGAGCACAAGGTCAAAGAGACCAACCAATCCTGGTGGGATTGATGTAATTTTGAGCCTAGACAAAGAGAACTTGAATGTGTTTGGGGTTTGAGGTTGAGGCTGTTTAACATGTGTTAAAGGCAGGTCTTCCTTGTTCCACATTCTACCAAGTATCTCAACCTTGGCTCCTATAATCTGGTCCCTTTTCTGTCTTTCATAGTGTGATACCTTTCTATAGTCCTGGCTATTGACTGGGTAAATGCATCATTGCTTAGATCATTTAATTGGGCCCTGATTCAAGGACCTGTTATAGATTTGTTTTTCCTTTACTTAGAATTTTTACACATAAGACTTTGATAGTCTATATTTTCATCCAGAAATTTTCCTTTTTATTTGGATTTTTCTGATATCTTTTTAATTTCTCTTGCCAATTGATTCATTTAGCTCATACCTCAGCCATGCATCCCTAAGTGATCCTATATTTTTCAGTCACCCACAACATGGGGAAATGTAAAAAAATATCATTATTTAAATTGCAAAGTTTAAATTCCTTTTGAGAAGTATTTTAGGCAAAGAAAGATGCTACCTCTCCAAATCCAGAAACTGAACTGTTGGAGAAGACACCATGAAGAAGCCTCCAGACCACAAGCTGCACAAAAATGAACTTTGGGTGTAGTTGATTGAACATTTATTTGTATGTATACTTTCATGCCAAAGGGGACTTCACCCTAATTGGCTTTTTGTCAATGTGTCCAGAAATTATTGGTTTTGTTCTTTTTTTCTCTTATCCTCACATTATTGTAATCTTTAAGTTGATTATTTTTTCATGATCCTTTCGGGGAAAATATTTATTTTTTCCAAAATGATCATATGGCGAATGTAAAAATGGAGACTTGAATCCAGGACTCCAATCCCCAGAAGTCCTTGCTCACTTCCTAGTATGCCTTATAATCTCACTGAAACCTCACCTGGTCTGAGAGTGAGATGGGGTATTTAACCTGGTTGTAAAGGCAACTGCAGTCTCTTTCCTACTTCCACTTCAGAGCAGACACGTATCTTTTGTGATGTAGGTGAGGTTGTTTAGGCATCTCTGGGCCTAGACACGTGCCCTCTTATTCTGTATTTTCACCTTTAATAAACCTCTAAAAATATATACTTCTAGAGAGAAACTAATTTATACCTGCCTCAGTTTCCCCCAATTTTTAATCTTTACAAATTGCACTAAAGGCAAGTAGTGCAGTTCTGTGCCTGTAGTAAGTAGTTAATAAATGATTGAATGTAATTTATGGAACATTTGATAATACAAACATGATGGTTTTCTTCTTTTTCTGGAAGAAAAGCAAAATTCTTTTCGATTGAAAGGCATTCAAAAACTCAGAGATAGAGAGATGGACGTAGTTTCATATTCCATAGACTAAAGAAACTTTTGCTATTGTAGAAAAAATGTTTTATTTTTTTCATTATTATCTTGACATAGCTAAGACTTTTCTAAATCATTTTACAGCTATAAAAACCTAAAGAACTATCAAGTAAGATATGAAAGGAAAATTGTAATGAAATATTCATTTAGATTTCCTTTCCTTTCCCTGAACCCAAGTGTGAATTTCATCTTAAAAGTGAGCTGGGCACTTTGTACATGCATTTTCAAGGCTCACTAGGGAACTATTTAGCACACTGGAGTAGTAGTTGACTACATGTTTTCCCTAGTGATATGAAAAAGTGAATACATTTCTCAAAGTACCTAGTTCCCTCCAGGGGATAATTTGCCTAAGGACAATCTGTCTGAATAAATGACTTTTCTTCTCCTTGAATTAGCTTAGCCTTTAAAGTAAATACACATTTTTTGTTGTTGCTCTCTTAACTAGAGGAAGAAAGCATGGGAAATGAATTTATAACTCATTTTCTGAGTTCTTGATACCAAAATTTGTCCTAATCATACATATTTAGGATGCTTGAAATGAAGATTTTAATGGAAATAGGGGAACTGAATGTTTGGATGACCTTTGAAGATTTAAGGTTATTAAGCAAAGATATATGATATTGATATTCTCCCCAAACATTAAAATAAATTAGAGTTTTTAAATGGATCAGACTTATTATCATTAGGTGGCTCATTGACACACCCCAAACACTGTCTAACAAAATTATGGATTGACATACAATTTTTAGAAAAGTCAGCAATAAAAGATCTTTTAAGAGATAGTTTCAGTTTGAAGACAATTTGCACAATTTATAAACTAGATATGATTGGTTACACAAAGTACTTCCTAGCTGACAGAACTAACTTGAAAACCTTTAAAATTATATAGAAATTATATCAGACAAAATAATTTTATTTTTTAAAATTAATATGTAATATTTTTTTAGTGATGATAGCAAGTTACATTTGAAGAAATGCTAAATTTTTAATCAGAAAGACCTGGGTCCAAATCCTTACTCTGATAACTATAAACTGTATGATACTGGGCAATTAATTTAATTTCTTCATGCCTCAGATATCTGATGACACTGTTCAGATCAATGGAGTACTGCAAATAGGACTTATATGAAAAAGCAAAGTAAAACAAAAAGTATGCATTTTTGCATGTTTCTTTTATTCTATCAAGAAGATTTTATCATTTTATTGACCATAGTCATAATGATTAAAATATAGTATGTGAGCAACAGTAATCTGTCTTTTTCAAAGACCGTAATCTGTCTTTTTCAAATCATTGCTACATGAACAAGAAGAAAGTACTCTTTTCTTTTTTTGTATTAGGCTCACAATATTTTTATGAACTATATCATTTTATATTAAAAGACTAAAATAAAATTTTTTATTTCTTAGCTAATATATAAAGACAAGGCCTTAGCTAATGAAGGAGGCTACCAATTATACAGAAAACTATTTTGTGAAGTACAGTGTTTTTAACATTTAAAGCTGTAACTGAGTTCATATGACTTTGGCAAGTTAAACATTAGACTAGAAGATTAAGTCAGCCGAATTTACTGGGCATGTTCATAATACTGTAAAAGCAATGCATATAGCACAGCTGTATTAACAAGCCCTAGTGAACGGGGTGAACAAAATATTATGGCCAACTGATTATATTTGCATAAAGGACAGAAAAACAATTCAGATTGAAATAAGCATCAAAAATAGACAGTTATGTATGTATATATATACACACTTATGGGTATAAACATACACACAGAAAGATTCATCATTATTGTACACAAAGAAAAAATAAGAAATATTGGTCAATTACTATTTATTTGTCCTCTAATTTAGAAACTATTAATGGATTAGCATTTGTTTAATGAGTTTGAAGCATATTTGCTTTCATTTTAGCATTTGGGGAAAACATAAATGCAGTTCTTCCCAACTATAAGTTCCATGGGTTATTTTTTTTAAGTTTCATGAGATATTTAGTGGTTTCTGGGGATTTCCATCCTCTGATAGAATTTGAATAAAGCATATTATAAATATAAGCATTTGCCTATTTTAATAAAATTGACAGAGATAAGCAGCCATATCCAGAACTTTTGCAGGACAGGAACTCCTTTGCTATCGAAAGGCTCAAATTAGGAGCCAGAATTTGCAGTGGTCTATGTGAACTTTTATTGCAGCTGAGGAGAGATTGGTGTAAGGCAGCGTGTCCAAAAAAGGGCTTACTATAGGATACTCATTATTTACTGAGGGTATAGGCTAAGTAACCACCTATTTATTCAATCATACAATTATTTACTTATGAAACAGACTTATACCAAGTCACCAACATGCATGGTCTTTTATAGATTTGAAAGCCACAAAGAAAAATGTCATTACAACTGCCTTCATGGAGTTTGTAATTTATTGCTCAGTCAACATACCATTTTTGGTCATATACTGTATTCTACCTTCTGTGTTAGTTGGAGATACAAATATAAAAATGAAATGATTCCTGTTTCCAAAATGTTTATATGCTTCTAGGGGAATACATGTTCTGTTCAGTCATTTCAGTTGTATTCAATTCTTTGTGTTCCCATTTGAGTTTTCTTGATGCATTTACTGGAGTTGTTTGCTATTTCCTTCTCCAACTCATTTTACAAATGAGGATACTGAGGCAAACATGCTTAAATACCTTGCCCACAGTCACACAGCTAGTAAGTGTCGAGGCTGGAATTGAACTTCAGGGTGATGAGTCTTCATTACTCAAGATCTGGTAGTATATCAACTCTGCCACCTAGTAGTAATATTTAAATACAGAACATATAAAAAACATACAATGATTTGGAGTGAAAAAACTAATAACAAGAGGAGTATGGAAATGGTTCTAGAAGAAGGTGAAATGATACTTGAAGAGAGGTATAGGCTTTAAGAGAGAAAAGAGACATTCTGAATATTGGAGAAAGTTTATACAAAGGCAAATAGGTGGAAGATGGAATATTTTATTTATGGCATAGCAATAATAATTTTATGTACTCAAAATTATTGATTTTACATTTTGTGATTTTTTTCTAAGTCTTGCTTGGTTTTAAAATCTTTCCTCTCCCAAAGGTCTGAAATGTATACTATTCTGTGCTCACATAACTTAATTATAATTTCCTTCTTTATGTTCATGTCATTCACCTGTTCTAAGTTTATCTTGGTGTAGGGTGTGAGGTGTTGATCCAAACTTAATCACTCCCACACTGTCTCCCAATTTACCCAGAAGTTTTTATCAAATAGTGGATATTTTACCCAAAAGCTGGGAACTTTGGGCTTGTCATAGACTGTCTTGCTGAGGTAATTTACCCCAATATTCCACTCATCCTCCTTTCTTTATTTTTCCTTTTTTTAATTTTAAAAATTTTATTTGGTCAATTTCAAACATTATTCCTTGTTTACAAAAATCATATTCTATTCCTCCCTACCCTCTCCCTGCCCTCCCCATTGCCAAACCGTATGATTCCACTGGGTTTTACCCCTGATCCTCCTTTCTGTCTCTTAGCCAGTACCATATTGTTTTGATGACCACTTCTTTATAGTATAGTTTGAGATCTGGTACTGCAAGGCCACCTTCCTTTGCATTTTTATCCATTATTTCCCCTGGATATCCTTGATCTTTTGTTCTTCCAAATGAGCTTTATGTTTTTTTTATCTAATTCAGTAAAAAAAATTTTAATTGTTCAATAGATATGGCACTAAATAAGTAAGTTTGGGAAGGATGGTCAATTTTATTATGTTCTATCATCCTACCAATGAGCAGTTAATGTTTATGCAATTGTTTAGATCAAGTTTTAATTGTGTAGAAAGTGTTTTGTAGTTATGTTCATAGAGTGCTTGTGTTTGTCTCAGCAGATAGATTCCTAAGTATTTTGTATTGTCTAGGGTGATTTTAAAAGCAATTTCTCTTTCTAACTCCTGCTGCCTGGATGTGTTGGAAATATATAGAAATGCTGATGATTTATGTGGGTTTATTTTGTATCCTGCAACTTTGCTAAAGTTGTTGATTATTGCCACTAGCTTTTTAGTGGATGCTATAGGATTCTATAAGTAGATCATCATATTATCCTCAAAGAGTGATAGCTTGGTCTCCTCATTGCCAATTTTAATACCTTCCATTTCTTTTTCTTCTTTAATTGCTACTGCTAGTGTTTCTAGTGAAATGTTAAATAATAGAGGTAATAATGGGCATCCTTGTTTCACTACTGATTTATTGGGAAGGACTCTCATTTATCCTCATTGCAGATGATGCTTGCTTATGGTTTTAGATATATACTATTTATAATTTTTAGGAATGACCCTTCTATTCCTATACTTTTTATTGTTTTTATAGGAATGAGTGTTGTATTTTGTCAAAGGCCTTTTCTGCATCTATTGAGATAATCATGTGATTTTTGTGGGTTTTCTTGTTGATATGGTTAATTATGTGGATGGTTTTCCTAATATTGAACCATCCTTGTATTCTTGGTATAAATCTCACCTGATCATATTGAATAACCCTCTTGATCACTTGCTGGAGTATTTCTGCTAGCATCATATTTAAGATTTTTGCATCTATGTTCATTAAGGAGATTGGTCTATAGTATTCTTTATCTGTTTTTGACCTGCCTGGCCTTGGAATAAGTACCATATTTGTGCCATAAAAGGAATTTGGTAGAACTCATTCTTTGCTCATTATGTCAAATAGTTTGTATAGTATTGGGATTAGTTGTTCTTTGAATGTTTGATAAAATTCACTTGGAAATCTATCAGGCACTGGAGATTTTTTTCTTAGAGATTTCTTTGATGACTTGTTTAATTTCTTTTTCTGACATGGAATTATTTAAGAATTCTATTTCTTCTTATGTTAATCTAGGTAATTTATATTATTTTAAATATTCATCCATATCACCTAGAATGGCATATTTATTGCTATATAATTGAGCAAAATAGTTTTTAATGATTGCCTTAATTTCCTCTTCATTGGAGGTGAAGTCTCTTTTTTCTTTTTTGATACTGTTAATTGGGTTTTCTTATTTCCATTTTTTATTAGATTGACCAGTACTTTGTATATTTTAATTGTTTTATCAAAGCATCAGCTTCTAGTCTTATTTGTTAATTTAATAGTTCTTTGACTTTCAATTTTATTAATTTCTCCTTTGATTTTTAGGACCTCTAATTTAATCTTCACCTAAGAATTTTTAATTTGTCCACTTTCTAGTTTTTTTTTTATTTTTGAGTGCCCAATTCTTTAACCTCTGCCTTCCCTAATTTTTTTAATATATCAACTCAAGGATATAAATTTCCCCCTGAGTACTACATTGGCTGCATCCCATAGATTTTGAAGGGGTGCCTCATTATTATCATTCTCTTCAATGAAATTATTAATTGTTTCTATGATTTGTTTTTTAACTAACTGATTTTGGAGATTCATACTATTTAATTTCCAATTCATTTTTGATTTGCCTCTCTTTATACCCATACTAATCATTATTTTTATTGCATTATGATCTGAAAAGGTTACATTTATTTTTTCTGCTCTTTTTCACTTGTTTGCTCTAGTACATGTTCAGTCTTTGTGAATGTACCATCTGCTGCTGAGAAGAAGGTGCATTCCTTTTTGTCCCTATTCATTTTTCTCCACATATTTATTAATTCTAATTTTTCTAAGATTTCATTCACATCTCTTACCTCTTTCTTATTTAATTTTTGGTTTGCTTTGTCTCAATCTGATAGAGGAAGGTTCAGGTCTCCTACTAGTATAGTTTTACTATCTGTTTTGTCTTTGAGCTCCACCAGTTACTCCTTTAGAAATCAGGATGCTATACCATTTGGTTCATATATGTTGTGTATGGATATTTCCTCATTGTCTATACTGCCTTTTATCAGGATGTAATTACCTTCTCTATGTCTTTTAATCAGATCTATTTTTACTTTGACTTTTTCAGATACCATGATTGCAACTCTTCTCTTCTTTTTCTAATTTGAAGCCCAATAGATTTTGATCCAGCCTTTGTCCCTCATCCTGTGTGTGTCTACCTGCCTCATGTTTGTTTCTTGTGGACAATATTTGGTAGATTTTTGCTTTCTATTCCATTCTGCTATTTGATTCTGTTTTATGGGTAAATTTATCCCATTCACATTCAAAGTTATGATTACCACCTGTGTATTCCCTAACATTTTGATCCTCTCCTGTTTCTGTCCTTTCTTCTTTAGCTTTTTCCTTCTGCACCAGTGTTTTGCTTTTAATCAGCCCTCCTTATCTCAACCCTTTTTTTAAATTTCCCTTTCTGTACCCTCCCTTTTTGTTCCTTTCTTATTATTTTATGATCTATAAAATCCCCTCCCTCTTCTCTTTCCCTTCCTTTTTGTACTCCCCACCCCACTCTCCCCCCACCCCTTGGTTTTTCCTTTCTCAATTTCCCTCTAAGGTAACAAAGAACTTGATACTGCAGTGGATCTCTATGCTCTTACCTATCAGGACTGATTCCACTGAGATTAAGGTTTCAGTGTTACCTATTAACACTTTCTTGCCCATCTTCTTATATTACTATTATTTCCTGTCCCTTTCCATGCACCTCTTTGTATGGTATAAATTATCCTGTTTTTCTTATCTCTTCAAATTTATCTTGGTGTCATCTTTTATTCCCCCCTTTTCTTTTTTTGCATGTCATCGTAGACAACTTAATACCCCAACCTTTACCTATGAATAATTCTTCTAATTACCATAATAGTGAATAGAATTTTTGAGACTTACAAATGACATTTTTCTATATTGGATTATAAACAATTTGATCTTATTGAAGCCCTTAAAGGAGAAAATTAAAAATAAATTATTCTTTCCCCTCTGTTTCTTATTTACCTTTTCATGTTTCTCTTGATTTGGATATCAAACTTCCCACTTATTTATGTTCTTTTCTTTTCAGGGACCTGGAAATTTTCTATTTTGTCTAATGCTCATACTTTTCCCTGGAAGCATATAGTCAGTTTTGATGGGTAGTTGATCCTTGGTTATAGAAAGAATTATCTTGCCTTTCTGAATATCATATTCCAAGCCTTACAGTCCTTTAGTGTGGAAGCTGCCAGATCTTGTGTAATCCTGATTGGTGCTCCTGGATATCTGAATTGTCTCTTTCTGGCTTCTATTAAAATTTTATCCTTATGTTGGAAGCTATTGAATTAAAAAATTACATTCCTTGGGGTTATCTTCTGAGGATTTAATGTAGAGTGTGATCTATGGGATCTTTTAATGTTTATTTTGCCCTCTTGTTCAATAGAATCAGGGTAGTTTTTTGAGGTAATTTCTTGTAGCATGTTGTCAATGTTTCTGTTTATTTTGTCTTTTCAGGTAGACCATTGAATCTTAAATTCTCTCCTGTAGACCAGTTTTCATGATCAGTCATTCTGTCAGTGGGATATTTCATGGTTCCTTCTATTTTGTTTATCTTTTGTCTTTGATTTATTGATTCTTGCTGTTTTTTGAGATCATTGGCTTCTAATTGCCCAATTCTGGTCTTAGAAGACTGGTTTTTTTCTATAATCTTTTGATTTTCCTTTTTGTTTTGGTCTGTCCTGCTTTTCATGGCTTCCAGCTGTTTAATTTTGGTCACCAATTTGCTTATCATTTCATTTGACATCTGGACTTCTTTCTGATTGAGATTTTCTGTCTTTTAAACTGTTATTTTCTCTTTGAACTATTTCCTACTTTTCTTGCCAAATCTCTTCCATCTTTCTCATAATCTCAAATTTAAACTCTTCAAGGGCTTGTGACCAATTTCCATTTTGGGGGGGGAAGTTTTGGATGTAATTACTTGTTTGTTGTCCTCTGCTGTTTCCTCTGTAGTCTGGATGTTTTTTCTCCATAGAAATTATCTAGGGTCAGCTCCTTTCTCTGGATCTTTTTGATGGTTGAAGGTTGTACTTTTAGGCATTGCTGGCCATTAATATGCTGGTTTTTCTTTCCCTTCCCTGTCAAAAATCTGAGTGAGGAGGTCAGGATCTCTGTGTGTGGAGCTACAGAGCATGGGTTTTGCCTGAGGCTACTTTCCATGTCTGCATTTTCTACTGTGTGCCATCCCTCTCTGCTCTATCTCTGTGCCCAATACTATTCAGCCTCCTGAGATCTCAAGTCTAGCTGATTTCAGGTGTAATTCCCTTGTGTTCTTGGTCAGTTGCGAAAGCCCTGGAGACTACCCCTCACTCCCTCTGATTCTGGTGCACTGTCTCTGTCTATGGCACCATAGGTGGGATGGGGAAGGGCTGATTAGCTCACATTTTCATGGGAGCTATTTTACTCTGTTATAGAATGGAAATGCCCAAATCCCACATACCTCAATGCTGCACCCTTTGTGGAGTCCCTTTGTTCATCTGAACTTGTTTGTTTTTGTTTTTGTTTTTTTACCTTTTGAGGTAGTCTATATTGTGTACCAAGAGTTATAGTGACAGCCTAAACTTCTCCAAGAGCTAGCTGAATAAATGTGCTAACTGTTGAAGGAGGAGGTTTCCAACAGTCAGTCTGGAGCTGGAGATGAAGACTGAAGCTGTGGATCTGAGACTCCCCTGAACAAACCATCTATCAAGCAGACTGCCTGTGTAGATCAACTAGAAAAAATTAAGAGGAAATCTCCAGTCATCCTAGTGGATAGATTGACCAGGCAAGAGAATCTCTACCTTGCCTGGATCATCTGAGGACACCACAACTTGGATTCCTGCTACCTGACCCAAGAAAGGACTCTAAGTGAGAATCTGGGCTCTCTGTTAGAACTTATCCTTAGTAATCCTTAGTTATCTTTAGTGTACTTTTGTTTAGAAAAGGACTAAGCTTAGAAAATAATTATTGTGGGTGGAATATCTTGGGGTAAATAGTGAGATGAAAACCTTTCCCTTATTCTTTTCCCATCACTCCCTTCTGTGTTAATTAACTCATTTACTTAAATGTGATTTTCTCCCTTTTGAATAATCCGTCCCCCCTTTTCCTAAATATCCCTATAACAATTGGTTGGTGGTGAGGAGAGGAATAATCCTGCTTATACACTGTAGCCATCTTAACCCTGAAGTCTAGCAATTTTTCTTAATGTAAATCTAACCACTTCAACTCAGACTCAAAGAGGATAACTGACAATCAATCATTTATTATTTATTAGTCAGACACCGCATATACATTCACTATATTAGAAACAGGGAAAACAAAGGCAAAATTGAAATAATTCCTAATTTAAAGATTCCATTCTTCTTCATAATCTGTTATGCCTAAATCCAAGTCAGAAAACCTGAGAAGAACATGGCTTCTTAGTTGGTATTCATAGGCATGTCCATTTTACTCTTATTTCAGAACAAATTGTTTTTGAGAGAGTGAGAGAGTGAGTGTGTGTGTGTGTGTGTGTGAGAGAGAGAGAGAGAGAGAGAGAGAGAGAGAGAGAGAGAGAAAGAGAGAGAGAGAGAGAGAGAGAGAGAGACAGAGAGAGAGAGAGAGAGAGAGAGAGAGAGAGAGAGAGAGAGAGAGAGAGAGAGAGAGAGAGAGGAAGCCAGCTGAGAATTTCTCAAGACAAAGCAGTGTGACTGGATTATTTAGTGACTTGAACATCAGTGTTTGTGTTCCCTTTTCTCTTTTGTGTCCCTGACGAAGTTAGGTGATTCAGTGGATAGAATGTAAGGCCTATAGTCAGGAAGACTCATCTTCCTGAGTTCAAATCTGGAATTGGACACTTATTAACTTCTTGACCATGTTCCAATCACTTAACTCTGTTGCCTCAGTTTCCTCAAGTAACTTTGCCAAGAAAGACTTAATTGAGTCATGTAAAGTCAGAAAGGAATGGAAAATGATTGAACAACAACAAAGAAGTATAATTTATTTGGGTGATGGGTTTTGAGTTGTTTTTGTTCTTGAAAAGAGAATGATTTATTAATATATCACATCAGGAACAATTATATTCTTGGCAGTGCCTTCTGAACCCATCCTTATTATCTTGAGGATGGCAGACTGAGACTGTGGGACCCAGGAAGCTGAAAAATGTAGAATTTGTCATTTATATTCATCATTTTCTGACTCCCCCCCCATTTTCCTTCCATCTCTTATTTCAGCATAATGCCATGGTTTAATTTTATTTTGAATCTCCCTTATTTATAAAATCATACAAGTTTAATGCATAAATGTGAATTGTGCCCCTAAATTTACTTGATTCTCCTCTGACCACTGACTCCTCAATTACACTGATAAAGCAACCAAAAATATCACCATATCTAATTTATGCCATCCAGAACTCTGTATTTTCTTATGATATATTTCTTAACATTGGCCAAGGTTTATTTGTGAGCTATTCATATGTCCTATTTAAAATATGCCTAATTCTATATCTACCCAATTTATTATTGCTGAGTACATGCTTAAATATTCATGACTGTCATTTTTGAGAAACCATGTTGAAAATGTATATTCATAGTAGACATCATAAAGCTTTAAAGTTAAGAGCTGCCTTTTGCCATATATACTCTTCATTAAATGTTTATTTTCAGTAAAGTGCAATAATAGTAAAACAAATTATCCAAAATAGAGGATCTCTTGTGAAGGAGGGAATGTTTGTTGTCCAATTCTAGTGAAAAACGATTTAATAAGTCACTCTGAGGTATGGCATGAGGGGACAGAGTTAAAATAATAATAATGTTGAAATGCTATATTTTACACATTTATAAATGTAATAAATTAAAGTATTAATTGTTTTTATTTTTGTTCAATCTCACTCTTCATGTTTTCTTGGTAAAGATATTAAATTGCTTCACCATTACCTACTCTAACTCATTTTACAAATGAGGAAACTGAAGTGGGTAGGGTTAAGTGACTTGTCCAAGTTCATATAGAAAATAAGTATTTGAGTCCAGATTTGAACTCAGGAAGACTCATCTTCTTGATTCCACAACCAGCATTGTATCCACTGTGCCACCTATGTATGTTTGACAAAAAATGTACTGAACAAAGTATAAAAATAAGAAAGTTTATAGTGCCTGCCTTAGCTCAATTCTAACAGCTGGAGATGAGAGTGTTGACCAAGTGTTATGTGCTGATGTACTGTACTTTGGAAAATCACATGGTTAATGAATGGAACCATATAGGAGTAGATTAACATAATATTTCCAGGAACATTGTTACTACTGTCTTGGTTATAATACTAGAATTAGTCCAATTAATGGAAGAAAATTTGTCTTGATAGAGAGCCCATCTTACTACCAAAAAAAAAAAAACTGAATCCAAGTCCTTCTGTAACATATTGACTCCCTTATCATAGGTATTTAACTTAGAATAGAAGTCTGATAGACACCCCTATAAGAGTTGTTAAAAAAAAAGGTGAGATCTGCATAGGCAGTCGGGGTTTTCTCATGTAGGCCATCTAAAAATCAATAAAATAAAATTTCTAAATCTCTATCTCTATCCAGAATTGGAAGTCATTGTTAAAAATGAGAAGATATTCTGCAAGGGAAGTGAAGTCTAACTAGAGTTTGCTTTGGTGTTGTATGCCATAGGAATCTCTAAACAGAAAAATAAAGCAACATAGAATTAAGTCCCAGGCAAAAAAGAGTTAAGTTCCTTAAAATATGATGACTGATTCCTGTCTCTCAGACAAAAGAGAAAACCATGGGGAATAAAAAGACTTCTTATTACTCTCATTATTTTTTGTTATTTTTAATTTAAAGTAATTTATTTAGTCAATTTAGAACATTATTCCTTGGTTACAAGAACCATATTATTTCCCTCCCTTCCCTCCCCAACCCTTCCTTTAGATGACACATAATTTCACTGGGTATTACATGTGTCCTTGATAAAAACCTATGTCCGTGTTGTTGGTATTTGCATTAAAATGTTCATTTAGAGTCTACATCCCCAACCTTATCCCCTCAACACATGTATTCAAGCAGTTGTTTTTCTTCTGTATTTCTACTTCCACAGTTTTTCCTCTGAATGTGGATAGTGATTTTTCTTGTAGATCCCTCAAACTTGTTCAGGATCATTGCATTGCCAATAATGGAGAAGTTGATTACATTCAATTGTACCACAGTGTATCAGTCTCTGTGAACAATGTTCTCCTGGTTTTACTCCTTTTTGCTGTGCATCAATTCCTGGAAGTCATTCCAGCTCACATACAATTCCTCTAGTTTATTATTCCTTTGAGGGCAATAGTATTCCATCACCAACATATACCAGAATTTGTTCAGCCATTCCCCAATAGGAGGGCTTCCCCTCCTTTTCCAATATTTTGCCACAACAAAGAGCACAGCTATGGATATTCTTGTACAAGTCTTTTTCCTTATTATCTCTTTGGGGTACAATCCCGCAGTGCTATGTCTGAGTCAAAGGGAAGACAGTCTTTTATTGCCCTTTGGGCATAGTTCCAAGTTGCCTTCCAGAATGGTTGGATCAATTCATAACTACACCAGCAATGAATTAGTGTCCCTACTTTGCCACATCCCCTCCAGCATTTATTACTTTCTGTTACTGTCATGTTAGACAATCTGCTAGGTGTGAGGTGATACCTCAGAGTTGTTTTGATTTGCATCTCTGATTAAAAGAGATTTAGAACACTTTTTCATGTGCTTATTAGTAATTTTGATTGCTTTAACTGAAAATTGCCTATTCATGACCCTTGCCCATTTATCAATTGGAGAATGGTTTGATTTTTTTGTACAATTGGTTTAGCTCTTTATAAATTTGAGTAATTACACCTTTGTCAGAGGTTTTTGTTATGAACATTGTTTCCCAATCTTCCCCCTCATTTTGTTTGTACAAAATCTTTTTAATTTGATGTAATCAAATTTGCTGTAATCAAAATTATTGATTTCATATTTTGTGATTTTTTTCTAGCTTTTGCTTGGTTTTAAAGTCTTTCCTTTCCCAAAGACCTAACATGTATACTATTCTGTGTTGACCTAATTACATATAGTTTCCTTCTTTATGTTTAAGTCATTCACCCATTCTGAGTTTATCCTGATGTAGGGTGTAAGGTGTTGATCCAAGCCTAATCTCTCCCACACTGTCTTCTAATTTTCACAGCAGTTTTTATCAAATAGTGGATTTTTGTCCCGAAAGCTAGGATATTTGGACTTATCATAGACTTTCTTTTTAAGGTCACTTACCGCACGTCTATTCCACTCATCCTCCTTTCTGTCTCTTAGCCAGTACCAAACTATTTTGATGACCACTGCTTTATAGTATAGTTTGAGATCTGGTACTGCAAGGCCATCTTCCTTTATATTTTTTTTCATTATTTCCCTGGAAATCCTTGATCTTTTGTTGTTCCAAATGAACTTTATTATGTTTTTTTTTCTAATTCAATAAAAAAAGTTTTTCAGGAGATTGATGGGTATGGCACTAAATAAATACATAAGTTTGTGTAGAATGGTCATTTTTATTATGTTAGCTTGTCCTACCAATGGCAGTTAATTTTTTTCCAATTCCTCAGATCTAGTTTTAGTTGTGTGGAAAGTTTTGTGCTTATTGTAATGCCTTCCATTTCTATTTCTTCTCTAATTGCTACACCTAGTGTTTCTAGTACAATGTTGAAGAATAGAGGTGATAATGGGCATCCTTGTTTCACTCCTGAACTTATTGTAAGGCTTCTAGTTTATCCCTATTGTAGGTGATGTTTGCTGATGGTTATAGATACATACAGTTTATTAATTTATGAATGGCCCTTCTATTCCTATGCCTTCTAATGTTTTCAATAGAAATAAGTGTTGTATCTTGTCAATGGCTTTTTCTGCATCTCTTGAGATAATCATGTGATTTTTGTCAGTTTGCTTATTAATACAATCAATTATGTCGATGGTATTTCTTTTTTTTTAAATATATTTTATTTGATCATTTCCAAGCATTATTCGTTAAAGATCATTTTCTTTTCCTCCCCCCCACCCCCCATAGCCGACGCGTAAGTCCACTGGGCATTAGATGTTTTCTTGATTTGAACCCATTGCTTTGTTGATAGTATTTGCACTAGAGTGTTCATTTAGAGTCTGTCCTCTGTCATGTCCCCTCAACCTCTGTATTCAGGCAGTTGCTTTTCCTCGGTGTTTCCACTCCCATAGTTTATCCTTTGCTTATGAATGGTGTTTTTTTCTCCTGGATCCCTGTAAGTTGTTCAGGGACATTACACCGCCACTAATGGAGAAGTCCATTACGTTCGATTATACCACAGTGTATTAGTCTCTGTGTACAATGTTCTCCTGGTTCTGCTCCTCTCGCTCTGCATCACTTCCTGGAGGTTGTTCCAGTCTCCATGGAACTTCTCCACTTTATTATTCCTTTTAGCACAATAGTACTCCATCACCAACATATACCACAGTTTGTTCAGCCATTCCCCAATTGATGGGCATCCCCTCGTTTTCCAGTTTTGGGCCACCACAAAGAGCGCAGCTATGAATATTTTTGTACAAGTCTTTTTGTCCATTATCTCTTTGGGGTACAGACCCAGCAGTGCTATGGCTGGGTCAAAGGGTAGATATTCTTTTGTCGCCCTTTGGGCATAGTTCCAAATTGCCCTCCAGAATGGTTGGATCAGTTCACAACTCCACCAGCAATGAATTAATGTCCCTACTTTGCCACATCCCCTCCAGCATTCATTACTTTCCTTTGCTGTAATGTTAGCCAATCTGCTAGGTGTGAGGTGATACCTCAGAGTTGTTTTGATTTGCATCTCTCTGATTATAAGAGATGTAGAGCACTTCTTCATGTGCTTGTTAATAGTTTTGATTTCTTTATCTGAGAACTGCCTATCCATGTCCCTTGCCCATTTATCAATTGGAGAATGGCTTGATTTTTTGTACAATTGAATTAGCTCATTATAAATATGAGTAATTAAACCTTTGTCAGAGGTTTCTATGAAGATTTTTTCCCAATTTGTCGTTTCCCTTCTGATTTTAGTTATATTGGTTTTGTTTGTACAAAAGCTTTTTAGTTTGATGTAGTCAAAATTATTTATTTTACATTTTGTGATTCTTTCTATATCTTGCTTGGTTTTAAAGCCTTTCCCCTCCCAAAGGTCTGACATGTATACTATTCTGTGTTTACCCAATTTACTTATGGTTTCCTTCTTTATGTTTAAGTCACTCACCCATTTTGAATTTATCTTGGTGTAGGGTGTGAGGTGTTGATCTATTCCTAGTCTTTCCCACACTGTCTTCCAATTTTCCCAGCAGTTTTTATCGAATAGTGGATTTTTGTCCCAAAAGCTGGGATCTTTGGTTTTATCGTATACTGTCTTGCTGAGGTCGCTTTCCCCCAGTCTATTCCACTGATCTTCCTTTCTGTTTCTTAGCCAGTACCAAATTGTTTTGATGACTGCTGCTTTGTAATATAGTTTTAGGTCAGGGACTGCAAGGCCCCCATCGTATGTGTTTTTTTTTCATTATTTCCCTGGATATCCTTGATCATTTGTTCTTCCAAATGAACTTTGTTATGGTTTTTTCTAAATCAGTGAAGAAGTATTTTGGTAGTTCAATGGGTATGGCACTAAATAGATAAATAAGTTTGGGTAGGATGGTTATTTTTATTATATTGGCTCATCCTATCCATGAGCAGTTAATGTTTTTCCATTTGTTCAGGTCTAGTTTTAGTTGTGTGGCGAGTGTTTTGTAGTTGTGTTCATATAGTTCCTGTGTTTGTCTTGGGAGATAGATTCCTAGGTATTTTATTTTGTCTAAGGTGATTTTGAATGGGATTTCTCTTTCTAGTTCTTGCTGCTGAGCTGTGTTGGAGATATATAGAAAAGCTGATGATGTTTGTGGGTTTATTTTGTATCCTGCAACTTTGCTAAAGTTGTTGATTATTTCAATTAGCTTTTTGGTTGAATCTCTAGGATTCTTTAAGTAGACCATCATGTCATCCGCAAAGAGTGATAACTTGGTCTCCTCCTTGCCTATTTTGATGCCTTCAATTTCTTTATCTTCTCTAATTGCTACTGCTAGTGTTTCTAGTACAATGTCAAATAATAGAGGTGATAATGGCATCCTTGTTTCACTCCTGATCTTATTGGGAATGCGTCTAATTTATCCCCATTGCAGATGATATTAACTGTTGGTTTTAGATATATACTGTTTATTATTTTTAGGAATGACCCTTCTATTCCTATGCTTTCTAGTGTTTTTAATAGGAATGGGTGTTGTATTTTATCAAAGGCTTTTTCTGCATCTATTGAGATAATCATGTGGTTCTTGCTAGTTTGCTTGTTGATGTGGTCAATTATGTGGATGGTTTTCCTAATGTTGAACCAGCCCTGCATCCCTGGTATGAATCCTACTTGATCATGGTGAATGATCCTTCTGATCACTTGCTGGAGTCTTTTTGCTAGTATCCTATTTAAGATTTTTGCATCTATATTCATTAGGGAGATTGGCCTATAGTTTTCTTTCTCTGTTTTTGACCTGCCTGGTTTTGGAATCAGTACCATGTTTGTGTCGTAAAAGGAGTTTGGTAGAACTCCCTCTTTGCTTATTATGTCAAATAGTTTGTATAGTATTGGGGTTAACTGTTCTCTGAATGTTTGATAGAATTCACAGGTGAATCCATCAGGCCCTGGGGATTTTTTCTTAGGAAGTTCTTTGATGGCTTGATGGATTTCAATTTCTGATATGGGATTATTTAAGAATTCTATTTCCTCTTCTGTTAGTCTAGGCAGTTTGTATTTTTGTATATATTCATCCATTTCTCCTAAATTGGTGTATTTGTTGCCATATAATTGGGCAAAGTAATTTCTAATGATTGCCTTAATTTCCTCCTCATTGGAGGTGCTGTCCCCCTTTTCATCTTTAATGCTGTGAATTTGCTTTTCTTCCTTCCTTTTTTTAATTAGATTGACCAGTACTTTGTCTATTTTGTTTGTTTTTTCAAAGTACCAGCTTCTTGTCTTATTTATTAAATCAATAGTTCCATCACTTTCGATTTTATTAATTTCTCCCTTAATTTTTAGGATTTCTAATTTGGTTTTCTGCTGGGGGTTTTTAATTTGATCGCTTTCGAGTTTTTTCAATTGCATTTCCAATTGATTGATCTCTGCTCTCCCTTGTTTGTTAATATAAGCTTTCAGGGATATGAATTTGCCTCTGATTACCGCTTTGGCTGCATCCCAAAAGGTTTGAAAGGATGTGTCGCCATTGTCATTTTCCTTGATGAAATTATTAATTGTTTCTATGATTTCTTCTTTAGCTAAACGGTTTTGGAGTATCATATTGTTTAATTTCCAATTGGTTTTAGATTTGGTTTTCCATGTACCATTACTAATCATTATTTTTATTGCCTTGTGATCTGAGAAGGCTGCATTCATTATTTCTGCTTTTTTGCATTTGTGTGCTATGTTTCTGTGACCTAATGTATGGTCAATTTTTGTGAATGTGCCATGTGGTGCTGAGAAGAAGGTGTATTCCTTTTTATCCCTATTTATTTTTCTCCATATGTCTATTAATTCTAATTTTTCTAAGATTTCATTCACTTCTTTTACCTCTTTCTTATTTATTTTTTGATTTGATTTATCTAAATTTGATAATGGTTGGTTTAAGTCTCCCACTAGTATGGTTTTATTGTCTATTTCTTCCTTCAATTCGCCTAGTTTCTCCATTAGAAATTTGGGTGCTATATTATTTGGTGCATACATGTTGATTAATGATATTTCCTCGTTGTCTAGAGTCCCTTTTAACAAAATATAATTACCTTCCCTATCCCTTTTGATCAGGTCTATTTTTGCATTGGCTTTATCAGATATCATGATTACCACTCCTGCCTTCTTTCTATCAGTTGAGGCCCAGAAGGTCTTACTCCATCCTTTAATTCTGACCTTGTGGGTGTCAACCCGCCTCATGTGTGTTTCTTGAAGACAACATATGGTAGGGTTTTGGATTCTAATCCATTCTGCTATTCGTCTACGTTTTATGGGTAAGTTCATCCCATTCACGTTCAAAGTTATGATTGTCATTTGTGGACTCCCTGGCATTTTGATTGCCTTCCCTAATTCTAACCTTTTCTTCTTCGGCTCTACCTTTTAGTCCAGTGATTTACTTTGAATCAGTGCCCCTTGTCCCCTCCCTTGATGTTTCCCTTTTTAGTCCCTCCCTTTTTCTTCCCTCCCCCTCCCCCCTCTCTTTCCCTCCCTTTTTGTTCTCCCTCTCCCCTTCCCCCCCTTGGTTTTCCCTTCTCCTTACACTTGTTGGGTAAGATAGAATTCAAGATCCCAATGGATCTGGATGTTTTTCCCTCTCAGAGTTGATTTCCCTGAGATTGAGGTTTAAGTAAACCCCCCCCCTCTCTTCCTCTCCTTCTTATAGGAGTTTTCTTCCCCTCCCCTTCCCATGTGAATCTTTGTGTGAGAACCATTATTCTATTTGGTCTTTCTTTACCCCCTATTTATACATTACATTTTCCCCATATGTTAGTATACATAGGTTGATATAAATGTAGTCCTTATAGAAGAGAGTTTGAGTAAAAGAAGAAGATAACATTTTTCCCCTTTCCTTAATATTTACCTTTTCAGGTATTCCTTGCTCTTTGATTTTCGGTATCAAACTTTCCACAGAGCTCTGGTCTTTTCTTTGCAAAAAGTTGGAAGTCTTCTATTTTGTTGAATGCCCATACTTTCCCTTGGAAGTATATAGTCAGTTTTGCTGGGTAGCTGATTCTTGGTTGGAGACCCAGCTCTCTTGCCTTTCTGAAGATCATGTTCCATGCCTTACGATCATTCAGAGTAGAACTTGCAAGGTCTTGTGTGACCCTGATTGGTATTCCTTTATATCTAAATTGTCTTTTTCTGGCTTCCTGTAGGATTTTTTCTTTAGTTTGATAGATTTGGAATTTGGCAATTACATTCCTGGGAGTTGTCTTTTGGGGGTTTAGTGTAGAAGGTGTTCTGTGAGCTCTGTCAGTGGCTGTATTGCCCCCTTGTTCTAGAATCTCTGGGCAATTTTCTTTGATTATATCTTGTATCACCATGTCCAGTTTGGTGTTTATTTCTGGCTTTTCTGGGAGTCCAATTATTCTTAAATTTTCTCTTCTCCCTCTATTTTCCAGATCTATCACCTTGTCGGTGAGATATTTTATGTTCTCTTCTAATTTCTTGGTGTTTTGGCTTTGCTTTATTAGTTCTTGCTTTAAAGCCTGGTTTTCTTTTATAGTTTGGTCAAACTGGTTTTGTAGATGCATGAATTTCTTTTGCATTATTTCCCACTTTTCCTCCCAGAGGGCTTCCATCTTTTTGGTCATTTCTGATTCAAATTCTTCATGGGTTTGTGGAGAGTTTCTATTTCCTTTGGAAGATTTTGGAGAATTTTCTTGTATATCTTCTTCTATCTGCTCTGTATTTTGTATTTTGGCTCCATAGAATGTGTCCAAAGTCGCCCCTTTCTTCTTATTTTTCTTGGTATTTTGGGGCTTCTGTGCTTCTGTGGAGTTTGTCATCTCTGAATATGGAGGATTAGCTTTTCTTATCTCTGTCTGGTGATCAGAGGCTTTAGTCCTGGGCAGATGGTTCTATGAGCTTTCCCTGGGTTAAACTGAATGTGCCTCACTGGAACTGGAATGGAAGGGTCGGACCACGAGGCCACACTCTCCCCCCGGCTCGCTTTCCGGAAGTTGCCTTCAGAATCGCTGGCCGTGAGGCTGTTTCGTCGGCCTTCAGGGGGGATGGGCTGCAGCTTTCCCAAGCTCCAAGGGCAAGGACTTTCACTGAGACTTGGATAGCAGGATCCAGCCCCTGAGGCTGTCTTGCCTGCCCTGAGGGTTGCTGTTGTTTAGACCAGCTCTCTGCAGTGGAAGCCCCAGGCAGTAACTTTCACTGGGACTCGGTAGAAGGCCCTGAGGGTTCTGCTCTCTGAGTCCGGCGGGGCTGCGGCTTCCGGGAGCCTTGGACTCTGCGCTCCTACCCCTGATGTCCGAGTGATCTCGGGTTCTGGCTTTTGAGGGGAGCCGTACCTTTTGAACCGGGTCCAGGTCCAGGAGGAGGGTTCCCAGGGTCTGTGCTGTTGATCGTTTTGAATTTCGGCGCCTTAGGAGCTTATAGTTTGAGATCGGTAGGGAAGGGTTTTCCGGAGATCTGAGCTTTAGCTTTCTCTAAGCCGCCATCTTAACCGGAAGTTCCGATGGTTTTTCTAATATTTACTATACTTGCATTCCTAGTATGAATCCTACCTGGTCATATTGAAAAACCCTTGTGATAATTTGCTGGAGTCTTTTTGCTAGTATCCCATTTAAGATTTTTTGCATCTTTATTCATTAAAGAGATTGGTCTATAGTTTTCTTTCTCTGTATTTGACCTGCCTAGCATTGGAATCAGTACCATATTTGTGTTGTAAAAGAAATTTGGTAAAACTTCTTCTTTACTTATTCTGTCAAATAGTTTGTATAATATTGGGATTAGTTTTTCTTTGAATGTTTGATAGAATTCACTTGTGAATCCGTTTGGCCCTGGGGATGTTTTCTTAGGGATTTCTTTGAAGGCTTAAGTTCTTTTTCTGATATAGGGTTGTTTAGGTAGTCTATTTCTTCCCTGTTAGTCTAGGCAATTTATCTTTTTGTCAATATTCATCCATATCACCCAAGTTCCCATACTTGTTGCCATATATTTGGGCAAAAGAGTTTTTGATGATTGCTTTAATTTCCTCTTCATTAGAGGTGACATCTCCCTTTTCTTCTTGGATACTGTCAATTTGGTTTTCTTTCCTTTTTTTAATTAGATTGACCAGTACTTTGTATATTTTATTTGTTTTATCAAAGTACCTGGTTCTAGTCTTATTTATTAAATCAATAGTTCTTTGACTTTCAATTTTATTAATTTCTCCTTTGATTTTTAGGACCTCTAATTTAGTCTTCATCTGAGGATTTTTAATATGTTCACTTTCTAGTTTTTTAAATTGCATGCCCAATTCATTGACCACTGGCCTCTATTGTTTGTTAACATATGAATTCAAGTATTTATATTTATATATACATATATATGTATATGCAGCTTTGGCTTTATATTTATATATATGCAGCTTTGGCTACATCCCATAGGTTTTGAAAGGATGTCTCATCATTGTCATTTTCTTCAGTGATTGTTTCTGTGATTTGTTCTTTAACTAACCAGTATTGGAGAATCATATTGTTTAATTTCTAATTAATTTTTATTTACCTCTGCATGTACCATTGCTAATCATTATTTTCATTGTATTGTGATCTGAGAAGGTTACATTTATTATTTCTGCTCTTTTGTTCTTGTTTGCAATGTTTTTATGCCTTAGTACATGGTCAATCTTTGTGAATGTACCATGAGCTGCTGAAAAGAAGGTGTATTCCTTTTTGTCTCTATTTATTTTTCTCCATATATCTACTAACTCTAATTTTTCTAAGATTTCATTCACATCTCTTACCTCTTTCTTATTTTTTTTTGGTTTGATTCATCTAGTTCTGATAGAGGAAGATTCAGGTTTCCCACTTGTATAGTTTTTCTATGTATTTCATCCTTCCAATCCACTATTTTCTCCTTTAGAAATTTGGATGCTGTGTCCTTTGGTGTATGCAGTTTGAGTACTGATATTTCCTCATTGTCTACAGTGCCCTTTATCAGAATGTAATTACCTTCCATGTCTCTTAAATAGATCTGTTTTTACTTTGGTTTTGTCAGATATCATGATTTAGACTCCTGCCTTCTTTTTCTCAGTTGAAGCCAAATAGTTATGGCTCCATCCTCATTTACCCTATTTATGTCTACCTTCCTCATGTGTGTTTCTTGTAGACAGCTTATAGTAGGGTTTTGGATTCTAATCCACTCTGCTATTCACTTGCGTTTTATGGATGAGTTCATTCCATTCCCATTCAGTCATGATTACGAGGTGGTGTTGTGTATTTCCCTGCATTTTGATTTCTACTCCTAGTCCTGCCTTTTCTTCTTTCACTATTTCCTTCTACACCAATGTTTTGTTTTTAATCTGTCCCCCTAATTTCCACCCTTATTTGACTTTTCTTTCTGTGCCCTCCCTTCTTATTCCCCCATTATTGTCTTTACAGTCTTTTTAAACTACCCCCACTCTCTCCCTCCCTTGTACTGCTTTCCTCACCACCAATCCATTTGTTATACCCCTCCTTCCCTATAGGCCTCAAATAAATTCTCTGCCCCAATGGATTTGATTGTTCTTCTATCTATCTATCTATCTATCTATCTATCTATCTATCTATCTATGTCCTGTCCTTTCATCCTATACAGTTTATCACTGTTCCCTGTAAGTGTAATTGTTCTAGCTGGTGATAATAACAATTTTTAAGAGTTACCAATGACCTCTTTTCTTATAGGGATACATATCATTTTAAATTATTGAGACTCTTTAAAAAAAGTGATTTTTGCTTTTTTGTTTGTTTTTTTTTTCCCTCTTCCTTAATTAGCTTTTGATGATTCTCTTGAATTCTGTGCTTGGGCATCAAATTTTCTGTTCAGGTCTGGTCTTTTCTTTACAAATTCTTGGAATTCTTATATTTTGTTAAATGATCATACTTTCCCTGTAAGAATATAGCTTTTCTGGGTAGTTGATTCTTTGTTGTAGACCTAGTTCCCATGATTTCTGAATATCCTATTATATGCCTTTCAGTCCTTCAGTGTTGATGCAGGCAGATCCTTTGTTATCCTCACTATGGTTCCATGGTATCTGAATAACTTCTTCTAGGCAGCTTGTAATATTTTTTCCTTGGTCTGATAGTTATTGAATTTGGCTATAACATTCCTGAGTATTGTCAGTTGGGGGTTAAGTACAGGTGGTGATTTGTGGCTTCTTTCAATCTCCACTTTTCCTTCTTGTTCTAGAATATCAGGGGAGTTTTCTTGGATAGTTTCCTGTATTATAATGTCCAGGCTTTTCCTTTTGTCATGGTCTTCCAGTAGGCCAATGATTCTTAAGTTGTCTTTCCTGGAATGATTTTCTAAATATTCTGTTTTGTGCATGAGGTGCTTCATATTTTCCTCAATTTTTTCATTCTTTTGGTTTTGTTTTATACTGTCCTGCTTCTTTGGGAAGTCGCTTGCTTCCAATTATTGCATTTTGGATTTTAAAGACTGGATTTCATCCCTGACTTTTTGGTCATCCTTCTCCTTCTGGTCTGATTTCCTTTGGAGGTTATCTTTCATCTTCTTTGCCACATCTTTCATCTTCTTTGCCTCATTTTTTATCTCTTTTGCCTCATTTTCAAGCTGGTTAATTTTGACTTTCAAGACACTATTTTCTTGTTTATTTTAAGAGCCTCTGTTTCCAGATGACTTATCTTACCTTTTAAGTTGTCTTCAGCCTCTCTTGATTGTCTTTTGAATTGTATTTTGATTTATTCCAAAGCCTGTATTCAATTCTCTGGGGTTTCTGTTTAATTTGCTTGGTGTTCCCTCATCCTTCTCTGTTGTGTTTGCTCTTTGTTCATTGCCTGTATAAAAGCTGTCGATTGTAATTTTTTTTTCTTTTTCTGTTGTTTGCTTATATTTATCCCTTCTTTACTCCCTTCAGTTGTCTGAGCTCCTCTCATTTTTTTGTGGTTTTGGGCTTTTCTTTCAGCATTTACCCTTGGAGGTTTGTCAGAAAATCTCTTAGCAGTCTGTAGGGGAGGGTTGTTGCAGGTTGTGCTTCCCTGCCCTCTGAAGGCTTTTATGGGATTAAGTTCAGCTTGGTTGAGTTGGATGTGCCCTGAGGCCAAAACATCACACGGGGTGGAGGGGATATGGAGTGTTTCCACTGTTGCAACTAGGCTGCCCACTCTGACCTCTGAGTTTCTTCTCTAACTGCTTCCCCAGTGCCTGTATTCGATGTTCTGAGCCTGGCACAGCTTTGTATGCAAGGTACTCCCTCCAGTACAGAACCTTTGTCTGCCCAGATGTTCCAGCTGCCCTGGAGGCTTAGCGCTCTAGGTGGGGGAGGGGTCCTGGGACCTTCCTTCTTCCTTCCCCTTAAACTGTAGTGTTCTCAAATTTTGGCTTTTGGGGGCATAGCTTTTATGTTGAGTCCTGCAGGAGGATTCCTTGGCTCTATCTTGTTGTTAGTTTTGATTTTCAGTCCCCTAGGAACATTTAGTTTGTAATCGGCAAGTAAGGGTTTTCAGAGGTCTGAATTTTCACTGTCTCTATGCCGCCTTCTTGACTCCACCTCCAAGACTGGGGATTACTCTCATTATTATAGTACAGATTTTAATGAACTTACTTGTTGTCAGTATATTGAAACAAAGAATGTAGTGTATTTTGGGGAAATGCAATAGATGTATAGTGGTGGTAACAAATATATTTGAATTTTCACCATATGAATTTGGTTGAGCAATCTTGGCCAAGAAACCTGGCCATAAATTTACTAGTCTTATTCTATTTAAAAACTTGGTTTAATCTTTACTCTTATTTTAAATAAAATAAATTACTTACATTTTAGGATGCATGTATTATTGCAATGAAATGTAGGATCTGATCCTTTTATTTGTTTCTTTTTTAAAAACACTGTGTGGTTCAAATATTTAACATGCCATAATAGCTAACTGAGCAAACTGGTCATTTGGAAAATTTTAAAAATATAATATATAATGTATTTAACCACAAATAAAAAACAAACAAACCATACACACTGCTATATATCAAATTGAAAACTGAACCATGGTATCTAACTTGATACCACACTAGAATATACCATTGGGTGATCTTGTAAATGCTTTTTGTCCTCTATTAGATTTTTAATTATGGAGAATGAGCAACATTGTTATCTTCCTCAATATATTACATAGACTGTGGCTTAAAGTTATTCCTGAATAAATGAAAGAGGTAAGAAGGAGAGAGGAGAGAAGGAAGAGAAGAAAAAAAGGAGAAAGAAGTAGGAAAAAGGGAGTTTATACTTACTTGAAATCTCAAAGTAAAAAACATCATGAAAAAGGTATAAGTGAAATATTTTCTTTTAAAAAAGAATCAGGGGGCAGCTGGGTAGATCAGTGGATTGAGAGTCAGGCCTAGAGATGGGAGGCCCTGGGTTCCAATCTGGCCTCAGACACTTCCCAGCTGTGTGACCCAGGGCAAGTCACTTGACCCTCATTGCCTAGCCCTTACCACTTTTCTGCCTTGGAACAAATACACAGTATTGATTCCAAGATGGAAGGTGAGGGTTTTAAAAAAATAAAATAAAAAAAGAGAATCAGATATGGGGTTTCTTAGGAGCAGTGATAATACTTAATACAAAATAGTGAATAATGAAATATACTAATTCATTTTAGGAGGATAATAAGTGATAGGAAAATATGAAATCACAGTACATGCTTATTTGGCTTTTAGTATTTTTTTTTCAGGAAAATGATTAATGTAGGATAAAATTTGATGATTTGTTGTTGTGTGGGGAGAGTTAGAGTTGGAGAATCACACATATTCTGGAGGTACATATGCATTACAACCCTATCTGTTGGATAGAGGATTATTCATGAGGTGAATTGAACTTAATATAAACCAGAATAAGATGATAACCCATGAGAAGAACTTAATAAAGAAAACCACTCTGCTTCCATGTCAAATCTAGCACAAATTATTTTTACATTTTCACTTCAGTTTCTCATATTACCTAATGTTCCACATGTGAGAGATTAAAGTAGGACAATAAACAGCCCTTTCTAGAAAGTGTAGGTGTTCTTAGATGGCCATGCCTTTAATTAGTTTTACTTCAGCGGGATTTCATTTTATTATAATTCATCCTTCCATATATTGGATTGAAACTAACTGTCCTGATTTAGAGGGTTTTGTGAGGTGTGTGTGTGTGTGTGTGTTTGTGTGTGTGTGTGTGTGTGTGTGTGTGTATGTTTTCACTAATTAGGAGATGAGGCAATAGGTAAGCATGTATAATTAGGAGTCATGGAATGTTCTGGAGACCATGACAAAGGTTGTGGTAGGACAAATGTGAATGGAGAAATTGTGGCAGTCAACATGAAAATGCTGTTCTCCATTATACCCAAATAAGCCCTCTAATACAATTTGGCCTCCAGGAAAAGATTCACCATTTTCAAATGACAGTTGGAACTCAAAGGTGAAGATAGCCATCTTAAGGAGCAGGACAAGAACACCCAGGATCAGACATTTTTATTAATAAAAAGAAAAAACCCAGAAATCTGATAGTAGACATTTTCAGCTATTACAGAGCCCCAGGATAGAGTAGCCATTGTCAAGAAACATCTATAAAGAAATAAACACTTAGTATCTGAAATATTGATAACTAAGTGAAGCAAATCAAGTATAAACAACAGAAGAGATTAAATGGAAAAGATGTTGCAGTTGTTATTCTGGGCAATTTTAATGGGGGTTTCGATTGTGTACTATGGATATTGTGTAATATATAACACAATATCAGGAATAATTTGGCAATGCTATAGGTACTGTGGTAAACATAACAACCTCTTGGACCCAGATACCTTTGGATATATCCTTTATCTCCCCCTTAAGTATATGTAGTGTTTATGGCAATGGTTCAAACATTAAATTACATCAAGGTTGGAGCTAGTATCATCATGAAGAAAAAAACTATTAAAACAATGGTCCTTGACAATAGATTGGAGGCATTATTTGAACAGATAACCATTCTAACTGAAAATTTTGTCAGGGGCATATGATTAAAAAACAAGAAAATAGAGAAAAGGGGAAGGGATCTAACGTGGTGATTGTGGACGTGATGGGACAGACTAACAAGGACTTGGGGTATACTAACCCAAATATTGAAATAACATTAGGTACTCTAGGAGTCAATACCACAACAGGCATAAATGAAACTCAGTGCAATAATACATCTGATAGCACCTCAGGAGCATACAAGATTATGCCTGTCAGAGGTCCATAAGTCACTCAACACCCATGACTTGAATTCCTTGCACAAATGAATGCCTAAATTCCTAATAGAGCCTCATTGTATGACCAAAGAGCTGATAAGAGCATTTCACCTCTATGAACTGGATTTTGAAGATGTTAAAATCCTTTAATCTGAACTTTTTATGCCTTAAGAACATAAAAAATTTATTGAACAAACCAGGAAAGATTCCTCACTTACTAGCTGGCCAGAAATTTTGGAAGATTTTGATTTTTCCAATTCAATGTCAACAACTTACCTTAAGAAATGCCATGGAGATCTGTTGCAGGAGATGAAACAATTATCTGAAAGATCTAATGCATGGGGGAAAGTTAACTGGTTATGCCAGGAAAAAGAGCATCCTTCTGATTTTATGGATCTCCTTATTGAAAATATAGAGAGGCTGTTGTGCTTTAACCCTAATTCCCAGGAATCTTTGGGAAACATTAGGAGACAATTTCTATGGGGTTGTGATAAATGGTTGAAGGATTTCTTTAAAATTGCTTTCTGAAATTTGATACTATTTCCCTTAATGAATTAAGAGACACAGCCTCATATCAGTATGAGAACCAATTGGAACAGGAAGGTAAAAAAGATGAGTTAAAAAAGAAATTACAGGACACTACAGAAATGCTCAAACAGAAAGAACCAGAGGAAGTTAAGAATCTGGCTACAATTAAGACATTTGACAGAAAAGCAGGCACATGAAAATCAACAGAGGACACAAAGAGACAGCAGGACTTGTTTTTTATGCTCAAAGCAAGGACACATAATGAGACACTACCTGATGAAACATCATTATGAACAAGGCCAAAATAAGAGAGATGGGAAATTCCAAAATTCATATTATCAGGGAAGGGTATACACTAATAAGAATTATGGGAGACAGGAATAAAATACTAAGCAGTGTTGTTCTCACTGCAGACTGAGAGAATAGGGAGACCCCAGATCTGAAATTCCTTGAAGCAGCAATAGCTTCTAAAGCAAAACCCTGTTATTCAGAAGTTGTAGCAAGGAACAATCATTATTCTTCATGAAGTGAGGGCCCAGCTACATTAACATTAGATGAAATTGGGAGGAATCATGATCATTGGGAGAAATCAGGGAGGAAACATGAGGGCATAAGCATGAAGTGCAAAATGGGAGATGGTAGAAAGGAGATAGAAAATGTTAAAATTTTAGTAGTGGAGAAACAGAAAATTGGGCAGGATGCCAAGGGAAGCCACTTAAGTAACAAAGTAGAAATCTATAATTGAGATGGAGAGAGAAATTACATACATAATAGCAGACATAAAACATGACATTTTTGGTTCACAATACATGGGCACACAATACTGAATGAAGTAAAGTAAGGAACAGATTAAAACCTTTTGAATAATTTTTTTACCTTGCATAATGGGTCTAGGATTTAGGAAACCAAATATGGCTATAAAATCTTTAAAATAGCAATTGGATTCTCCAATTCTGACAAGGCAACCAAAAGAGACATTGTTTCACAGGATTTTAAAGTTGATACATTTAAACTTAAAGCAGAGAGAAGGAAGAGCAATGAGAATAAAGCTGGCTTAAACACAAATGCAGAAGAATTTTACCCAAGAGGTCACATAAAAAACCTTATATCACTTAAAGATAACAGAACTGGAGAAGGTTTAGCACATGTCAATACCAAATCACTGAAGATATGCTATCTCCTGAAAAAGATGCTGTAAAACAATCTAAGGAGAGGAGTATAAGAGAGCAAGAAATGACCTTAACTGAGAGACATCATTCAAGCAGTTTTACGAGAGAGAGAGAGAATTCTAAGTGCAGGACCTCTGATCTGCCTGTCAACTCTGAACTGGGAGCTGTCCAAGGTACTATGGAGATAAGTAACAGTTGTGGATTGAATAGAGATGGAAAGAATGATAAGGGAATACAGAACCACACTTTAAGACCTGATAAACTTAAGACATCAACAACAGACATAAATTCACCACACACCATGGGGAAAGATGGTGCAGAGGATAATGGGAAACCTGTGCATGGAAACAACATAATAGCTAGTTTGCAATATGAGGCAGAATTTCAGGAACCATGTGTATTGATCAAATTGGGAGAGCAAAGTTACAAGACTCTCATTGATACAGGGGCAATCAGGTCCATATTAAAGTCATTCCTAGGGGACACCACAATAGAGGGTATGGTTTCAGTGTCAGGTGCTAAGGGACAGATGGAACAAGTCCTATAATTGAAACCTAAGATGGTAATGTTAGTTCCACTATCCACTGACCATACATTCCTTCTAATACCAGGGGGTCTGGACAAACTTTTGGGACACGACTTTCTTTGTAAAATTGTGAGCTATCAGGGAACATACACCTCCATTTACCAAAACAATCCCTGAAACATTATCCTCTATTATTTTTGGGACAGCTTGATGAGACCACTGATCAACAGCAGGCTATGATATCACTTTATGACATCCCTACAGAAATTCCACAGGGTTTATGAGCAACACATAAGAGTGATGTGGGGATGATGAAATTTATACAGCCATTAAAGATAGAGGTCAAAGATTGTATACCTCCTAAGATTCCTCAGTATAAGCTCAGCAAAGAAGCTGTGGAAGGCATAACAGCTATTATCAACAGCTTACTGGAGCAGGGCATATTGAGGCACACAGTGTCAAAATATAATAGCCCAGTACTAGCTATTAAAAAGAGCAAGCCAAATTCTGATGATGCAATAAATTGATCATTTGTGGATGATCTCAGAATAATCAATAATGAAATCAGGAAAACCCATACCATCACACCACCTCCCAATGACATTATTTCTGAGATTTCTAGCAATGCATGCTGGTATACTGTAATTAATTTAAGCAACACATATTTTACAATTCCTTTCCATCCTGATAGCCAAAATATATTTGCATTATCATGGAAGAAAAATAGCTCTGCTGGACGCGTTTAGTTCATGGCTGTTGCAAGAGTGTGTTGATTTTCTGCCAACTGCTAAAAAGAGACCTAGAAAATATAAATTTCAAACACAGAAAGCTAGTGAATTATGTAGATAATCTGCTTCTGGCATCCCCTGATGCAAAAACATGCCTAGAAGACTCAAAGAGGCTGCTGATTGAATTGTACAAAAGAGGAAATAAGGTCTCAAAAAGAAAATTGCAATGGGTTCTCAAAGTCGAGTACCTAGGCTTTATCCTGGAAAAGGGCACCAGGAAAATATCCAGTAAAATAATAGTGGATGTACAGAAACTAGGTATTCCACGTACAAAGAAACAACTTAGGGCATTTTGGGGCACTACTGGGTTCTTATATCATTACATCTCAGGATATTCACTTATTTCCAATTGTCTTACAGATGTGACCAAAAATGAGGTTGAAGAGCCATTGTAGCTCACAAAAGAACTTCTACACATTTTGTCCACTTTAAAATAAGCTATCCTAACAGCTCTGGCCCTTGGCATTTCAAATTATCACAAAGATTTATATCTATATGTCCATGAGGCTAATGGTATAGCTTTTGGAGTGTTAACCCAATATCTAGGATTGAGCTTCAGACCTATTGCATATTACAGTGCAATTTTAGACCCCTTGGCAAAAGGCTTGGTACATTGTCTATGCAGCATTGCCACTGCTTCCCTCATGGTTAAAAAAGCTAATGAATTAGTGCTGGGATGCAAGCTCCATGTTTACTTTGAACACCAGCTAGAAAAAAACTGCTAAAATCATAGAGTAGGCATTTATTTACATCTTCAACGCTATCCCAGTATGAAATCATTTTGCTGGCTAATGGCAATCTAACTTTACATAGATGTGCACCATTGAATCCAGCTACACTAATCCCTGACCTTTCATTGGGAGAAAAGCCCCTACATGATTGCACCCACATGGTAGAAACAGTGCATAGGACTAGAGAAGATCTGAGGGACACACCAGTCATTGATCCTAACTTAAAAATATATTCTGATGGGTCATCTTATGTGCATAAAGGGAGGAGGATCATGGGAGCTGCAGTTTTGATGGGGGACAAGACCCTCTGGCATGCACTGTTAGCAAGTCATGTCAGTGCTCAGGGATCCAAGCTCAGAGTCCTCATAGAAGCACTTGTGTAGTCAAAAGGCAAAAGGGTAAACATATATACAGATTTAGCTTATTCCTTTGCAATTTTATTTGCCACGGGACAGACCTGGAAGAATAGGGGATTTGTCACAACATCTGGAAAGAGGATAGCATATGAGAACCTCATAAACCAACTCTTAGAAGCAGTGAATTTGCCAAAGGAAGTGTCAGTGATCCATTGCAAGGCTCCTCTGGCATGGACGAGATATCCCTAGGAATTCACAGGGCAGATGTAACAGCAAGATTCACTGCTTTGGTCCTACCCATGTTCTGAATTTCTCTCTGGTGGATAAGCATGATCTCAAATAATTATAATGTTGAGATGAGATTCAGTCATGGCAAGAATATCTAGGGGCCAGATTAGTTAAAGGAATCTGGTTAGCACAAGGAGGAAAGCCCATCTTGCCCAAAAGGCTGTACCAATATCTATGCAATTTTATTCACTCCAGAAGTCATTATGGAGTGCAATCCATTGTGGATGAGGTCTGCCAGTTTTGGGAATCTCTAGCGATATCAACAAATGCTATAAGACTGTGTCAGGCATGTGACATCTGTAGAAAGTTTAACCAAGGTCATTTCAAATGCAAGACATTGGGAGGGCAACCACTAGCTTAAATGCCTTTTCAGTGTCTGCAGATTGGTTTTATTAATGTGCCTGGGGACTGAGGGCATAAATATGTTTTAGTCATATTGAACAGACTCACTAGATGAACAGAAGCATATCCATCAAAGATAAACAACACTGGAATGGTGGTGAGAACATTGCTTAAAGAAATAGTTCTTAGATACGGCATTCCAGATGCCATAGACTCAGACAGGGGAAGTCACTTTGCATCTAGCATTTTACAACAAGTCTATTAGTCTCTGGGAATAAAGGGTAATTTCCATAATGCATACCGACCAGAAAGTTAAGGATAGGTGGAAAGAATGAATAAGGAGTTAAAAACCATGATAGCTAAATTCTGTGCCCAAACTCATTTTAAATGGACAGAGGTTCTTCCATTTGCACTGTTCTATCTGAAGATGAGACCTAGAGGAGACTTACATATTTCCCCATATGAGATACTGTACGGACACCAGTATGGATAGGAAGGACCACTAAACCATCTTATGTTTCCATGCTGGGAGGTGGGAGGGGAATGCCAGGTACACACCTATCTGACACAGATACAGGATAGGATGGAAGAACTAAGAAGACTAGGACTACTAGTACAAAGGGTTCCACTAGATTTCTCTTTATACAACATCAGGCCAGGGGACAAAGTATATATGAAAAATTTTACCAAAGAAAACCCTACAGATCCCAGGTGGATTGACCAGTAGTACAATACAGCTCTCACCACACCTACATCAATCAAAGTAATAGGAAAAGACTCATCATTTCATGCATCTCACATTAAACATCACTATGCCTATGAAAACACACCAGAAGAAAAATTGATTGAAGCCCAAGAATCCATGCAGAGATAGATGCCCCCAAGAACAGCCATTGATAAACAAACAGAGAGCCCATGGATCCAATAAAAATACACAGGAAGAAATAGAGATACCGAACAGAGACAGCCCGAATGACAGTGAAACCGAAACCGAATAATGTACAACACAAATAGTAAACATATGTAAAAAAAAAACCTCTCCATCTGAGATGTATACAAAAATCTCATTAACATCTGAAACAGACTTCATAGGAAAACAATAAATAACTCACTTGCACACATGAAGATGGCACTAACATTCTGTATAAAGTTTCACTCACATGCATCAACATATTCACTCTTACACACATACACACGTTAATCTTACGCACAGCATGATCCTATAGTTCCGGATACCTGAGATTAGCTTTCAAGGGGAGACAACAGTCAAGTATGTATCCAGTATAGACCTGGGACAAGCAACACCAAAGGATGGAACACACACTGACAACTAGAAAGAACTTTAAATCAAAGACATTATGTAGAATGAACTTCAGGAAAATGGGTCAAGTAAGATTAATCGCTGATCACATTACTTTCACATATAGGGAATTGCATCCACATGCACATTAGAATAAACACAGGAAGGATGAAGTATAGATCTTCAGGCAACATGAGAAGTGGATTTCCTGAAGAGGAGTAAGTATGCATCCACCACGACATCATCCACCACTAGAACACAAACAAATTTCACACTGATATTAGGGACTGTGCTGTAAATAAAGACAGCCCATAAATTGTATATCTGTAAATAATTCTCTAGTAGGACTCATACAGATGAGAAGGAAATGATCTTCATATGTGTATGACTTCACACCAGAGGATGTGTATGTATGTATGTATATATATATATATATATATATATATATATAACATGTAACATATGTAAATATGTAGAAAACTCAGACATGTATATATGTAAGATGCTAATGATCTAATCAACTAATATAGATAGAAAGGAAAGAGTTAACATATTAACCATTAACAGACAGGGACAGATTAGTTTAGGGTAGAAAAGGGAATGTTGTAACTAGTGAGGTAACATAGGGACAGAATAAACCAGATGTCAATTGATACAAGTTAGTATTTACATTAACTTGTATCAGTATACACATATAATATAAGTGTTATGAATTGTTACATTGGAATTAGCATTACATAAGGCATAGGCTAGTTCAATTATACTTAAGAGATGAAATTTTATTTTGATTGCAATAGGAATGACCTTTGTATTTAGAATTATCGTATTGTAAAAAACGTTGTTGACATATGATCCTAACCCTCCTTCCCATAAATCAGTCTTTAGCATAAGATAGGACCATTGGTTAGTGAATAGATAGATAAGGATAGGATTTGTTATTTTGGGACAGGGGGAGTAGTAAATAGAAAAGATAGATTACATTAGGAATAATTTAAGGTAAGTATGTAGCGTGATACCAGTTTGATTCCATGCTAAAGAAAAATGGAGGAGTTCTGATAGAGGAATGATCCAGAGACTTTGAGGGACAGAGCCTGGAGGACTTGGTGACATTTGAATCCACAGCAGGGGATGATGAAGGAGGTTTGGAATCTTGAGGAAAGAGGAGATTTCGGGGAAAGACAGTTGATCTCTCTTGCTTGAGCAGCCAAGGGTGACAGGCTGATCAGAGATTTCTCTCCTGAGCCATACAAAATCTCTCATTGATCCTAATCACCATTCCCCCACCCCTGCCAAAGACACCAAGAGTTGTGACAAAACTTGAGAAGAAGAATAAGAGCATCAGAAGATCTCACACAGCTCCTGTGATACCCTTAGTCTGGACATGGGCTCTGCTGGGCTAAGACCAGGACTCACCAAACCCTGATCCTCTTAGAGGCCAGGGTCTCTCAACTTTGGAGGGAGGGAGAAAGATATTTTAGATGGACTTTCTTTATCCTCTTTCCTATAAACTTCAACCTGCAGACATCTTGTTTATCTTACCCCTAACCACCAGTTGTTATAATAAAGTGTCATTTATCTTAAATTGACTTCCTTGTCATATTGACAGGGGAGAGAGCTAATTTCTCTCTCTTTCCCCAAGGGAAAAAGTTAACCCATTAATCAGTTATTAAAGGGGAGTAAAGGCAGGGTTAGTGGAGAGACATATTTGAAGAAGATTGAAAGGGGAAATCATCTCACCCTCCTACTTTCTGGGATCAACTACTCTTTCTCCATTACACTCAAACCATCCTTCTAAAACACGGTGAAGGGAAAACATGAAAATACTTTTCTCCTAGGGTTTATTAGAATAGGAAATATCAGATGAAGATTTCAAAAAAGGAGACAGGAATGTGCCAAAGAAAAAACGTGCTCACTTTTATAATGTGTCTTGGTCTGATACTACTAAGAACATTATGCTCTCTGCTTTTAAAAGAATACATAAAAAATATAGTAGACTTAGAACTATAATGTCCACATCTATCGTCAGAATGTTATTTATTTATTTGGATAAAACATTGACTAGTTCCCTCCATCACTTCATTATTTAACTCTCTCTATAACTTTTATTTTTATTTCCATTTATATATATATATATATATATATGTATATATATACTTAGGCTAGAAAAAAGAAAAAATGTGTTGATCCAATCAATGGTTTTGTAGTTAAATTGTTGCTATTGTGGCTCTAATCCCCAAAGTACGATTTTTCTGGCTATACCATATGGCTTCAGGAAAACCATTTCATTTATCTGTATTTTAGTTTCATTATTTATAAAATCAAGGGCTTGTCTTGGATCTTTTTTTTTTTACTTAGTTTCCTTTTATCTTCAACATTATATTATACATATATAAATTCCTTTTATGAAATATTGGTCACTAATATTTTAGTTATTGGTATTGTGAAAACAAAGGTCAGTTAAAATATATTCTAACAAAATATTGTATTATGCATGATGAAAGAATGCTATTTTATTTTACTTGGAAAAATATATTCTTCTGTAATTCTTTGCCTTAAAGTCTATGTGATCTTATTGCCAGAAACATTTCCTCTTCCACTTCAGATTACAACTACTATATGCCTTTCCCTCCTGTGCTACTGCTTTGCATGCCTTACACAAATTCTCAGTTTCTCACCAATGTGCTAAGATACCTCTCACAAATTCTGCTCAATGTGCTAAAAGGATTCCATGAGGCCTTTTTAAAGAATCTCTTCTGAGATACTGGGTTAATGCATCAGATTCCATCTGTTTGACATCACTCTGGCTATAGGAATAGTTCATTTCTTTTTTCAGACTTTGATATGCTTGACAAAATGGTAAAATATTTCAATATACATATATCGCTTTAATGCCCTATAAATCATATATACACAGAAACTTGACATACAAATATACACACGGTGGTTCTTCCAAGGTAATGTTTTGTCATGATTTGCCAAACACATAGTCATGAGGAGAATCTTGTGAAACCAATAAGGGACTTTGATGTCAAGAAGAAACTTGGACACATGAAATACTTTGTAAGAGTTCTTGAACAAGTTGTAGTGTATTTTTTCTCTATCCTTTTTATTACACTATTCATCTGAAGAATCAATTGAATATGTATTAAATAAATGGACTCTAGCCAACCAACTGAAATGCCAACATTTGGGAAATATGCATTCTTTATCGATTTCATTTTACTTTGTTTTACTAGAATTTGCTGTTGTCCCTATCCTTCACCATTAATTCCCTGTATTACTAACCACATTGTTTGTAACTTTATTTCCTCTTGATTTTTCATATGTTACATGTGTATATGTATATCTAAATATATGTGAAGATGAATATGCACCTACTTTGTCCTCTGTTAACTATACATTCTTTGACAGCAGGTAATATTTCTTTTTTAATTGTTTGTGTCATTAACATAATATCTCTTCTCTTATCCCTCAATACTACTTCCCTAGACCTTATCAGGTACCATGGATTTAATTACCATCTCTATGACAAATAATTTTAAAAGGACCTACTGAATCCTCTACTGACCCCCAGGCAATCATCTTTAATTGCTTTTCAGAAATTTTGAACTAGATTCCCAAACCAGGAACTTGTTATCTTTCCCCTGAACCATCTCCTAGGTGCCTTTTCTATTCCAAACCATTCTCCCAGAACCTCAGGCTTACAAGCTGGAAACCACCCTCAGCTCCTCATTTTCACCTTTCCCCTGATCCAGTCTATTACTAAGGCCTGTCAATTTCAATTTAGCAGAATTTTTCCTTCTAACACTGCCACAGCTCTAGGGCAGACCCTATTTATTTTGCCTGAATTATTACAAGAGCCAGCTAGAAGGTCGGCTTGACTAAAGTTCTTCCCTAATCCAATCCGTACTCCCTTCATCCACTGGGATGATTTTCCTAGAGTTCAGATTCAATCCTGTAAGCTCCTATTCAAAATACTCTAGCCATTCCCTATTGCCTCCAGTATCAAATATAAATTTTTTTGGTGGAATTCAAGATCCTTCATAGTGTAATAGTGAGAGAGGGGGACTTGAAAAATGAAGGGACTGGATAGTAGCTGGTTTCAGGACTAAATTCTGTGTAACACCTTCCTTTTCCTACACTAAGCTGGGCAGATAGAATGGAGTCAGTCAGTCCAGACCAGAGGGTAAATCTACCCCTGACAGCCTTCTTATTTTGATGAATTAAAAATCCCTTCCCCTATTTCACTGATTTTGAGACAGTTCTGTTGTAATTTAAAATTATGTAATTTATTTTCTTGAAAGGAAGTGAGAGAGGGTAGAGGGAAAATAGGGAGATCCCTGCCTAATTATTTCCTATGACCAGTTTTGATGGTGGGATCAAAAACTATCTTCAAGGAATATAGCTTTGAGTTTCCCTGAGGGAAATTGTAATCCAAGGTTGTCTTCAGTTTAGGGTAAGAAATTTTCATTCAGCTCAGCCAGGCAAAAAGGATTTGAGAAGAGTATCTCTCTCATCCAGCTCTTTTCCAGAGTCTTAGATAAGAAGACTGACCAGAAAAATCTCTCTCTGGTCAACAGTTTTCCTTTTGATTCTTCATGGAACTCTCCCATCCCCTGCATGTCCTTAATGTTCCATTTACCCCTCTAAAAACATTTTCTTCAAATTTACAGGTTTCCCTTGTTTTGGCAAATTCCTGGTTCACAGTAGCCTAACTCTATCCTGCATTATCAGTCTTCTTACTCTTTGCTCCTAAAGAAATACTCTGACCTAGTACTATTGGATTTCTTGCTTTTCTTTTTTTAAACCCTTATCAACCATCTAGGAATCAATAATATGTTTTGGTTCCAAGGGGAAAAAACAACTGTAAGGGCTAGGCATTTGGTATTAAATGACTTGCCTAGGGTCACAAATATAAGAAGTGTTTGAGACATGATTTGAACCTAGGACCTCATATCTCTCTAAGCCTGGCTCTCCATCCACTAGCCACTTAGATGCCATCTTGCTTTCCAAAAATAAGATACTCCCTCTCATGGATCTGAAATTTCTCTGGTTGTCCTCTTTGCCTAAACTACTTTCCCTTCTCAGTTCTACATTCTAACTTTTTTTAGCTTCCTTTTATTCTTAATTAATATCTTTTACAGGAAGTCTTTCCCAATCCCAATTAATTCTCATTCTCTCCCTTTTTAATTATTCCTTTTTTGTCCAGAATATTGTTGTAGTATTATTCATGCTCACACACACATATACATATATATATATATATGTCTGTTATTTATATTTCTATATATGTTGGAATATTGATTCCCTTATTAGATTAAAAGGTTCTTGAGGGCTTGGGCTGTCTTTTGTCTCTTTAAGTATCCTCAATACTGCCTGGAACACAGTAAACACACTTAGTAAATATTTACTGATTGACCCATTTATTCAACATAACACTTCATACATGGGAAGCCCTTAAATTTTTCTTTTTTCTTTTCTTTTTTTTCTTTTTCTTTCTTTCTTTCTTTTTTTTTTTTGTTAATTTGGTCGATTTTGAACATTATTCCCTGGTTACAAAAATCATTTTCCATTCCTGCCCAAACCCCTCCCCTCCAATAGCTTAGGTGCGATTCCACTGGGTATTACATGTGTCTTTGATCAGAATTCATTTCCATATTGTTGGTATTTGCACTAGGATGTTCATTCAGAGTTTACATCCCCAGTCAAATCCCCCTTGATCCACACAATCAAGTAGTTTTTTTTTTCCTTTGGTGTTTTACCTCCCACAATTTTTCCTCTGAACGTGGATAATGCTCTTTCTCATACATCCCTCCAGATTGTTCAGGATCACTGCATTGCCACTAATGGAGGAGTCCATTATATTAGATTGTACCACTGTGTATCAATCTCTGTGTACAATACTCTCCTGGTTCTGTTCCTTTTGCTCTGCATCACTTCCTGGAGATTGTTCCAGTCTCCATGGAATTCCTCCACTTTATTATTCCTTTGAGCACAATATTATGTCATCATCAACATACACCATAATTTGTTCCACCATTCTCCAATTGAAAGGCATCCCCTCATTTTCCAGTTTTTTGCCACCACAAAGAATGCAGCTATGAATATTCTTGTACAAGTCTTTTTCCTTATTATCTCTTTGGGGGTACAAACCCTGCAGTGCTATGACTGAATCAAAGGGAAGGCAGTCTTTTATAGCCCTTTGGGCATAGTTCCAAATTGCCTTCCAGAATGGTTGGATCATTTCACAACTCCAATGCATTAATGTCCCAACTTTGCCACATCCCCTCCAGTATTCTTTACTTTCCTTTGGTGTCACGTTAGCCAATCTGCTAGGTGTGAGGTGATACCTCAGAGTTGTTTTGATTTGCATCTCTCTGATTATAAGAGATTTAGAACACTTTTTCATGTGCTTATCAATAGTTTTGATTTCTTTGACTGAAAATTGCCTATTAAATGTCCCTTGCCCATTTATCAATTGGAGAATGGCTTGATTTTTTTGTACAGTTGACTTAGCTCTTTGTAAATTTGAGTAATTAGACCTTTGTCAGAGGTTTTTGTAATGAAGATTGTTTCCCAGTTTATTTCCCTTCTGATTTTGGTTCCATTGGTTTTGTTTTTATTAAAATTTTCTTAATGATAACTGCTCCTCCAAATTTTTCTTTGTTCCCTTTAATTAAGGTTTTTTTCAATGTGTACAATCTAGTAAAGGTTTGTAGAGAGAGGAAATAGGTAAATGGATGAGTAATTGATGGCACACCATCATCATACTTTTTTGGGGAAGGAAGGGATAAAACCTTCTGAATTTTTTTTTCATTCTTTCGGAATTTTTCTAGATTGGAAATATTTTGAAATCTCATTGCTCCAGGACTTTTGGATTATATGACTTCCATTATGTATTTATTCTGAGTGAATTTGTTCAGGGTCCCTCATTCAAATTTATATTCTGATTCCTATATCAGTAATGATGAGAATTCATTGCTATAGAAATGCTTAAGAAGTAACACTTACTTAGCATTGATTATTCTCACAATAGCTGAAATAATTCAAAGACTAATTAACATATTTCAGCTGGAAATCTCACCTTATGAAATTCATTCATTTTATAAAAGGATACTTTCATGTGTTTTTCACTTTGTTTTCAGGAGAAGACAGCACACAGAAGCTTTATTTAGGCTAGATGAATAGATTAAATGTGAACTCAGAAGTTCATAAATCTATTGTTCTCCTGTCACAAACTAATTACTGGAAAAGTCATATTCCTTTTATAAGATGTGGAAAATTGAATTTCAGGCAATAATAAATATTCCAGTCTATAGTTCAGTGCAATATCATCTGTCATCCTATACCCCCTTATCTAACTATCTGGCATCCACTCCCCCTTTAAACCACATTTCAAATGTGCATTCATTTGTCTGGTACTCACTTTTTCCCATCATCCTTGATAGTTTACATTTACATAAAACTTGATGGCCTATTGAAATTTTTCATTTTTCAATTGGCAGTACAAATATTAATGAGGAAATAGAGGCTCAGGGAACTTAAGTGATTTTTAATTGTTTTTTTTTCAGTGTCAGGAATTGATTCCTGGATTTTGGATTTTAAGTTCATATTCTTTCTTCTACACTATGTTCTCCATTTGTTGGTCAAATAATACCACAGAGAATGTTCAATTCTGGTTGGACAAGTAATGGTTATAGTACTTTGTTTAATGAAACAATGTGAACTTCTATAATACTCTTTACCGGTTATTTTTTCAGGAAGACATATTTAATGGCCTTTTCTCAGTCCTCATCCTTCTTGACCTCTCTAATTTATGGCACTCTTAATCAACTTCCAAATTTTAACAACTCTATACTTTCCTGGTTCTCCTTTTACTTGTTTGACAGCCCCTTCTCAATCTTCTTTCCTGGTTCTTTATCTAGGTCATACCCCAAATTAGGCATTTACCCTAAGGCTCTGTTCAGGGCCCTTTTCTTTTCTCCTTCCTTCCTATCTCCCCTATTAATCTCATTAGCTCCAGTGGGTGCAATTATCATCTCTAGGCAGATAATCCCAGGTCCATATATCTAGTCTTAAATTGGTTCCTGAGTTCTAGTCTTCCAAGGCCAAATGTATCTTGGATATCCTCAATGAAAGTCCCATTTGCATCTCAAAATTAACATGTTCAAAACAGAACTCTCCTAAAAACTTCCCTTTTTTGAATTTCACTATTACTATTATAAATACCAGGCTCACAATCCTATTGCCATCCTTGATAGCTCTCTCACACTCAATCTGCATATTCATTTCTTGCTGTCTTGTCACTGCTATTTTTTTGTTATTATTTCTTGTGACTATTTCTTCACAGTCATGTAGCCACTACTCCTAGTATAGGCTACAATCACTCCTTTCCTGTATTATTACAATAACCTATTACATAGTTCCCTACCTCAAATCTCTCTCCACATCAGTCCATCTTCTAGTCTGCTGCCAAAATGATTTCCCTAAAGCATATATTTGACCATGTTATTTCTTTACTTTAACTCTAATGATTCTCTATTACTTCCTGAGTCAAAAATAAATCTTTGTTTGACATTGAATGTACTTCACAGGCTTGTCCCTTTCTACTTTTCCATTCTTTTTATACTTTATTTCCTTCCAGGTAGTTCATTTGCTATTTTCTGCACCTGGACTATTTTTCCTCTTGTAAGATTAAAATTAATATCCAATAATTTCAATTATCATATTTTATAAGATTTATTAATAACTTGAAGTAAAAGAAATAAAAGGACAAAAGTAAAACCCTGAGTAAAGAGAAGTTTTCCTAGCTGCATTAGCAGAAAAAAGAGTGAGGTGGGGTCACACACAAACTTTATCTCAAAAATTTAAGGACATAATGTGAAAAAGAACATGAGAAGCCTGGGATTTTGAGTCCTAGGGAACAGATTCTAATTATACATTATTTCTGCCTGCTAGATTCCTGAAACCTCAGCTCAGATTCTCCCTTGTACAAGAGCTGAACTTTACTAATAGCACCTTCCCTCTCCGATTACTTTCGATTTCCATTATATATACCTTGTATGTACAGAAGTATTTGCATGTTACTTCCCCAAAAAGCTCTTTTCTTCCTGTTTTTCTCCCCAGAGATTTCTACAATGCTTGACCCATAGCAAGCACATAATAAATATTTGTTGACTGAGAATAGCATTATTGACACACAATTAAAATGTGAGGAAAGGATAAATGCATATATCTAAACTTTGGCCTGAATGTAAATTGGCCTTCATGGGAGGAAGGTATTTAATAGTGTGAAGGGTTAAATTTTGGGGGTAGGAGTTTGTACAAAGTCAGGAGAGCTGACAGCTTGCACACCAGGGGGACTCCTACTCAGAAATCTTTCTGCTCCTTTGCCTCTTAAATAGAAAAAGGGAGAAATTAAGAAAAACTCTCTTAACAATGGTTAAATAAGGTGGTAATGGGAAAGGAAAACAATTCATAAACATTTAATTTTTTTCTTTTTCTATATTATCTCTTATCATCAAAAATTAGATATATTTATTGGTATATGCATTTGTTTTGAGGATGAATGTAATATAAAATATTATTTTATTTCTTTATACTAATTGAGGGAAGAGAATTCTAATCATTCTGAATTAGCTAAGGTATAAATTATAGAATAATTCTGCATTAATAACTAGGTTTAGAAAGTATCACCTAGCAAGGGAAATGTGGTTTCATGATGGAAATAAATTGAACTATGAATGCTTTTTAAAATCCATTTAGCTATATAAATGTATCCTCTAACCATCTGAAATTTAAAAAAAAATCATACAGCTGAGTTGCTCTTTTGTTTATATGACTAATTTTCTGAAGAAATAATTACCATACACACATGTGTGTGTGTGTGTGTGTGTGTACATACACAATGGTAATTCAGAATTGAATATGGTATTCTTCAGAATTGATTAGATGAATGGATAGATACATAGCCTCCTTCCTTTATTTCAAGTACATTTTTATGATCAAGAATATTTTCCTCAGCTAACTCTTTAATATTATTCCGAAACAGAGATGGTTTTTCATGAAGCACTTGATCAGTTCCCAGGAGAGCCCCAAACCTTAGAACTGGATGTATCCTTAGATACCATACAGTCATATAGCATGCCAGATCTGAAAGGTACACAGTTAGAATAAGCTAGTCTAAAGATATCAAACACCAACCCTGCCATCTGCATTGTGACTAGCAATTCTCTCAAGTGCTACCAGAACCAATTTAAAATACAACTGTAAAATATTTAGCAAAATATATAAAACACAGTGGAACAATGGTAATGTTTTTAAAGGATTTTATAGGTGATTTTGCAGTCTCCAGGGATTTTTTGTGTTTGGTTTAGTTGCTCTGTTTCTACTTGAATTTGACACCACTTTATTAGGACCACCTCCCTTATTTTTCAGATGAGAAAGTTGAGACAAAGAACAAAAAAAGTGCCTTTTTCAAGTCTTCACAGATGGCTAGTGGCAAAGTGAGAGTAATTAGAATTTTTGTCTCCCAGCCCCTATATTGAAGGGCAGTTGTAGTTCATTTTTTTTTCTAAAAAGAGGTTTGCTAAGACATCTAGCAATTTAACTTAGTCAAGACTTTTCAGGCTACATATATATTTTATTCAGAATATTTCTGTAATATTTCTTCAGGTCTTTTTATTATGTGGACCTATTTGAAATGTGTCAAATGAATTGCAGTTATCAAAATAACATTAATCATATTTTTATATATTTATATTAATTTCACCAGTGGAATGAAGGGCTAAACTGTAATTTCTATGTTTGCCAGAATCTTTTGTTGTTGCTATCAGTGACTATAGGTGGGCATAAGAGGGTGGGCTGAATGTGTCTACTTTACATATATTGTTTTATATATATTTCTTGGTTATAAAATTTTCAGCCAGTTTATAATTTCTCTCCAGTGTTATTGTAGTTCCATTTATTTTAAGTTATCCTCGAGTAGCTAAGTATAGCAAATGAATGATGCTTTGATATATGTTATACTTTATACTTCTACAAATAAGAAACAGAAAATTTTTTCTGCCTTTATATATCTTGATTGCTTTTTACATGGGAAAAAGGATAGGATTAGATCCTGGCCCATTCATTCACTGGTATAAAGAAATCCTGAGTGGCAAAATTCATTCTGCCGATCTGTGTTTTCTCTCTCCAATATAGTCTTATGGAATTGTCTAGAGTACTAAAATATTAAATGACTTTGCAATAGTTGCATAGTTGAGATGTGTTAGAGACCTAAACACAGGCCTTTTTTTTAGATTCTCTAACCACTGAATTACAGTATTTCTCAAAACTGAAGATAAAAACATTAAAGTTGTTCACAAAAAGATGGTTCTATTATTTCCATATTTAATATTTTGAAATGAATCCAAATATACCAATTTATTATATTCCCTCCTTATGATTGAATTTAGTCCCTGTGCCACTTAAATTATAATAATTATTGAGAATATTGCTTTTGAAAAATGTCAGGTATCATAAACCAAAGAGACTTGGAAGGATCAATGCAATTAAATGATGTGAGCATTTTGTATTCAGAAGGGAAAGAAATCATGGATGTCAGATTCTATTGGCATAGGACAACATGGGGATATATTTTTTCCTAATGCATCTTAAAACAGGTGTTTGTACCCAGAAATTTATAGTTGCTTCCACTTTCTTTGCTTATTCCTATATTTTGCTTATTTAGAGATTACAAAGTAACAAGCATTTATGAAATCCCAAAACATTTCCAATCTCAGTGACAAGTCACCATCATTGTTCTGCTTTGAATTCACAACTTTTTAAAAGTAAAAATTAAGAGGATAGGAAAAAAAAATTAGATGCATGGGGAGGAAAAGGGAAGATACACATGGGCAAATCAATTCTTTACTTTTTAGTCAGTAAAGCCTAGGAAGGTAAAAAAGAAAAGCGCAGAGGATGTGAATAAAGTATCATCTATCATTACAATTTTACCTCCTTCTTAGTGGAATTTATTATGTTAGTTCAAAGTTTAGGGTTAGTGAAGAAGATTAATGTTAATGTCAACATATAAAAAAATGTGCAGGCTACTGATATTGCCTCTCAGAGAAGGGATGGATTGTAAAAAAGGAGGAAAATGTCAAGATAAGTAAGTATTCATGCAAGTAAGATCTTATTAATCTAATGTTGTTTAGAAATAAGCAGTCCCATTTGTTTAAATTTTCAAGATAAATTATCTTTTTAGCTGCTAATATTCTTTTAAAAAATAAAATGTATCTATTTTGATGGATATTTTAAAATATATTACATATTTCCTTGACTTCTTTAAGATAGTCTTATTTGATATTCAAATAAAAATATATATGATTTCATCCCCCATGGTAAAAACAAAACATCACTACCACTAATAAAAACTGACCAGCTATAACTCTTCAAATGATGGTCATGGAATTTATTGCTGCATCCATATTAAATCCTTTCTTGCTTCATAAAATGTTTTACTTCTTTGGTATTTTCTCTGAAAACACCCTTTCACCTATATTACATTTGTTACCAGAAAAGAATTTTAGTGAAAGAAGTACAGTATATTCAACATGATGCTATTTTAATGAGATCATCATTATATGCATTATCTTGGAATTCATAATGGATAATGTGTCCTGAGTGGCAAAATTCTTATGAATTTATACAAATTAAAACATTCTAAAAGTGTTTATAAAGGCCATGTACTTTTTTTAATCCTTGTGTTCCTTTATAAATGGATTGTTAGTACAAACTAGTTATGCATTATTTAAAACTAAAATCTAGATGAGATCCTTTCCAAGAAATTGATACATAAAAATTATAATGCTTAGGAATACATTTGAATAAAAAATAAGCATTTAATCCATGCCTTGTATTATAAAGTGGTTGATATTGTGTAACATGAAGTATTCTTAAGAAATAAAATATTTTAATAAAATATTTGTATTAGACTACATATGATTCAAAACACTAAAATTAACTAGAAATTTCCCTCCTTTCTTTGAGGAGGAAGGAATCTCTGGGGATGAAATATTTCTGAAATTATCAAAACCATCCTTTTTTGTCTGGTTTTTATCAATTTTACTTTGTTAAAATGGGAGATTCATTATAGATGATAGAAATAAAATTATTAAATCATAATCCCATTTTAATCTTTCTCAGTGCAATTTAACCAGTGAACATGCATTTATCAAATATTTACTGTGGTAAATTCAGGAGATATGTCATAGAGACAGAAAATATTGACTGGATAAAAGGGAAGGCTTTTGTACCTGGGAATACTGGGAAAGAAGTCATGATGAAGCTGGGAAAAGAAGAGTATTTTGAAGAAATGGAAGGAAATTAAGAGAAGTCTTCAATGGGACATAGCATTCAATGGACAGGTAACATCCAAGGCAAAGGAAAGAAAATGGGGTTGGAAATGGAGTATTATATGTAAATAGGACAGTGTAGTTAGACCATAGTGAGTTTTTTGGAGTATGAGGTAAGAAGACTAGAAAGGTAAAAATGGTCGAAATTATGATGTATTACAAACAGAGGTGTTTATATTTGATACTTGAGGCAATAGGAGTCTCTTGGAGCTCACTGAACATTATTGTGATATAGTTATACACATGAGAAAAATCACTTTGGCACCTGAGTGGAAATTAGTTTGTGTTGGGGAGACAGTTGAGCCAGGGAACCAGGAGGTTTGGGAAGTGAAGAAAATATTTGGAACAGTTGCCGTAGAGACTAGAAGAGCAAATTAATTATGGAAGGATAGGATGTTTGACTTACTGTGTGTTGAGGTATCAGATGAGATTAGATAATAAGAAATTATAGTGAATATATACAAAATAAATTTCACTATTTAGTTCTATTAAAATATGTGAATGGAATAAAAAGGCATTATTCCATTGCAGGGTAATCTAAATCTGGGGTTTGAAAGGTCATAATTGGCAATGGGGTAGAAATATACCTCAGAATTTTGAAAAAAATGTAGAATTGAAGTTGTTTACCAAGGGATTGAGATAAGGAAAGGAGGAAAGTGTTCCCAGGATAGGAGTGATGGCCTAGGAAAGAACAGAGAGGTGGAAGAATTGAATAGAAACACTATCTTGAAATGTTCTTATGTTTATCTTTATGAATATTATTTAAATATGGAATAACTGATTGTTATAACTGAATTAACATGTTGGGATATAAACTCATCTTCTATAGCATCATTGAATGTATCTTTAAGATAGTTACAATAGAAGAAAGGACATCATATACTTTTATATATATATATATATACTTTGTCCTATTCTCAAGTGGTTTTGATGTCTCCTATTAGATCTCTGAATTTTGAAAGTTTAACTTCCCTATAATATAGTATATATAATATAGTAATTATCATTAATTGTTAATTATCATTATTTGATCATTAAAACATTGTTATTGAAATTACAAGGATCAATGTTATTTGGAGGTAATTTTGTGCAACAGTTCCATCTATGATAAATATATTATTCCAATATAGTTTATTTGTTTAATTCTCAAGGATATTTTAAGTCCTGGATATCTGATAGATAGTCCATGAAAGCACTCAACCTTCTAATTCTTACTATCATGTCATATATCACTTGATATTACACAAGGACTGTGTATACAAGAATGTGCCACAGGTTTTGTAAAGAAAGAACTCAGAAATTGACTTTAATCAAACTTCAAAATGCTTCTAAAGAGTAATTGAGTGTATCTCACAATTCAAGATTTGGAAATTTATTGAGAAGTGATATAAAGCCATTCAGAAAATATATTAATTTATGGAAACAGGTCTTGATCAATGATACATGTAAAACCCAGTGGAATTGTGTGTCACCTATGGGAGGGGGATAGAAGAGGAGGGAAAGAAGATGAATCATGTAACAATGGGAAAATATTCTAAATTAATTAATTAAATAAAATCAATTAAAAATAAATGAAATAAAATTGCAAAAAAAGAGAAAATCTATTAATTAAATGGACAGACAAAACACACACACACACAGAAATTACACAAGAGATAATCTTTTTTTCCTAAAGTGATGTATTCCATAGTTTCTACCAGTTTTTTCTAATAATACATAGGAATGATTTGTATGCCATATGATTTTTTTCACATTTTGAAAATCTTTTAATCCATGTAGTTTAGAGATTATGAATGTTTTGGAGGTTGACAGATATTTAAAAATATATAATATATAATATTCAATGTTCAGGGAATTGTGGGTAACAGTTCTTTACATGATAATGGACTGGTTCTGATAGAATTTATTTGCTAAGTTTTCATATACATCTTGAAGATAGTTTTTGTAGTTCAAGAATATATCATTTGTTGGTAATAAGCAATAGCTATATTCTGTGGTATAATTTTAACCACTTGATTATGCCATTATAATTATCTGGGATGTGCTCATTTTTTAGAACATAAAGGGCAATATGTGGTACCACTTTTACTGTTTCCTTTGAAATCAGAAAACATAATCTCCTTAAAGATGAATCTGAAATTTATTGTGAGAGTCCACACAAATTTGTATGATTCATGCCAAATATTTATTAGATATTTCTGTATCAAAATATTGTTGGCTAAGTTCATGAAGAAGGCATCTATGAAGGGCTTTTTGATCCCATTTTCATATCTTGGGGAAACTGCTTTTGATTACTTTAAATAAGCAGCCAATGGTGTATACTTATTTAATCTTGACTATTGCTTTATGAAGTGATGTTTGATTTTCCCCAAAAAAATTTTTGTATGGTATTCATCTGCTTATTATAAGTTTTGAATATTTCTACCACTTCTCTTTCTCCTTCCTGGTGAAGAAGTATTTATCTTTATAGCAACTTTGTTATCAATCAGTCATTATCAGCATCATCATAATCATTGTCTTCATCTGCAGCATCTTCTAGAAGTTCTTGTGTTACCTTAATTTACAGTGGGAAAACATCAACATAGATTTAATAATAACAGCTAGCATTTATATAGTGTTACAAGGTTTGCATAGCATTATGAAAATAGGATCTTATTTTATTTCCATTTCTGCAACCCACAAAACTTTCACAAAGAAAAGTTATTTCCATTTTTTCTTCATGGTTTCCCTCTTCCTACTCCCTGACCCTTAATTTACTATACAAATATCATTAGATTTAGGTGTAGAGACATAATTATCTAATGTAATATTTGACCTAGATTCTTAGTGACTTTTCATTGCAAAGATAACTAATCCTCATGGAAAGAAAAAAAAAAGCCATTCGTTCATGACAGCAATATGAGGAAGAGGAAGAGAAATGAATTTCAGGACTGGGTAATGTCCAAATACAGCTACATTCAAAATATTTGAATGGCACTGAATATTCTAGAGAATTATTAGTAATTAACCTAAAATAGTAGTGAAGAAAAGTTTAATGATTCTTTTCAGGGAGTGAGGGGCAATTGATAGGGTTTTGTTTTTGTTATTTTGAGATAATGCAAATTATTGCTTTCTAACTGAGGAAGAACAGGCAAATGAAATAACACTAAATTGAATGTAGAAACATGTCTGTTAGGGTAAAAGCAAGGATAGACTATGGAAATGGTTAAAAAAGTTTTTTTTTTCTCTTTCTTTTTTGGAAGAGCTTCAAGAAGAGAATTAGTTACATTTTAAAAGCATTTATATTTCTGAAGCCCAAATATTCTCTTTGGTCCCTTCTATCTCTTTTATTCTATGAATATTTGTTTATTGTCTTCCATCTTAATTGAATTTTTCTCCTTAATGAATAGCTTTTTAACTTGAAGTTCATAGACCTCCATGACACCCATTGATCAAAGGATCTGTGAATATGGATGGAAAATAAAATTACAATTTTGTCTTCACTAACCTTTTATTTCCCTGTTATTTTATTTTGTACATTTGAAAACATTTTTCCTGTGGAGTCTGTAGGCTTGAACCAACACCCAAAAGGATCCATGACACACATGCAAAGGAATTATGAGCTTTTTAAAAATGGTATTTTAATTATCCTAAGGTCACCCAAACAGTGACACAGCAGATAATGCATAGAGCTCCCTTAATTACTAGATTCTATCTGACTCCAGATCCACTTATAATTCTTCCCAATGCCATGTCCAAAGAGCCTTATTAACCTTAGGAATAAATGAGACAAGCATTACTTTGTAATCAGCAGGACGTATTCAGAAGGGGTTGAAGTAGGAACAACCATTAGAAAATATAAGGCAAAGTTTCTCAAAAGTCTCACTTTGCTAGATACCTTTTGATAATATTTTCACCAAAATGCTTCTCAAACATTCCAGTGTCCCAGAAAAATACAAATTTTAATGAAGGGAACGTGTCTTATTATCTTTTAAAGCCCTTCTTACATATATAGCTATTGGGATAGTAATTATGGGACAGCAACTTCACTAGCCAGATATTATGCTCATTATTATATAGGTTTATTTTGAGCAACTGCCATTAATGATTCTAACCATCAAAAGCACTCTTGATAAATAATAGTCATGGCCTGTATTAGAGCCAATGACAAATTGTGGATATGCCAATACTCCCCAATAATCAATAACTACTCCTTCAATTCATTAAAAATCAAAATCTCAATTTTACTATCACATCACTTTTGATTATGTCTTTTGGAATTATTAATTTTAATTCTCATCACCTGAGAAGTGATTCAGTGTCTGCTTCCAGGAAATTGAGAAAGGTAATTCATCCCTTCCACCTTCAAGAAATGTTCTGTAATGAAATATGGTGGCCCTCAGACCATGGAGATAATAACATTTATACATCCTTGGTTTCACTTTTATTCTGTAATACTCAAAAAGTTTCCTATCTCTTGGTCAGCTGATCCTGAAGAGGACAAGATGTGACTGTCCTTGATGTTTGCTTGTGCAAATCCCCTAGAAAATGTATTTCCTCTCCTTGTGTTGCTACGTGGCCCAAAATTCAGTGAGCAGAGGAAGCACTGACTGACTGCTCTTAGATTTGGTTATTTATACTACTTTTTGCTGGTATTTTTCTGCTCTGCTGCTCTTGAGTTTAGTAATTTTCAGGCTGTTCAGTGACTCAGTTGAACAAGGTTGCCTTGCTTAGGGTTGGTTTCTTTGGAATTTTACATTAATCAAATATGACCCATATATCTTCTTCTGACATGAACTTGAATCTCTTTCATGAGTCTTATAGCTTCCCTTATCTATCTCACACACATACTTAGCTCTGTAGCATGGGTTCTTAATCTGAAATAAAAGCCATATTGCTTCTGATATGATTTAGGAATAATGCCTTCATTAGTCACACAATAATGAAGAGTAAAGCCAGGGTGGTGATATAGGCTGTCAAAAATATAATAGTGTTATGTATACATCTGAAGAAATTCTATTCAGATATTCTGAGAGTTTCCAGACTAGATCTGGGGCATGTACTTCATTGGAAAAAGTTGTGACCTTTTTCAAGATAATTAAATGCAGCTACTATTAGTATTGTCTGTCCATTCTCTCTCAAGTGAATTTAGCAATTGAGCGAGTCTTAGACAATGAGCTTCTTATGATCATTGGAAACAATAGGGTTTGCCTTCTTCACTGATGATAGTTTAAAGCTGGTAATTCAAAACTGTTGAAAAATTAATTCAGGCCAAAACGATTACATTGATCACATAAAATCATCTTTTTTTGTACACATTAAATATGTAAAATCACTAAAGTGATCCAACTGTATTTTAGGAAAATATAAACCACGTATTGCTTTTAATTTTTATAGGTGACAAAAAGTTGTTATAAACTTACTTATAAATATTTAAAAGTTTAATTAAAATCTACTTGCCTAGACTCTTTTATTGCAACTTTATGAAGCAATTGAAATCATAGGGTAAGAATTTAAGCCAATATGAAGAGCAAATTTAAATCTGAGGTATTAAAAAAGGTGCAAAACATTTCTTTTGAAATAAATGAGAGATTCTAGTTTGAGAAACCACAGGAAAATGTATTTTACAAAGCTTTCAAGGAAATATATCAGAGAATGAAGAGAGTTCTCAAAGGCATTTAATATGGATAAAAATTATGACCATATGAGTAAGACAACCCCTTTTATACACAAGTAGTTTGGTTATAAAATGGGTCAGAAAAAGAACATTTGTGAAAGGAATTTATTAATATCAACCTGTGAAAAAATGGTTTCTCAGGTAATATGGCAAGATATATGGATAGGTCTGGGAAGCAGATTCATTTTAACACTCAAATGAAGTACTAAAGAATACATATTTGAGGTAAAAAAATAAGTGTGTAAAGGATGGGTACAGAGTATTATAGTCAATTAGCTCATTTGCATGTAATTATTTTTAGAGTTTCAATATTTGTGACAGACAAAAATTATCAATCAAATGCTTCTTTGGGGAAGTATTTGAAACTATGGGTTTCAGATATTAAACAAATGAGCATAGTAATTATTTAAGTTTACAAAAGAAATAATAAATTCCTTTTTCCTTAAACTTATCATTATGAATGTTTCCAGACAAGTCTCATTATAGGCATTTCCTTTATAGTTTAGTTAAAATATCTACTCCCACACTAGTTATAACTGAACCTCCAGGCATAAAATAAAATAACATTTGTTTTTTTATATATCATGTATTGGCTTGCCATATACATGTTTGCTTCTATAAGTATAATGTCAATTCCTTTAAAAAGTCATTTTGGTTTTATCCTTGTCTCTTGTATCAATCTCAGTGCCTTTCATGTAGTAGGCTTTTGATAAATATTTAATAACAAATGAACAACTATATATAGGTTCCCCCAGGTTCCCCAAGCTATGCCAATGTAGCATAAACTCTGATGGGTGGGTACCATGAAATTAAAAAGTATTTGATAATTTGATAATATAGTCTATGTAAAATGGTACCAAAAGTCCATTTTAAGTAAATACAGAAATACTCAGTACCAGAAGGTTGACTAAGAGGTGAAATTTTTCTTGGCCTTCACAGTTAGCTCATATAATAACTCCTAATAGAATATTACAACCTCTTTGAGGACATAAATCTGTACTCTATTTACATCATATATGTATAGTTAGATATAGAGATATCTGTATCTTTTCCTAGAATAGAGATAATATTAGATCCCTAATAAGTAATAAATATTATTATGAGTATATAAAATATAATATTCTGTGCCAGCACAACTTCCCTTTGTATATTATTTCTACCCTCTGTTATACTAGCCTGATTTCTAGCCTAAGGTGAAAAAAATGACACCTCCTTTTAACTATGAGTCTTCTGTCTCCTACTGCCATGTCCTAAAAGGGAAGATTCTAAAGCCTCTTAGTTTGGATATTCATCTGTGCCAAGCAAGGCAACTTCTGCTTTCCTGCTAATTGACCTCATCAGCTTTCTAAAATGTAGAGAACTTTTAATGTGAAGAGGAGTGACCTTTCTTTTGACCTCAGGTATTCCACTCCCTGGAGAAAAGAAGGAAAAAAAAAGTAATTGGGACTGAAGAACTCCATCTCCTTTTGTGCCTTCTGCCTAATCTCCAGACTCCTCCAGCAAGAGGACTGGTTCCTTTAACTCAATGATGAACTTCTTCACAACTGATTGTACCTTATATATCTCAGTGATTCTGAACCACTGTAGATCAAAATCCAAACCTTACTCACTATCTCCCACCACTTCATCGTTTATTCCTATTTCATTCAACCCTCTAACCCCAAAGTCACAATCAACCCTATCTACCCCTTCCACTGAAATTAGAATGATAATGTGTTCTACATTTTTTGCTTTTTATTTCTTTGTATGTAGTTGAAGGAAACTCAAATGTTAAAGAGGAATCTGTCAGGTCACATTTGATTTTATTCTTCTCACATGTACTTCAAGAAATGAAATATGAGGCCTTCTGGCTCAGTTTTCATACTCTATCAAAAGCCTCTATGGACAGGATACCTGGTCATGTGGTACAATACCTTTGAATTCTCCTCTGATGTTTTTCCTCCATACATTGCTACTCATCCTTCAACTAGATTTCTTCAACCTGTCCCCCATCAAGTAGAACAGGAGTACAATGTCAATATTCAGAAACCTCAGGATAATTCATTAAAGAGCAGAAATCTGAAGAAGGTAAATTATTATTGAGTTTGTATTGTGGTAAGTGACAAAGAATTCAGAAGGGTAGAGGACGAGGTATGTAATCAAGAAACAATCTACTTTAAAAAAAATTCTTCCAACTCTTTTAACTTTTTTTTTCTTTGTAGTCTGTTCAGACAAGAAATTTCAGGTTAACTTTTCCAAATTTTATGTTGAAATAGCTTTTAAATATTTCCCTACCACCAACCCTACCCAAAAGACAGTGTTAATTTAAATAAAATCTAATGTGGATGTGCCTTGTAAATTGCTAAAAATATTTGCTGTTAGCAAAGATGCAAATAACTTTTTAAAAATATAGAAATGTTTGGGCACACAATCTTGAAAAGGTATGCCAATGTTATACTATGTTATAGTTATCTCTCAGTGTAATTCATTTAAACAATTAAGAATCTATGAATCAATATTATTTAAGTAACTTCTATGTGCCTGACAATGGTTTTAGTGCTAGGAAAACCATGTTCTTATGCTGTAAAGTAGTGTGGCATAATGAATGGAGAGGCTTTGGAGCTAACAATTTACTTGCAATTAGTTTAAACCTCCTGCACAATGGCTGAGTCACCCTGAACAAATCAAATAACTTCTCAGTGCTTTAACCAGCTTTCTAAGTAAATAAGATGTAAAGAAGGTGCCAATTTTTGTTGAAATATGGGTGTATGGGGTGCTCACGGAGGGGTAATATCTCTGGTATGGAGGGCTTGTCGTGCTCTTCTAGAGCAGCTCTCTAGCCACTGACCCTCACCTGACACCCAGCTCTCACTTGTGGCTCCTAGTAGCTGCTAGCATGCGGCAGCGGCCACACCCCGGGCAATGGCTTCGACAGGCCAGCTAAACCTTGTGAGGGTAGCCATCCGGTTGACGTCGACCCCTGGTGAACTAGGGCTTTGCTCACCCAGCATGTGAAGACTGCTTTGGCGGAACATGCTGAAGAAACCAACAAGAAGGTTCAACGGCTGAGATGGCGATGCAGCAAGGCACTGTGGAGTGCTTAGGCCGTGATGGAGCACAAAAGACAACATGGACATCCAATGCAGTTGAGGAAGTCTCCAGGTGTAATGACTTTTCGTGCCACTGGACCCAGGCTTCCAAAGCCGAGAGAATGGTACTGTCTCTGTGCATCGACTTTTCCACTTAAATCTTCATGCACAGGTGTCTTTGTGCACAAAAACGCACAAAGACAATCGTCATCCTCGGTTCGAGAGACAACCAACAAACAATACCAATGAAAATGTTATTCTTTCTTTCTTGACTGCATTTTTATCTTTTTGTGTTCTTGATGCTGAAGTGGAAGTCAGGGATAAATGTATACATAGATAGAGATGATATGTAGGCATAGATTACATATATATATATATATATATATACATATATTGTGTATATATTTGTACATAAAACTTGCTAGCTAAATAACTAGTTCTTGATCTTCTCATTCCTGGCAAACCCTCTCCTCCAGTGATATTTGTTATTTAAGTGACAGTTTAGACTACAGAGGTCAAGCAAATAATGCTGGGAAGGATTATGGTCAGCAACATTCTGAAGTGTGACCCAAACCTGATTAAATAGTAGGGTAACAGAAAACAAAATAAAATAAAACCTTAATAATGTTATGTGATTTTCTAATTCAGCATATACACACATGGATGCTTATATATAGTTTAATGGTGGGATAACTATTTGAGTTTGACCCCACTGGTCAACTAGTTTGCTGATTTATCCATCAGGGCACCTAACAAAAGGATTCATACATGAATTGGGTAGTTATTATGCTTCTCTATGGTTCATTCTAACTCCTGTGTTCACAGTTACTCTAGTTGTACCCAGTCTAGTGATATATTTACAGCTGACATTTGACATGGCCATTTAACTCGTGAACAAAGATTGAAAAAAATGTCTGTATACTGAGTATATTCAATCACTTAGATTCTGTGTGATAATGCTTCATTGGATGATCTAGTGTCTCTGATATCCTTTTGCGTCACTTTCTAGTATAGCCTGAAGAAGTTTTAATAGATAGAAGTCCTCTCACTATACACAACTCTAATACTCTATTGTAGTCTTGAAAATGCTTGCTATGACAAAATAGAATCTCAGGTAAGGCAAAGTGGGGTCTCCATGGGAGGATCACAAGAAAAATTCAAGTGGGAGGAAATAAAAGAATAGGCATGAAAGTATGGATAACTCAAGTCATTGCCCTGCCTTGATATAATATCACACGAACTTTATTATATATGTCCAAGTATGTGTGTGTTTAAAGCATTATTCTAACTGAGCTTCTGAGTTCACCTGCCCATTTGTTCCTACCATTTTTAGAGAAAAGTTAATGGGGCTTTGGTGGGTGTCTACACTTGAAATATCTAGTGATAATAATATTGATAATATTTCTTTGTGAGACTCAATGCAGTTTCCATTGAACCTCCTCATTCTGTTCTGGGTACCTGAAGAATTACCTCATGTGTTTACTGGAAGAGGAGGAATTTTAAAACAGTAACATTTGTCATTGTGTTAGAGAACTGAGTAGCAAAATCAATCACTCATATTGGAAGATACTGTTGATGAAGATTTCTACAGATAAGTCTAGGTTATTTTTGTTTTAAATTCTTACCTCCCATCTTAGAATCAATAGTCTGTATTGTAAGGATTGAGGAGAGACACTGATAAAATCCTAAAGTCTGATGGACAGATCAGCCTGATATAAAAAAGGAAAAATAACAAAATTTAAAAGGAGAAAAAGTTAATACATTGAAATATGTATTATATGATAATATGTGTGCAGCCTATATTATATTATCTGCCTTCCTGGTGATGTAAGAGAAGTGGGAGAGAAAGAGAGAACATGGATTGCAAAATATCAGAAAATGAATATTAAAAAAATTGTATTGACATGTAGTCTGGAAAAAATAAAAATTTTATTATAATAAAAATGCTGCAAAAGAAGACACATCTCTTATACATGAAAAAAACTCATGAAGATAAAGTGAAAAATGGTATGTTTTGATTTCTATTCCAACTGCATCAGTTTTTTCCCCAATATTAGTAGCTTTTTTCATTTTGAGTCTCTTAGAGTTAAATGACAATTAAACAATTCACAGATGATCACCATACATTATTACTATTACTGTGTGTAACATTCACCTTGTCCTACTCACTTCATTTTCCATTGCTTCGCATAAATCTCTTCAAGATTCTTTAATGATTGTGCAATTTGCCATTTTTATGGCATTATAGGATTCTATTACAATCATATACAACTTGTTTAGCCATTTCCCAGTTGATGGACGTCTCTTTGGTTTTATCAAGTTTTTGCCATTACAAAAAGAGCCATTGTAAATAATTTTGTATAAGTTGGTCCTTTCCCCCTATCTTTGGCCAAAAGGTCTCTTAATATTCCTTAAATCTGGAATTGGAGAAACTATGAGAATATAAGTAGTATCAATTTCCCCAGCTAAAACTTCCAAATGAGATTGTAATCAACACTTGACAAACAATGGATGATATCATAATCATAGGTGTTAGTTTTAGTGGCAAGAATCCCAAATATTCTATTGTAATTGATTATATGAAATTTTCAATAGAAATTATTCATTCTCAAGATTTATAAAGTAGTTTCAGAAAGCTTAATATTTCCAGAAAACTGAAGATACACAATTGTATACATTTTATTACATTCAAAAATATATTGGAATCACAATACAAAAAGTAAACATAATAAAATTGCCATTCTTCAACAATGTAGGCAAAAATAATGTGTCTAAGGAAAAATAGTCAAATTTCAAGGTGGATTATTTAACCTCAAGCACCAGAATAAGAAACTGAACATAAATGAATGTTTCTCTATATAAATTGTTTATACTAGAAAACAATGTGTCAAATGCTAAATCAGCAAAGTGTTTCTAGATTCTTTGTTTCAGGTGGCAATAGATTTATAGCCATTAAACTTTTCATAAAATCATTGTAGCAAGTGTCAATACCATTTATGCTAGATATTTTCCATTTTCCATTTCTGATGGCTTTTTTTCAGTACATAGAAAGTTAATGTGTAGTAGTTTTTGAGGGTAAGACACTAACCAGCGAGAGGAAAGGTTTCTTGAAGGAAGTGACACTAGTAAAACCTTGCAGAGCTTTTTTTTTTTTTTCTCAAGAGGCAAAGGTGATGGAGAGTAATACAGACATAGTAGATAGACTTTATGAAGTCACGAGACAGCAGATGGAATGCTGTATAAGGAAAATGACAAGTAGGCTACCTTGGCTAAAACATGGAATTTTCTAATTAGTCATATAAGGACTTTTAATGTGCAATCAGTCTACAGAGATAGTTTGCAGCCAGATTGTGAAGGAATTTAGATGTTTTCCAAAGAAGTTCATTTTTTTTTTCTTGAATGCATTGGTGATCCACTGAAACTTCTCCAATTGCAGAATCACATATTGAGGCCTGAGTTTAGGAATATCAATGTGGTTGCTCTAGAGGCTGCATTAGAGAAAAGATAGTCTGGGTTTAGGGAAACTAATTAGGAAGGCAATGAGGGATTAGGGGTAAAGGGTTATTATGAGTAAACAAAAATGGGGGCATGCATTGAGGATAAAAAATTGATAGAACTGGGATTGGTTGGATATGGGGTATGCAGGGGAAGGAAATATCAGAGAAAAAAATAACATGTAAATTGCAAACCTGGGATTCCAGAAGAATGGTAGTAGCCTCAATAGAAATGAAGTAAAGAAGAAAATCTTAGCTAGCCATGTTGAGTTTGAAATGCATATGAGACATTCAGGTAGGCATGTCCAGCAGGTAGCTGGGGTTATAATACTAGGTCTCAAGGGATATATGAATAGGATTCAGATTTAAGTCACAATTACTTGATAATTGATAGTGTCATTTTCCCAGGGGGAACAAGTATAGAATTAAGAAAAAAAAAAGCTTTAGGACAGAACTCTGTGGGACACCCATACAAAGGGTTGGCATATGGTTGATGATTCTGTAGACATAATAAAAAGGATTAGTCAGCCATTTGGGAAGAGAACTTTTCTTAATAAAGCAGGGTCAAGGAAACTTTAGAAGAGAGAAATGTTCTCCAATAATAGGAGGTGGTCAATAGTCAAATTCAATTGAGGTCATGAAATATGGGCACTACCAGAAAAGCACAGTGTTTAGTCATAATCTTTTGTTGTCCTTGGAGGAAGCAATTTGAATGAAGTGAAGAAATTTGACATTAGAAGCCAACTGCAAGGTGTTAAGAATAAATGAGGGCAGCTAGTGGGCACAATGGAGAGAGTGTGGAACCTGAAGACTCATCTTCCTGAATTAAAATCTAGCCTCAAACACATACTAGCTTTGTGACCCTGGGTAAGTCTCATAACCCTGTTTGCCTCAGTTTCCTTATCTGTGAAATGAACTGAAGAAGGAAACAGCAAATGAACCCAGAATCTTTTGTCAAGAATATTCCAAATGGGATCATGAAGGGTCCGACATGACTATAACAACAAAACCAATTAGAATAAGTAGGAGAGGGCAGCCAGTTGATTGAGTGGATTGAGACCCATATCTAGAGATGGGAGGACCTGGGTTCAAATGTGACCTCAGATGTTTCATAGCTGTTTATCCCTGGCCAAATCACTTAATCCCCATTGCATGGTGCATAACACTCTTCTGCCTTAGAACCAATATATAATATTGATTCTAAGATGGAAGATAAGGGTTTAAAAATAATAAATGGGAGATTAGAAAGTAGAAGTATGCCTTGGGGATGAGTCCTTCATATGATCCTTTATATCTAGTCCAGTTCTAGCCAGGCTTTATTTTCTTTTCATCTTCTCAAAAAGCACCTTGATGTACAAACCAGAGAACATGTCATGGAAGACATAAACCTTTAAATTCTTTCCTCACTATCTGGGTGTAAAGTTTGAACTTTGTCTCCTACCAAGAAAAAAAAATCCCAGCTTTTATTTCTGGGTATTGTTTCTCTCTATTAGAATATAAGCTCACTGAGGGCAAGGAATGTCTTATAGTTTTGTTGTTGTTTGTCTTTTTGTATTTGTGTATCTCAGCCTTTTTTCAGTTCTTGGCTCAGAGTAAGAATTTTAAAATGCCTTCTCATTCATTAATTAATCTGTTCATTCAGTTACATTCAATTGGTGGCATTGGGTTTTATTCTTAGGGTGTAAGAAACAGCATGGTAATTTAGCAGATTGTGAGATCAAGTTTTTTTTTTCTTTAAGAATGGGGATGATTCATGATTCAGTCATGTTTTAAGCAATAGGAAAGAGGTTAAAAATTAGGAAAAAAGAATGGATAATTGAAAGTGAGGATGTATGAGGGTATGTTGTCAATAGTACAAGTTAAGTGGGTGATATTGTCAAAGAAATTTAATTCTTCATTTTGTGAGATTTAAAATAGTGAAGCCCATAAACTGTAGTGAGTTAAAATGGTGGAAGATATAAATTATGATAGATATAAGAGAGGGTGAGTAAATTTGACCGCAGAAATATGTTTCACTACAATGTCTTGGTTTTTAAATCAAATATAAGGTGGTCACCAGGGAAATATTCCCAATTATTCAAATATCCAAGTCAATTGGGTTTTATAGATATTTTAATTAACAATACAATGAGTAATCAAAGAAAGAGAGAGAGAGTAAGAAAGGAATAAATATGAAGGGCCTCAAGCCAATATGGCCTAGACCTGAGTCTTAAGAGAGAAATCAATCAGTTTTTTAACACTCACCACAAGGTCTGACTAAACAAGGATTCTAGTGACACCAGGCCAGCTCCATCTCAGCTGACTTTACCAGAGAGCCTTCCAGCCAGAGACTGTTCCAAAGGGCCTTTTTCTCAAGAGCCTCTCTCAAGAGATTCTTCCCAAGCGATCCTCATCAGAGATCCTCCAAAAGGATTTCTCCAAAAGGATATCTTCAAGAGATTCTGCTTTTTCTTATATAGGGGTTTTTCTCCCATGTCACCTCCCCTAAGTTCCTACATCTACCAATCACTGTAGATGCTTTCCAAAGGACTGCCCATCTGAATTCCTGCTAAGTGGACAAATCTCCTCAGTAAGTCTGAACCAGTGAAAACACAGCTGAGTCAACTAATCTCATTAAGACAAAACTTGCCCGACCCTTTTAGGTACCTAGCATCTCATTGTATCAATTCTAAAAACAGGCCTGCCTTATTATAAGCATGGGTCCAAGTATTTTCATTGTTTAGCAAGGATTTTTTTTTTCCCTAAAGCAGTCTTAAGTACAGTTGGAGTAGAGGTCCTTCCATTTCTGATCCTGGCGAGTTCTCACATCAAAATGGGGAATGTTTCTCAGTAGGGAATTTGTTCCAATTAAGAATTCCCTGAGGGAGAAATTTTTTAACATTCACAAGTCTGAGATATTTCAAGATTTACAATTTGAGGTAGGTAATATAGTTATTATTACCCCATTTTTCAGTTGAGGAAACCAAGGTAAAGTATCAAAAGTAGGATTTGAACCCAGTTCTTTTAGATTACAAATCAAACCTTCTAACTTCTTTATCACATTGCCTCTCAAAATATTTATGAGAAAAAATAGGTCATCAATATAAGGAATGAGTGAATGTGAACTAGAAATGGCCTCTTTTCCAAATCATAGGTACATTGGATCAAACATCAAAACAGAATATAATCAACATTTCTAACTTCTTTCTCTTACTACCTCTAAGTAAAAAGAATGCCATTTATGGAGACAAAAAAGATTAAGTATAGGGAGCAAATGAATGTAAAAGAGAAATGCCTTCTTTCTTTCTCAGATCCTCTGTAAAATAGGTAAAAGGCTCAAGAAAGATACAATGATGGGTAGTCAGTGATATGTGTTTTAATGAGAAGATAAAATGGATTTATTATTATACCCTGCCTATTCCAAACCACTATTTTTGTTTAAGACACCACTATCCTCTTGCAATCTCCCAAGTTTATAATCTCAGCATTATAATAATCCCTCACTTTCCCTTACCCTACATATACAAACAGTTGTAAAATCTAGTCTTTTTCCCCTTTATAGCATTTAATCATATCTCTCTACTTTTATTAATACTATGTTATTTCAGACTTTTACCAGCTATTGCTATTATATTACAAGCTCCCTGATGGTAGGAATTCTCTTTTGCCTCTTTATCTTCATTGCTCAGCTTAGTGCCTTGCATAGTGTTATTGTTAAGTCATTCAGCACTCTCTGATTTTTCATGACTCTGTGGACTGTACTGTCCATGGGATTTTCTTGGCAAAGATTTTGGAATGATTTGTTATTTCTTGTTTTCCAGGGAATTAAGGCAAAGAGTGATCCTGTTACTTTCCCAAGGTCACATAGCTGCTAATTGTCTTAAACCAGATTTAAATGCAAGTGGTGAACTTAAACACTGACTCCAGGCTCAATATTCTATATACTGAACCACCAAACTGTAATAGGGAACTGTCCTAGAGTAATGTGAGATGATATACCCACCCAAAAACTCCCTAAGACCAGTAAAGCACAAACCCCTTGGCTTGCAAAAGACAAAATTTATTTTATAGAGGGACTAAGGAAAACTGGTAGGTAAGACCCTAACTCTCTTAAAAACTAAGCTCCACCCAACTTCTACTTCTCCTACAAAAGGAGAGTCTTTGTTCTCTTCTCTGGGCTTTGCCTACAGCTTCTTGCTGTTATCTAAAAAATCCCAAACCCTATCTGAATCTAACCTGATCTGCTAATCTGTGATTAACAAAAAAAAAAGAAAGAAAGAAAGAAAGAAAGAAGGAAGGAAGGAAGGAAGGAAGGAAGGAAGGAAGGAAGAAAGGAAGGAGAGAGAAAGAAAGAAAGAAAGAAAGAAGAAGAAAGAAAGAAAGAAAGAAAGAAAGAAAGAAAGAAAGAAAGAAAGAAAGAAAGAAAGAAAGAAAGAAAGAAAGAAAGAAAGAAAGAAAGAAAGAAAGAAAGAAAGAAAGAAAGAAAGAAAGAAAGAAAGAAAGAAAGAAGGAAGGAAGGAAGGAAGGAAGGAAGGAAGGAAGGAAGGAAGGAAGGAAGGAAGGAAGGAAGGAAGGAAGGAACGAAGGAAGGAAGGAAACCTGGGGTTGGCTGCGCTAAGTAACTCAAAATCCCAGATGAAAATCTTTGGATTACTTTAGCTCAAGAGGATCTCTGGAAGATGAATCATTGACAGATGATCCCTGTACTCAGGGAAAAATGGTTCTCTCCAAAATAGATTATCAACCAAGAAGTCAATCATTTCTCCAAGAAATTATGTCTATCTAGGTAAAATCTATCAGAGCAAAACTTTCTTCCAGATTGGTGAAAATCCAGGGAGAGAGTACCAATGACAGTTAATTGCGAGTAAGACTCTCAAAATCCTCTCCTCAGAATGCCCTCCCAGGGCTTGTATCCAAATTTATTTCTTCTTCCTGAAATTACTCTATCCCTAAGTTAGAGAGGGAGAGGAAGTTAATTAGTTGCAGAGAGTTGCAAAAGGCTTTTGTCTCTGGGTCTCCTGGGAAGAGGATGTGTTAGCTAGCTCTCTCTGGTTGGGTACAGAGAAATGGATTTAAGGCCTTAACAGCCTTATTGATTATTGGTATCTTGGGTAGATAGGTAGGTAGATAGTCATTATATTATTAGATAGCATAGGAAAGTAGGTGAGGGCTTCAGACTAGCAGAAGACACTGCCCTAGAAGGGAGATAGATTTAGGGTTTTTTAGAACAAATTTTAGTCAGGATTGGGATCTTAGGTATAGTTATAATCTATTATAAGATTACTCTCATTTTACTCCATCCTATTTCCTATTCATATTTTCCTAATAATAAACTAAGTGTTTGGTGTTTAAGAAGCTCTTCTCCCGATTTGTGTTCAAACTCCTACCCCCCATAATTTAACTCTTCACAGGATGAAATATAAACTCCTTTGATTAGTTGATTACCCTGTCAGAAACCAACTTCTGCTCATCCTTTCAGCCTTATTCAACATTACTCCCCTTCCTATCCTATGTAATCTAGCTAAAATAACCAATATTTTCCCTCACACATTTCACTGCTTCTTTCATCTGTCTTTGTGCCTCTGCACCATCCTTCCAATAACCTTTTTTTCTCACCTACATTTCATAGAGTCCTTCATTTCTTTCAAGGAAGGATTCAAAGACCACCTTCTATAGGAAGGTCTTCCAGATTTTCCAAAAAAACTTCCTCTCCCACACCATCTCATATTTCTTTCTATTGACTCTTTCCACATAGCATTTTTAGATAGTTGGGAGTCAGTGGTTTTTCAGTTCTTGATGACCCCATTTGGGGTTTTCTTGGCAATGATATTGGAGTGGTTTGCCATTTCCTTTTTTAAATAATTTTTCAGATGAAGAAAATGAGGCAATTAATGTTAAGTGACTTGCCCAGAGTCACACAACTAGAAAGTATCTGAGGCCACATTTCAAATCAGTTCTCCCTGACACTTGATACAGCACTCTATCCATTAGGTCACCTAAATGGTTGGTCTTCATATACTTACTTATGTCTTTATTTTCTGTAATTATTTCATTGTTAATATTTGTTCTCCAACATCTGGAAAATGCTTGGCACAAAGTAGAAGTTTAATAAATGCTTATTGATTGATTGAAAGTTAGGTATTAAAGTGAATTGTTGAAGGAAAGAGTCTTCACAATTATCTCATTCGATTATTCTACATTTTAGAGATGAGGAAACCAAAGCCCAGAAAAGGTAGAATGAGTTATCTAAAGACACTAAATACCCTCCCCCGCCCCCATTGACTTTCAATCCAATGATCTTTTCATTTTATCTAGAAGTAGCTAAAATTCTATATTTAGCCCTATTTCTAGCCTATCATAATACCTAAAATTGCCACTTTTTGATACTTTTTTGGTTAAAATAATGAACCCCAAAATTGATTCATATTTATTTGAAAGCATAAAAATAAATATGTAGGATGAACACTCAGAATGGGAAGCTCTGTGTTAATGGATCTTAACACTATTCTCTTTCACCAGATGCACAATGCTAATTCATTGCTCAATAGATACTTGAACTCATTCTTTTCTTATCATCAGTGCAGATTACAATCCACTTAGATCATGCCATCCTATGCAATTGATATTTTCATTTGCCCATTTATCCTTCCCAGAATAGTAATATATTTCATACAAAAAGGCATTATTGATATACTTTGTGAAATGCTGGTTCACAGTCAGTATTATGTTACAGTCAGAATACCAGGGATTAATTAATGACTTTTATTATTACCAGTTTTGTGACAATGATTGAGTCCCTTGATTTATCAAAGTTTCAACTCTGTCATCTCTAAAATGGCTATTTTAACAACTGCACTACCTCCTTCCTAGGATTGTTTTTAAGAAACTGTTTTGTAACATGAAAACACTATATCTATATCAACATATATACATAATACTTATATATGTAAAATATTAACCTAGTTGTTGAATGGATTCATAAAATAATCATATGCAAGTATTTATTGTGTGATAACTATGTGGTAGGATAGTTGCTGAGTATAAAATGACAAAAATTGAATTTTCCTCTCAAGTAATTTATATTTTCACAAAATAAAGATATTTCAAATCAATATTGAATAGATAAATGCAAATTAAAACAACTTTGGTACATTCTCACACCTAGCAGATCGGCTAACATGACAGAAAAGGAAAATGATGAATTTTGGAGGGGATGTGGGAAAAATGGGGCAGTAATGCATTGTTGGTGGAGTTGTGAACTGATCTAACCAATCTGGAGAACATTTTGGAACTATATGCTATAATATTTATTGGGAAAATGTGTGGGATTGAAGAACAGGGGATACTGAAAGTTTTGTAGCAGGGAATGGAGGAGTTGAAGGGAGAGAGGGAAAATGACTGCTGGTGAGGTAAAAGGAGAGAGATGGCCTCTGCTGAGAGGCTATTTTTGAAAAATGGGGTTCCTGAGAAATGGGCCACTTATGATAACCTGAATTACCCCCAAGCAGGTAAGCATGGACCGTCCTGAGGGACAAGCCTCCCCCCCAGACCAAGGATGTCTAGCAGGGGTCCAATAAGGACTGTTTATAGTTGGATGGCTGTCATGAGGTTCAGCTCCCTCTATGTCCCCTGAAATTTTAGTCCTCTTAGGTGACTGTGATATTCAAATAAAGATAAATTTTAACAACAAGTTTGGATTGTGGAGGTATCAGGGAAGTAGTAGTAGTCTCTCGGTAACCTAGGATGACGATTGTCTTTGTGCGTTTTCATCTATGATAGATGAGTGTGCACAAAGACACTTGTGTGTGGAGATTTAAGTGGAAAAGTCGATGCACAGACAGTCCTACTCTCTCAGCGTTGGAAGCCTGGGTCCAGTGGCACGAAAAGTTGTTACACCTGGAGACTTCTTCAGCTGCATTGGATGGCTGTGTTGTCTTTTGTGCTCCAACATGCCCTGAGCACTCCACAGTGCTTTGCTGCATCGCCATCTCAGCCGTTGAAACTTCTTATTGGTTTCTTCCATCTGTTCAGCCGAAGCAGTCTTCACATGCTGGGTGAGCAAGGCTCTGGTTCACCAGGGGTCTACGACCTGATGGCTACTCTCACAAGGTTTAGCTGGCCTGTCAAAGCCATTGCCTGGGGTGTGGCCGCTGCTGCATGCTAGCAGCTACTAGGAGCCACAAGTGAGAGCTGGGTGTCAGGTGGGGGTCAGAGGCTGGAGAGCTGCCCTAGAAGGGCACGACACACCCTCCATACCAGAGATACTACCCCTCCCTGAGAGAAGAGGGAATAGGAATGTCCCTAGATGAGGTTTGAGACTCAGCTTTTGAGCTGAGGCCAGGCCTCACAAGCTGGTGGAGGGTTTCTGTTATTCCTTTCTATGCTAATATATGCTAGTTTTCTTAATTTCAAAAGTCTTGGCAGTAGATAGTGAGACCTAAAGACCAGCTTTACAGTTCAAACTGTTTCCCTTAAATCCTTTTGTCTGTTGAACACGATCACAGGAATCCAGGTAGAGCACACCACAGGAAATTTCAGGAATAGAGCCACTTCTATCCATAGACAGGGAGCAAGGCTCCAGGAAGGAAGTGCTAGTCACAAGACCAACTGCCACGCCCAGCTTCCCCTTTCCCCACCATCTGTCAGTCTTGTCAATATCTTCTCCCTAACACTCCACCTGCTGTTGGTTCCAACTCAGTGGCAGAAAATCCAGAACTTGTTTTAGTTTTCCTTTCCACAATGCAATGGATTTAAAATTGTGCTACCCTTTTATTCAGCAATATCACTACTGTTTGCATAGAGATAAAAAAAGAGAAAAGGACCTATTTGAACAAAAACATCTTATATATTTTTGTGGTGGTAAAGAATTGGAAACTGAGGGAATGGTCATAAATTGGGAAAAGACTGAGCAAGTTGTAGTATATGACTGTAATGGAAATAGTATTTTGGTTAGAAATCATGAACAGGATCATTTCAGAGAAACCTGGGAAGACATTCATGAAGTAATGTAGAGTGAAATGAGCAGAATCAGGAGAGTATTGTACAAAGTAGCAACACTATTGTATGATACAAAGCTATGAAAGACTTAGCTACCCACAGAAATACAATGATTCAAGACAATCCCAAAGGATCTATAATGGAATAAAGTATCTACCCCCATAGAAAGAAATGATGGAGACTGAATACAAGTTAAAGAAGACCATTCTTCAGTTTATGTTCTTCATTTTTTAAGTCTCCTTCCACAACATGATGACTACGGAAACATTTTTTTAATGGTACATGTCTAACAATAAGAAAATTGTTTACCATGTTGGGATGGCTGAGGGAAGGAAAAGAATGGGGAGCTAATTTTCATAGAAAATAAAATGTCCCAAATTGCTTTTACATATGAGTGGGAAAAATAAAATATTTATAAAGAAAAGAGAGGGAAATATTGTTTATATTCACAATGCAGTTAACCTCACATCTATTGTGAGGAATGTACTTTGAACATAAAAACTGTACATAGATATAAATATTATTCTGTAATTTGAAAGGATTCATAAAGCAATAAATCAATAAGCATTTATTAAGTGTCTGTCATGTGCCAGGCACTGTTAGGTCCTAAGTAAACAAAGTAAACAGTTAAAGACTTTTTGTGCTCAAGTTGCTTACACTCTACAGATGTAGACAGATTGTTGCTAAATTCACAATGTAATTAGTATAGAACTTTACTAATACGTTTGTGTTCTTTCAAAAAAACTTTTTGTTCTCCATGAACTCTGCATAATCATGTATTATATCTAGACGTATTTTTTTTAAAAAGACAACAAGAAACAACAACCACAACAATAGCAAATTTTCTTCTTAACCAAGGCAAGCACATAGAAAAGCTAGGGTAAAGAGACTAAAATGTGTCCTAAAAATTATAGTATAGAAATCTTGGGTGGAAATTTTTAATCATTAAGTTTTTCTGTGGAGTGTCCTTTGATCCTTTTGCATCTCAATACTCTAAATGTTAGAGTATTACAATTTCCCTGAGAGAGGTGTTAATCAGTGAGAAGATGCATTGCATAAGAAAAAAAGCCAAAGAAAAGAAACAGTTTTATAAGGCATAGAATGCATAGTTTCTTTTGCTGTCATTGATTTCTTTCTGTGTACCATGCTATGAATTTGTATAATTTCAACATAGAATTCTTTCCTGGTGTGATTGTTTAGAGGTCTGAATTTCCAACTTTTCATTAGAGATGGTTCATTTCTTCTTTCTTGTTTACATTTAGCATTGTGCTGATAAATCTCTCCACTGTAGCGCAAGGGAGTTCTAAGGTTATAAATTCTAGTTTAAGTGCATGTTCTGTTTTAGCTTTAGCCTTAGAATCCTAGTATATGTATACTCCTTTTTATTCTCAGTGATTCTGTAGACTTGTAATTCTTTTTAATACAGAGTGTAAAATATAACCCATATGTGATCAAATTACATCATGCCATTTTATTGTTTACTTGTTATAGGTGAATTTTGACTTATGAATACCTGACTTGTCAATATTGCATGTCATCAGGGGCAGATACAGGTTCAGAGGTTCACAAAAGGTACCTGGGATATAGGAATTATTTAAAAAGTATTAAGTAAATTGAAATGAAGTATCAGGGACTTTACTTTAGTACTATTGGAATTGGGAAGGTTAATTCTTATAAAGGAAGAATAATGAAATCTTATGAACGGCCTAATACAAATTCTCTAAAAATGCCATATATGGTGAAGTTTTGCATATTATATAGTGTTCAGGGATCATATTGTATATAATCCTTCTCATATATACCTATATTATATGTAATAGGCCATTGATGATAGAAATAATCAATTTGTCTTTAAGAGAAAAATAGCAGCCTAGAAATTATTAACCTTAATAGCATAAAAAGACTGTTATATAAATTACTTTCTTGTGAGAGATGAGAGGATTATACTTTCCCATTTCAGTAAAACAAAAAGAAAAATAAATAAAACTGAAGACCATGTTTATGATCAGAAGTGTAAACATTTCTATGCAGCAAATGTAGCCCAAAATAGATTTAAAAGTAAATATTAAAATCTAATACAATATAGAAAATGTTCATTTTTTCCTAGGTCAATATTCAGTTTCAGAGATTTATTTATATTTTAATTTAACAACACTACATTAGAGAAATGAGTTGAACTCAGCTTGTGAATGTTGTCCTTTTCAAAATTCTTGAGAAATAACTATTATCCTGAGAGAGCTGAATTGTGCAAACTGCATTAACAGAGTTGAGTAGAAGTTAGCAATTCCAATTAATGATTAGAAGTTATATTGACTATGATGTGTTTCACCATAACATGTTGATAGAATATTTAAATGTATATTGTTGTTGTTTGTTCCATTCCTACTAAATTAGATAGCCAGTAACATTAAAGTTTCTTTAAACCACTGAGATGAAATGGTTTGAAGAGAGAAAGTTTATGGGATGTGAAAAATAAATTTCTCTGTTTTATTTTATAAATTGTGGTAGATGTGAAAATGTGGATTTCCATTAATTAATGAGGGAATATGAGACCATTTAATTGGTTGTCTTGGAACCCAGGTAGATATAGTCATTGCAATTCAAGTAACAGACTGATGGGTTGAATTCGGCAATCCAGAAGACACCAGAACAATCATAAACACAACAATAATGTGTAGGACTATTCTAGACAGTTTTGTTCGGTCATCTTATAGCTCTTGCAAACAACCTTTACAAAGATCAGTGAATCCTATCTAGAATGTGCCCTAAAATCTAATACCTTTGGTTCAGCATCTCTAGTGATAAAAGATTTATTACTGTTTGGCAGAAAGTAGGTATAGACATATTTTACAACATTAACTAAGATAAGATTAAAATGGATATGTGATCTAGACATAAAAGTGCATACCATAAACAAGTTAGAATAGGGAATATACTTTAAAATTTAAGGAGAGGAGAGGAGAGGAATTTATGAGTCAACAAGTGATGGAGAACATTGTAAAACATAAAATGGATAATTTTGAGTGCATTAAATTGAGCAGTTTTTATACAAATAAAATAAACATTCCCAAGATTAGAAAAAAGCTGGCAATTGGGGGGGGGATTTTATAGGCATCCCCTTCAAATAGAGGCCTCATATCTAAAATATATAGAGAATGTTGTCAGATTTAAAGAATAAGAGCCATTCCCCAATTGATAAAGGGATAAAAAAAATATAAACAGAAAATTTTCAGATGAAGAAATCAAAGCCATATATAGATATATGAAAACAGCTCTAAATCACAATTTATTAGAGAAATGCAAATGGAAACAATTCAGAGATATAATCTCATACCCACCAATTGGCAGAAAGGGCTAAAGGGCAAAGTGACAAATTTTGAAGTGTATTTAGAAAAACAAGGACACTAATTTACTATTGGTGGAACTATTACCTGATCCAACCATTTTGGAGAACAATTTGAAATTACACAAAGAGAGTTATAAAGCTGCCTTAGATCCAGCCTTGATCTATTTCCCAAGGGAAAGAGGAAAAGAACTGGTATGTTCCAAAATATTTATGGCAGCTCTATTTGTGGTGGCAAAGAATTGAAAAATGAGGGGATGCCTAGTAACTTGGGAATGACTAAAATTGTGATACATGATTGTTATGGAATACTACTGTGCCAGAAGAAATGATGAACAAATAGATAAAACATGGAAAGAATTATACAAGATATTGAAGGAAAAGAATAGAACCAGTAGATTATATACAACTATTACACAGCCATAGAACTAATACTAGAGGAATAAAGAATATTACCTCCATAAAATGAACAGAAAGATAAAACATGAAAGAGTTAATTTATATGAACATATTGGCCTCAATGGCACTATCCTATCTGATTCAGGGAAGGATTGGGACACTGGTGATTGGGATCTATTAGGAATATATGAAGAAAAGTAAGTTAAACATATAGCAAATCTGTGATTTCATTTGTGTAATATCTTCTTTTTCTTCATATGTGGAACTGTTTGTTTTATTTGAAGTAGAATAATAATAATAATAATAATAATAATAATAATAATAATAATAATTTTAAAGGATTAATTCCCTTATTTAAAATCCCTTTAAATGTTTACACAGTTCTTAACTATTAGTAAGGTTTTATTCATGTTTACCTGAATCCCAGACCCTTCTAATTTATATTTATTCATCTCAGATCTATCCTCTTGAGTTAAGATGAAACAAATGTAGAATTCCTCTTCCACACGAGATTCCTCAATATAATTGAAAACAGCTATTACTTTCCCTTACCATCCCTCAACCATTCTTTTTAGTTTAACCAATCTTATTTATGTTGTCATTTATTGACAGCTTTCTCCTGATAAGGATTTTTATAGCCAGAGGTAAGAAGAGTTGAAAAAAATTATAAAAGGCAAATATTTTATGTTGGTTTTATTGCCCCTTCATGGTTCAAGGATTTATTTTTCGGGAGAGATTGCAAATCCTCCAAAGTTTGGAACCCACCATATTTTGAAATTATGTGAATTTTATGCCATAGTCTATAAATATTGACATAGGGACAGAGCTATATAAACATACCTTGTATTACTGCCATTTGAATTTTTGAATTCTTATATGTAACAATGAGAACATAAGTAAATTAGAATCATAAAGTTTAAGAGAATCAAGGGATACCCTAAACTAAAGTAAGGATCATATCCATAAAATGATATATTTGTATTTATGTCAAAACGTTCTTCTTTTGATTCCCCTCCATTGTAAAGTAGCCTTATTCTTAAAAACTTCTCATTAGACTATCTCCTATGGTATCATTATCCAGTAGTGAGGCAAATGGGGTTTCATATTCCTGGGAACATTATCAATAAGGATAACTATGGTTCTTAGCGTGGTTTCTCCCCAACACACACATATGTACCTCCTTCCTCCATAGGAAGTTTCAATCGCTTTGCTTAATTCTGATAAAGCATTTGGACATTGGTTAAGGAATTTTTATTGCACTGTTTTACTTGGTAATTACTTTTCATTTTTGTTTCTGTATTGTACTCTGTTCATTTTTGTTTCTAGATCATGGATTGCTTCTTCCTAGTACTGATAGGTATTCTGGTACAGGGACAATAGATTCATTAGGTTATAAACACTTTGATGGTAGGGATTGTCTTATCTAATATTGATTATTCTCATATCTCTGATGTTTAGCACAGTATATGGTATTTAGTAGTGGTTTAATAAAATTTTTTTTAAATATATTTTATTTGATCATTTCCAAGCATTATTCGTTAAAGATCATTTTCTTTTCCTCCCCCCCACCCCCCATAGCCGACGCGTAAGTCCACTGGGCATTAGATGTTTTCTTGATTTGAACCCATTGCTTTGTTGATAGTATTTGCACTAGAGTGTTCATTTAGAGTCTGTCCTCTGTCATGTCCCCTCAACCTCTGTATTCAGGCAGTTGCTTTTCCTCGGTGTTTCCACTCCCATAGTTTATCCTTTGCTTATGAATGGTGTTTTTTTCTCCTGGATCCCTGCAAGTTGTTCAGGGACATTACACCGCCACTAATGGAGAAGTCCATTATGTTCGATTATACCACAGTGTATTAGTCTCTGTGTACAATGTTCTCCTGGTTCTGCTCCTCTCGCTCTGCATCACTTCCTGGAGGTTGTTCCAGTCTCCATGGAACTTCTCCACTTTATTATTCCTTTTAGCACAATAGTATTCCATCACCAACATATACCACAGTTTGTTCAGCCATTCCCCAATTGATGGGCATCCCCTCGTTTTCCAGTTTTGGGCCACCACAAAGAGCGCAGCTATGAATATTTTTGTACAAGTCTTTTTGTCCATTATCTCTTTGGGGTACAGACCCAGCAGTGCTATGGCTGGGTCAAAGGGTAGATATTCTTTTGTCGCCCTTTGGGCATAGTTCCAAATTGCCCTCCAGAATGGTTGGATCAATTCACAACTCCACCAGCAATGAATTAGTGTCCCCACTTTGCCACATCCCCTCCAGCATTCATTACTTTCCTTTGCTGTAATGTTAGCCAATCTGCTAGGTGTGAGGTGATACCTCAGAGTTGTTTTGATTTGCATCTCTCTGATTATAAGAGTTGTAGAGCACTTCTTCATGTGCTTGTTAATAGTTTTGATTTCTTTATCTGAGAACTGCCTATCCATGTCCCTTGCCCATTTATCAATTGGAGAATGGCTTGATTTTTTGTACAATTGATTTAGCTCATTATAAATATGAGTAATTAAACCTTTGTCAGAGGTTTCTATGAAGATTTTTTCCCAATTTGTTGTTTCCCTTCTGATTTTAGTTATATTGGTTTTGTTTGTACAAAAGCTTTTTAGTTTGATGTAGTCAAAATTATTTATTTTACATTTTGTGATTCTTTCTATATCTTGCTTAGTTTTAAAGCCTTTCCCCTCCCAAAGGTCTGACATGTATACTATTCTGTGTTTACCCAATTTACTTATGGTTTCCTTCTTTATGTTTAAGTCACTCACCCATTTTGAATTTATCTTGGTGTAGGGTGTGAGGTGTTGATCTATTCCTAGTCTCTCCCACACTGTCTTCCAATTTTCCCAGCAGTTTTTATCGAATAGTGGATTTTTGTCCCAAAAGCTGGGATCTTTGGTTTTATTGTATACTGTCTTGCTGAGGTCGCTTTCCCCCAGTCTATTCCACTGATCTTCCTTTCTGTTTCTTAGCCAGTACCAAATTGTTTTGATGACTGCTGCTTTGTAATATAGTTTTAGGTCAGGGACTGCAAGGCCCCCATCGTATGTGTTTTTTTTCATTATTTCCCTGGATATCCTTGATCTTTTGTTCTTCCAAATGAACTTTGTTATGGTTTTTTCTAAATCAGTGAAGAAGTATTTTGGTAGTTCAATGGGTATGGCACTAAATAGATAAATAAGTTTGGGTAGGATGGTCATTTTTATTATATTGGCTTGTCCTATCCATGAGCAGTTAATGTTTTTCCATTTGTTCAGGTCTAGTTTTAGTTGTGTGGCGAGTGTTTTGTAGTTGTGTTCATATAGTTCCTGTGTTTGTCTTGGGAGATAGATTCCTAGGTATTTTATTTTGTCTAAGGTGATTTTGAATGGGATTTCTCTTTCTAGTTCTTGCTGCTGAGCTGTGTTGGAGATATATAGAAAAGCTGATGATTTATGTGGGTTTATTTTGTATCCTGCAACTTTGCTAAAGTTGTTGATTATTTCAATTAGCTTTTTGGTTGAATCTCTAGGATTCTTTAAGTAGACCATCATGTCATCCGCAAAGAGTGATAACTTGGTCTCCTCCTTGCCTATTTTGATGCCTTCAATTTCTTTATCTTCTCTAATTGCTACTGCTAGTGTTTCTAGTACAATGTCAAATAGTAGGGGTGATAATGGGCATCCTTGTTTCACTCCTGATCTTATTGGGAATGCATCTAGTTTATCCCCATTGCAGATGATATTAGCTGTTGGTTTTAGATATATACTGTTTATTATTTTTAGGAATGACCCTTCTATTCCTATGCTTTCCAGTGTTTTTAATAGGAATGGGTGTTGTATTTTATCAAAGGCTTTTTCTGCATCTATTGAGATAATCATGTGGTTCTTGCTAGTTTGCTTGTTGATGTGGTCAATTATGTGGATGGTTTTCCTAATGTTGAACCAGCCCTGCATCCCTGGTATGAATCCTACTTGATCATGGTGAATGATCCTTCTGATCACTTGCTGGAGTCTTTTTGCTAGTATCCTATTTAAGATTTTTGCATCTATATTCATTAGGGAGATTGGCCTATAGTTTTCTTTCTCTGTTTTTGACCTGCCTGGTTTTGGAATCAGTACCATGTTTGTGTCGTAAAAGGAGTTTGGTAGAACTCCCTCTTTGCTTATTATGTCAAATAGTTTGTATAGTATTGGGGTTAACTGTTCTCTGAATGTTTGATAGAATTCACAGGTGAATCCATCAGGCCCTGGGGATTTTTTCTTAGGAAGTTCTTTGATGGCTTGATGGATTTCAATTTCTGATATGGGATTATTTAAGAATTCTATTTCCTCTTCTGTTAGTCTAGGCAGTTTGTATTTTTGTATATATTCATCCATTTCTCCTAAATTGGTGTATTTGTTGCCATATAATTGGGCAAAGTAATTTCTAATGATTGCCTTAATTTCCTCCTCATTGGAGGTGCTGTCCCCCTTTTCATCTTTAATGCTGTGAATTTGCTTTTCTTCCTTCCTTTTTTTAATTAGATTGACCAGTACTTTGTCTATTTTGTTTGTTTTTTCAAAGTACCAGCTTCTTGTCTTATTTATTAAATCAATAGTTCTATCACTTTCGATTTTATTAATTTCTCCCTTAATTTTTAGGATTTCTAATTTGGTTTTCTGCTGGGGGTTTTTAATTTGATCGCTTTCGAGTTTTTTCAATTGCATTTCCAATTGATTGATCTCTGCTCTCCCTTGTTTGTTAATATAAGCTTTCAGGGATATGAATTTGCCTCTGATTACCGCTTTGGCTGCATCCCAAAAGGTTTGAAAGGATGTTTCGCCATTGTCATTTTCCTTGATGAAATTATTAATTGTTTCTATGATTTCTTCTTTAACTAAACGGTTTTGGAGTATCATATTGTTTAATTTCCAATTGGTTTTAGATTTGGTTTTCCATGTACCATTACTAATCATTATTTTTATTGCCTTGTGATCTGAGAAGGCTGCATTCATTATTTCTGCTTTTTTGCATTTGTGTGCTATGTTTCTGTGACCTAATGTATGGTCAATTTTTGTGAATGTGCCATGTGGTGCTGAGAAGAAGGTGTATTCCTTTTTATCCCTATTTATTTTTCTCCATATGTCTATTAATTCTAATTTTTCTAAGATTTCATTCACTTCTTTTACCTCTTTCTTATTTATTTTTTGATTTGATTTATCTAAATTTGATAATGGTTGGTTTAAGTCTCCCACTAGTATGGTTTTATTGTCTATTTCTTCCTTCAATTCACCTAGTTTCTCCATTAGAAATTTGGGTGCTATATTATTTGGTGCATACATGTTGATTAATGATATTTCCTCGTTGTCTAGAGTCCCTTTTAACAAAATATAATTACCTTCCCTATCCCTTTTGATCAGGTCTATTTTTGCATTGGCTTTATCAGATATCATGATTACCACTCCTGCCTTCTTTCTATCAGTTGAGGCCCAGAAGGTCTTACTCCATCCTTTAATTCTGACCTTGTGGGTGTCAACCTGCCTCATGTGTGTTTCTTGAAGACAACATATGGTAGGGTTTTGGATTCTAATCCATTCTGCTATTCGTCTACGTTTTATGGGTGAGTTCATCCCATTCACGTTCAAAGTTATGATTGTCATTTGTGGACTCCCTGGCATTTTCATTGCCTTCCCTAATTCTAACCTTTTCTTCTTCGGCTCTACCTTTTAGTCCAGTGATTTACTTTGAATCAGTGCCCCTTGTCCCCTCCCTTGATGTTTCCCTTTTTAGTCCCTCCCTTTTTCTTCCCTCCCCCTCCCCCCTCTCTTTCCCTCCCTTTTTGTTCTCCCTCTCCCCTTCCCCCCCTTGGTTTTCCCTTCTCCTTACCCTTGTTGGGTAAGATAGAATTCAAGATCCCAATGGATCTGGATGTTTTTCCCTCTCAGAGTTGATTTCCCTGAGATTGAGGTTTAAGTAAACCCCCCCCCTCTTCCTCTCCTTCTTATAGGAGTTTTCTTCCCCTCCCCTTCCCATGTGAATCTTTGTGTGAGAACCATTATTCTATTTGGTCTTTCTTTACCCCCTATTTATACATTACATTTTCCCCATATGTTAGTATACATAGGTTGATATAAATGTAGTCCTTATAGAAGAGAGTTTGAGTAAAAGAAGAAGATAACATTTTTCCCCTTTCCTTAATATTTACCTTTTCAGGTATTCCTTGCTCTTTGATTTTCGGTATCAAACTTTCCACAGAGCTCTGGTCTTTTCTTTGCAAAAAGTTGGAAGTCTTCTATTTTGTTGAATGCCCATACTTTCCCTTGGAAGTATATAGTCAGTTTTGCTGGGTAGCTGATTCTTGGTTGGAGACCCAGCTCTCTTGCCTTTCTGAAGATCATGTTCCATGCCTTACGATCATTCAGAGTAGAACTTGCAAGGTCTTGTGTGACCCTGATTGGTATTCCTTTATATCTAAATTGTCTTTTTCTGGCTTCCTGTAGGATTTTTTCTTTTGTTTGATAGCTTTGGAATTTGGCAATTACATTCCTGGGAGTTGTCTTTTGGGGGTTTAGTGTAGAAGGTGTTCTGTGAGCTCTGTCAGTGGCTGTATTGCCCCCTTGTTCTAGAATCTCTGGGCAATTTTCTTTGATTATATCTTGTATCACCATGTCCAGTTTGGTGTTTATTTCTGGCTTTTCTGGGAGTCCAATTATTCTTAAATTTTCTCTTCTCCCTCTATTTTCCAGATCTATCACCTTGTCGGTGAGATATTTTATGTTCTCTTCTAATTTCTTGGTGTTTTGGCTTTGCTTTATTAGTTCTTGCTTTAAAGCCTGGTTTTCTTTTACAGTTTGGTCAAACTGGTTTTGTAGATGCATGAATTTCTTTTGCATTATTTCCCACTTTTCCTCCCACAGGGCTTCCATCTTTTTGGTCATTTCTGATTCAAATTCTTCATGGGTTTGTGGAGAGTTTCTATTTCCTTTGGAAGATTTTGGAGAATTTTCTTGTATATCTTCCATCTGCTCTGTATTTTGTATTTTGGCTCCATAGAATGTGTCCAAAGTCGCCCCTTTCTTCTTATTTTTCTTGGTATTTTGGGGCTTCTGTGCTTCTGTGGAGTTTGTCATCTCTGAATGTGGAGGATTAGCTTTTCTTATTTCTGTCTGGTGATCAGAGGCTTTAGTCCTGGGCAGATGGTTCTATGAGCTTTCCCTGGGTTAAACTGAATATGCCTCACTGGAACTGGTATGGAAGGGTCGGACCATGAGGCCACACTCTCCCCCCCCCCCCCCCCCCCCCCCCGCTCGCTTTCCGGAAGTTGCCTTCAGAATCGCTGGCCGTGAGGCTGTTTCCTCGGCCTGTGGGGGATGGGCTGCAGCTTTCCCAAGCTCGAGGGCAAGGACTTTCACTGAGACTTGGCGTGAGGCTGTCTTGCCCGCCCTGAGGGTTGCTGTTGTTTAGACCAGCTCTCTGCAGCGGAAGCCCCAGGCAGTAACTTTCACTGGGACTGTAGGGTAGAAGGCCCTGAGGGTTCTGCTCTCTGAGCTTGGCAGGGCTGCGGCTTCCGGGAGCCTTGGACTCTGCGCTCCTACCCCTGACTTCCGAGTGATCTCGGGTTCTGGCTTTTGAAGGGAGCCGTACCTTTTGAACTGGGTCCAGGTCCAGGAGGAGGGTTCCCAGGGTCTGTGCTGTTGATCGTTTTGAATTTCGGCGCCTTAGGAGCTTATAGTTTGAGATCGGTCGGGAAGGGTTTTCCGGAGATCTGAGCTTTAGCTTTCTCTAAGCCGCCATCTTAACTGGAAGTCTCGGTTTAATAAAATTTTATTGATTAATTGATTATAAAGATGTTGAGAACCCTGGGCCCACATTAAAATTTTAATTCCAGTGGCTTTTGGAGTTGGTCCTGGTGTAGATCATAAGTAATTAGCAATCTGGTGGCTTTTTTAATTTCACTCTGGAAAGCCACTAATACAGAGTCAGTTTAAAATATGACCTTTTAAAAATGTTAACCATTGTCAGGATAATGCTGAAATATTAGTGATGGTTAGTTTTTTTTTTTTTTTGGTAAAATTAAATCTCTTGGAGGATTGTGAAAAAGATAGGCAGACTAGGATGTTGTTTCTGGAACTGAATCACTAAAGACATTTTTTAAAGAGCAATTTGGAATTACGGAAATAATATGACTATACTCTCCATGTCTTTTGATCAAGAGATACTATGACTACTATTAAGTCCTAAGGAGTTAATTGATAAAAAGAAAAATTCCTACATATGCCAAAATATTTATAGAAGGGTTTTATATATAGAGAGAGAGTAACAAATTAGAAGGTAAGTAGAAGCATAATATTTAGCATTTGGCTGAACAAATTGTGATGCAGATGGGTAATGCAATGTAATAACCATACAGTAACATTTTTCTGTAAGGAATGAGAAATGTGAAGTATAACGGCCCTATCCCTTTGTTAACTTGGAAATAACACAGCACTATTAAATAGTCAGAAAAAACCAAGTCTTTAATCAGGATAGGGATAAGTACAATTTGGCCCTTTACTCAGAGTTGGCGCCACAACCTTTTCAGGGTGCAAACCCTGGACTCTGGGGATATTATCCCTAGGGAGAGCCACAATGCTAGATGACAACACCGAGGAACAAAAGAATTTGGGGAACTTATATACCCTTTGGGAAATCCAGGGGCAGGGAAAGATGATTGACATCACTATGGCTACAAGGAAAATGGGAGTGTTCAAACTACATGGACAAGATACAATCAAGCTAGGGAAAAGAATCATAACTAGAAGCTAGGTGCAAGAGAAGGGAGCTGCTTACAAAGTTACTAAAGGATGGTTCATGCCCATGTCTGACCTTTCTGAGAAAGGTTCTAATACAATAGGGGACTCTACCTAAAACAAAGAATGTCCTTAGCATATGCTTATCTCACCCAGGGTCATCATTTTCCTTCAGGGTAGATTTCTCATGGGAACAGGGAACAAGGACGAGCTTTTGGGGTCTCCAATCTACAAGCTAAATCTAAAATTGGGGTTCATCAGATCCCACTAGGCCACAAGTTTGGGATTCCTAAATTCCATGTTGACACCTGTAATGCCCTCCAGTCATCATCCTAGGAAGCCATCCCTGTGAACATACAAGTTGACAATTGATCCTGCAAGTGCTATTTTTTTTTGAAAAGGAAGGAAAAAAAAGTTTATTCCACCAAAGTCTTTGGCACTCTCAAATGATTGATATTCATAAACTTGCATTGTTCATATTTGTGCAATGAATAAGAAAGATTTACCTTCTTTGCTTTACTAATCTGTTTATTATGTGACCTTTACACTCAAAATCATTTATCGGTTTTTAGATTATTTTGTTATATGCTGAAATGTTTCTTTAAACCTAATTTCTGAAAGATTGAATCTTAGTTTCTCTAACATTTCTATCATATAGCAAATAGTTAGGGTTATTAGCTTAATCAAGTCATCTGGTGTTATGTTCAGTTTCTTCTGTATGCGTTATGCCCAATTTATTCCATTGATTAACATTTCAATGGTAGAAAGTGGTTTTGATTATTGTTGCTTTGTAGTATAGTTTTAAATCTGGTAACTGATAAGTCCTCCTCCTTCTCATTAGATTTCATTATTTCCGTTGGGATTATTGAAATTTTCTTTCTTTAGATGTACCAGAGCAAATAAACAAATGTTCTATTTAGGGAGATCAGGAAAGACTTCTTGCAGAAGATGGGACTTTATCACAGACTTCAGTAAGAACAAGCAAGTCAGGTAGAAGACATAAGAGAGAAAAATACATTAGTATATCTAATGAAAATGTATGTAACAGGAGGTGGGAAAAACAACAAGAAAGCCAGTATCAAGGGATGACAGAGCATTTGGAGGGAAGTGAGATATAGGGAGACTAGACATATAAGAACTTGCCTGGTTATGAAAGTTTACAAGTTCAACGAAGGATATTATATATTATCCTAGAGATGATAGGAAGGGACTGGAATTTATTGAATAAGAAAGTAGTGTGGTTAAACCTACAGATCAATTTGAAAATTGAGTGGAGGATGGACTTGGAGTGGAGAGACAAGGCAGAGAAACCTACCAGACTGCTAGAAAGAACTATAAAATCCTCTCAGCATTCCAGAACTACACAAAATGGTTGCCAGAAGCTTGTGAAGCTTGAGCTGAGACAATTCAAGGTAGAATGAGGCCCAGTGCATTAACAGCCAGAACTAGTGTAGAAGAAAATGCTAGAGTAGCAACCAACAGGGATAAATAGGATTCCCACACTGGTGCCACAGCAAGAAAGAATTCAAGAGATAAACTACCCAGACAGCCAACCCTTTCTCTTTCTCTTCATCTAAATGGGAAAACAAGGCTCGACAGAGGCCAGGAAGTACTGTAGGGAACAAACTGTGCCCCAAACAGAAACTACCAGATGAGAAAGGGCTAGTGAAATATGTATAAAACAAAGCTCCTGAGGGATAACTCCTAATGTAATCTATAACACCTGTTTCGAGCCTCTTGGCAAAGGAGCTTATTTCTTTTAGTTTAGGACAGTTCAAAAAGAAAGAAACCCAAAAGAAGTTGAGGACAAAATCTAATCAAGCCACAAGTTGGCAGTTGAAAACTAGAAATTCCTGCAGAGATTAGGGCCTAGCCTGACCCATAAACAAGCATGATCTGATCATTCCATTCATGAGCATGGGAGGGAGCAGAGTCTCCTTCAAGTATAGAGTTTTGATATATAAAATCAAGGTGGAAATATAAGAAGGAGAAAACACTGAAAACAAAAATGAAAACTATTGTGAACTAAGAAAATCCCAAAGTGTGAATCCAGCTAAAGAGAATGAATCCAAAGGGGTTCAAGTAGGGCTCCGAAAATATTGACTTAGCCTAAAGATCTACTTGACTACCAGGGTTAAATAAAGCAAGTGATATTATTTATGTATGTATGTACTTGTATATATGCTATGAAAGAGAAATAATGTGAATGAAGATTAATAGCTTAGAATAGAGTGTGACAAACCATACCCAAGACATAAACTCCATGAAAATTAGAATGGATCAGATAGGAAAAAATGAGACAATTTATAGAACAATATTAACAGATTGAGGGGCAGGGGGAAATGTAAGGTGCTCATTTAAAAAAAATAACTGATCCAAAAATCAAGTCATAGGGGGATAATCTAAGAATCCTCAGACTACCTGAAAAAAAAAACAAAAACAAAAATATAGATTCTTTGTCCTTTCTTTAAGATTCAGACAGGTTTCTGGCTCTTCTGCTCACTGCCACCATTCTTCCATCCCATATCTATGCTCTCCTGCCTAATATTGTCATTTCTGTAGACTATTCATGCTTCCCACTCTGTTTTCAGAGAGCAGCCTTTAGAGATTTCATTGCTAGATATTCTTAGCTTCTGTGGAACAGTTCTTAGGAAGAGTTTTGAGAAACAAATACATGCTTACTACAAAGTAACTCAGAAAATTCCTTGGGAACCAAAAATATTTTGGGGTGAGTAGGAAAGGGAAAGATAGTTAGGAAGGAGGAGTGAAAAATCTCCTATAGCTTACCTCAGTCAAATTATTAAATCTTTAAGTACTTTGCATAGTGATGTAAATTGGATTAGCATAACTGTTCAGGTAGCTACTGTACCTGGAATCATACTATTTAGCTGACTCCATGATGTTAATTTCTCTTTGTGATAAACACTGAGCTGTGTGTGTGTGTGTGTGTGTGTGTGTGTGTGTGTGTGTGTGTGTGTGTAGGAGGACAAAAGGGATGTGGAAAAAAGGGAGTAATTTATTGTTGATGTCTATGTAGATTACTATGATAAATTATAACTATGCTTTTTGAGACTTGAAAAACTAGGAAGTCACATGAGGGAGAGGAAAGTGATAATTGATCACCATTGTATGGCTCCTTGAACTTGGGCTATTCCACATAATTAGATACTAAATGTTTTCATCAGAATAATGAGCATGCAGAAGACTGAGAGAAAAATATTCCCTGGTCAGGTTGGAGGAGCTGAAGAGTATAATACTGAAGAAGAAATGGTGTTCAGGAAAATCCTATTGTCCCTCACAACTCTGCAAGAGAACATGAGTTCCCTCCAGTTCAATAATTAAAACATCGTCTATTTACATTGCAAGTGTGTGAAGGGGATGGGGAGGAGGGAGGGTTGGAGGAATGGAGGAATGGAGAAAAGAGAATGAGGAGAAGAAAGACAGAGAGAAAAAGCCTCCCTTTTTAAAATTTTTATTATAAAAGAGGTCTTAAATTTTATCCATTATGAACTTTTTTGGCAGTATGACAAAATCTATATACCTCTCAAAAATGTTTGTAAATGCATGAAATACAAAGCAAAAAATTAGTGAAAATAAAATTAAAGATTTATTTTTCCATCCAAATTCATAGACCCCCTAATCTCTCCATGAACCTCCGTTTAATAACACTTGAATTATGTTTCCCTTGTTTCTGTTCTTTCAGTGTGTCTCTTGTCTTCCTGTGTGTCTCTTTCTTTTTATTTCTGCCTTTGTCTGTGTATGTATGTCTGTTTGTTTCTCTCTCATTACTTGACTTTTTTTTCTTCTTAGCTTATCTTTCCTGATTGTCTTTCCTCTAGTAAAATTTTCCATTGTTCTTGGGTGGACCCAGAGGTCTGTCCTTGAATGGAATCTTTCATCCTTCCAACTTTCTGGTGATTTTTCCCAAGGTTATAGGGCTAGTAAACGTTAGACCTTATACTTACACCCAGATATTGAGAATCAATACTTTTCCCAAAATTCATGTTGGTTATTTTAAATGACTAATCAAGATTTATTTGCATATTATAATAAACAGGGAGAAAATAGAGTAGATGGGACATGACATAGTAAATTGAGATGACTACAAAGGGCTAAGTTTTTGTTTCTTTTTCTTCATGTTTGTTTATTATGTTTTCTTTAGGACTTCATTTAGAGATTGTTTCAAGATTTAGAATTGCCTTACGTGGATCATAGGCATTACGTGGGTCTGTCACTGAATTTGGTCAACTTATGCTATGGTAAGACAAATGATTCCTAATGTTTATTTCACTTTTCCATGCCGGAAGAAATGAAATACCTCAGTTATGTTTATGTTGTAGCTTTTTTATTAAGCTTTTTTCTCATGGAAATTATGACATAAATGTGCATAGGATTATAACAGCCTTTCAAATTTGGGATTTCAAAATAAGAATGCAAAAAAAATTAACCTTTCCAAAATGTCATTAATTTTCTGTGAGGAAAATCATTTAAATTTATTATAATCAGGGCTCAATATATCATTTTGTCTAGACTGCATGAAAATAATAATAGAAATAAAAAAATAAATGGAAAAAATATAAATTTGGATTAAAGTTAAAATTGTTTCCTTTTTCCTTTTAGAAATTCTGGAAAGTGGGTTGTTAGCATTTACTAACACACCACTGGTTACCTCCCTAATCCTTACTTCAAATTATTTTCTATATGTAAAGTCTATAGGAAGAAAACTATTTAATTGCATTACTTTACTTTACTTTATAATGACTATATTTATTGTTCTTTAACCTTCACAGTTTTAAAGAAAAATGTGTTGTACTAAAATACATTTTAATTGAAGGAATAACAGCTACTTTACTAAGATTTAAAAATTGTGGCATTATAAGGCAATTATATATCTGTGTTTTAGCTATAGTACATGTACTTATGTAGGACATGAATGATATGTATATATGCATGTGTATGCACACGTGAACATGATATTCATTTACATATATGTTTTAACATAATGCATACAGGAATTATATGGCTATATGTATATTTATTTATAATAAAAGAGAAAGAAGAAGAAAGGAAGGATGGGAGATATGAAAGGGAAGGGAAGGGAAGGGAAGGGAAGGAAAGGAGAAAGGAAAAAGGAAGAAATCAAGCTGGATGCTTGTCAACTGGGGCCTGCCTGTATTATTATTGTTTTTTCCATAGATGAAGGCATGAAGTTAGAATGTTTATGAGTCATTGTCATTCATGTATTTTCATGGACATTTGTCTTAATTATATTAGGTAACAAATTATAGAATATTTCAGATTAATGTCCTAAAACTTCAGAAAGTTCCATTTTATTTAAGGAGTTAGCCTTCAAAATTGCTGGACAGAGAATTCCTTACTTTTCAGTGATGATCCTCCATTTCTAGAATGCCTTTCCCTCCACCTGTTTTTTTTTTCATGCTCTGCCTTCCTTTAAGATTCTCTTCAAATTATAAAAGGGACTTTCCTAGTTCTTTGCTGTCTCTTACCCTTCTACTACTTTCTCTGAGATTATCTTCTATTTATATTATATAAAGATATATAGATTTATATCTTGGTATTTTATTTGTGTACAGTTTATATGTGTATCCTGTATATACAGTATATTTATGTCTATACAATATAAGTGGAAGAGACAACATTCAAATAACTATATAGTGTGTGTGAAGTACTTGAAGTCAGTGTTCACCTTTTTTTGCTTCTCTTTTTATTCCTAGAAATTGACACTTTTCCTGTCCCATAAAAGGACCTTAATAAATGCTTTTTGACTGAATATTTGGGATTCATACTGCCACTATTTAAATAAAAATGATGTAACAGTAAAAAATTGGTGGTTCATAAATCTATCCATAATCCATAATCAGTCTTTCCTCTGTAGGTAAATTTATATATTCCATATGACTCACTTGGGGTATTATGAAGCAGTCGCCAAGAGGGTATTTGCTTGCAATGACTGGTAACCTTTTGTCAGCTACATTTCTGTAGCAATAGGTACCACCTGCAGCCAAAGCTTAAATTTTTAATGTTCTATATTTTAAAACTGAAAAGAAATATAACTTTAAACATGCAGGAGTGAGGAGAAACCTGTAATCACCATGTTCCAGTATTTGTACTCACATTATATGGGGAAGTAAAAATCTTTATAAAATTGATGAATGCATTGAAGATGGTAGGCTAAAGTCTCCTCTGATGTCAATCTAGAAGTACTCCCAATAGAGTACCATGAGGAAAAAATCTAGGTCATTCTTTACTTAAGCTATTTTCAATTAGTTTTCATTGTGTGAACACCTGCAAAATCTTCCAGGTTCCTCCTACATTTTATTACTTTTGAATGTAGGCTTCTTTCATTTGCTTATTCTATACCAACTTACTTGAAAACTAAAACAAACCCCCTATTTTCCCTGAATTTCCAGATTTTATGACAGTTATACTTTTATAAGTTATATTATAGATTATAAGTTATATATATATATATATATTGAAGTTATATGCTTCTTAGCGACAGAGATTCTCATCTCTCCTAAAACCTGTTATTTTTTTCTTAGTGCATATGGCTTCCTTTTAAACCTTAATGAAATTGATGAAAGTGGTATCAATAATGATGAATACAACTTGAGCTTCAATATTTTTAATTGATTGATTAGGAAAGAAATATGTTAAATATTTTTGTTGTTTGTTTCGGTTTTCTTATGACTACTACTGAGACCTGTGCCTTCATCAGTCATATATTTCTCAGATGGATTTCTCATTGACATATTAACTAAACAATAGAAAACCCATCTGATACTTTCTCTTAGTTTTGTAGTGATTGAAAAGGGAGTAAGAGGACTGACCAATGGGAAGAAACTGACTAATCCTGCCTGAACTCTGGATTCTGTTGTCTCATCTGCATGCTTTTGCATAGGCTCTTTCCCTTTGGAATCCCTAGTTCTTTCCATGGCCTCTGTACTATCACATGTACATTAGAAAACTCTAATCATCTACCAAATTTTAGTATTCTCTCCTTCCTTAAATAATCATATGTGTTTTGTGTAAGTATATATTCATCACTTTATAAACTATATTTTCCTCCTCCTAGTAGAATATAAATAAGTTCAATGTGAACAATATGTCTACAATATGCTATTTTTAAGATACTTTGGTATAAAAATAATCATTTCAGAATGTTTCTAAAAAGATGGTTATTTTATTTATTATTATTTTTGAAACTTGTTACTATGTAAAACTAAATTCTCCAGAACATATCATTCTACTACTTTACCAAAAAGTCAAATGTTCATTCTCTACTACACTTGTTACTATATGTATATATTATATACATATCCATAAACTTGCATTTATGTATATTTTATATATGTATATAAGGTTATACACATGTGTATACACATGTGTGCATACACACATACAAATGAATATATATGTAGTTTATGTCATTATTGTTATTTCTCCTTGGAATGATGATGATGATGATGATGATAATATTGGGTCAAAGAGTATCAATATTTTAATCACTTTGCTTTCATAACTCCAAACTGATATTGAGGTTGATTGGACCAATATTCAACTTTATCAGTAGCCCATTAGCATTCCTGTTGTCATATAGCTTCTCCTAGGATTCCAATCTTTCATCATCTTTACCAGTTAGATTTTGTAAGGTAAAATCTTACAATTTATTTTTTTCTTACTGCAGTAATTTGGACCATTTGTTTGTATGGCAATTTAGAAAATATAATTACTTTGAAATGAAGTATTTTTGAACATGCATAGTTTTTTGTAATATACAAAACTTTTCAAAAGTCATTGCAATTTAAAATTATTAAGGGAAAAACTACACTAAGTCTTTGAGGTCATTAAATATAAATAAAAGTGTATGTAATACACATGTGCACATATATGCATATATATAATATGCACACATGAAATTCTACACATATATTGGAAATCAGATGTATATACATTCAATTCAAATTCAAATAGGAGGGAGAATGGAATGGGAAGGGAAATAAGAGTTTCCATTTACTATCTAATTATTTCTACATTGATCTTATTCTTGTAAAGGCTATAAAATTATATATTTTGTCACTTAAAATTTTTCCTGTCCTTACTAAAATTAATAAATTAACACCTAGTCATTGCCCAAAAGCTATTTATTCTTCCCTTTTTTCTCCCACTCCCCTTTCTCTTTATTTTTCATTCTTCTTTCTTTTCCCTCTTCTTCTGCCTCTTCTTTCCCTTCTTCAATTTACTCCTTTTCTTCTTTACCTTCCCTTCTTTTTGTCTTCATTTTCTTCCTCTTTTTTATCTTTTTATTCTTTTTCTTCCTTTCTTCTCCCTCTTCTTTCTCTTCCTCATCTTACCTTTCCCCTTCCTATTCTTGTTTTATTCTTCCCTTTCTTCCTCTTATTTCCCATTCCATTTCTCCTCTCCCTCCTCTCATTCATTTTTCATCTTCATCTCCTTTGTCTTCTTTTGCTATTGACTTTTCTATTCATATGTTGTGAGTATTAAGCTTATTTTATATTAAAGGATAAGGTGTTTTTCTAAATCTAATTTCAGCAAAACTGCTTTCAAATTTTCTCAGTAGTTCTTCCTTCAGTAATTTATGTTCATGTGTGTGTGTGTGTTATTTGATATAGTGCATAGATTGCTGCCCATGAAGTCAGAAAGATTTGAGTTCAAATCTAAAAAGACATTTTTAGCTGAATTTCTCTAGGGAAGTCACAACCCCTATTCATGTCAGTTTCCTCACCCATAAATAGTACTTACTTCCCAAGGGTTTTGAATATCAAATGAGATTATATTTTTAAAGTCTTTAAAAAGTTATCTGACTCATAATTAGGTGCTATATAAAGGTTTATTTCTGCCATTGCTTTAGTTGTTTCTTTTCATCAGTTGCACTATTCTACATTTCTGTTTTTTAACTAGGATTCAATAGATTTGATGATTATTCTTTCATAACATTATTTGATAATTGTTTTATTCCCCCTTAATTCAAAATGAACTTTAATATGATATTGTTTACTTTGATGAAATGTAGCCTCAGTAAATTGATATAGAACAAAATCTATTAATTAATTTAGCAATTATTATCATTTAAATCCATTGAGTTTCACTTTTATTTCTGGGAAAATTATAATATAGATGTTGAAGATTTAGTTGGTGAACATCTAGAGAGGAAATGATAATTATATAGAGCCATCAAAATACTGGTCATGCCAGAATAAATTCCTTTTCTCTTTTGAACTATTTACTGAACTGGAGAATTAGAAGAATGCTGTGGATAATTGATGATTTTTGAGTAAAGCTTTCATACTATTTTTATGGAGGACATGGAGAGATTTGCATTTAATGTTAATACATATAGATGGATACTTATCTGGTTGGATAAATGGCGTCAAAGGATAGTTATTGTTTCAACCTCAGCATTTCAGGAAGTCCCCAGTGGAATACTCCAGGGTTCTGTGTTTAGCTATATACTGTTATTATTTTTAATAAATAAGTTGTAAAAATTTATGGATAACATACTTATTACATTTGCAATTACACAAAGCTAGAAGTAATAGTTAACTCATTGGACTATAGAATCGAATGCAAAAGTTCTTCGCAGGTTAGAGCTGAATCCAATAAGATGAATTTCAGTTAAGGATAAATGTAAAATGTTATTTTTTGGTACAAAGACTTGAGGTTCAATGTCAGTAAATATCAGTATCTGATTGCCAAAGGAGCCTGAAAACTTGGACTACGTTAAATGAACAGTATATTCTGCTTCAGTCAAACTTCATCTGACTTATTGTTTTCAATTCAAGTAGCAGAGTCTGAGAAGAATGTTTTTAAGCTGTAGATTCCAGAGGAGGATATAGGGTCTTGAATTCATTGTATATGTTGATCAGTTGGAAGGAGTTGGGATATTTAGCTTAGAGAAGTGGAAACTCAGGGGGATATAAAATGTGTAGGATTATCATAAGAAGAAAGTATTAAACTTCTATTTAGCCCTTGGTGTGGAGTTAGAATCAAGAGCAATGGATGGGTAGAAGAGGCAAAGAAATAAACTTAGGTGTGATGAATGAAAAAATCTCCCTAATAGAACTGCCCAAATGTGAGATGATCTGCCTCCCAGAGGTGGTGCAGTAGGCTTATTCCTTTTTTAGAGATCTTCAAGTAGATACTGGATGACCACTTGTCAGTTGTGTTAGAGGAAGGGTTACTTTTTATGAATGGGTTTCACTATCTTCCAATTCTCAAATTTTATAATTCTCTGATAGATATGTTATTCCTGGGTTTCCAAAACCGTAGGGATAATAAGATAGGGTCTTAGAATGAATACTGCATGAAAATAGGGCCACAGCTATACCTCAAAATACTTTTCATCAAATAATCTCCCCATACTGGAACACTGAAATCTTGCTATATTGGAATGGTGCCTAGTCTTACCAGAAGACACTAAATACCCAATGAAGGAAAACATAGACATACATATACTCCTCCATCTGTTTTCCTTTTTCTATAGCCATTGATTTGGGAATGAAATACAGAGCCAATTCTATGTCAAGAAAGCTTCTCCTTTGGAAGTCTAAAAAATGCTATTCATTCTTTCCCATGTCTAGAGATGAACTTCATCATATTTTCATTCTGTGAAAAATCTAAGCATATGAAACTCTTCTACTGCAGTTAACTTTACCACCACCCATTAATCATAATTCCTACTCTTTAAATATATAAAATAATTCTACTTTTGGATGCTGGTACAAGGACTCCAGATGATTTATAAAAGATTCACTGATTCCCTCTAGACTTACTGAAATCATATTAGATGCCATCCTGAGCCAAGGATCTGTACAACTCTTATTAGGACTAGCTGTATTTTCCTTTTTCGTCCCCCCATACCTTCCTATGTATGGGAAGAAAGAATGAGGATATATGCATGTGGAGTGAAAAGGGGATGTGCATCAGCATCATTTTATGAAGCCTTGGGGAATTGACACACTATCAAGCCCATGGCCATTTTGCCCTCAATTGCTAAGTTGCTATGTGGTTACCAATGACTTTGTATTAACCTGCTATTGATTGTCCAGCTTTCATAAAAGGTCACCTATTATCAACAACTAAAAGCATGTCCAATGTATCTGAGTGCTCAAATAACATCTCAGAATTTGTCCCTTTGTCCTTCCTTTCATTGACTAGATAGTGTCAATGGCTATGCCAGTTATATACTCTGTCCTATTTATAATACCATAGTTTTTCCAGGAGAGACAGAGTGCTGATTTTTAACCTATTTTACTTGCTGAAATTTGATTTTGAAGAAAAGAAGCTTAGATTTAAAAGTCCAGTAACCCAGAGAGATTTCTCCTCATATTTTTCAATAAGATTCCCTAGATTGCCCTGCTTAACATGAAAACTGTCAGTTGACCTTTCTCCTTCAATTACTTTGATTTAAAAGGTGATGTACATTCTAGGTCAGAAGATCTGGCTCCAGGTTCTGACAGCTCCTAATTATTGGTTTTGTGTGTCACAGTGGGTAGAGTTTTATCTCTGGAGTAAGGAAGACTTACTTAAAGAGAGTTTAAATTCCTATTTCTGAAATTTAATAGCTATTCAAAGATGGAAAATTCATTTAACCCAAATGAACCTCAGTTTCCTCATTTTTAAAATGAAGATAATAATAGCTTAAGTGTATATCTCACAGGGCTGATATGAGGGTCAAATAATATGATATATGAACACCATTTTCCAAACTTTAAAGTGCTATATAAATTTCAGCCATTATTTTGCACACACACAGACAAGTTAACTTATTTGACCCTAATCTTCTTCCTCAATAAATGGAAAATAATAATATTGTAATTACCTGTTCACAGGATTATTCTGAAAGAACTCTATAAAATCTTAGCTGTATGTAAATTGTGAACCATCATTACACCAAAGCAATATTAATTTAATTGTGCCTTTGGCTCCTAAAGTCCTTAAGGCATTACCATATGTCTTTTCTATTTTGTGCAGATTCCCATTAACCACTAACAATTGTCCTATACTATCATTTCATCTACTAACTCAATTTAACGACTTCTAATTTTTACCACATGCCTCAGAACTTCTGGATTTTAACATCTATACTGGAGCTACCCTTTTTAGGTGTTACCTTCCCTTTTAGTGTGCTAATACATTGACAGCAATGACTATAGTCCCTGAACAAACCCTGAACATATCACAATGTTTAGTACATAGGTGCTTATTAAATACTTTTTTCATCTCATTTCATTTTATTCACATATTATATCAAATATCCTTTCTCCTTTATATACTGTATAAAGTACTGAAGTTTTATGATCATTGATGATGAAATTAGATTGCTTTAAAAATGCTACCAAATCAGTTCTATTTTCTAGCAATTTGTTCTCCTCTTTCCATTTTACTTTTGGAATTGTCATGCTTAGTTGAGTCTTTGACAAAATTTTCAACAGGCTAATTTTATGCTTCACTTCCTTTTACTGTTTCATGAGGTTACTCTATTTATATTCTTTCTTTTCATGTGCTTTGTTGATATTATTTTTTATAACTTCCCTAATACTTTCCCATTACTTCTTCCTGTCCCCCAATAGAAAATAGAACCCTTTCTTGTAACAAATAGGTACAGTCGCAAAAATTCAACCTTTTAACCATATTTTATATTTTTATTAATTTTAACTTCCTTCTTTAATTAATTTATTTAGTAAATTTAGAACATTATTCCTTTGTTACAATAATCAAACTATTTCCCTCCCTCCCCTCCACACACCATTGCCGTAGCCAATGCACAATTTCATTGAAAAAATATGTCTCCCATCTTTTTTGTTACTAGAAAAGGATCTTGTTCATATGTGGGGATATTTCGTGTAAATTCATTTATTTCTTGGGGAGTAAACGGTATACTATGTCTTAAAGTCACCACATCCCCATTCCGTCCTATTTCAGGTACTTCTCTTAGAGGAAACAGGCCTCTAGTTGAATTTTGTACCTGTGGATCCCTTCGTGGTTGCCAGAGACATATTTTTTCAGTATAATCCGTCTTACAAGGACGTTGAGAACTTACTACAGGCTTTTTTAAGTGAACGTGAAAAAAATAAAATAATTGCTCATGTCAACAAAACCAGGAGGCAAAAGAGCCTTCCACTTTTGAAATACCTAAAAATATACCGGAGTCTCTTTGGGCCACATCTTCTTCTGATGTAGGCTTACTTAAATCTGCTGTTCCTGTGCAGATAAAAACTAAATCTTGATCCTTTGCTGCAGCCCTTCCTAAATCCTGTTAGGACTGAGTGGGGTGGAAATTGTATCAATTCTAAAATCAATCATTACTCAAAGAACTTCCTATTCTATGTTTAAGCATAGGTCAAAGCCCTTTCCATTGTTCAGCAAAAGGTTTCTGTCCTAAAGTAATCTTAAGAAGGGAGGAGGAGGAACCTCCCTTGCCAATGGGGTTCACATTCCAATGGTGAAATTTCCAACATTCACAAGTCTAAGAAATTTTAAGGTTTACAATATGTGAGTTGTTAGAGGGATACATTGCATATACCTTAATGATTTATAACCACTCTGTGAATTCAATTGTATAAATATTACGCTTATGAGCCTAAAGGGTAATGCTATTGCAAGACCACATAGATAATTAGTAACAAATTGAGTATTTGAGCCAGATGTTCTGATTTAAAATCTAGTTATTATTATCTTTCATTATTCTGGATTTTATTCCATTATTTTATATTCTAGTTTATCACTGTTCTAAATTGAATGTTTCAAGATATGACTATACTATCCACTATACTGACATTAGTACAACACTCCCTAAATGCCCTTAATTTAATAGAAAATTAAATGGTTATTCTTTCATTAAGATTAATAATATCTGAATGTTTATGTATATATATATTAAAATTTATATTCTTATGAATTATGAAGATTTAATTGTGTGTATATTCTTGATCATTACTACTGATTCTTCTATATATTTTAAGCTCTTTCATCACCGATATTTGTATGTCTGATGCTTGCCCTATTCTTCACCATTGCTGTCTCAACAATGCTTCTTTTATTTCTTTTAATCTCCATTGTTATATTTGTTCTTTACTTTCCTTTGCCATTTGTTGATCTTTTTATTATTTTTATTTCTCCTTCCTGTTCCTTTTTCTACATTTTTTTCAAATTTTCTATTAAAATATTTTTGCTTTTTATAGACATTAGCAGCTAAGAGAAGTACTCTTCCTTCTGGCTCAGTGTTTATATCAAATAGTTGCTTAATGGATATTTATTAGATGAGTGACTTTAGTGTATACTTGTCAAAGCAAACAAGTTTTGATATGTTTTTTTTTTTTTTATTTACTGTTCTGGTCCTACTCCTTAATTGATGAAGGTTAATTCTGTTTCTTCTAATTCCCATTCTTTTAATTTCTACTCCCTGACAAACTTCCTTCCTCTCATTCATCTGTCATCTTTTTGTTTTCAAATTTATTATTTCTTTTTATTTTGTAGATTCCATACTGATATAGTTTTAAATAATTGTTTGCTGATGTTTTGCAATCCATATTGTCTCTCTCCATTTATCTTTTCCCCACTCCCACAAAAGGTAGTTAAGATGATATGGTTCATACATGTGTTATTATATAAAATATATTTTCATGTGTGATATATTCTGAATCAAGATACATATTATGCAATTCATAAGGGAAAAATTCATAAAGGAAATAAAGTGAAGAATGGTATGATTCAATCTGCATTCACATTCTGTCAGTTCATTGTATGGAAGTAGAAAACCTTTTTCATTCCCAGTCCCTTGGAGTTGTTTTGGATTCTTACATTGTTGATAATATTTAAGTCATTCACACCTGATCTTCAACTAATGTTAGTACTATCTAAAATATTCTCCTAATTCTGCTCCCTTCACTTTGCATCACTTCATGTGATGCACTTCATGTGATTACACTTCATGTAAGGCTTTTCAGATTTTTTTGTGATCATCTTGTTTGTCATTTATTATGGCACAATAAAATGGAACATTGCAATCACATACCACAACTTGTTCAACCATTCCCCTCTTTTTTAAATTTTATTTTAAAAATATTTTTGATGGTTACATGATTCATGTACTCCCCCTCCTCTCTTTCCTTCCCCCTCACAGGATTGACAAGCAATACCACTGAATTATACATGTATTTCACTCAAAACATAGTTCCATATCATTAATATTTGCAATAATCTTTTAAAACCCAAACCTCAAATCCCATATCCATATATCCATATAAACAAGTGACAAATCATTTATTTTTCTTCTGCATTTCTACTCCCATAGTTCTTTCTCTGGTTATAGATAGTGTTCTTTCTCATAATTCCTTTGCAATTGTCCTGGATTATTGCATTACTATTAGTAGGAAAGTCTGTTACATCTGATATTCCCACAATGTTTCAGTTACTTTGTATGATGTTCTTCTGATTATACTTATTTCACTCCACATCAGTTCATGTAGGTCCTTCCAGTTTTTAGAGAAATAAATCAGTTTTCCATTACTTATAGCACAATATTATTCCATCACCATCATATAACACAATTTGTTCAGCCATCCCCAAAGTGAGGGATATCTCCTCATTTTCCAAATTTTTTTTTTACTACAGAAAGTACAGCTATAAATATTTCTTCATGGACAGATACTTTCCCATTTATTTTTATCTTTTTGGGATAAAAAACCTAGTAGTAGTATTGCTAGATCAAAGGCTATGCATTGTTTTAAAGCCCTTGAGCATAATTCCAAATTGCCCTCTAGAATGGTTGGCTCAATTCACAACTCCACCAGCAATGCATTAGTGTTCCAATTTTGCTATGTCCCCTCCAACATTTATTAGTTTATTTATTTAACTGTCATATTGGTCAATGTGTGAGGTATGAGGTGGTACCGCAAAATGGTTTTACTTTGCATTTCTCTAATTAGGAGGGATTTAAAACACTTATTTTACATATATATATGTATATATATAACATTATTATTATATAAGATATATAATAATAATATAACTTATTATTAACAGTCATTATTAGTCACCATTAGAATCATTACCAGAAGTTATAAGACTCAGAAGTGGATTAACAGAAGAATCTAACAGACCAGTTATGGCAGTTGTCTTTTTACTATATGCAGTATTTTAATTCACAAAAAGAGAGGTTCGTACAAAGTAGTATGGAGTAGTATATAGTTAGGAAGTTAGAAAAAAGTGAATTCTAGCTTAACTTCTGATTCATAATCATGATGAACCTACATAAATCCTTTAAATTCTCAGGCCCTAGATTAGTGTTTTCAAATTAAAATAGAAATGATGATTACTATTTCATACATAAGGATCATTGTATACCACATATTGATTTGGCTTTAAAATATATTATCTATATTTTATTGTAATTTATTTTTAAAAATATTTCCTGAAACTTCTGGGTAAACATGGAAGCAGTATAGACCCAGGACTCTTTCTCTCCTCACTTCACCACTTACTGATCTAGACTACCTCAAAAAGCCAAAAAAACAAATTCATATGAACTAAGGGACTCTACCGTAGGGCTCAGCATTGAAGGTACATGGGATTTAGGCATTTCCACACTATAAGGGGGTGAAATACCTTCCACCAAAACATGAGGTAATCAAAACTCCCCCATCTCACCTACGGAGCTAGAGTCAGAGCCAGTGTGCTAGAAACAGTGAGTGAGCAGGGGGCACCTCTAGAGCTAGCAAGGGGCACCTCTAGGTCCTTTGCAACTGACTAAGACCATTAAGGATGTATTACTGAGAGTGGCTAGACCTAAGACCCCAGTAGGCTGAAGAACACAGACCTTGGGTACCCACACAGAGATAGCGCAGAGAAGGGCAGTAAAGAGTAAAAGCTGCAGAGACGTGAGAGGTGGCAGCAGGCAAAAGCCGTGCTCCTCAGCTCCATACATAGAGAGTCTGCCCTCCTCACTCAGACTTCTAACTGGAAAGGGAAGGGGGAAAACATAGTGATGGCAAAAAACTCCTAGGAAAAACAACTTCCCAACACCAAGGAAAACAAGAAGAAGGCATTGACCCTGGATAATTTTTTTGAAGGAAAAATTGAGACTACAGAGGAAATAGCATAAAAGGACATACTAATAAATGCATACAAACCTTTCAAAAAAATTGAAATTGGCCACAAGCTCTTGAAGAATTTATATCAGAGCTTACCAAAAAGATGGAAGGATTTTGGCAAGAAAAGTGGGAAATATTTCAAAAAGAAAATAACAGGAACACCCAACTGGAGAAACAGCTGTAAGCTAGGAAAAGCAGGATAGACCAAACCAGAAAGTAAAATCAAAAGATTATAGCAGAAAACCAGTCCTTAAAGACCAGAATTAGACAATTGGAAGCCAATGATCTTGCAAAACAACAAGACTTAAAAAAGCAAAGTCAGAAGATTGACAAAGTAGAAGAAAACATAAAATATTTCACTGACAAGATGATAGATCAGGAAAATTGAACTCAAAAAGTCAATTTGAGAATCATTGGTCTACCAGGAAATAAAAAAAAAACACAAATCTTGACATCATACGTCAAGAAATTATTCAAGAAAACTGCCCTGATGATCTTGAACAAGGTGGCAAAATAAACTTTGAAAGTGTTCATAGCACACTATCAGTCTCAAAAGACAATCTTGAGATGTATAATTGCCAAATTCAAGAGCTTCTAAGCTAAGGAGAAAATGTTACAAGAAGCCAAAAAGTGATAATTCAGATATCCAGGAGCATCAATCAGGATTACAAAAGATTAGGCAGGGTCCACACTAAAGGGCCACAAGATTTGGAATATAATATTCAGAGAGGCAAAAGAATTGGGTCTTCAACCAAGGATCACTGACCCTAAAAAAACTGACTATATACTTCCAGGGGAAAGTATGAGCATACAATAAAATAGATTTCCAAGTGTTTGTAAAGAAAAGACCAGAACTAGTAGAAAGTTTGATATCCAAACACAAAGATCAAGAGAAATATTTAAAGAAGAAATAGGGGGAAAAGGGGAATTTTTTTTTATTTAAGTTTTCTTCCTTAAGGGCTTCAATAAAATCAAATTATTTATATTAACATATGGAAAATGTTATTTGTAACTCAAAAATTATATTTACTATTATAGTAATTAGAAGAATTATTCACAGATAGAAAGTGGGGTAATAAGTGGTATAAGATGATATGCAAATAAAAAGAGAGGGGAATCAAGGATGGCACCAAAAGAAATTTGAATGATGAAGATAAATAGGATAATCTATATCACACGAAGAGGCACATAAGAATGGGAGGGCAAGAATACTATTATAAGAAGGAGAATACAAGTGTTAAAGGATAATACTCAAACCTTACTCTCAGTGGAATCAATTCTGAGAGGGAAAAGCATCTAGATCCATTGGGGTATCAAATTCTATATTGCCATACTGGGAAAGTGAGAAGTGAAAACCAAGGGGGGTGGGAAGTGGGGCAGGGAGTACAAGAAAGGAGGGAAAGAGAGGGGGGAGAGAACTTAACAGACCATGAAAAATAATAAGAGAGGAAGAAAAAGGGAAGACGTGGAAAGGGAAGCATAATAAGGGTGGGTATTAGGGGAACTGATAAAAAACAAACCACCAGTTAAAAAGGATATATCAAAAGAAGAAAGGACATAATGAGGAGAGGATATCAAGATGTTGAACTTGAATTAGATGAACACACCCATAAAATGAACACAAATAGCAGAGTGGATTAGAAAACAAAATCATACCATATGTTGTCTACAAGAAATACACGAGGCAGGTAGACTCACAAGGTTAGAATTAAATGTTGGAGCAAAATCTATTGGGCCTCAACTGAGAGAAGGAAGTCAGGAGTTGGAATCATGATATCTGACAAGGCCAAAGTAAAAAGAGATCTGATTAAAAGAGATAGGGAAGGTAATTACATACTGATAAAAGGAAGTATAGACAATGAGGAAATATCAGTACTCAACATGTATGCCCCGAATGGTATAGGATCTAAATTTCTAAGGAGTAAATAGTGAACCTCAAAGACCAAATAGATACTAAAAATATACTTGTGGAATACCTGAACTTTCCTCCATTAAATCTAGATAAATTGGATTTAATAGATATATGGAGAAAAATAAATAGGGACAAAAAGGAATAAACTTTCTTTTTAGCAGCACATGGTACATTCACAAAGATTGACAATGTAGTGGGACATAAAAACCTGACAAATAAGTGCAAAAAAAAAAGCAGAAATAGGGGGCAGCTGGGTAGCTCAGTGGATTGAGAACCAGTCCTAGAGATGGGAGGTCCTAGGTTCAAATCTGGCTTCAGCCACTTCCCAGCTGTGTGACCCTAGGCAAGTCACTTGACCCCCATTGCCTAGCCCTTACCACTCTTCTGCCTTGGAGCCAATACACAGTATTGACTCCAAGACAGAAGGTAAGGGTTTAAAAAAAAAAGCAGAAATAATATATGCAACCTTTTCAGATTGTTATGCAATAAAAATAATAATTTATAAGGACATATGACTAACAAATCAAAAATTAATTGGAAATTAAATAATGTTTTCCAAAATTGGTTAAAGAAAAAATCATAGAAACAATTAATAATTTCATTGAAGAAAATGACAATGATGGGATATCATTTCCAAATCTATTGGATGCAGCCAAAGCAGCTATGAGGGAGAAATTTATATCCTTGAGTTCATATTTTTAACAAAATAGGGATGGCAAAGGTCAATGAATTGGATGTACAAACCAAAAAACTTGAAAATGAACAAATTTAAAAAACCACAGAATAAAATTAAATTAGAGATCCTAAAAATTAAAGGAGAAATTAATAAAATTGAAAGTAAAATAGCTATTGAATTAACAAATAATGCTAGAAACTGGTATTTTGAAAAAAAATATAAAGTACTGGTTAATCTAATAAAAAAGGAAAGAAGAAAACAAAATTAACAGTATCAAAGATGAAAAGGGAGACCTCACCTCTAGTGTAGAGGAAATTAAGACAATCATTAAAAACTATTTTGCCCAATTATATGGCAACAAGTATGGTAATCTAGGAGATATGGATGAATATTTACAAAAAATAGATTGCCTACATTAACAGAAAAAGAAATACTTAAATAAACCCACATCAGAAAAAGAATTATAGTTTGGATCAACACCTTATACCCTACACCAAGATAAACTCAGAATGGGTGAACGACTTGAACATAAAGAAGGAAAGTATAAGTAAATTAGGTGAACACAGATTAATATATATGTCAGACCTCTGGGAAGGGAAAGACTTTAAAACCAAGCATTACATAGAAAGAGTTACAAAATGTAAAATAAACAATTTTGATTACATCAAGTTCAAAAGTTTCTGTGACAAACAAAACCAATGTAACCAAAATGAGAAGGGAAGCAACCAATTGGGAAACAATCTTCATAACAAAATCCTCTGACAGAGGTCTAATTACTCAAATTTATAAAGAGCTAAATCAATTGTATCTTAAAATCAAGCCATTCTCCAATTGATAAATGGGCAAGGGACATGAACACACAGTTTTAAGGCAAAGAATCAAAACTATTGATAAGCAGATGAAAAAGTGCTCTAAATCTCTGATAATCAGAGAGATGCAAATCAAAACAATTCTGAGGTATCACCTCACACCTAGCAGATTGGCTAACATGACAGCTATGGAAAGTAATGAATGCTGGAGGGGATGTGGCAAAGTCGGGACATTAATTCATTGCTGGTGGAGTTGTGAATTGATCCAGCCATTCTGGAGGGCAATTTGGGACTATGCCCAAAGGGCGATAAAAGACTATCTGCCTTTTGATAGAGCACTGCTGGGCTTGTACCCCAAAGAGATTATAAGGAAAAAGACATGTACAAGAATATTCATAGCTTCGCTCTTTGTGGTGGCCAAAAATTGGAAAATGAGGGGATGCCCTTCAATTGGGGAATGGCTGAACAAATTGTGGTATATGTTGGTGATGGAATACTATTGTGCTAAAAGGAATAATAAAATGGAAGAATTCCATGGAGACTGGAACAACCTCCAGGAAGTGATGCAGAGCGAAAGAAGCACAACCAGGAAAACATTGTACACATAGACTGAAACATTGTGGTATAATCAAAAGTAATGGACTTCTCCATTAGTGTCAGTACAATGTCCCTGATCATCCTGCAGGCATCTAAGAGAAAAAAAAAAAACTATCCACAGCAAAGGACAGATTGTGGGAATAAAAACACTGAAGAAGTCTTCCTGACTCCAAGTGCCACACTTTATCTACTTTGTCACCAGTGTTTATAGAGGGGTAGCAATTAGCCCTTTTGGGGCCAAATCAACCTTTAATAAACCTGGAAAAATGTGCTGGAACCAGATAAGTTTTGTTTGTATTTTTTTTCTTGAGAAAAGAGGGAACACTGAAGGACTGTAGTACCAAGATCACATTGGCAACTGTATGTTGAAATGGATTGGAGGAAAGCCTTCTCAATGGGAAGATTATTTCATGTTACTATTACTGAGTTGTTGAGGGCCTGAACAGTGGTGGCTTTGTGAGTGCATAAGAGATATATTCTTGAGATCTTGTAGAGGTAGAAGACAGGGGTTGAGGGGACATGATTGAGGAGAGACTCTAAATGAACACCCTAATACAAATGCCAACAACATGGAAATGGGTTTGAATCAAGGACAGATGTGATACCCAGTGGAATCGTGCATCGGCTGTGGGAGGGGTGGTGGAAGGGAGGGAGGAAAAGAAAATGATCTTTGTTTCCAAGGAATAATGTTTGAAAATGACCAAATAAAATAATGTTCTAATTGAAAAAGAAAAAGAATTATAATGAACCATAAAAGAACTCCCTAAGAAAAAATCTCCAGGCCCTGATTGATTCACAAGTGAATTCGATCAACCATTCAAAGAACAACAAATCCAATTATTATGCAAACTATTTGATATAATTAGCAAAGAAGGAGTTCTACCAAATTCCTTTTATGACACAAATATGATACTGATTCCAACACCAGGCAGGTCAAAAACAGAGAAAGGAAACTATAGACCAATCTCCTTAATAAATATAGATGCAAAAACCTTAAATAGGATACCTGCAAAAAGACTCCAGCAAGTGATCAGGAGGATTCTTCACTATGATCAGGTGAAATTTATACCAGGAATGCAAGGATGGTTGAATATTAGGAAAACCATCCACATAATGGACCACATCAACAAGCAAACCAACAAAAATCATATGATTATCTCACCAGATGCAGAAAAGGCCTTTGACAAAATACAACACTCATTCCTATTGAAAACACTAGAACATATAGGAATAGAAGGAACTTTCCTAAAGCATATATCTAAAACCATCAGAAAACATCATCTGCAATGAAGATAAATTAGAAATATTCCCAATAAGATCAGGAACAAAGCAAGGATGCCCATTATCACCTCTATTATTTAACATTGTATTCAAAATTCTAGCAGTAGCTAGTAGTAGGAAAGAAATTGAAAGTATTAAAATAGGCAGTGAGAAGACCAAGATATCACTCTTTGCAGATGATATGATGGTCTACTTAAAGAATCCTAGAGAATCTATTAAAAAGCTAGTGAAAATAATCAACAACTTTAGCAAAGTTGCAGGATATAAAATAAACCCACATAAGACATCAGTATTTCTATATATTTTCAACACATCTCAGCAGCAAGAATTAGAAAGAGAAATTGCTTTTAGAATCACCCCAGGGAATTTAAAATACTTAGAAATCTATCTGCCGAGACAAACACAGGAACTATATGAACACAACTATAAAACACTTTCCACACAATTAAAACTAGATCTAAGTAGTTGGAAAAACATTAATTGCTCATGGGTAGGATGAGCTAACATAATAAAAATGACAATCCTACCCAAAATTATTTGCTTATTTAGTTCCATACCCATTGACCTACCAAGAAACTTTTTTACTGAATTAGAAAAAAAAAAAACATAACAAAGTTCATTTGGAAGAACAAAAGATCAAGGATATCCAGGGAAATCTTGAAAAAAGTGTGAAGGTAGGAGGCCTTACAGTCCCAGATCTCAAACTATACTATAAAGCAGTGGTCATCAAAACAATTTGGTATTGGCTAAGAGACAAAAAAAAAGGATCAATGGAATAGACTTGAGGTAAGTAACCTGAACTTCTCAACTTTTGGGACCAAAACCCACTATTTGATAAAAATTGCTGGGAAAATTGGAAGACAGTATGGGAGAAATTGGGCTTGGATCAGCATCTCACACCCTACACCAAGATAAATTCAGAATGGATGAATGACTTGAATATAAAGAAGGTAACTTTAAGTAAATTATATGAACACAGAATAGTATAGTTGTCTAATCTTTGGGAAAGGAAAGATTTTAAGATCAAGCAAGAGTTAGAAAAAATTACAAAATAAATAATTTTGATTTCTTTAAATTAAAAAAGGTTTCGTACAAACAGTACCAATGCAACCAAAATTAGAAGGGAAGAAACAAATTGTGACAAAATCTTCATAACAAAAACCTCTGACAAACTTCAAATTACTCAAATTTATGAATAGCTAAATCAATTATACAAAAAAAATCAAACCAATAACCCAATTGATAAATGGGCATGGGACATAAATAGGCAATTTTCAAATGAAGAAATCAAACCAAGATTGGAGAATGGCTGAAGAAATTGTGGTATATGTTGCTGATGGAATACTATTGTGCTCAAAGGAATAATGAACTGGAACAATTCCATGTGAACTGTAATGACCTCCAGGAATTGATGCAGAGTGAAAGGAACAGAACCAGGAGAACATTGTACACAGAGACTGATACACTGTGGCACAATTGAATGTAATGGACTTCTCTAGTAGTAGCAATGCAATGATCCAGAATGATTTGGAGGGATCTATGAGAAAGAACATTATCCACCTCTAAAGGAAGAAATATGGGAACAGAAACATGGAAGAAAAACAACTGTTTGATCACATAGGTCGATGGGGATATGACTGTGGATATAAATAAATGATCATCCTAGTGCAAATATCAATAATATGGGAATAGGTCTTGATCAATGGAACATGTAAAATCCAGTGGAATTGCACATCAGCTAAAAGAGGGGGTTGGGGCAGCAGGGAAAGAACATGAATCTTGTAACCATGGGAAAATATTCTAAATTGACTAAATAAAATTTTCAAAAAAATATTTCCTGCTTACATTATAATCTTTTCTGGCCTTCCAGGGGGCCTTCTAGCCACAAGTTTGACAAATTAGTCAAAATACAGAGCAAGAGGTGATTTTTAATTGAAAAAAGATTTTCTTCATCTTTAGAAATAAAATCACATTTCTACAAACAGTAGTAGAGTAGTGAAGCATAAGGCCAGAAACAAATCAATAATGGAGAGGAGCATAGGGAAGTAGACAGAAGAAAGGAAACAAATTTAGAGCAAAATCTGCAAAAAAAAAAAAAATCTGTTGTTATCAGGGGTCAGTATCAGAAAATTTAGGTGCTTGTACTCAGTTCCTGGCAAGTGGAATATGAGATCAAATATTATTATTCAGTGAAAGCTCTCTCCATGAAAGATGAATTGTAAGCCATTTTATTAAGTCTTCACTATGTGCCCATAACTGTGCTAAGGGTTGGGAATAGAAATAATAGTAAAAAATATAGTAAGAACACTGTAACAAATGATAAGGAAGGAAAGAAAGGGAATATCCATGAATAGTTTGAAAATTGTTGGAAAGCAGCATGGAGGAACATGTTTACTAATCAGGGTAGAGGGAACCAAAAGCAGAGTCCCAAAACAAGAATACATTAGAGGATAACTTCTAAAATATATCTGGTTTTATTCAAGTTTGCTAACCTGAATTATATTCTATCACTATAAAGTACTATTAGTATTTTATAGTTAACATAAAATATTATTAAAGGCATTTATAAAGCAAATATACCCATTAAAGATAATAGCAGAATTATAGATGCATTAAAAGTATTCTGAGAAGAAATAGGCAATATCCCTGTGATTTAAGCAAGCCTCTTTGAATAGTTTGGCCTTAAAAAAAAACAAAAACATCTTTCTAAGACCTCTTTATAAAACTGTTATCTGATTTGTTTCAATTATGTCCAATGATACTGGAAATGGAAAAAAGGCAGGGATACTTAAAAGCTGCCTCAGGTACTTAGAGGAAAAAAAATAATTGAAAGTGTAGGGAATTCTCTCAAGGTTGTAGTTAAACAACTAGAACAAATATACTCTAAGTCATTTCACTTTTATGCTAGCTGACTGATAACCTAATACAGAAAGTAAAATGACAAGATTTTTTCTATTAACTTGAGAACTGGAACACAAGACCTTTTATTAGGATAAAGGTGATTTATACCTTTTTTTCCCCCTTGAATTGATGTCTACAAGGTGAGAATCTTTGAGCTTGACATATTTACTTGACATTGTTATCCTATAATTTAATTACAGATATTCCTGAATATATGTACATAGGAGGAGAGTTATGATTGTGAAATTTGAAATTGTCATTAAACCTTGCTTCTTAGCCTTCTTTCACTATCACTGAGGTAGAAATGAACTTACTTCTTTTTTCAGAACTTTGAAAGTAGTGAGGGAAACTTTGATTATAGCATAATGTAGCCTGTAGATTCAGATGTTAATAATGATTTTCTTCAAGATTCAAAAACCATCCAGCCTCTCAACTTCTCCCGATGTTGGTAGCAAATCTCTCTAGTTTTTGACTTAGCATTCCTCATGATTACCTTGAAAAGTTTGAAGAGGATTTTTTTTTTGCCTCTTCACATCTTAGATTGAACTCTATTACCAAATCAGTTTGTTTTATTTTAATAAGATTTTAGGGAGGGAAGGTAGAGAAATGGATATTTTTTAAAAATATATTTTAGTCAAAATTTTTTCTAGTTTCAAGGGCTCTTAAAGTACAAAGTACATAAATAATATTAATTGCAGTACTCACTAGATATCTGTCAAAATCTGAAGCGTTCTGATGCTGTAATTGGCATAGTATATTCAAAGAAAGCTTTGCAAACTGCAGGGGCCAAGACTCAACATCAATTGACACTTAAATATGGGCAATCTAAAGAAACAGAATGTGTTTTAGGAGTCCTTCACAATTATCTACTTGCTTCAGTCTCCGAATTTTCCTTTCTATTACACCTTTTCTTTTTAGAATATGTAGATTGATATTATGGTGTCAACAGTCAGTTCAGCTTATTTAAGTATCCTAATACAAGGCCAAATTATAGTAGGACTATATGGTTTATGAAACATATTAGTCAAACAAAACAAAATCCTGCATCTGTTATGTCCCCAAACATATATAACTTTAAATTTTCATGGACATTGTCAAGATGAGAATTAGTTTTGCTCAATTCTCATTGTTTCTCATTCTCAATTCTCAATTGTTTGTAGGTGAACTTTAGTTTTTTCTTTCTTTTTCAATGGAATGTGCATTAAAAGATAGAACTTCTTTGTTAAATAAAAAACAACTTTAAAATAAAAATAAATTCACTATGGGAAAACAAAAATAGATTACTCATTCTTCATCTTAGAAACATAAAGTCTGTTTATTTCTTTTTTCCTTTTTTAATTTAATTTTTAAATTGAGATGAGGCAGAGGAAGGAGATATAAATCCCTAAGATATAAGAACATGATAAAGAAACAAATAAGTACATAAATGAATTAATAAAATGTTTGTTAACTAAAGGGGAAAATATGATTGAGGCTACTTGATATACAAAATAAAGTCAGGGAGAGCTGAAACCAAATGCATATTTTAGCACAGCTATATAACTCTATGAAACTCTTTTAACCTCCTTTGTTTCATTTTTGTCATTTGGAAAATGAAGATAATGATAGCATCAACCTCCTAGAACTGATGGGACATTAAAATGAGTTCCTTTGAAAAGCATTTGGCTAAGTATAAACTATTATATACATGCTATTATTAATAATAATTATTATTATTCATTGGGAGATATATACACTTGTTTTTGTTTCATTAGGAGAGGAATCACATAGAAGAAGAGGGAAGAAAGAAGAACATAAAGATGAATCTTGATTTAGTTCTTGTGTTCTTGACTTGAACCTCTTCACTCCCAAACCTTTTTGGGTAGATTTTAAGGAACTTTTGAAATTAAATGGAGAAAAATGTATATTTTTATTTTCATTAGCTTCTAATGGAAATTTAATATTTTTCCCATTCTTTAACATTATTATTCTGAGATGATGTCTGTAAGTTTCTTTTGGCTGGTACCCACAGACACAAAACAATGGCATTACTGATTTAGATTGATGAATTATGAATTATATGATTCAGCCCTTTATTTTTACTTACCATATATACAACTGCAAAATAAATTTGGAAGTTCATTGTGGCTTTTAAATTAGAACAAGAGAGGAAGGCTTTCATAGCAAGTAAAGGACCATTTTTTCCAGTCTAGAAGACTTTGTTTTCAACACCCAGGTCTGAGTAATGTGGTACAGTGAGAAAAGTACTGATACTAGAGATAGAGAACCTGGGTTCAGTGCCCATCCCAGATGATTTCTGCTTGTTTGACTTTCAAAAAGTCACATATTTTCCTGGAGGCTCAGTTGCTTCTTTTAAAAAATGAAGAAATTGACCTAGATGTCCTTTTTTTTTGTACATATGTGCTAATATGACCCTCAGTGCTGTAAGAAAACTCTCTAAGAAGAGAATTTTTATTTGGATCCCTAGAAAGCTTTTCAATTTTGAGTTTACACATTAATGAAATCATAGGCCTTGTCATTATTGGAGCACAAAAACCTATTTAATCTCTGTTGGACAGACCGTAACCTTCTGGAAGGCAGGCAGTTTCATTTTTGTCTTTGAATCCCTGGTACTTTGCATATAATAGCCTCAGCACCTAAAAATTGATTGTTAAATGATTCATTGCTTCTATCTATGTTTGGCTTCCTTTGAAGTGTTATAGTAGCAGTCATTAACGGTTTTATTTCTATTTATTGTTTAGTAAACTAAAGGCACAGAGAGCCCTGGATTCTTCCTGTCAGTAAACTTGGGTTCTGACATATGATGGAGGGAAAGCACAATTTCCTACAGTATCCAAATGGCATTTAAAACTCTTCACACCCTGTCCTTTACCTGTCTTTCAAGTTTCTTTCCACTTAATCCCCTCAACTAACTTTAAAAAGGATATATTCTAGCCTATTTGCTTTTCTTCACTCACAGGTATGGATATATCTTCATAATTTCCACTTTATTCATCACATTCTTAAGTTTAAACAACCAACAAAACAGTAAGTCAAACTCTGATTTCCAATATGTAATTACTCGCACTGAAAATTTAAGAAAGAACTCTCCCCATTCTTGTACTTCACATACACAAAAAACCAAACTCACACACACATACACAAAGATAAATTAGAAATAACAAAATGAAAGAACTGGCCTTAATAAGGCTTGTAAAAGACCTCTTCTTTGGCAACAGAACTCCTTTGTGTATTCCCAATCTTATTGATATGTTTCAGTCTTCTATTTTTGAGATGTAACTGCTTACTATCCATAAATCTCCATTGTGTTAACCTAACTCATCAACTATTGCTAATCAACTTGTCATCCTTGAAAGCTTTATCATAAAAGGTCAAAATGTAATTATATCAAGTAACTTTAAGCAGAACATTCAAGGACAGTAGTTCTTTAAAATTTCATATAGAAAGAGTTTTATTAGAAATTATATTTATGACCTTACCAGCCTGGATTCCAAGAATAAGATGCTCAAAGTGGTCCTGGAAAAAAGTAGAATGATGGAAGGTAAATGTATACATATATATTAAATTAATTGTATTTAAAGAAATAGCAACAGAATATCTAGTTTCCTCTGGATCTTTGGATTTTTGGTAGAAAAATAAAAGACAATGTTTGAATATCTCTCTCCTTTTAGAAATATACTTCAGAAACTCCTAAGAAATGTCAGGTAAATGGATAGAAGAAAATCCCAACATTTGATAATCTGCCCTACTTTCCCTTTTCCTTCATTATATAACTTTTGTTCATCTCTCTTCCAGGTTAGGTTTTTGTTTTTTTCTTAATTTATTAACATATAAATAAATATATATTGTCCTAAAGGGTAACTGGATCAGTGATTAAGAGTACTGCACTAGGAATCAGGAAAACCTGAGTTCAAATCTAGTCTCAGGCATTTCCTTGCTGTGTAATCATGGGCAAGTCACTTAACTTGTATATGTCTAAGAAACAGCTAGATGGCTCAGTGGACAGAATCTGGAGTCAGGAAGATCTGAGTTCAAATGCAGCCTCAGATATTTCCTAGCTGTGGAACCCAGGATAAGTCACTTAATTTCTGATTGCCTGACAATTCAATCTACTGGACCCACTGAAGAAGGAAATGGCAAACCACTCCAGTATCCTTGCCAAGGAAACTCCATGGATAGCTATGGTCGATGGGTTTGTAAAGAGTTGAGCATGACTGAATAACTGAACAACAAAAACAAAAATTGTGTATTTATGAACATATATACTTTATGCACAAGTATTTATATGTGTATTTATATAATCTATAATCATATCATATAATCTTATATGTTCTTGGAGTCAGGAAGAAATGAGTTCAAATCTTGCCTCATGTGTATGGCCCAGGGGAACTTTCCTTGTTTTCCCTGTGCTTCAGTTTTCTCATTTGCTTAAAAAAAAATAAAGGAGATTAGATTCCATGGTCTTTAAACTCCTGTTCTTCTCTAAATCTGATTTATGTCAATTTGTTATCTTAATCTGATGTTTTACAAAATATTTGATAATGTTCCTTGATAAACTTGTGCTTGGCAATACAACTTAGCCCTCAAATTTTATTGTGTAGACAGACACATAGATTTTAGGTTCCTGAGATGTGCTTTAGTATAATTAGTTATCATAATTAATGTATGTCATGACAGAGGACTAAGTCTTAGAGAGGAACTTATGGTTTGTTCATGCTAAACTTTCTCCCAAAGCAGGAGACCCATCTTTCATATTTATCAAACCATTTCTGGTACTATATAGCTAAATAAGTCATCCCACCATTGAAACAGAAGCATTTTCTGTCTTCTGTTTCTAACCTCTAGGATCCAGTTAAAATAAAAATAGTATCTAAATTCTGACTTCTATCTATTTAGCTATAACCAAGGCCAGAAAAGATCAGAATGTAATTGGGAAATATTTAACAAAATAAATAAAAATATGATAAAACATAGGAAGTTAGAGGAGGAAATACCACCTTTTGAAAAGAAAGGCCACCACTGGAAAGAATTGGCAGGGTAGTCAGATTTCACTTAAATTGAGGAGGTATAAAAAAAAAAGCAAGAGAAAGAAAAAGAATGGAAAGAATGGGGGCAGTGGGGTAGCTCAGTGGATTGAGAGCCAGGCCTAGAGATGGGACATCCTAGGTTCAAATCTGTCCTCAGACATTTCCCAGCTGTGTGACCCTGGGCAAGTCACTTAACCCCTATTGCCTAGCCTTTACCACTCTTCTACCTTGGAACCAATATAGAATATTGATGCTAAGGTGGAAGGTAAGAGTTTAAAATAAGAGAAGAAAACAGTAGTAGAGGATTGGATATTAGTCAATCAGTCCTAGAAAGGAATTATAGTACAACTCGAAGTGGATATGGGGGAACAGGTGTAGTGGAAGAGAAAATTGGTTTTTAAGATATTCATTTTAAAAGACACGTTAGAGATAAGTGAAAACTAAAGTGACTAGGCATAATTAGTTAATGTTGCCTAGAATGTAGAATGATGTGGCCTACACAGATTCAGCTGCCCCATAAATTTCTTTTAGCTTAGTGATCTGGCCTCTTTTTATCACCCTAGCCATTTCTGGTAGGGGAGAGGAGGCTATGCACAGAAATTGTTTTCATTCATACTAATTTCTCTCTCCTTTGACATCAGTTCAACTACAACTATAGAGTCTCCTCCCTTTGACAGCTTCAATGCTAGCTTTCAATTTTATTTATTATCTAATAGGACTAATACTTTATTTTATACTTTCTCCAAGAAAATATGGATGCTTTTGTTTCCTGAACTCACAAGTCTCTTTAGTGAAGAATATGACAACAATCCTTATTCAATTGTTTTCACATCATAGTTCAGTGACTAAAATTCTGCCAGGAACTTACATTTTAAAGTAATGAGAGTTAAATTCAACAATAGGATAGATCCATCAAAGTTTTAAATTCTATCCAACAAGAAAATTAGTCTATTACATTTAACGTATTTATGCTTCTAGAATGTCTATCCATTAGGAATCTCGGTTGAGATGTGAGGAAAACTTAATGTAATATCTAGTTATTATCTGAATAAATACATCAACTACCAAGAAGCATTTACTTTGCAAAAATGGTCATTACCTAATTAGCATTGACTACTGAGTTCAGATATCCTTCATTTTAAAAATATTTTATTTTACACAGTGTAGCTATTTTTAAATTTTATAATATTTTATTTGATCATTTCCAAGCATTATTCATTAAAGACAAAGATCATTTTCTTTTCCTCCCCCCACCCCCCATAGCCGACGCGTGATTCCACTGGGTATCACATGTGTTCTTGATTCGAACCCATTGCCATGTTGTTAATATTTGCATTAGAGTGTTCGTTTAGAGTCTCTCCTCTGTCATGTCCCCTCAACCTCTGTAGTCAGGTAGTTGCTTTTCCTCGGTGTTTCTACTCCCACAGTTTATCCTCTGCTTATGAATAGTGTTTTTTCTCCTAGATCCCTGCAGCTTGTTCAGGAACATTACACCGCCACTAATGGAGAAGTCTATTACTTTCGATTATTCCACAGTGTATTAGTCTCTGTGTACAATGTTCTCCTGGTTCTGCTCCTCTCGCTCTGCATCACTTCCTGGAGGTAGTTCCAGTCTCCATGGAATTCCTCCACTTTATTATTCCTTTTTGAACAATAATATTCCATCACCAACATATACCACAATTTGTTCAGCCATTCCCCAATTGATGGGCATCCCCTTGTTTTCCAATTTTTGGCCACCACAACGCGCAGCTATGAATATTCTTGTACAAGTCTTTTTCTCCATTATCTCTTTGGGGTACAGACCTATCAGTGCTATGGCTGGATCAAAGGGAAGACAGTCTTTTATTGCCCTTTGGGCATATTTCCAAGTTGCCTTCCAGAACGGTTGGATCAATTCACAACTCCACCAGCAAAGAATTAGTGTCCCTACTTTGCCACATCCCCTCCAGCATTCATTACTTTCCATAGCTGTCATGTTAGCCAATCTGCTAGGTGTGAGGTGATACCTCAAAGTTGTTTTGATTTGCATCTCTCTGATTATAAGAGATTTAGAACACTTCTTCATGCACTTATTAATAGTTTTGATTTCTTTATCTGAGAACTGCCTATCCATGTCCCTTGCCCATTTATCAATTGGAGAAAGGCTTGATTTTTTGTAGAGTTGATTTAGCTCTTTATAAATTTGAGTAATTAAACCTTCGTCAGAGGTTTCTATGAAGATTTTTTCCCAATTTGTTGTTTCCCTTCTGATTTTAGTTACATTGGTTTTATTTGTACAAAAGCTTTTTAATTTGATATGTTTAAGTCATTCACCCATTTTGAATTTATCTTGGTGTTGGGTGTGAGGTGTTGATCTATTCCTAATCTCTCCCACACTGTCTTCCAATTTTCCCAGCAGATTTGATCGAATACTTGATTTTTGTCCCAAAAGCTGGGATCTTTGGGTTTATCGTATACTGTCTTGCTGAGGTCGCTTGCCCCCAGTCTATTCCACTGATCCTCCTTTCTGTCTCTTAGCCAGTACCAAATTGTTTTGATGACTGCTGCTTTGTAAGATAGTTTAAGGTCTGGGACTGCAAGGCCCCCATCATATGTGGTTTTTTTTTTCATTATTTCCCTGGATATCCTTGATCTTTTGTTATTCCAAATGAACTTTGTTATGTTTTTTTCTAAATCAGAAAAGAAATTTTTTGGGAGTTCAATGGGTATGGCACTAAATAGATAAATAAGTTTGGGTAGGATGGTCATTTTTATTATATTGGCTCATCCTATCCATGAGCAGTTAATGTTTTTTCTAATTCCTCAAGTCTAGTTTTAGTTGTGTGGAGAGTGTTTTGTAGTTGTGTTCATATAGTTCCTGTGTTTGTCTCAGGAGGTAGATTCCTAGGTATTTTATTTTGTCTAAGGTGATTTTGAATGGGATTTCTTTTTCTAGTTTTTGCTGCTGAGCTGTGTTGGAGATATATAGAAATGCTGATGACTTATGTGGTTTATTTTGTATCCTGCAACTTTGCTAAAGTTGTTGATTATTTCAATTAGCTTTTTGGTTGAATCTCTAGGATTCTTTAAGTAGACCATCATGTCATCTGGAAAAAGTGATAACTTGGTCTCCTCCTTGCTTATTTTGATGCCTTCAATTTCTTTTTCTTCTCTAATTGCTACTGCTAGTGTTTCTAGTACAATGTCAAATAGTAGAGGTGATAATGGGCATCCTTGTTTCACTCCTGATCTTATTGGGAATGCATCTAGTTTATCCCCATTGCAGATGATATTAGCTGATGGTTTTAGATATATACTGTTTATTATTTTTAGGAATGACCCTTCTATTCCTATGCTTTCTAGAGTTTTTAATAGGAATGTGTGTTGTATTTTATCAAAGGCTTTTTCTGCATCTGTTGAGATAATCATGTGGTTCTTGTTGGTTTGCTTGTTGATGTGGTCAATTATGTGAATGGTTTTCCTAATATTGAACCAGCCCTGCATCCCTGATATAAGTCCTACTTGATCATGATGGATGACCCTTCTGATCATTTGCTGGAGTCTTTTTGCTAGCATCCTATTTAAGATTTTTGCATCTATATTCATTAGAGAGATTGGTCTATAGTTTTCTTTCTCTGTTTTTGACCTGCCTGGTTTTGGAATCAGTACCATGTTTGTGTCATAAAAGGAGTTTGGTAGAACTCCCTCTTTGCTTATTATGTCAAATAGTTTTATTGTATTGAGATTCACTGTTTTCTGAATGTTTGATAGAATTCACTGCTGAATCCATCAGGCCCTAGGGATTTTTTCTTAGGAAGTTCTTTGATGGCTTGTTGGATTTCATTTTCTGATATGGGATTATTTCAGAATTCTATTTCTTCTGTTAGTCTAGGCAGTTTGTATTTTTGTATATATTCATCCATATCACCTAAATTGGTGTATTTATTGCCATATAATTGGCAAAGTAATTTTTAATGATTGCCTTAATTTCCTCTTCATCGGAGGTGAAGTCCCCCTTTTCATCTTTGATGCTGTTAATTTGCTTTTCTTCCTTCTTTTTTTAATTAGATTGACCAATACCTTGTGTATTTTGTTTGTTTTTTCAAAGTACCAGCTTCTTGTCTTATTTATTAAATCAATAGTTCTATCACTTTCGATTTTATTAATTTCTCCCTCAATTTTTAGGATTTCTAGTTTGGTTTTCTGCTGGGATTTTTTAATTTGATCACTTTCGAGTTTTTTTTAATTGCATTTCCAATTGATTGACCTCTTTTCCCCCTAGTTTGGTAATATATGCACTCAGGGATATGAATTTACCTCTGATTACAGCTTTGGCTGTATCCCAAAAGGTTTGAAAGGATGTCTCACCATTGTCAATTTCTTTGATGAAATTATTAATTGTTTCTATGATTTCTTCTCTAAACGATTTTTGAGTATATTGTTTAATTTCCAATTAGTTTTTGATTTGGTTTTCCATGTACCATTACTGATCATTATTTTTATTTCCTTGTGATCTGAAAAGGTTGCATTTATTATTTCTGCTTTTCTGTATTTGTGTGCCATATTTCTGTGACCTAATGTATGGTCAATCTTTGTGAATGTGCCATGTGATGCTGAGAAGAAGGTGTATTCTTTTTTATCCCTATTTATTTTTCTCCATATGTCTATTAATTCTAATTTTTCTAAGATTTCCTTCACTTCTTTTACCTCTTTCTTATTTATTTTTTGATTTGATTTATCTAAATTTGATAATGGTTGGTTTAAGTCTCCCACTAATTTGGTTTTACTGTCTATTTCTTCCTTCAATTCTCCTCGTTTCTCTATTAGAAATTTGGGTGCTATATTATTTGGTGCATACATGTTGATTAGTGATATTTCCTCATTATCTAAATTCCCTTTTAACAAAATATAATTACTTTCCCTATCCCTTTTGATCAGGTCTATTTTTGCTTTGGCTTTATCAGATATCATGATTACCACTCCTGCCTTCTTTCTGTCAGTTGAGGCCCAGAAGGTCTTACTCCATCCTTTAATTCTGACCTTGTTAGTGTCTACCTGCCTCATGTGTGTTTCTTGAAGACAACATATGGTAGGGTTTTGGACTCTAATCAATTCTGCTATTTGTCTATGTTTTGTGGGTGAGTTCATCCCATTCACATTCAAAGTTATGATTGTCACTTGTGGATTTACTGGCATTTTGATATCCTCCCCTAATTCTGACCTTTCTTCTTTAGCTATAACCCTTTAAGCCAGTGATTTACTTTAAATCAGTCCCCCTAATCCTTTCCCTTGATATATTTCCCTTTCTAGCCCCTCCCTTTTTGTCCCTTTCCCCTCCTCCCTCTCCTTCCCTCCCTTTTTGTGTTCCCTCCCACCCTACCCCCCTTGGTTTTCCCTTCTCCCTTCCCTTGTTGGGTAAGATAGAATTCAAGATCCCAATGGATCTGGTTGTTCTTCCCTCTCAGAGTTGATTTCCCTGAGAGTAAGGTTTAAGTAAAAACTCTCTTCCTCTCCTTCTTATAGGAGTTTTCTTCCCCTCCCCTTCCCATGTGAATCTTTGTGTGAGAAAGATTATTCTATTTGGTCTTTCTTTTCCCCCTATTTACACATTACATTTTCCCCACATGTTAGTATACATAGATTGATATAAATGTAGTCTTTATATAAGAGAGTTGGAGTAAAAGAAAAAGATGACGTTTTTCTCCTTTCCCCTTTCCTTCATATTTACCTTTTCAGGTATTCCATACTCTTTGTATTTCAATATCGAATTTTCCGCAGAGCTCTGGTCTTTTATTTGCAAAAACTTGGAAATCTTCTATTTTGTTGAATGCCCATACTTTCCTTTGGAAGTATATAGTCAGTTTTGCTGGATAGCTGATTCTTGGTTGAAGGCCCAGCTCTCTTGCCTTTCTGAAAATCGTGTTCCATGCCTTAAGATCATTCAGAGTGGCACTTGTAAGGTCTTATGTGACCCTGATTGGCTTTCCTTTATATCTAAATTATCTTTTTCTGTCTTCTTGTAGGATTTTTTCTTTTGTTTGAAAGCTTTGGAATTTGGCAATTACATTCCTGGGAGTTGTCTTTTGCGGATTTAGTGTAAAGGGTGTTCTGTGAGCTTTGTCAGTGGCTGTATTGCCCCCTTGTTCTAGAATGTCTGTGCAATTTTCTTTGATTATATCTTGTATTACAATGTCGAGTTTGCTGTTTATTTCTGCCTTTTCTGGAAGTCCAATTATTCTTAAATTATCTCTTCTTCCTCTATTTTCCAGATCTGTCACCTTGTCAGTGAGGTATTTTATGTTCTCTTCTAATTTCTTGGTCTTTTGGCTTTGCTTTATTAATTCTTGCTCATTGTCTTCGAGTTGCCTGATTCTGACTTATAAAGCCCGGTTTTCCTTTTCACTTTGGTCAAACTGGTTTTGTAGATGCATGAATTTCTTTTGCATTATTTTCCACTTTTCCTCCCAGAGGGCTTCCATCTTTTTGATCCTTTCTGATTCAAATTTTTCATGGGTTTGTGGAGAGTTTCCATTTCTTTTGGAAGGTTTCTGAGCATTTGCTTGTGTTTCCTCTTGTATCTCCTCTGTATTTTGTATTTTTGCTCCATAAAATGTGTCCAAGGTCACCCCCTTCTTCTTGTTTTTCTTGGAATTTGGGGGCTTTTGTGCTTCTGTGGAGTTTGCCATCTCTGAGTGGGGAGGACTAGCTTTTCTTATCTCTGTCTGGTGTTGGAGGTTTTAGCCCTAGGCAGATTGTCCATTCTATGCAGTTGTTGTTCTGTCTTCCTGGGGAAGCCAGGAATTGCTGGTGTTTCCTTGTTACTACCCTCCTCAGTTCTCTCCCGATGCCTCTCCATTGCCTTACTTCCATGCTCTGAGCCTGGCTGAGCACTCTCAGTGAGGTTTTTCAGTGCCTTAGGCAGCCAAAAGAGCCAGCATTCTGAGGGGGGAGGGGTCACAGCTTCCCCGGAGCTCCTGATAAGATTAGCTTTCTCTGGGTTGAACTGAGTATGCCTTGAGGCAGGGACCTTCTTTGAGACTCAGATCGAGGGATCCAGCCAGGGTGTTACAAGCTCCCCCTCTATCTCTCTGTTTCCCTGCTGTCTGTGTTGGGTGCCCCCTCGTCTGAGTCAGGTTGTTTTCAGGAAGCGGCCTTCAGAGTAGCAGGCCCTGAGGCTCTGAGTTTCCCTCTGCTGCCTTGGACTCGGTGCTCTGGATTGGGGGGATGGGTCCTGGGACCTTCCTTCTGCCTACCCCTTAGGTCTGAGTGTTCTCGGGTTCTGGATTTGGGGGGGGGCGTACCTTTTGGGCCAAGTCCAGGAGGAGGATTACCAGGGTCTATGCTGTTAATCGTTTTGAATTTCTGTGCCCTAGGAGCATATAGTTTGAGTTCTGTAGGGAAGAGTTTCCAGAGATCTGAACTTTAGCTTTCTCTAAGCTGCCATCTTGACCGGAAGTCCCCACAGTGTAGCTATTAATCAACAAGCATTGTACCTGGTATATAGCAGATGCCAGAAAATATTATTATTAATAAATACTGAACTAAAAATTCAATAAAGCCTTATTCCATTTTCATGGTAGTTGTAGCATTCTTCTGGTTTAAGAAGCAATCAGGCACATTCATCTTAGATTAAAGAGAATCTTTGGAGCTTATTATATAGGCAGTCATGTGGTCCGACTAGTGCTTTTAAGAAAAGCACTTTTAGAGATTAGTGGAAGATGGATTGGAAAGAGGAGAAATGAGACAGAAAATTAATTTAGAGCATTTTATAAGAATCCAGAGGTGATAAAGACATGAACTTGAGTAGTGGTTGTTTGAAAGAGGACAGCTATGAGAATTGTGAAAGTAAACAACTGATTCTATATATGTACTGAGGGAGAGTGAGGAGTTCAGGATGACATAAAGTTCCAAAATCTGGGGAACTAAAAGGAATATCCTTCCATTCTGATGTCTGTACAATTCTAGCAATTTCAAACTCTTCTCCTTTATTTGACCAATATGTAATTTTTTTGTTATGGTGGCATCAGATTGTACCAGTAAGATAAGATCAAAATAACTCTTGGAATTTCAGAACCAATATTACTTCAGATCACTGAGAAAGAAATTGAGACCCTTTCATTTAAAATGCAAAATATTAATAGTAATGGATTTATTCACTAGACAGTAGAAGATATATGTTGTTAAGACAATCTGAATCAATCTGTAATTCAATTAACCTTTAAACAAACATGTTTGAAATTGAAGAATTTTTGGATGAAGCTTCACAAATAGCTATGACAAGAAATTTCAACCATGTTTGGAATAAATTGAAAGTATTTTTTATCATTGGCTGGTATAAATATAGTTTATCACTACTTATATTGCTATGAATGAATCAGTGAGGGATTTTAGAATTTATGAAAGCTTATGTTTAAGTACCAGATATATAAGATTAATTTACTTAATTTCTTAGCCTTTTCAAGCACTCCTCACTTGGTTTTAATAAAGAATGGGCTTTAATATTTTTATTTTAAGCAGTGATCACTCTGAAATTGTTTCATGTGTCTAATAGAATGTAAGGATTCCTGCCTTACTCATTTTTTTATTTTTATAAGTGTATTTTTTATAATTATAAGTGTAATTTGACTTGACAGACATAGTGAATTGGATGATATTAATCATTTTTTAAAAAAAGAAACCATATTTCTGGTGAACCCTCTTGAGAGTGAGGAAAAAGGAAAAGATTTGTTTGTCTTTAATTGAGAGGTTCTTAGGATGAAATCTATATTTTTCATTTCCTATTATTACAACACCACAAAAGATTTTGTTTTCCTAAAGTCAAACATTCAGGTAAAAGGTAGCAACTGAAAATTCTTTTCTTTTCCCCCTTCCTTTCCTTTAATCCTCCCTCCATTTCTTTATTCTCCCTTAAGCACTAATAAATTTCTACTGGTGGCTCAGTACATAGAACCTGGATTTAATTTAGGAAAACCTGATTTTGAGTATTAATTTAAATATTAGTTGTGTGACCCTGGCCAAGTCACAACTTTTTATCTTCAATTTCTCCATCTGTAAAATGAGTACTACTAGCACTTACTTTGCAGGATTGTTGTGAGGAAAAAAATATGATAATCTACATAGATCTTAAAACACTATATAAATTTTAGCTATTATTATTATGTTTACTAATCTTCCTAATACCTGAAAAAACTCTAAGCAGCTATATTAGACCATATTATTCTTTTGAAATAAATCGTCAACTCTTTCTTGATATGGCAGTGGAAAAAAATCATTATTTGTGCCATTCTACTTGTGTTTCTTGATAATGAGCATGGTTTCATGTACTCTGATATAGTTTTGGGGAGCTCAGAAGGAATTTGAATGTAGGTGGATAGTATCAGGCTCTGTTGCTGTCAGTTGTTAGCTATGGGCATAAAAATGGGTAACCAAAATTTAGAAGGTAAACAAAGTCTAAACAAACCATCACCCCTCCCCAACCCACTCATCCATTCCATTGAGAATATAATATATTTCTTATAGATAACATTGCTAAACTACCCAAATATAAATATATAAAACTGTAGCTCCAATAGCAAGACCAGTTTTAGCAGTGAATCACAGCCTAGTGGATGGACTTGGAAGCATGTGAGTACAGAATGGAGAATTGGCATCTATTATAATTCAGGATCCAGGATGATGGTAAATCAGGCTATAGAAGGAGGATGGGAATAAAAACAGAAGTAGATTATGACAACTGGATCAATATACCTTAATAGCTGAGGCAATTTTCTGTCTCTTATCTGAAAGCTTTTATATTCTTTTTTCAATCAGGAAGCTTCTTCAATGAAAAGGTTCCCCAGTTGGCTACAGGAGGCAATATGCCTAGCTGGAGTGGAATTGAAAGGGAAAGCAGAGTATGTAGAATCATGTTGATTCTTGCTCTCTGTCCATTTTTGCTCCATGACAATGGAGTCATATTTTTCCTTCAGTTTTTATAACACTGAGTTATGTGTTCCTCATTTCTGCTTTCACCCGAAATGAATTTGAGTCATTCACTGCTACACTTCATGACCTCATCAATTTTCAGGGATTCAATAATTATTTACCTCCTGATGATTCTCAAATCTACTGATGCAGTTAGTCTTAATTGGATAACCTTTATGTTGACTTCCACTGTCACATCCCCAAATTCCCATTATACCTTTTAAACTAGATATTTTAAACTCAACATGTTCATAACTACGCTTAGTACCTTTCCCCCTAAAGTCTCTCAGGCTTCTAAACTTCCTTCTTATTATTGTGCATGTAATTATCCTCCCACTCACCCAGGATCACACTCTAAGTGTTACCTTCTACTCCTCATTCTTTCCTTCCCCTTTCAATCTGTTTCCAAGGTCTGTCAATTATAGTTTCAAAACATATCTTGTACGTGCCCCTTCTTTCTTCCGATCACTTTCAGGACCAAATATAAAATCATTTGTATGTCATTGAAAACCTTCATAACCTACTACTCCTCTCATTTTTCCATTCTTATCCCTGATACCCCATCATGTAGTCTGTAATCTGGTGCAAAAGGTCTCCTTGTTGCCTTTAATAAGAACTCCATATCTGACTCCAGGTATTTTTACTGGCTGTCTCCAATGCCTGGAATGCTGCCTCTGGTTCCTTTCAAATTCCAATTAAAATCAGACCTTCTCCATTGTCTTTGCTAATTCTTTTCATGATTATTTTGAATTTTTCCTCTATGTAGCTTTTTTGTACTTATTTATATGCTTTCAACTCCTTAAAGACAAAAAACTATCTTTTTTTTTTCTTTTAAAAATTTCTTTCTTATATCTCTAGTATTTAGAATAGCACCATGCACCTGGAAGGTGCATAACAAAAAGTTAACTGTCTATCTCTGTATTTCTGTCTATCTGTATCTCTCTTTGTCTTTCCTTTTCTTTCCTCATTCTCTTTCCCTCTTTCCTCATCCCTCATGAGGAAACTCCTTCTATTAGTGCTGATTATAAATTTTTGTAACATATAGTTTTTAAAAATTCCCAAATCCCTGAGAGGAATTTAAATAACTTTTCCAGGGTGTCATAGGGAAGTGAGATATCAAGGGTGAGATCTGAATCCAGTTCTGTCTGCCTTGAGGAAGCCAGTAGATAAAGTGCTGGACCTGGAAAAGGAGACTCCCCTTACTGAGTTCAAATCTGGCTTCAAACATTTTTCTACCTGTGTGACCCTATAAAAGTCAATAAACTCTGTTTTACTCAGTTCTTTTATCTACAAAATGAACTGTAGAAGTAAATGGCAAAGCACTCTAGTATGTTTGCTAAGAAAACTTCAAGTTGGGTCACACATTTTGAAACATGACAAATGACTAAACAACTTTCAGACTTTGTCTGGCTTACTGTGCATTTCTACAATGTTGTTTTTCTATTTATCCTTCTTAATCAGCTATCTGACACTCTCACTGACATTATGTAATCCCACTCTATTTTTCAGCAGCTTAGTGCTAGGACAACAGATTCTGATCTTGATGAGATATTTCATTATTCCTTATTTCACATGCATAAACTTTGGCAAATAAAACCAACTTCCTATTTACCAGGTTTAATATAGAGGTGAATTTGTTACTACAAAAGGCAGCAGCTAAACAAGCATATATCATATCAACCAGGAAAGTAGCCAGGAGGCCTAAATGGCATTTCCCTGAGAGACAACTTTGAGTGATAATAACTTACAATTCCAGATAAAATAGAGTGTACTTGACTGAATCAAGGGAGAAATGCCCATGACGGTATCATAAAGCAAGTAACTAAATGTCAAAAAGACACTAAGTTATCTATGGAGAAAAGGAAGTACAAATTAAGCATGTTATATTTATTCACTGTTTATGTTAGTATCTCTAACTACTATAAATACTCTTTAGGGTATTCATGTGCTCAGAAGTGTCATTTTATTTGGAAAGATATGGTTATATATGCACTTGTGACTTGAAAAATCACAAAGTATCTAGTGTTTATGCCATTGAGATTATGTCTGGAGAAAAGGTAATGATAGTTTACTTCTTGAGTAATCTGAATTAACAAAAATCTAATGAATTATAGGGGTTTTTTGTATTTTGAGGGGGGGATATTATTAAATAGCACTCAGACACATATAAATACATAACAAGCAATGAACTTAGTATCATGTGAAGACCTGAGTTTGTAGCCTAATTCTATGACTTACTTTATGTAAGACCTTGCACAAGCCACCTAACTTTATTGGGCCCATTTAGATCAGTGTTGTCAAACTCAAGCAGAAACTGTTTCCACAGGACCTATATTGACTTTGAAAATCACAAATTAACATCTGTATTGTATTATAATTTTATTTATCTTATAAATCATCTCCCAATTACATTTTAATCTGGTTCAGGACTTGAGTTTGACACCTTTGCTCTAGATCTATGATCTTAATTCTATGTTTTTAGAACATATTTAATCTAAACAAAAAATAGGGATGGACCCATGATTTCATTCAGGTAGGGAATTCCCAGGTGAGGAAACTCCCTCTGCTAATGCAATTTTGCACCTTATTTGAAATTCATTAATTACAATGAGTTTTAACTAGTCTTAGGCATTAGTTTTAATGGATGTATGACTCTTAATTTGTCTTAGAGAGTTACCTATAATATTGGGAAGTTAAGCAATTTGCTCAAAGTCAATCAATAGCAGTTAGAGATGGACTCCAACTCAGATCTCCCTGGAGTTTCAAGATTGACTCTCTTATCCCCTACACCATGTTGGTGCTCAAAACAATTTATATTAAAAAACATCATTATAATTATAAGAAAACATTTTAACAATCTTGTATTCTCAAAGGTGTCCTTATAGTCTCCACAGGATGACGGAACTCCCACTTTATCAAAATGTCAATACATTATTTGAGAAAAATAAACCCAAAGCATTTCTACTGACTATATATAAGGGGGCAAATGGTGGTGGTTGTAACATCTGATGCTAGCCTAATTCTATGCCCATGATGAAAATTTGTCTTCCACCTAAGGAAGTTAATATGAACTAGAGAGGAAGAACAGAGGTTTGGATAGGAAAGCTGTCCAAGCCTAACAATGTATTGCTGTTGATAAAACCACAGATAATACGTCTTGTGTGTCATACAGTCACTCCCCAGGGTAAATACTTAATTTAATTATCCATTTAAGATTTGTTCCTCAGTCTATTTACCCTCTGTGGGTCATGGTTGCCACAGTGTAACCTCTCTATTATTTTATCTTAATCCCTGTCTACCAATTACTACTTTCTGTAGCTCACACAGGTTTGAGTCAGTTGACAGAAACTCTTAACTTGTTTGATCTAACCTTTCTATGGTCCCTTAATGGGTTAGTATACAGAGAAAGAAAGAACAGTTTATTAGGAACAAATTAAACTTTTCACCTTTGGCAATTATGTTAAATTCACTCTTCATGACCTCATGTTAGCTGCAAAGACTTGGGGGAAATTAAATGTCTATTTACATACTAGACTATAGTTTTTGCTCCTTTTAAAAATCAACCTCTATGATTCTTAAAATTTATTTTTTAATTATTTACTTAGTAAGCCCACCACTAAAAAAAAAGTAAGTAAACAAATACCTGAAAAATTATATGCAAAACCACAAATTCCACATTCTTTACAATGTTTAAAATATGTACATTATAACATACATATATTATATATTATGTATATAATATAAACACCTTATGCTGTTGATTTCCCTTTGGATTTATTTTACTTAGGTACTGTTTTCTCTTGATTTTGTGATTATTATTTTTAGTGTAATCATGGTATTTATTATTTTCATTCCCTTTTCATCTCCTCATATATTTCTATTATTTTCTTTGTTTCCAATATTTGTCATTTCTAATAGCACAATTCAATCAATTACATTCAGATATCACAATCTATTCAGCCATTTATCCCATTCATTGATTTTTATTATTTCAAATTATTTTGTCATAACAAGCAAAGCTTCCTCAGATATGTTCACACACTCACACAACAATGGGATCTTTAAGTCAATGAGCATGACAAGTTTATGGCTCTTTTTTAATCTTATTTTTTATTAACCCTTCCTTCTACCTTAGAATCAGTACTATGTATTGGCTCCAATGCAGAAGAATGGCAAGGACTAGGCAATGAGGGTTAAGTGACTTGCCCAGGGTCACACAGCTGGGAAGTATCTGCAGTCAGATTTGAACCCAGGACCTCCCATCTCTAGGCCTGGCTCTCAATCTACTGAGCTACTCAGCTGCCCCCTTTATAGCTCTTAATATATATTTCCATCTTGTTTTTAAAAATATAATTCATAGCTATTCACTTTAATTAGTTATGATGCATAATCATTGAGTTTTTTATTTTTATATTATTCATTTCTGTTGAATTTTTATTGATTTTTACAAATTATATCTAGAAACAATTTTTTGAGAATTGTTTTCTGACATTTTGTAATTCAGATTCTCTCCCTCCTCTAATTTCTCTACTCCCCAAGGTGGTAAATAGTCAGATATAGATCATATCAGTGCTTTCATGCAACACATTTCCCATAATACCCATGTCATAAGTGGTTACACATATCACATGTACAATAAAAAGTGAATGAAATAAAACGAAAGATGGAATGTTTTGATCTGCAATCAGCTTCCATCAGTTCCTTATTTGACTGTGGATTGAACTGTTTTTTAAAATCATGAGTACTTTAGGTTTATCTTGGACCTTGTTTTGCTGATAATAGTTTAGTCTTTCACAATTGATCATCTTACAATATATTTTACTACTTTATATACTATTTCCTGGTTTTGATTACTTCACTTTGTATCAGTTCATATATAAGTCTACAGATTTTTCTGAACTCATCATTCTGTTAATCATGTCTTATGATGTAATAATTTTCCATTACAACTATATGTCACAGCTTGTTCATTCATTCCCCAACTGATGGGTACCCTCTCAGTTTCCAGTTCTTTGTTACCATAAAAATACCTGCTAAAATATTTTTTACAAGTAGGACCTTTTACCTATCTCTGATCTCTTCATCTATCCCCCCCTGTTTATTTTTTTTTCTCCTTTTAGCTTTTCCCTGGCCACAACTTTTTTTTTTTGCTTCTCTCCTGACTCCCTGAGTTCTCCTTACTTTTTTGTCTGTCCCCCCTACATTTATTATTTCCTAATTGGGTGCAATACATTTCTTTAACAAAGTAAATGTGGATGTTATTCCCATTTTGTGCAATTTTCAATGATAGTAATGTTTAAGCATTGCCTGCTACACCTTCATCTTTCTTTCTACTGTATTGTTTACTTTATATCTTCTTATATAAAATAATTAACCTCTACTTTCACTCCCTTTCTATTTTGCCAATATATTACTTTCTTTATCCCTTGATTTTTAAAAAATACCATCCCATATATCCCACTTACTCTCTGCTCTCTGTCTATATATGCTCCTATTCATTGTCCTAATTGTGACAATTCTTAAGTATCTTCAGTACCTTATACAATCTAAGTACTTTAGGTATCTTAGTTACTTCAAGAATCATAGATATCTTAAGCATCTTAGTTATCACCTTCTTACTAGTAATGTAATCAGTTTATTTTTAGGTCTAGCCATTTTGTCAGGAATGTTTGGAATTCCTTTTTCATTAAATATCCATTACTTCCCTTGGAGTATTATGCTCAGTTTCACTGGGTAGGCGATTTTTGATTGTAGACCAAGGATCCTTTGTCCTGCACAATATCATATTCTATGCCTTCTAAGCCTTTAATGTAGAAGTAGCTAAATGCTGTGTAATCCTGATGGTGGTTCTATAATATTTTGAGAATTTTTTGGATGCTTGTAGTAGTATTTTCCTGTTGACTGGAGATTTCTGGAATTTGGCTATGATAGTCCTGGGATTTCTTTCAGGAGGTACTTGACTGATTCTTTAAATTTCTTTTTTCTTCTGTTGTTCAAAAACATCATGCAGTTTCCCCTAATAATTTATTTAAATATTATGTCCAGGTTCTTTTTGTGGTCATGGTTTTCAGACAATCCAATAATTCTTAGAATATATCTCTTGAATCTATTTTCCATGTTGGTTGTTTTTCTAGTGGGAGATTTCAACTTTTATTTTTCATTCTTTTGAATTTGTTTTATTATTTCCTATTGTCTTGTATAATAGTTACCTTCTATTTGTCTAATTCTAATTTTGAGGAAGCCATTATCTTTTTTAAAGCTTTGTACTTCCTTTCTTAGGGAGTTATTTTCCTCCTTGGGTATTCTATTTCCTTTTCTAAGGGAACTTTCTTCTTCAGTAAGTTTTTGTTCTAAGCTATTGATTTTTTCTTTTCTAATTTTTCTTCTGAATTTATTATTTTTCTATATTTTTGGAGCTCTTCCAGGGGTTAATTCTGAGCTTGATATCCTTTTACATTTTCTTTTGAGACCGTGCATTTTCATTTTTGTATTGCAGCCCTCTTCCGAGTTTGTATTTTGGCCATTGTTCTTGTTGAGATTTTTTTTTTTAACATCAGACATTTTCTCTTTGTTTTGCTCATTTGATAGCTGTATTTTCCTTTGATTTTAGCTACATGCTGAGGCTTAGCTTTGTTCCTGGGGTGGAGGAAGTATATTGCGCTGTGCCTGTACTGTGCCTGGAATCAGCTAAGCTATCTGTCTCAGAATGAGCACTCTGAAGAGGCAGCCTAAATTAACCTTCTGTGTGAAAGTTTGCAGCTATTCAGTTTAACTGGTCAGAGCTTGGTTCTGCCCAATCCCACTGAGGCTGGACCTTGTTAGGCTTAGTTTTTTTCCACTGCTGCTCATGCTGTGTTATGTAGTCTTCTGTTCAGGCTGACATGCAGGGCCACTGTCATCGCACTGCTGCTTGTACTGTATTGCATTGGTTTCCACTCTTACCCTGCTAAGGCTGGAGTGAGCCAGCTTTTCCCTTTCTCCTGCTTCTTGCACTATATTTTGCTGAGTCCCACCATATCTTGTTCATCACTGCTTCCTTGTACTCCAGTGAGATGATTTATTTTTCTTGATGTAGTTCTGGGCCAGAGCACTACTTCACCTCTCCTGTTGTTTCTTTTGCTCCTGTACTCATTTTAAGGCATTTTTATTCTTTTGTGGACATTTGGAGAGTGGTTGGTAGGCTTCTTTGCCATTTTGGTCTGCCCTTGCTTGCCACTTGGATATATTGAATTTAGTATTTCTTATGGAAGTCCCCATCATAGAGTTTTTGACTGCCTTGCTACCGACTTTGCTTTCTACTTAAACATGAGCAGTTTGTAAAATACATTCTAGACATCTGTTAATCAATAATCATTTCAAAATTTGAAATATTTATAGCCTCCTTTTGCCTTCCTTTAGCAATTATAGGTTCCAGCAATGGATTCAGTCTTCTCTCAGGCAACTTATTAGTAAATTTTAGTTCATGGCTCTTGAATGGGAAGCATTTTTTCCTATCCTTTTCAAATACAGATGTCTCACATGAACCCTGTTCCTTTCTAGTATGGTGACAGGCTTGTTTTATTTGTACTTCAAAGACTGGCATTCAAAACTGGCCAATCCAAGTATCAAGGAGATATCACTTCTGAGTTGGACTCAGACTGAGTTGGAGCCAGAGAGGCAAGAGATTCACATATATAAATTTCAAGTACCCTCCCAGTTACATATGGCTCAATGTTTTTATTTACCTTAAGTGAACTTTAATCCATGGCTGGAGGGTAGGGGTTTAAGTTAGCCCTACATCTTCACAACTGGGGTTATGGTGAGCCAAATTACATCCAAACAACAAGTATTTATTTATTTGTTTGTTTATTTATTTATTTATTAAGAGCCTACTCTGTGTCAGGCATTGTGCTAAGGATGAGACACTGGAATTTACCTGAAATAGTTTGGGTTAACCTTGACCCCAGTGTCAATCTTACATGGAAATTGAATTGATACTTAATTCATACAATTATGAAATGAAGCAGGTATGCCTAGTTTTTTGAGTGTTCACTGGGAAAGATCATAATGGTAGTAGAAAATGAGGTAGCATGATATAGGAGGACAGAATTTACAGAGGAATATGGCAAAAAGGGTACAGAGGTAAATTATGAAAATGAATGGAGTGGTGAAGGTAGGTAGACAGTGACAGAGAAGAGAGGGAGGAGGAAAGGCATGGGATAAAAATTCACATAACTATGGAAGCACCCAGCAGAATGAACCCAATAAAATGGAAGAGAGTTCTGGGAGCAGGAATTCAAAATGCCCTTTTATATGGTTTTAGGGGTAACAGACTCTTATCTGTATCAACTTAGAGTTAGTTCATTAACATATCAAATTATCTCAAAGTTGCTAATGAAACTTTAAAGTTTGCAGGTCCATATCATCTCAAAATTATTGGCAAAATGAATTAGTGTTCTGCTGATCTTCTGGAAAGCATCTGAGATTTAAATATTGCAGCACCAGAAGTCTCTGAAAGCAAAGTCTAGGTGGCATACCTTGATTTAGAACATTTTGCCAAGATGGGATTTTTGCTTACTTTATATTAAAATTAAATTATTTCTAAATTCTGCTCCTTTGGTCTTTGGGATGGTTCATACATTATTTCTAGACTCTTCTTTGCAATATGACTTCCTGCTATTGCTATTCTTTATTGGCTACTTATTAACTTACTCTACAGACTAGAAAAGAAGGTGATGAGAGAAACTGAACGAGATAAAATATTAACATCAGGTATTGGCCCTATGTTAAGGAGTTTACAAGAAAGTTTTAGGAAATTAAGGGAAGAGTTCTTGTGATCCCCAGAAACTCCCTTGCCAACTGCTTTTAAAGGAATTGTTACTGGTTTTTATCAGTTTTCTAATATCCTCCTATACTGGCTTAAAAAAAATCTTCCTTATAATTTGCATAGTAGGAGTTGTCAAAAACTGAAATATACTAGTAGTCTCTCGGAATCAGAGAATGACAATTGTCTTTGTGCGTTTTCATCTACGGTGTACCCTCATATGGCTTTGAAGTCCAAAGACTGAGGCGCAGAGTTTGTGGCACATGGGGCATGGAACACCAGTTGTTATGGGATGTGCGGTTGTGGCCTGGTGTCGACGTTCACGCACAGTGGCAAGACGTCGCCGTCGCTCATCTTCAAAGGTGGTGGCGGCTGGTTAATGTGGGTTTGCCAGCTGCTTCTGACAGAGGCAGCGAGTTCTAGTTGCTTTGGTGTAATGCCAGCCCACTTCAAGTTGGACTTTAGCTGATCCTTGAATCTTTTCTTTGGCCGACCTTGTTTCCTGAGTCCAGCTGACAGTTCACCATAGAATACCTGTCTTGGTATTCGCTGTGGGTCCGTGCGGATGATGTGTCCAGACCATCATAGCCGGGTTTTGAGAACCGGAACTTCGATGCTGGTGGAGTTGGCTCTGTCGAGGACTTCCTGGTTGGTGATTCGGTCCTGCCATCGGATCCTCATGATTGACCAGAGAGAGTGTTGGTGGAATTGCTCCAGCTGTTTCATGTGCTTCCGGTACAGTGTCCATGTCTCACAACCGTACAGGAGCGAGCTGAGGACCACTGCGTTGTACACTTTGAGCTTCGTTGCAATGCTTACCTCTGTTGTTGGAGGACTTTGCAGCACAGCCGCCCAAGTGCCTGGCTGGCCTTTTGGATCCTGGCATTGATCTCATGGTCTAAGGACCCGTCGTTGGCGATGGTGCTTCCCAGGTACTTGAAAGTGTTGACGTTAGAAAGCTGCGTGCCGTTGATTGTAATGCACGGCTGGTTAGTTGTCGTCCCTGGTGCAGGTTGGAACAGCACCTCTGTTGTGCTGAGGCTGATAGTCAGGCCAGTTTTGTTGCGGTGGAGAACCTGTCCACAATGGTTTGAAGATGATTTTCTTGGTGGGCCATGAGAGCACAGTCATCTGCAAAGAGAGCTTCCAGGATGAGTCTCTCTGTTGTCTTTGTTTTTGCAGTCAGGCGGCGAAGATCGAATAGTGAGCCCTCCAGTTGGTATTTGATGTAGACGCCCAGGTCTAGATCCATCACAGCATGTCATAATACTTGGGTGAAAAATAGGTTGAATAGTACCGGAGCGAGGACACAGCCTTGTTTCACACCATTGGAGATGTTGAAGCAATCAGAAGTCCCTCCACCAGAAAGGACTTCCCCTGTCATGTCGACATGAAAGAGCTGGATCAGTTTGGTGAATTTTGCTGGGCAACCGAGCTTACTAAGGATCACCCACAGTGAGTCCCTGTTCACTGTTTTGAACACTTTAATCAGGTCTATGAAGACAATGTAGAGTCTCAGGTTCTGCTCAAGGCATTTTTACTGCATTTCCCTCACCGTGAAGACCATGTTGATGGTGCTGCGATCTGGTCGGAAGCCACATTGTGATTCAGGCAGGTTCTGCTCTGAGACAGATGACAGGAGTCTGTTGAGTATAACACGGGCGAGGATCTTTCCGGCAATGGAGAGTAGTGAGATGCCTCTGTAGTTGTCACAAGCTGCTCGTGAGCCTTTGTTCTTGTGTAGGACTACGATGGAGGCATCTCTGAGTTCTGGGGGCATGTCTTCCTTTTCCCATATGCTGGTCAGCACTATGTGGAATGCCTGGAGCTCCTTTCCATTTAAGGCCTTGTACACCTCGGTTGGGATCCAGTCTTTACCGGGTGCCTTGCCTGTACTCATTTGTTTAATGGCTTTTTGGACTTCCTCTATTGAAGGAGGGACGTCAAGTGTTCAATGGTGCGGTTTTGGGGGATCGGTCAAGGGCGCTTTGGTCAACTGAAGAAGGTCGGTTAAGGAGCTGACTGAAGTGTTCTTTCCACCTGTTGCTGATGCCTTTTTTATCTTTTATGAGAGTGTCACCATGAGAGGATAGCAAGGGAGTGGTGGTGGGTTTTAATGGCCTATAGACAGTCTTGAGGTCACTGAAAAATTGAAAAACTGAAATATATGTACCCCATAAATATCATTTTAATTGACCTGCTCCCATATTTTTTGGAGACAGGAATATTAATATTGGTCAGGTGAAGGAAAAAAAAAGGAAGGAAGGAATGAAAGATATTATCATGCTTATGATGCACTAATATAGTTTGGAAGATAACTAAGATTACATGAAGACTAGTGGTATCAAGGCCCTGTAGGTGCATATTTTTTTTAGAAAACCACAAACTAATAATATCTGCATTTATTGTGTTGTATTTTTATTTATTTTGTTAAATATTCCTGAACTACATTTTAATCTATTTCTGGCAGCACTCATGGACCAGGTTTGTTTGACTTATCAGATCTAGATAAAACCCTATTATATAAAATAATTTTCTTTACAGCATCACTAACAGCCTGATATCAAGCCACTGCTTTAACACCTGTGATGATAGAGAGTTCTTTAACTGATAAGGCAACCCATTCCATTTGAAGGCATCTAAAGATATTCAAATGTTCTCTCTGATTTTGAAATGTAATTTATCAATCTATAACTTAAATGAATTGTATAGCATGTATATACTCTATTATTCCACAACGTGGGGATATATTTTCCTTTCATATACTGATAATAGTAAGTCTACATCTCAGAATTCTAAAGTTGATGAGAATTATAGCAAGAATGATCATATATTAATTCTTTGGTGAGAAAGATTTCTAATTCTTTAGCTCTTAGTAAGAATGCCGCTGATTTTGCAAAATGTTCAGACAAACATGGGCTTTATGATGCCTAAAAAGATTTATGACTGAGTTGTGTGTGTTGGTTTTTTGTTTTTTTAATGTGCAAGTTGATAGATTGTTCTTTCTTCTCTGACTGACCCCAGTCTCATGAACATGGACTTAATAATCCATAATCAATTTTGAACCTCACATAAAGTATTTTCATCTAATTTTTGTCATATTATATATTATATATTGGGATATTGTAGATGGAGGAGATAGATAAATACATATATGTACACACATACATGTATGTATACATGTCTATATATGACTTATACATGACTTATACACATATGTGATTTATACATGTCTGTATATGTATTTATATATGTCTATATGTGACATGTATGAAAATATATGATATATATTTTCCTATAGGACTCCAGACCTCTAGGGAGAAAAATTGAAAGTAACAAGTCTCCTATGATAATAGGATCATCACCATTACCACTATCATTATTCAGATTTATTGTTGACTCTTCAAATATAATTGACGAAAGTTCCAAAGCATTGTTTTCACATGCATGTTATCATCTCTTCATGATAATGAGAAATTCAGGCAGTAAACTATACTCTATTATTCTTTTTCTGAGTGTATATATATGTGTGTGTAAACACACACACACATACACATAAACACAAGCATATACCCCCCCAAAAACCCTGAAGAAACTGATGGATTTTTATGAATTATGAGAAGACAAAATGACCTTTACAAATGCTAGTTTTTCATTCTTCTTAATTCCTTCTTATGGGCAAAGGCATTATAACCTAGATTATAAAAATTAATTCATTTAAAGGGTGTAGTTAGCATAATTTCTTGTACAATTCAGTCCCAAATTTGCTTCATCCACCTCACTGTGTATCTCATTGAACAATGCTCATTTGCCCTCAATCCCATAGGCAAAAAGCAATGCTTGGAAAAATTTAGTACTTGCTTAAATCCAAACCAAGAATATGCTATTCTTGGTTTGGATTTAAGCTTAGTAGTTTTATATGATATGATAATGAAAGGAAATACTCTTAGGTTATTCAACAGTTAATAAAAGATTTACCTTGCCAATTTAGAAGGATATTGTTTTTTTGTTTTTTTATAATAAACTTTTTTCTTTTTTTATATTTTATTTGATCATTTCCAAGCATTATTCATTAAAGACATAGATCATTTTCTTTTCCTCCCCCTCCCCCCACCCCACATAGCCGACACGTACATCCACTGGGCATTACATGTTTTCTTGATTTGAACCCATTGCTATGTTGATAATATTTGCATTAGAGTGTTCATTTAGATTCTCTCCTCTGTCATGTCCCCTCAACTGCTGTATTCAGGCAGTTGCTTTTCCTCGGTGTTTCTACTCCCATAGTTTATCCTTTGCTTATGAATAGTGTTTTTTTTTCTCCTAGATCCCTGCAAATTGTTCAGGGACATTACACCACCTCTAATGGAGAAGTCCATTACGTTCGATTATACCACAGTGTCTCAGTCTCTGTACAATGTTCTCCTGGTTCTGCTCCTCTCGCTCTGCATCACTTCCTGGAGGTTGTTCCAGTCTCCATGGAACTCCTCCACTTTATTATTCCTTTTAGCACAATAGTATTCCATCACCAACATATACCACAATTTGCTCAGCCATTCCCCAATTGATGGGCATCCCCTCGTTTTCCAGTTTTGGGCCACCACAAAGAGCGCAGCTATGAATATTTTTGTACAAGTCTTTTTGTCCATTATCTCTTTGGGGTACAGACCCAGCAGTGCTATGGCTGGATCAAAGGGTAGATATTCTTTTGTCGCCCTTTGGGCATAGTTCCAAATTGCCCTCCAGAATGGTTGGATCAGTTCACAACTCCACCAGCAATGAATTAATGTCCCTACTTTGCCACATCCCCTCCAGCATTCATTACTTTCCTTTGCTGTTATGTTAGCCAATCTGCTAGGTGTGAGGTGATACCTCAGAGTTGTTTTTATTTGCATCTCTCTGGTTATAAGAGATTTAAAACACTTCTTCATGTGCTTATTAATAGTTTTGATTTCTTTATCTGAGAACTGCCTATCCATGTCCCTTGCCCATTTATCAATTGGAGAATGGCTTGATTTTTTGTACAATTGATTTAGCTCTTTATAAATTTGAGTAATTAAACCTTTGTCAGAGGTTTCTATGAAGATTTTTTCTCAGTTTGTTGTTTACCTTCTGATTTTAGTTACATTGGTTTTGTTTGTGCAAAAGCTTTTTAATTTGATGTAGTCAAAATTATTTATTTTACATTTTGTGATTCTTTCTATGTCTTGCTTGGTTTTAAAGCCTTTCCCCTCCCAAAGGTCTGACATGTATACTATTCTGTGTTTACCCAATTTACTTATGGTTTCCTTCTTTATGTTTAAGTGACTCACCCATTTTGAATTTATCTTGGTGTAGGGTGTGAGGTGTTGATCTATTCCTAGTCTCTCCCACACTGTCTTCCAATTTTCCCAGCAGTTTTTATCGAATAGTGGATTTTTGTCCCAAAAGCTGGGATCTTTGGGTTTATCGTATACTGTCTTGCTGAGGTCGCTTTTCCCCAGTCTATTCCACTGATCTTCCTTTCTGTTTCTTAGCCAGTACCAAATTGTTTTGATGACTGCTGCTTTGTAAGATAGTTTAAGGTCAGGGACTGCAAGGCCCCCATCATATGTGTTTTTTTTTTCATTATTTCCCTGGATATCCTTGATCTTTTGTTCTTCCAAATGAACTTTGTTATGGTTTTTCTAAATCAGTGAAGAAGTATTTTGGTAGATCAATGGATATGGCACTAAATAGATAAATAAGTTTGAGTAGGATGGTCATTTTTATTATATTGGCTCGTCCTATCCATGAGCAGTTAATGTTTTTCCATTTGTTCAGGTCTAGTTTTAGTTGTGTGGCGAGTGTTTTGTAGTTGTGTTCATATAGTTCCTGTGTTTGTCTTGGGAGATAGATTCCTAGGTATTTTATTTTGTCTAAGGTGATTTTGAATGGGATTTCTCTTTCTAGTTCTTGCTGCTGAGCTGTGTTGGAGATATATAGAAAAGCTGATGATTTATGTGGGTTTATTTTGTATCCTGCAACTTTGCTAAAGTTGTTGATTATTTCAATTAGCTTTTTGGTTGAATCTCTAGGATTCTTTAAGTAGACCATCACGTCATCTGCAAAGAGTGATAACTTGGTCTCCTCCTTTCCTATTTTGATGCCTTCAATTTCTTTTTCTTCTCTAATTGCTACTGCTAGTGTTTCTAGTACAATGTCAAATAGTAGAGGTGATAATGGGCATCCTTGTTTCATTGATTGACCTTAGGCCAGTTACTTCTGTATGTTTCTGCTTTCTCAAATGTAAAGTGGGAATATTAGTAGTGTCCACCTCCTAGGGATATTGTGAGGATCAAATGACTGAGTATTTACAAAGCATTTAGCACAGTATATGAAATAGTCAGCATTCAACAAGTGCTTTAAAAAAAAAAAAACTCTTGCCCTCTGTCTAGGAATCAATACTGTGTGTTGGTTCCAAAGCAGAAGAGTGGTAAGGGCTAAGCAATGGGGGTCAAGTGACTTGCCCAGGGTCACACAGCTGGGAAGTGTCTGAGGTCAGATTTAAACCCAGAACCTCCCATCTCTAGGCCTGACTCTCAATCCACTGAGCTACCCAACTGCCACCAATAAATGCTTTTTAATCATTTTTTCCCTTCTTGCTTACTATGTGCCAGAAATGTTGCTACTAGCTTTATAAATAAGTAAGTGTCAATATTATCTGCATTAGACAACTGAGGAAACTGAATTAGAGGCCAAGTAACTTTTGCCAGGGTCATGCAGCTGGAAAATGATATCACATTCAAATTCAGATCTTCCCAACTCCAGGATCAACATGTTATTATACACTGTGTTTATCTAATTGCCCAGGAACAATACTGAGAAAAAGTTTAAGAAGTGAGTGAAAGAAGATGAAGTAAAGGCAAGAGTAAAGTTAAGTAAACATACCATAAATTATCAAGAAAAAGAACAAACCTCACAGACTATCTAATCCAAAATCCTTATATAGATGATGCAACTTGGGGCAAGAGAAATTAGGTGATTTATGTAACTTCTCCAAGGTATTAAATAACAGAAATAATATGCAAAGTCAGGGACCTATGATTCAAAATTCAGCTCTCATTAAACTGTACCATGTTATATCCCAAGAAGCTTTCAACTAGAACCCACTAAACTGACTTTCTCTAGGGAACACAGGAGAATACAAACACATAAATAATCAGACTATCTAGATCCATCCTACATGACTTTGTAGAGGACCAACATATATTTTTGTCACATTCTACTTATATATATATACATATATTTTTTTTATTGGTATACCTTTTTTCCTATTTCCAGCCATCTCAGTGAGGTGGGAGGAGAGGGAAGGAAGGAGAGAATATGAATTGAAAAATGACAGAAAACAAATATTTTTAAATGTATCTACATGTAAAAAATAAAATAACTGCTAAAATATTTTAAATTCCAAGTTCTCTCCCTCCTTATACTCCCTGTTTATAGAAAAAATCAGATCCAGCAATGCAAAGGAATAGCCCAAGCAGGGGAAGGGCAAAGAAGACCAAATATTCCTTTCTCTCAATTCTCTAAGACTTTCTCCTCCAGTACTTAACATCCATATTCAACCCTGTCTCTGAGGAGACATATTCTGTCCCTCTGGAAGACAATTAGTGCTACCTTCCCCAAGGGAAAGAAAGGGGAGGATCAAATCTCCCCTGTCTCCATTTCTTTAGCTCTTTAACACTCTTCTCTCACTAATCCCCCAGTGAGAGTTTAGATGACCTCATTCTGGTCCTATATTACACCCCCTTCCAGTGAGAAAGCAAAAAATACAACACACATTATACAGATGAAATCATACAAAACATTCTCTCACATTTGTGACGATATAATTTTACTAATTTCCCTTCTCCTAACACAGCCAATTTTTGCTTAGTGTTTAAATTCAGATTAGTGATCCTAGTTTAGAAATTATTTCTCTCCTTGCTTTTATTAATTGCTTATTGGAAGTCTCAGAATAAGACAGTCAAAGATTCTACTTAGAGAAATTATCAGTTACTGTGTGCTTTCTCTTACATCCCTTGATGTCATCATAATTATGATACCAATGACACTTTGAACATATGATTGATTGCTGATATAAAATGAATGATTTTGGCACAACGTAGTTTTATTTGACCTTTCTAGGTCAGAGACTGTTGATGTTGTTTGTCTGCAGGCATTTTTGTCCTTTGTATCCCCAGTACCTAAGATAATACTTCATAGTTAGACACTTGAGAAGTGCTTCTAAAGTACATCATTAATTTCATATGTTGGAAACCTAAGGGAAAAGGAATTTTTACTTAGTTAAGCCAATGAGTATTTAATGTGATTCTGTATCTCGTGCCTTTCCCTTGAGTTTAAATTTTTACAGCATCAGCAATTCAAATAAAAGAAATCTCCTAGCTTTATAACAGAAAAAAGATAGATGAGAAGAGCTCTTTGTGAGACTGATGAATTCTCTAGTCAATTTGATGAGATTAGACTGTGGGGCTTTGTTTCAAGGCTTCTGGGAGTAGGGAACTTCCTCTGAGATATAAGTACTTGCATTGGGATCATACCAACTGAATTTCATCTAAGATGGTTGGCTAGCTAAAGAACAGGCTTTTTTTTTTTTTAATAAAGGTCTAGTTGGGATCAACGAGGCAAAAGGAGAAACTGACATTGATAGAGATCATTTCCTAGGAATTCACCTGGTCTAGATCAGTATAGAGGTTACAGTGTCATCAGTATATGGGGATATATATTCCTCTATTGTCTATAAAAAGTAAGCCATTACATTGCACTATTTTTTTTACTCTTTTGTGCTTGGAAAAACAGACCAGTAGTCCAAAGAAAAGACTTGTTATATGCTAATATGACCAAATATTTTGAAGGTGGAGTTAGTATTTTTATTATGCAATGTCTGTGTTATTGCATTTTTTTACCAAGACCTGTCCCCCAAATATGTATATTCTGAAGGAAGTCCAAGATATAGTATGTACAATGAGTACTAAAGAGGAATAGTTAGGGTTCCATAGGGAAGAAAAGTGACATTCTTAAATCAAAAGTTGGCCTACAGCAATCCCAAGGTTATATTTATTCTAGTGAGAGCTGTAAGAATTGAAATAATATTTCTACCCAGATATATATTTTATAAAGTTTATTAGAAAGGGTAGGCAATTATTATTATCTTGCCAGTCTCTTCCTCTTTCCCTCTCACCTGCCTGCTCTGTTCCCAACTTTTTCCTTCTTCCTCCTTCTCTTCTCGATTCTCCCTCTCTCAAACCCTAAAGCCTTGACTTTTATTGATAGATAGAGGGATGCAAACCTGGCACAACTGTGTTATATCAGGAATGTTTGATGGACAGGTCAAGTTACTCAAGAGGGGAAGGGCATGAACTTCCTTGACATAGAGCCAATAAGCTATGCGAGTGTTTTATATATTGATGCATCTGTTTATGGACTCCAGTGAATCCTTTGTTATATAACCACTTTCTATGGGTTGAAATAAAGACTGTCCTACCTGTAGTAAAATGAATGGTGGATGGATAGTAGGAGAAAATTATCTATGAATTATAACATTTTCCTACTTGAGGTTTTCTTAGGTTAACTCTCGTTGGGATAAACAAGGCAAAAGAAGAATTGAGACTAATGGGGATCACTTGCTAAGAATTCACCTGGTCTGGATCAGTATAGAGCCTGTGTCAGCAAAGAGAATTCCCTGGACCACTGACTATACTAAATAGAAAAAGTATGATTTTTGTTCACTGAAGTATCAAGTTAAAAAATAAATTTAAATTTAAAATATAAGTAAAATTTAATCTATGAAATTAGGTTATTTTTAAAAATAGAAATTATATCCTTTTTTATGAGTACATTTGAATATTAATTTATAGCTTAATGATTCAGTAACCCAGGTGACATTTTAAAGCATATGAATGAAGCATCCAGTAGATTGATAGTTGCAGAAAAACTAAAGTGATTAGCAGTTCTTCCTGAGCTTTATAAATGAGAATCATATCCATACAATTTTTGGCCAATTGCTGACTTTCAATCCATTAATTATTTGAGTTTTTATAAAGATGGAGAAAAAGAAACATAGGTTCAACATTTCTGATATTTATTAGATCTGCAGCCAATGATGGATCAGTTTAAGAATGCAATGGTTTGCATTATGCCTATGTTACAAATATTTATGTTGTTAACTTATTCTCTTAGGGACATTATCTCAACAACCTTTATTAGGCAACAACTATATCCTTGGACTATTCTAGGACTTGGTATTATAAAGAACAAATAAAAAAAAAAGCTCCTGCCTTCAAAAAAGCTTAAATTCTACTATTTCTCCTGTTTGTTTGATCAACATTAATTTAAACATCAAATTGAACTTCATTTAAAAATGTATGAAAGTAAGAAAGTTTAAAAAGAAACAAAGTTCCTTGTGGTCCTTTGTAAATTTGTATAGTACATATGGATTTCAAACTATTTCCATTATCCTTCACTCCTTTCTTCCCTACACATTGAACTATCACCCAATTTAATGTGAAAAATGAATTTCGAGAGATTAAGTGAATTATATAAAATCCAGGATGGATGAGAAGAAGTTTAAGATGTAATTAGTTTTAGACCTTCTTGTATAAGGCATTCTATTACAAGAAGTATATACATAGATAAAGATTAAGAAAAATATTTTTAAAAACTCGCAAAACAACATTCAATACATGGAGGAATCATAGAATTATACATGTAGATCTGAAAAGATCTCAGTGACCATCTAGTCTAACTTTCTATGTGCTAAATTCAGACACTGATTCCAAAGCCAATTATCTTGTTGTTGTTTCACACAGAAGGATATAAGGAGTTGTTTAGTCTCAGAGTTACAAAAGTAATTAAAACCAAATGGAGTTGGCTGGGAAGGGCTTTGAAAGGGAAATGAAAATGGAGGAATCTTATAGAATGCAAAAAAAATGCATGTGGAAATGAGAAGGAATGATATATCTTGCTTGGATGAGGATGGTAAGGATAGTCACTAAAAGTTCCTGATGAAAAGTCTTTGTTGTATATTAATGAAAATAATCTACTATAGAACTCAAATTTATATAAATTATAGAATAATTTAGATAAATTTTAGTTTGATCCAATCACAATAATATATTAAGAGTTATTCATGAATGCTTGATGTACATAATGGACAACACACACATTCTGAGTCATGATCATGAATCACAGCTATCCAGGTTCTCTCATTAAGTATATGTTGGTATCTCTGAAAGTGTTATAAAACTGGGTTTTCGTATATCATTGTTCTGGCTCAGTGGGATATTTCATATATTTATATTTCTCTTTTGATTCTATGCTTCTATACTGAAGTCTTTAATTTTATGTATGACTGTCTTTGTGGCCAATGAATGAATATTAATAAGACAATTGCCTGTTAAGATGAAGAATACTCTTTGGAGTTTGAATACACTGCCCTGGGTCTCTTGTTACTACTTCTCAATAAATTAAATTTAGTAAGTCTATGAAGTTTTTATCTTTACAGTTTTTGATGTTAGAAATGGGAAATAACAGATCAAAGGCAATTTTGCAATAGAAATTCAATTTTGTACTTAGGTCAGGGCAGCAAAATCTGTATAATATTTATTGAAGCCTTTTTATTCACATTTCATATTACAGAAGGGAGAATAACCTATTAATATTGATCAAAGATATAGAATATTTTTCATGTCTCAGAAGTTGTATTCCGTGTAACACTGTGAAATTATATGAATACATATTAATTTATTTCTAGTGTATGCATCTATTAAAAAATTAAAAGAAAAAGAATACAAACAGATTTGACTTTTCTTCATAGCAAGGAAACTATTGAAACATAAAAGTTTTTTTCATATAAATTTGCATGTATATAAATATATGTCTATCCATCCAACCATCCATGGATAAATACATACATATGTATTTTTACTAGTAATCATACATGTCTCTTAAAATTTCAAAAGGTTATTCCTAAGCAACTTAATATTTAATAGTATGCAATTTTATTTGTATGCAAATACAGCTATGTAGATACAGTGAACAGGCATAAATAATCAAATATGCTGTTAAAAATTACAGTTGTCTTATTGGCATGATTAAGGAATATATTTCTTTGAAGCAGATGGCCATTGAAAGATCAGAGTATCAAAATCTCAGTATTTGAAAGGATTTCAGGGGTTGCTTAATATGAATAACTCTCCAAAAAAATCCTGCCTGTCATATCCTCATTAAATTGGTTAATAAAGTTTATTGGCATTTACTACATGCTCAGACAGCAATTTTTTTTCAGTATTTTTTTTCTTTCTTAATTTGATCAAGGCACAAACAGTCATGGTCATTCATTGCCCCTAGTTTTGACCTCTATGGAAAACCAGAGAAATTCAAATCTCTATTCTACCTTCAGATGCTTAATTGAAAACAATTATAATGCAAATATTCTCTTCTCTTGATGAAACATCCATATCTCTCCCAATTTTCCCTATGCATTAATTTCAAGATCTTTCATCTTCCTGGTCTCTTTCCATTTACTCTCCAGTTGATGAATGGCACTGAGAAAATGTGGTGCCCATAGGTGAACATAATAGTCCAGATATATCTGACCAGGGCAAAGTAAAAGGGACTCTCACCTTCCTAATCATTGACATTGCACCTTCTCCAGTGTAGTCTATGATTACATTTCCTCTTTTGACTTCCTTAGTACTCTGTTGATTCTTATCATATCTATCATTTTATTAAATCTCCAGATCTTTTAAATCTGAATTTTTCTCTAGTAATACTTCACTTTGTAGTACTGCGAAGTTGCCTTTTTAATTGAAGTGTAAGAAATTATATTCTTTCCTATTACATTTCGCTTTAGTAGATTCATCCAAACATTTTACCTTGTTATTTTTTGGGAATCTGATGTTATCTAATATTTTGTTTATTCCTCTTAGTTTCATGTTTTCTTCAAATTTGATAACTATACCATCTATTTATTTAAGTAATTGATTGAAAATGTCAAAAACCACTAAGTAAAGTGTAGATATAATTTTATCTATGTGAATAGCAGTGTCAAATGTTTTGCTAAAATCTAGGTAAACTGTATCTTTAAAATTACTCTGAAGAATCTAGTAATTTTTCATACACACACCCATACACAAAGTTTAGTTTGATATGATCTATCTTGATGTAACCATTTTGGGATCTTTGTGATTATGATTCCTTTTCTATATGTTTGCTAATAATTTCTTTAATAATATGATCAAGCCTTCTACCAGAATTGAAGTTTAGCTCAATGGCCTATAATCTATGGACTTGACTATTTAAAAAAAAATTAAAAATAGGACATTTAGGGGAAAAGGATTCATGAGTAATTGGATAGAACATAAAAACATGAAGTATACATGAAGGTAGTAATAAAGTGAAAATAGCAAGTAATAGATTCATTTATTAAGATTTATGCTGTTCCAGAAACTAAGGAATACTAATAACACCAGATGATAAATGCTTTGAGAAAAGATGGAGAACTGATAGAAAGCTAGTATCTACAATGAATAGATTTGTCTTTCTAATTGGCAAAAATATTATTAATTTATTCAAAGTCCTATCTGGTTTTCTTCCTAGAAGGAAAAAAGGAAGCATAAGAATAAAAATATAATTCATTTGAATAAATATATTTTAAATATTTATTATGTTGCAAGAGTTTTTAAAAGTAAAAAAAAAAATTGTTCCTTTCTTTAAGGAACTTGCATCATTGTGGAATAATTTTCCAAGGGAGAGCTTTTGAATCAATGTGGATTGTCTCCATGATACCAGATATCTGATGCTATACTTGTTCCTCTCCTTAACACTCTTTCCTTAGCTCCCTCTTATTTAAAAACCTCACATGGAACTGGCACATATTGTCTAGCTTGACCAATGGGACTGATAAAATTATCCCAAATGTGGACAGTATTGGGCATTCTGTTGGGCAAAAAGGAAAGGAGAGTCAAAACATATCAGACCTTTTTTGCAGAGAAAAAATTTTCTTTATTGTTATAATGGGACAAACTAGTTTCTCTACCTGATCATAAACCAAAATAAAATATTTGTTATTCCATTTTACATATTACCATTTCTGTATTTTATCAGAGACATGATGAGAGAAGGGGGCTATAAAAGTGTTATTTTGGATTTGCAAATTAAAGAATCCTTAAACACTGCTACTTCTTTATCAGGTAGAAATGTCTAAACTTAACACCTAGGTAACAAGAATAATGAGTTAGAAAAAAAATTCGAAGTCACTCAAAGAACTGGAACAAAAGTAGAAGCCCATAGGTAGGGAAATGACTAAAACTGCTATTTGTGAATACAGTGACCTATGATTGTGCTGCAGTAATTGACAAAGAAAATTGAAAATTTGTATGAATTGATGAAAGTCATGATCATATAGACAAAAACTATATCCAGGCCCTGAAATGTAAATTATGAGGACAAAAACAACAAAAATAAAACTTGAAAGAGAACATTGCAGAAATTACATAGCATAAGCATGGCCCCAAAGGCAAGTGGTAAAAAGAAATCTTCCCTCTGTCATTTGTAGTGTTGACAAGTCCACAGGTGTGAAACATTGCCTATAATTTCAAACATTTTAAATATACTGATTGGTTTTGCTAATTTTTCCTGTTCTTCCTTATTTTTCTTTTAAAAGTTTCTTTATTATATTAAAAAGCTCTCTAAGAGAGGGAGATGGGAAAACTGAGTCAAGAAATTAGGGTATGTAAAAAATGGAAGTTAGATAAATTTTATTTTTAAAATATAAATATTATAAACTTGCAAAAAATAACATTAGCTTTAGAGAAAACATATTAAAATACTGATTAGTTTTTTTTCCATAAGTGAATATGGATATCCATGAGTATGGTACATAATGCGAAATGTCAGCTTTTCTTCAATATATAATCAAATTTACTGATTTATTTTTAGTTTAAAGGATGGCTCTCTGGGATGGCAGAGAATAACGATATAAGGGGACATTTAGTTAATGTACAATCAAAAGATATTAATAAAATATTTTTAAGTATTAAAAAGAAACAACCAGACAGTGGATTGGTGTGGGGAAACTCCTCCCCTAACCACATTAAGCTTCTTTACATCCAGAAATGATAGCCCAGAGTCTTACCCTACAGTTTGTTGTTCCAGCCTCCATTACTTACGAGGGCATTTCTGCTTCTTGAAGAAATTTTGCAGGGTTTGTGGCATTTTTCCTAGAGATATATAAATTCACATTTAAATTACTGCTGTACTATTTATGAAAAAAAACCCCAACAACTATGTAACCTTCCTTTTCCCATCATCTTTTTGATACTAACTTCCCCTTCCCCAACTGGAAACTCTTGGACATTTAATTAATATCCTCATTTTTTGATCTCAGAACAGCAAATCTAGTCAAACTCTATGAGTCTTTTTCAAAAGCAGTTTTCAACTCCTTTCCTTCGGGAGTGCAATTTTTCTTCTCCTTTAAAAAAAAATGTTGCATAGTCACTGAGACTAAGAGAGACCTGGTTGACAGGAAATGTAGAATGATTTATGAGAATGCCTCTAGTAAATATCAATTCCTTTTCTAAATGATATCATTAAAAATGGCCATCACTGATTCAGGGCAATTAGATGATACAGTGCATAGAGTGCCAAATCTGGAGTCAGGAAGACTCAACTTCCTGAGTTTGAATCTGGCCTCTGACACTTACTAGCTGTGTGACCTTGGACTAGTCATTTAATCCTATTTGCCTCAGTCTCTTCATCCATAAAATGAAATTAAAAATTACTCCAATATTTTTGACAAGAAAACCACAAATGAAGTCCTGAAAAATCAGATAGGACTGAAACAATTTAGCAACAACAAACATTGACACCTTATTGTTGCCTCAATTTAGTTGTAAAATCAGGAGTCAGTGATGCATTTTAATTTAGAAACTCCACACATTCTCTGATGATTAAAACTGCTGGCAATCACAGTTAACATTCAGTAATCACTGCATCTTATAACTGAACACATATTAAGGATGTAATAAACAGGAATTGGGAGAGATTAGAAAATTATTTTATATTATTTTATTACAGTAACAAAACAAACACTAGTCTGGTAAACAATATGTTTATTTAAGCTCAAATAGGCCTTGCTATATAAAATAAGATGTTGCTTTGGTGTGCTGCCATATAAACATTGGTATATGCAAGCATCATTTGTCTTCATTAAAATAAGCATCATATTTGCATCCCTTGCTGTGAAAAGATTACTATGTGTAATATTCTATCAGGTGGAATAGAATAGTATAATCAGCTTTATTTTCTTTGATCAGTTATATTAAAAAAAATAAAAACACACCTGGACATAACATCTTAGAGGGAGAATTATGCAGATAGATGCATATAAACTAAACAGACTCAATTATATGTTAATTGCATATACATAATGTTTTGTCACATTTGGTTTCACTCATATTCTAAACAAAACCCTAACCTAATTCTTTGGAGGATCTGCAATATTCTGTGACTTCTCTCAGTTAGAAGTAATTTCTTGTCATTTTGATTATTAGTAATCACTAATATATTCTTGCTTTGAGAGATCAGACAGAAGAGAGTTCAATTAAGTAAAGCTTTTTCTATCCATCTCTCCTTTTTTCCCCTTGAGGTATTGATGAATGAAAAAAATGAACAAATGAACATTTCTGAAGCTCTTATGTTCCAAGCACTCTGAAATTCTAGAGATAATGAATACAAAAATTAGTTGCTGCCCTCAAGGAGCTTACATACTAATAGGGGAATAATACTAATAAGAAGGGTGCACCTGCAAGCTATCCAGAGGTCCTCAGGAAATACCATCAAGAGAATAGCAAAACCTGATCTGATGTATTCAGTAGCAAGATGTTTCAGCAAAGTGTAATGATTTACCATGTGTTTATCAGAGCTGATGGCACATATAATGGATTACAACTGACTTTTTCCATTGACAAGGATATTATCTTATCATTATGGAGAATTTGTAATGAGGAACTTCCTAAAAAAATGACTTGGCTAAATGACTTGCATAGGATCTCAAATCTGAGGATGGACTTTAACTTTGGCCTTTCTGATTCTGATTTTTAACCATTCAGGCAAAGCTGGTTCTTGGTTTCTGATTTCCTGGCAACTAAGTGACATTCTAAAATCTTACTTTAATCTTTAACACTTCCCTCTTCCCTACTTCTGGTATTCAATCTCTTCCTAAGTACCATCAGTGCTACTTATCTTTACTGCTACTACCCTAGTCTAGGCCTTCATTACCTCCCAACTAAATCAGAAGGATTTAATAATTTATGGGATTTTGTGTGAAAGTTGAATGGTATTAAGAATATGAGTGTGAAAGGTTTATAAGAAACTGAGGAATTAAGAATAAATTCCAAATGGCTATATCCCAATGATGTGTGAGAGATGGAATCCATACGAGTAAGTCTGGGGGTAACTTTGTTTCATGAAAATGGACAAAAAAATTGAGAGTTCAATATCTAACCTTTGATACAATCTCTATTCTACTCCTCAGGGGACCAGAGTTAAGAGATGATAAAAAGAACTTCATTAGGTCTCTGTTGCCTTTGAAACCTAACAATGAAACTTTTATTGATTTAAAGTTTCACCTTTCTCTTCCCCAACACAAAAATGTACTTGGATGTTACATAAATATGGATTCCCAGAGAAAAGTGAAGTAAAGTTACCTGACACTATATAGTTTGTAATTTATAGGCTGGCACTTTACCCTTGTACAATTGAAGCAATGAGATTCAATTCCCTAATATTATAAATGAGGAAAGAGCAGTCCAAAGAAGTCAAATACTGGCCCAAAGTCTCACATATGCCATTTGGAAGCTCTAGAGTCAGGTTTCACAACTATATCTTACTTTAAATCCAGAGCCTATTCTTCTAAATCACTAAGGCTCCTTCCATAGATCTATAATTCTCATAAAAATTGTTGTCTTTTCCCCACAGGTTATGTTTGTTGAAGGGTTTGATGATCTTTCATTACAAATTTTATAAAGTTTCCAAAAAGTATGACATATGCAGAATCTTAGAATCCTTTCACACTAAATATATTTATCTTTCCACTGAATTCTCTTCTCAACCAAAATGGTTTTCCTTCTTGAGCAATTTTGACTATTTCCACCAAATGTCTCATTCATACCTTTAATCACCTATACTCAAAATTTCCTGAGTCATGTATTTGGAACATGTTACATCACTACCTGATTAAAAGTGGTCTACTGTATTTCCTTTTCCCAGTCTTTTCTACTTCCTTTTAATGAAATATGAACAGATTATTCTTCCTAACCTCTACCTTTTTCCTTCTTTTCATTTCTTAATAGTCTCTAGTGACTATACTATAAAGGTAAGTTTAAGCAACTCATCTTGACCTATACAACCCTCTCCAACTTTATCATCTAACTGCAATATCACTATTCTGTCTCAGTCAATCTTACTATGATCTTCAAAATCACTGCACTCAATTTTGTCTTTTTCCTATGAATACTGTTCTACAAGCCAAAAATACCTTTCCTCTGTTTTTCTAAACTCTAGCCATTCTCCAAAGCCCAGATAAAAATCCTCTCTATGAATCCTTTTTGAGTGCCTACATAAATAGTTTTTTGAAAGTCCAAGTAAATTATATTGAATTATTCACCCACATGCTTATTTTCTTCTCTAAAGAACTCTAGTATTTAGAAATGATTTCTATTTGTAAAAAACAATTTTACCTTTCCCTGAATAATAACAATGGATATTTGTATCAAACTTTAAAGTTTTCAAAATGATTTATAAACATTGTTTTCTTTGAGCCTTACAACAACCCTGTGAGTTAGCCACTACAAATATTATTATACCCAGCTACAGAAGAAAAATGTGTAGCTAAGACAGGAAGTCATATGCCTAAGATAATGTAGCTAGTAAGTGTCATATAACAAATTTGAAACTAGGTGTTCCTAATTGCAAGACCTGAAGTCCATTATGCCATGATATCTCTAAAAGAGTAAAATTTGCCTGAGTATTCAGTGATTTGGATCATCATCGTCATCATCATCATCATTTTATGTATGGGAGCTTCCAAGGCAATTTACTAATTCTCAATAATTGTACACTTTGAATTTAAGGCTACCATAACAACTTTTCTAAATGTTTCAATATTTGTCATACTCAATCTGATTATGTAGCTGCATCTACTCTATTTGTTTTCATTTGTTAGCTGAATGTTTGAATTAGAAAATGATTATAATCTCTTTCATCTCCATTATTCTAAATCTGATGCTGTAATACTATATTGCATAGAACTTGGATGTACTATGAATTGACCACACATTGAAAGAATAATAATTATAATTATGATAAATAGTAATAATAATAGAGATAAATAGTAATAATAATAATAATAATCACCATTATTTAATAATGATCAATATTATTTTAATATTTACAAAACCTCTTAAAATACTGTCTTTCTTTATCCTTACAACAACACTGAGATATATATGCTATGGTCATCCTCATTTTACAGATAAGGAAAAAGTGGTAAATGAGATTAGGTGACTTGCTCAAAGATAGTAAGTGTCTGATATTGTATTTGAATTCAGGACTTCCTGATTCCAGGTCTAGTGCTCTATCTACTTTGCTACATAGCTGTCCAAGATAATACTTCCAAATTACTTTGCTTGAAATAATGTTTTAGTAATAGAATCTTTCTAATGTAACCATTAAAAAAAACCAAAGAAACAAAAAAACCTTTCAAATGTAGTATTTGTAAGCAGAAAATACTTGTTTTCTTATGATATTGATATTTCAAGAAACAAAAATTCTACTAGTGCTTCATATGTTTTAGATTAATATTAATCCCAGTGGATATCACTTGGCATACCTACAATGGCAGTAACACAGATTAAAAGAGGTCATTCCTTAAAACTGTATAATAATTATAATCTCAAATCATTGGACTGGAGCTTTAAATTTGCTTTTGGAAGCTACCCTTAATGTAAATCACTAACTATATCATACTATACAATCCTTTCTTTAAATTAAAAGTAATTTCCAAAAACTGAAAAAATTAATTAGCAAAATTATAAACCTTAGTCATTATAATACCCAAAGCAGTTTTAGAGAGTTTTAAGTCAGCTTGGCTTGTACTTATTATTGCATATCTTATCAGATAACTACACTGTGTTCTCAATTATTTTTGATGATAACTGTTACAGGAAGTTTCACAAGCTATCTTCCTGGTACATGGATGATTTGGTCTATTGTCTCATCACTCAAGTTTGATGAATTATTTAAGAGTTATTCAAAGTAGTTTCTCAATCATTACAAGATAATTGTATTCCCACAAAAAGTAGTTTTTTTAAAAATATCTTTGCAGTGGTACAAACATGCAAAGGCTCTCGTTTAGAGCCAGAAATTTGAACCTGAAAGTGACCTTTTCATCCTTTATCCACATTTAATGAAAATAATGGCATTATGTATCACTTGTTTTTCAGAATATTTCATTAATATAAAATGTAAGTGTAGTATTGAAAGGAGTCTGAAGAGAATAGTACAAAGACTACAGACCTTGCCATTCAGGGAACAACTAAAGAGAATGGGTTTGTTTGGAAAATAGCATATACATATACATATATATATATATGTGTGTGCTATTTATGCTATATGTTATATTGATATTTCAAGAAACAAAAATTCTACTAGTGCTTCATATGTTTTAGATTCATATTAAACCCAATGGATATCACTTGGCTATGTGCTATATGTATGGGGTGCTCAGGGAGGGGTAGTATCTCTGGTATGGAGGGCTTGTTGTGCCCTCCTAGGGCAGCTCTCCAGCCTCTGACCCCCACCTGACACCCAGCTCTCACTTGTGGCTCCCAGTAGCTGCTAGCATGCAGCAGCGGCCACACCCCGGGCAATGGCTTCGACAGGCCGGCCAAACCTTGTGAGGGTAGCCATTGGGTCATCGACCCCTGGTGAACCAGGGCTTTGCTCACCCAGTATGTGAAGACTGCTTCGGAGGAACAGACAGAAGAAACCAATAAGAAAGTTCAATGGCTGAGAGGGCGACACAGCAAAACACTGTGGAGTGCTTAGGGCATCTTGGAGCACAAAGGACAACATGGCCATTCAGTGCAGCTGAGGAAGCCTCCAGGTGTAACGACTTTTCGTGCCAATGAACTCAGGCTTCCAATGCCGAGAGAGTGGGACTGTCTCTGTGCATAGACTTTTCCACTTAAATCTCCTTCACGCACAAGTATCTTTGTGCACACTCATCTATCCTAACCCCGTCCACCCTCTTTCCCATGCGTCCCATGCACCATGTGCCACAAACTCTGTGCCTCAGCTTTTGGACTTCAAAGCCACATGAGGGTACATCAATAGACGATAATGCACAAAGACAGTTGTCATTCTCAGTCACGGAGAGACTAACACTAATGTGGGTGCTATATATGTATATACATATATGGGGAACAGTGTAGAGGTTTCCAGGAATATAAATGTTGTCAGATAAAAAAATTGTTTTGACTCATCCAACTCAGCTCCAGTAAGGACAACTAGAATCATGTAACTGAAGATCAAAAATAAAGAACTGAAGTAGAATCAGTGAACATCATCCTCTGAAGGAGATTAAAGAAGGCAGTTGCCATATACAGTAGTTTATGAAGATAAAGAAAATAGAACCAGCCCTCACAGACATTCTTGAGGATACCAGTACCCCTAATCAACCAAACATCATTTATTAAGTATTTATGATGTCACTGACAATGCCAAGGATTTGCAACATAAAAAAATTGTTAAAACCATCCTGACTTCAAGGAACTTTCATCATGATGATAGAGATGAGATGTGTATAAATAGGTATATGCAAGATGAATACCAAGGATATGGAATTTAACCTTGGAGGGAAAGGTACCAGAAATTGTGGGAAACCAGAAAAGGTCTCCTACCTAAGATAGAGGTTAAGCTGAGGCTTGAAGTAATCCATGGGTTCTAAGAGGCAGAGTTGAGTAGGGAAAGCATTCATAGTATATGAGACAGTAACTGCAAAGGAATGGTGAATGTAGTAAGATAATATGATTAGACTAAAGAGTTTTATGGAGGGCTGAAAAGGATGAGAAGATTAACAATACAGGATGAGATCAGGTTGAGAAGAATCTTTAAATGTCATAAATTCTATATTTAATTCAGAGGTAATAGTCCCTGGAATATATGGAAAAGAACATTTACATAGCATAGGGTAAAATTTAGGTATTTGTGAATTTTTTAAAAGTGTAGATCAGTCCAACTCAAGCATTAATAGAAAGTATGTACTTAGAAATGAGTTTCATCCAACTGAAGTAAGTCAGGGGAAGGTGATAACTTCTACTCCCTCCAGATATTTTTCTGTGTTTTCTCCTCCGGAATATACATCTAAAAAAGAAAATAAAGCTAAACAAAAGCAGTATCAGCAAAAATGTCTTATATCTTGGTGATTAGCACATTAGCTTTTTATTTCTCCAAAATACATAAAGGTATAAATTTGAGGAGAGGAATTGCTAATGTCTTCACTGATACTGTGATGCTTTATGTGACAGGATAGTGGGACTGATGAATACTCACCACCTCATTCCTCTTTATATACTCTCCCCCTCTTTCTCCTGAGAGCTTTTCAAAAATTCAGTCAAAGGACTTCCGGTTAAGATGGCGGCTTAGAGAAAGCTGAAGCTCAGATCTCCGGAAAACCCTTCCCGACCGATCTCAAACCAGAAGCTCCTAAGGCGCCGAAATTCAAAACGATCAACAGCACAGACCCTGGGAACCCTCCTCCTGGACCTGGACCCGGTTCAAAAGGTACGGCTCCCCTTAAAAGCCAGAACCCGAGATCACTCGGACCTCAGGGGTAGGAGCGCAGAGTCCAAGGCTCCCGGAAGCGGCAGCCGAGCCGGGCTCAGAGAGCAGGGTCTGAGGAACAACAACCCTCAGGGTCTTCTACCCAAGTCCCAGTCCGGGTGAAAGTTACTGCCTGGGGCCTCCGCTGCAGAGAGCTGGTCAAAACAACAGCAACCCTCAGGGCGGGCAAGACAGCCTCACGGGCTGGATCCTGCTATCCAAGTCTCAGTGAAAGTCTGTGCTCTCGGAGCTTGGGGAAGCGGCAGCCCATCCCCCCGCAGGCCGACGAAACAGCCTCACGGCCAGGGATTCTGAAGGCAACTTCCGGAAATCGAGCCAGGGGGAGAGTGTGGCCTCGTGGTCCGACCCTTCCATTCAAGTTCCAGTGAGGCATATTCAGTTTAACCCAGGGAACGCTCATAGAACCAACATCAGCCCAGGACTAAAGCCTCTGATCACCAGACAAAGACAAGAAAAGCCAATCCTCCACGTTCAGAGATGACAAACTCCACAGAAGCACAGAAGCCCCAAAATACCAAGAAAAATAAGAAGAAAGGGGCGACTCTGGACACATTCTATGGAGCCAAAATACAAAATACAGAGCAGATAGAAGAAGATATACAAGAAAATTCTCCAAAATCTTCCAAAGGAAATAGAAACTCTCCACAAACACATGAAGAATTTGAATCAGAAAGGACCAAAAAGATGGAAGCCCTCTGGGAGGAAAAGTGGGAAATGATGCAAAAGAAATTCACGCATCTACAAAACCAGTTTGACCAAACTGTAAAAGAAAACCAGGCTTTAAAGCAAGAACTAATAAAGCAAAGCCAAAACACCAAGAAATTAGAAGAGAACATAAAATATCTCACCGACAAGGTGATAGATCTGGAAAACAGGGGGAGAAGAGAAAATTTAAGAATAATTGGACTCCCAGAAAAGCCAGAAATAAACACCAAACTGGACATGGTGATACAAGATATAATCAAAGAAAATTGCCCAGAGATTCTAGAACAAGGGGGCAATACAGCCACTGACAGAGCTCACAGAACACCTTCTACACTAAACCCCCAAAAGACAACTCCCAGGAATGTAATTGCCAAATTCCAAAGCTATCAAACAAAAGAAAAAATTCTATAGGAAGCCAGAAAAAGACAATTTAGATATAAAGGAATGCCAATCAGGGTCACACAAGACCTTGCAAGTTCTACGCTGAATGATCGTAAGGCATGGAACATGATCTTCAGAAAGGCAAGAGAGCTGGGTCTCCAACCAAGAATCAGCTACCCAGCAAAACTGACTATATACTTCCAAGGGAAAGTATGGGCATTCAACAAAATAGAAGACTTCCAACTTTTTGCAAAGAAAAGACCAGAGCTCTGTGGAAAGTTTGATACCGAAAATCAAAGAGCAAGGAATACCTGAAAAGGTAAATATTAAGGAAAGGGGAAAAATGTTATCTTCTTTTACTCAAACTCTCTTCTATAAGGACTACATTTATATCAACCTATGTATACTAATATGTAGGGAAAATGTAATGTATAAATAGGGGGTAAAGAAAGACCAAATAGAATAATGGTTCTCACACAAAGATTCACAGGGGAAGGGGAGGGGAAGAAAACTCCTATAAGAAGGAGAGGAAGAGGGGGGGGGGGTTACTTAAACCTCAATATCAGGGAAATCAACTCTGAGAGGGAAAAACATCCAGATCCATTGGGATCTTGAATTCTATCTTACCCAACAAGGGTAAGGAGAAGGGAAAACCAAGGGGGGGAGGGGGAGAGGGAGAACAAAAAGGGAGGGAAAGAGAGGGGGGAGGGGGAGGGAACAAAAAGGGAGGGACTAAAAAGGGAAACATCAAGGGAGGGGACAAGGGGGACTGATTCAAAGTAAATCACTGGACTAAAAGGTAGAGCCGAAGAAGAAAAGGTTAGAATTAGGGAAGGCAATCAAAATGCCAGGGAGTCCACAAATGACAATCATAACTTTGAACGTGAATGGGATGAACTCACCCATAAAACGTAGACGAATAGCTGAATGGATTAGAATCCAAAACCCTACCATATGTTGTCTTCAAGAAACACACATGAGGCGGGTTGACACCCACAAGGTCAGAATTAAAGGATGGAGTAAGACCTTCTGGGCCTCAACTGATAGAAAGAAGGCAGGAGTGGTAATCATGATATCTGATAAAGCCAATGCAAAAATAGACCTGATCAAAATGGATAGGGAAGGTAATTATATTTTGTTAAAAGGGACCCTAGACAATAAAGAAATATCATTAATCAACATGTATGCACCAAATAATATAGCACCCAAATTTCTAATGGAGAAACTAGGAGAATTGAAGGAAGAAATAGACAATAAAACCATACTAGTGGGAGACCTAAACCAACCATTATCAAATTTAGATAAATCAAATCAAAAAATAAATAAGAAAGAGGTAAAAGAAGTGAATGAAATCTTAGAAAAATTAGAATTAATAGACATATGGAGAAAAATAAATAGGGATAAAAAGGAATATACCTTCTTCTCAGCACCACATGGCACATTCACAAAAATTGACCATACATTAGGTCACAGAAACATAGCACACAAATGCAAAAAAGCAGAAATAATGAATGCAGCCTTCTCAGATCACAAGGCAATAAAAATAATGATTAGTAATGGTACATGGAAAACCAAATCTAAAACCAATTGGAAATTAAACAATATGATACTCCAAAACCGTTTAGCTAAAGAAGAAATCATAGAAACAATTAATAATTTCATCAAGGAAAATGACAATGGCGAAACATCCTTTCAAACCTTTTGGGATGCAGCCAAAGCGGTAATCAGAGGCAAATTCATATCCCTGAAAGCTCATATTAACAAACAAGGGAGAGCAGAGATCAATCAATTGGAAATGCAATTGAAAAAACTCGAAAGCGATCAAATTAAAAACCCCCAGCAGAAAACCAAATTAGAAATCCTAAAAATTAAGGGAGAAATTAATAAAATCGAAAGTGATAGAACTATTGATTTAATAAATAAGACAAGAAGCTGGTACTTTGAAAAAACAAACAAAATAGACAAAGTACTGGTCAATCTAATTAAAAAAAGGAAGGAAGAAAAGCAAATTCACAGCATTAAAGATGAAAAGGGGGACAGCACCTCCAATGAGGAGGAAATTAAGGCAATCATTAGAAATTACTTTGCCCAATTATATGGCAATAAATACACCAATTTAGGAGAAATGGATGAATATATACAAAAATACAAACTGCCTAGACTAACAGAAGAGGAAATAGAATTCTTAAATAATCCCATATCAGAAATTGAAATCCATCAAGCCATCAAAGAACTTCCTAAGAAAAAATCCCCAGGGCCTGATGGATTCACCTGTGAATTCTATCAAACATTCAGAGAACAGTTAACCCCAATACTATACAAACTATTTGACATAATAAGCAAAGAGGGAGTTCTACCAAACTCCTTTTACGACACAAACATGGTACTGATTCCAAAACCAGGCAGGTCAAAAACAGAGAAAGAAAACTATAGGCCAATCTCCCTAATGAATATAGATGCAAAAATCTTAAATAGGATACTAGCAAAAAGACTCCAGCAAGTGATCAGAAGGATCATTCACCATGATCAAGTAGGATTCATACCAGGGATGCAGGGCTGGTTCAACATTAGGAAAACCATCCACATAATTGACCACATCAACAAGCAAACTAGCAAGAACCACATGATTATCTCAATAGATGCAGAAAAAGCCTTTGATAAAATACAACACCCGTTCCTATTAAAAACACTAGAAAGCATAGGAATAGAAGGGTCATTCCTAAAAATAATAAACAGTATATATCTAAAACCAACAGCTAATATCATCTGCAATGGGGATAAACTAGATGCATTCCCAATAAGATCAGGAGTGAAACAAGGATGCCCATTATCACCTCTACTATTTGACATTGTACTAGAAACACTAGCAGTAGCAATTAGAGAAGATAAAGAAATTGAAGGCATCAAAATAGGCAAGGAGGAGACCAAGTTATCACTCTTTGCGGATGACATGATGGTCTACTTAAAGAATCCTAGAGATTCAACCAAAAAGCTAATTGAAATAATCAACAACTTTAGCAAAGTTGCAGGATACAAAATAAACCCACATAAATCATCAGCTTTTCTATATATCTCCAACACAGCTCAGCAGCAAGAACTAGAAAGAGAAATCCCATTCAAAATCACCTTAGACAAAATAAAATACCTAGGAATCTATCTCCCAAGACAAACACAGGAACTATATGAACACAACTACAAAACACTCGCCACACAACTAAAACTAGACTTGAACAATTGGAAAAACATTAACTGCTCATGGATAGGACGAGCCAATATAATAAAAATGACCATCCTACCCAAACTTATTTATCTATTTAGTGCCATACCCATTGAACTACCAAAATACTTCTTCACTGATTTAGAAAAAACCATAACAAAGTTCATTTGGAAGAACAAAAGATCAAGGATATCCAGGGAAATAATGAAAAAAAACACATATGATGGGGGCCTTGCAGTCCCAGACCTCAAACTATATTACAAAGCAGCAGTCATCAAAACAATTTGGTACTGGCTAAGAAACAGAAAGGAAGATCAGTGGAATAGACTGGGGGAAAACGACCTCAGCAAGACAGTATACGATAAACCCAAAGATCCCAGCTTTTGGGACAAAAATCCACTATTCGATAAAAACTGCTGGGAAAATTGGAAGACAGTGTGGGAGAGACTAGGAATAGATCAACACCTCACACCCTACACCAAGATAAATTCAAAATGGGTGAGTGACTTAAACATAAAGAAGGAAACCATAAGTAAATTGGGTAAACACAGAATAGTATACATGTCAGACCTTTGGGAGGGGAAAGGCTTTAAAACCAAGCAAGATATAGAAAGAATCACAAAATGTAAAATAAATAATTTTGACTACATCAAACTAAAAAGCTTTTGTACAAACAAAACCAATATAACTAAAATCAGAAGGGAAACAACAAATTGGGAAAAAATCTTCATAGAAACCTCTGACAAAGGTTTAATTACTCATATTTATAATGAGCTAAATCAATTGTACAAAAAATCAAGCCATTCTCCAATTGATAAATGGGCAAGGGAAATGGATAGGCAGTTCTCAGATAAAGAAATCAAAACTATTAACAAGCACATGAAGAAGTGTTCTACATCTCTTTTAATCAGAGAGATGCAAATCAAAACAACTCTGAGGTATCACCTCACACCTAGCAGATTGGCTAACATAACAGCAAAGGAAAGTAATGAATGCTGGAGGGGATGTGGCAAAGTAGGGACATTAATTCATTGCTGGTGGAGTTGTGAACTGATCCAACCATTCTGGAGGGCAATTTGGAACTATGCCCAAAGGGCGACAAAAGAATATCTACCCTTTGACCCAGCCATAGCACTGCTGGGTCTGTACCCCAAAGAGATAATGGACACAAAGACTTGTACAAAAATATTCATAGCTGCGCTCTTTGTGGTGGCCCAAAACTGGAAAACGAGGGGATGCCCATCAATTGGGGAATGGCTGAACAAACTGTGGTATATGTTGGTGATGGAATACTATTGTGCTCAAAGGAATAATAAAGTGGAGAAGTTCCATGGAGACTGGAACAACCTCCAGGAAGTGATGCAGAGCGAGAGGAGCAGAACCAGGAGAACATTGTACACAGAGACTAATACACTGTGGTATAATCGAACGTAATGGACTTCTCCATTAGGGGCGGTGTAATGTCCCTGAACAACTTTCAGGGATCCAGGAGAAAAAAAAACACCATTCATAAGCAAAGGATAAACTATGGGAGTGGAAACACCGAGAAAAAGCAACTGCCTGAATACAGAGGTTGAGGGGACATGACAGAGGATAGACTTTAAATGAACACTCTAATGCAAATACTATCAACAAAGCAATGGGTTCAAATCAAGAAAACATCTAATGCCCAGTGGACTTACGCATCGGCTATGGGGGGTGGGGGGGAGGAAAAGAAAATGATCTATGTCTTTAACGAATAATGCTTGGAAATGATCAAATAAAATATATTTAAAAAAAAAAATTCAGTCAAAGCAAGAAACTCCATTCTGTCTTGTCTGATTTCACTTTAGCTTTCTCTCTTCTTTAGTTGGTAAGAAATACAATTCTATGGTCTTTATTGAATTAAACCCTTTCATAAGATAGTAGTCCAAGCCTTTCTAGTGGAACTGTGATACTGCATTAGAAAAATCACTTTGGCAACTATATATAAAATCAATTGGGGTAGAGAGAGAATTGAGGCAGGAAGAACAATTAGAAATCTATTATATTAGTTGAGGAAAATAAGTGCCTGAACTAAAGTAGTAACTATATGAATAAAGGGAAAGTACATATGCAATAGATGTGGAAAAAAATATTGAAGAGGTTTGTCCATTTACTGAAAAAGGAAATAGTGAGAGGAAATGAGAAATGAAGGATATCATCAAAGTTGCAAACCTAGGTTATGGGAAGGATTGTGGTGTTCTGTATAGAAATGGGGAGATTTTGGCGGGATTTGGGAAATGAGGAGAGAAATTAGGTCTAAAAGTTATATTAGGAAATCAACTGAATAGACATGATAATTGAATGTATAAAAGTTTTAAAAAATGGAGAACAAAGTGTTGAAGACTATGAATGATTAGAGGCATTCACAGTTAGTAGAGGTGAAATAAGTGGAAGAAGATCTAGCAAAGAATAATAAACAGTGAGAAAGGTAGGAGGTAAGCCAAGAGATGTCAAGAAAGATGAAAATTGAGGAAATGGCATTATATTAGACTTTTGAGAGATTTTGAAATCTTTGGATAACAGCTTCAATAGAATGATGAAATCAGCATCCAGATAAAAGAAAGTAAAAGTGGAAGCATCAAGTAGAAAAGATTTTTTTCAAGGATGCTGTTTGAAAGATTTGTTCAAAGATGAACAGAGGAGGAGAGTATGAAATTATAGCTAGCAACTATGGAAAAAGCAAAGGATATTTTGTTTTGTTTGAGGAAGGAGAATTATTCTTGACAAAATGAACTATGCCCCTATGTAATGGGTAATAAACTTCCAAGTTGACCATTTAAAATGTTAGTGATACAGAACACATTGTTGCCTATAAAATAAAATAAAAAAAAAAAACATTTCCCTATTATTGCTAAATGTTCTCTCATTGTCATCTACCTTAAGCCTATCATTTTCCTAAGTGTCCATACATCTCTACCCACTTCCAGTAAACCCTTAGGCAACATATACTATTGCGAATTCATTTCTATTGGTACTAAGCCCTTTTATGTTCCTTTTTTCTTCTAGAAATCACTGAAAACTTGATCCTTCTAAACTCCCTAAGATCCTGTAACCTTGATCATCCTATCCCATATCAGATTTACTTTCATTCATTCTTACATACATATTGATGAGAAGGAATTGCCAAATTACTTTTCAGTGAAACTTCCAGACCATCACTCATCTCCATTTCTCTCTTCCTGTAAAATTTGCTCCATCTAGATTTATCTCCTTATCCAGACATTGGAGCCCAGGTTACATAAACTCCTTCCTCATAACATTTACTATTTGGTTCAGTAATCCTTTTTCACCTAAATACTGATCATATACTTGGTGGCCTCAATGGGCACAGGAATGCCTCCTCAAACACCATGGCCTCCCAATCCATTGACCTTTCATATATTATTCCCTAACTTCACTTATATTCAACTATACTCTCACTATCGCCCTTAAGTATTCATTTTCCATTAGCAAGCATTCTGATATCCGTTTTTTCCTGTCCATAATCTGGTCTTATGTCATTTCTCATTTTCCTTAATTTTAAAAGATTTTGGTTCATCCTTTTCATGACTTCCAATTCTTCCAAGCTCAAATAACTTCAACTCTAGGGGAAGGGTTAGGGACTCCTCTTTCCTTTTCCTCTTTACCTCAACTTACCAGCCTTTCCTATCTTCCTCCTACATTCCAGTTACCTTAAAATAAATTCTGTTATTCCCTACAACTAGCTAAAGATTGAATAAAGGACAGTTATAACTGGGGGAAGGAGTGAGGGTATATCTTTCTTCCCCTAAAGAAAAGAACTTTGCTGGGTATAAACAGCTTAGCTGTTACAACCTAGTTGTAACAAGGCAGGTTTAGTGAGGGACCATCACAGGCTAAAGGCTGAAGGAAGGGAATCACAGACTCACCCTCTTTCTCTTTCCTGACCAAACTTTCATATATGATATTGCTCCTTTGTCTTGCCTTGAGGGGGAGAGAACTCCATTCTCTCTCTCTCTCTCTCTCTCTCTCTCTCTCTCTCTCTCTCTCTCTCTCTCTCTCTCTCTCTCTCTGTCTCTCTCTCTGTCTCTGTCTCAGTCTCACTCTCTCTTTCTCTCTCTCTCTCTTTTTCTCTCTCTTATATCATCAAATACACTCCTCTCTTATAGCTAGCATTCATGTTATTATTATTTTGATTATGTAGATCATAAACAATATAAACAAATTATATTTTAAAAATTCCTGTGAAAATGTATCTCCTGTTTAATGATGACTATAAAACATAAGGAGAAATTGCTTGGAGGCATGGATCATTATGGTTAGTTGGAAAACCTTTGTTAACTTTGATCTCTCTCCAAATAGAAATCCTTATCTATTAATAAATCCCCTCTAATCACTAGGATCATTCATCATCTCCCCCAAGTAGGAAACTAAACTTGGTGTTGTTATCAAGACTACTTTTTTAATAATCCCACAAGTCCCTCTTCCCTAGGAATTGTATTCTTTTCTAAGAAGTAAACATATTTTGAGGGTTGCTGAACAAGCAAGCCTTTTCCCATCAGACCTATACTGTCTGAGCAATTTACTGACTTTGCTAAGTAGGATGCTTAAGAAAGGAAGGAATAGAGCCAAGGGAGGAAATGGGGCAAGGTATCTGCATTTGCAGCTTGGTCAAACTGAAGGGAAAGGAACTGCAATCCAACTGAAGTCAGGTGTGCCCTCTGAACCCTATGAAGAGTGCCAGTGTACTAAGGGCATTAGATTCAGTCAAGAGTATGCTAGAATCGCTAACACAGGGAACTGCCTTGCCTCTCTGAGGCATATTTACCACGAAAGCGGGAAGGGCTAAAAACTATGTAATCGGCAGTAGAAGAAGATTGTAAGAATTAATATAAACCTCCAAATTAATAAATTCTCAGAGAATAAAAAGTGATCTTGAAAAAAATATCTTAATGCAAAAGAAATATGTTGCCAATGACATTTATTTCTAGAATGAGATTAAGCATGAATATAGATTGCCACCTTTCTTTCTCCACACACAATTAGAGAGACAGAGAAAGAAACAGGAAGAGACAGAGAGACACAAAAACAGAAACAGAGGCAGAGACACACAAACACATACATAGAGAAATAGGAAGACAGACACAGAGAAATACAGAAACACATACCCAGAGATTCAGAGACAAAAATAGAAGTTTACAATGGAAGAAAGGGAACCAAGAGCATAAATAGAAGGAATAAACTCCATAAAGAGAAAACCTACTTATGGCAAATGTTTTCTATTTTCTAACATATCTTGTGAACTATTCTAGTAAGTGGAAAGCAGGAAAAGATGATATAGTACATTGAATAATAGGAGAAGCATTTGAAAATAACCATTTTAGGGGGTGAAATATCATCAACTAAAGCAAAGTAAAAGGGTTGACTTGGAGCAATGAAGGTTGAGTTGATATTAGATAGCATAACATAGTCAATACAAATATATGGTTTCCTATAGCACTGTTCAGTAGTACATCAATGAGGTTCTAGAAACAACATAGTTGGAACAATCATGGGCTGGTGTTTCAAAATTAATGAATAGTGATTAGATAATAAGGCAGGCAGCATAGAAGATAGTGTATATAGATGATCAAAAGAGGTAAATGAGACCAGAGAAGGTGTGACAGTCTCAGAGTGGACAGAGCTCCAACTGCCTCTCTCTGGGTTCCTTTCCTCAGGATTCCAAACCTTCTCCGCCCATCCCCTGCTGCTGCTACTGGAATCTTTGCAGCCACTCCAGGCTCTTTCCATTACCAAAAAGTCTCTGGGTTTTCTTCTCTTACACATAGCTCACTCTCAGAGAAAATATTTTCCTGAAATCACCTATACTTCTCTTATCTAAAGCCTCTAAGGATTTTAATCTGTTCAAAAGTGAACAAATATCCCTCTCTTAACTGGATTAAATGAAAAAGCAATTTCATATTAAATTTTGTGACCAAAAATTAAACTCTTTCAGTGAGTCAAGATCTTTCCTTTAATTTTTTTTTTCTGTTTGAGGGTAAATTATGTATTATATTCAAGTGAGAACAAAGACTCTAGGCAAGAACATTACCATAGTATTGTTTTTTCTTAATATGTATTATATACCTGAAGTTTGGTGACTTCTGCTTTTGCTTTTGTTTTATATATTTGCCTCATGGCTAGTTGAATCATGAATTCTTTTGTATTTTCTATAAGGTGAAAAGAGTTTGATTTGCATTTGCTGCTATAGTGGCAAATAATATAACATTTGTTCTACCAGTAGTACATTAGAGAATTATTCTAGAATCTCTACAAGTGAGAAAATGACTCAAAATATAAAATTATCCTCTTGAATTCAACCCTCCTATAACCTACCACAAAAATTAAGTAGTTTTAAGAAAGCCTGAAGCAGTGGAAGGTAGGATGTGAAGAGGACTGGGCCTGGAATTACACTGATATTTTCTCTGTTTCTTTGTTGATATCATTTTCTACCTTTGATCTTTTCTAACATATTGACCTATCCCCCACATTCCATATATCTTACTCTGTTCAAAAGTGGAAAAAATACAAATACTGATATTTTATGGGACTATACAATAAGCCACCCTACTATTAGTTTGGCTCTTAGTTTCATGGAACCAAGATCTATCTTTGCTTAATGTAGGGGAAGGTTCAATTAGTATTTATGTGGAGTTTTCAGCAAATTTTGCCTCAGCACAGCTAATAGATCTATAGAAGTCATTATAATATTTTACAAAGGGGCATATTTGGGTTAATATAAAGGAAAATATCTTAAAAATTAAAATATTCTGAATATGAGTCCCTAGTGATTAGCACAGTTCTTGATGCATAGTAATATAAAAGCTCGTTGACAGACTGACCAGAATGGGTTGTCAGGAGAAATTGTGGGTTCTCAAGTTGTTAAATTAAAGATTGATGACAAGTTGTCAGGGATATGGTAGAGAAGAGAATGTTTACTTAACATACTTAAATTCATTAAATCAGTGTCCTAATTCTGACATTAGGAATTTTGTGACTCCAAACCCTCCTTCAATATTATACAAATTATTGCTTTTCATATTTAAAAATCACTGTGGTCTCTTGATTACTCATTGATATCATTCAGATGAATATACCCAGGGTAAGGAAGTCAATGATGGCTTTTATGTAAAATTGTCACACTTCTCTCTATCATTGTCAAGTCAGTGTTCCCTTCTGCCTGGGATGCATTAGGTAGAATATTGAACAAACTTATTATGTCCAGATAAAATTGAGAAGTGATTATAATAACTCAAGATTTTGAGATTGGTGAAGATTTAGTGGGTAAGTGATGACACAATAACTGTCTTCAAATATTTTATGTAATTTTTTAAGATTTAAAATTATTAAATTATTAATATGTAAAAAAATTAGATTTTTCTGCATAGGTACTTAAGATAGCATTATGACCATTGGATATAAGTTGCAGAGAAGTAAAAGAAATATGAGAAAGATTTTCCAATAAATGAAACTGACTCTAAAATGTACTCGGTATGATATAATTGTAGGAAAAATTCATTGGACAGACAGGAGCTTATAAAAATGATCTTTCAGGTTCCTTCCAACTCTAAGATTTACAAGTTTATGAATTCTTGCCAACATAGAGATTCAAAGGTTGTGGATTATAAGTTAAGAAGAGCTTTATCTTGAAAAATAGTCACTTGTTACATTTTCTATCACTTTTGCCTTCAGGCCTCCTGGCTCATAACATGCTATGAGGGCAAAAATACTGCCTGTCTCCTTAAAATGCCTCAGTAAAGTCTCTGGGTATATGACTTGGCTAGTCTTCAGTTCCCTACTTATTAGCTAAGTTGAAGCTAAAGTCTTTTTTTAAAAGTTCCTATACAAAAATGATAAATTCTAACAAATTGAAAAGTGCACATGGAATTAAAGATAGATGACTTTCAGTTCTCTGAAGAACAATCAAGTTAAACTTTAGATGGTTTATGACTAGATTGACTAGAGGGTAAAGAATTTTATTGCCAAATGATATGATTAAAATTCTCTGGAAACTATGTATTAATTCATAATTATTTATTAATAAAAGGTAGAACAAGAGAAAGATATTCACATAATCACCTAGCTAGCCCAACTAATCTGAGTTGCCATTCTTCTCTGTTTGCTAGCTAAAAGCGTCCATGCCAAGAAGTGTTTCCAACCCAAGAGAGAAAGCTGCTTCCTCCAAACCTCTCTTTATACCCCCCAGTGAAATCACTGCCCTTGAGTCTCTCTGGGTAGACAGGCTTGACCTCAGTCCAGAAAAGACCATTGTCTTTGGGACACCTGGAATCATGAGAGCCAAAGCACCAATCTCTTCTGGGACCCCAGGGAACCATGAGGACTATCCCCTAGCAGAGGTGTCCAAGGGCGGGCCTGATACCAAACAAAATTGGTTTTCAAAAGGAATAAAGGGTACAGTCTCTAGTCACTCACAAAGAAACTCTTGAAAATTGTCCACTAAGTCATGAAGGGGCTATGGTTTGTGTTGAATAAGAAAGTTCTGCACAGAAAAAAATAGAGCATAGGTATATTGAGATTTGATAAATAAAAGGATTCATGATGGCTCTATTGAATAGTACTTAGGTAAATGCTCAATGGGTGTTAGCTGATTGCTAACACTGAATAATAAATCACATTTATATAATACTTTAGGCTTATAAAGTCTTTCATTTAAAATAACCAAGAAGAAAGTGTACAGAACTCCTTCCTTGTAAATATTTTTTATAAATTAAAGCGGGGGAGGGTGGGAACCTCTGAATTACTCCTTTCTGAGTTGTCCACCTCAGGTTTTCATTTCATTTTAATAAATACTTTCTGAGTATCTTCTATGTTCAAGGCACTGTAGAGGGTAGATTTTATTCAAATCTATACATGCTAGTAGTTAGTATGAGTTCAAATGAAGAGCACCGAGGGAAAAAGCGCTGTCAAGCCACTATCTTGACATTTTGTTGACAGTTATAAGTGCAATTTACACTTCATTGAGAAGCCATAAAACAATTATCAGACCATTAGCAGTTTTAAAAAGGGGCTTTAAAATGTATTTCATAGAATTGCTAAGACAGGCATAAGACAGAATCCTGACTCTGCATATGGTAGTGTCTTTCAGTGAGTTAGAATAGCAACAAGTCAATCTGGAAAGTGCATAGACTACCTAAGACAGAAGAATAATATAGAGACGGTGTCTCTGGCATTAATGTCCCACTAGAATAAGAGATTAAAAAAGTGTTACTATTTGAAAAAGTCATACAGTTAATGTCTGTATATAGATATATTCTCTCTCTATATATGTGTGTGTGTGTGTGTGTAAATGGTTTTTATTATTTTCCTGAATTACCTGCAAAAACAATTTCCAACATTAAAAAAACATTGAGTTTTATATTATCTCTGTCTCCTGACCCCTCACTGAGATGATAAGAAATCTGACATAGATTTTATGTGTGTAATCATTTAAAACATTTTCCATATTAATTGATATGTGGAAGGAATCTCAAAGAAAAAAATAGGAAAGGAAAAAAGTTTACTTTGGTCAGGATTCATACTTATCAATTATTTCTCTGGAAATTTGTGACAATTTTTAGCATGAATGTTTTGGGATTGGTCAATGTATAGTGGAGAATAGCTGTTTTCATCCTAAAGTATTCCTGTCACTGTGTAGTGTTCTCCTGATTTTGCTTATTTCAGTCCACTTTAATTCATATAAATTCTTTTGGGGTTTTCTGAGCTCCTCCTGTTCATCATTTCTTATATAGCACAGTAGGATTCCATTATATTCATGTTATAATTTACTCAGCCGTTAACATTGGTGGGTATCTCCTCACTTTCCAATTCTTTGCTCCCACAAAATGTGCTGCTTTAAATTTTTGGCACATATAGCTCTTTATCCTTTTTGTTCTTGATCTCTTTGGAATATAAATCTAGTGATGATATTACTGGGTAAAAGCATATGTACTGTTTTATCGTCCTATGAGTTTAAGTCCAAATGTCTCTTCAGAATGATGGACTCAATTCACACCTCACCTAACAGTGCATTAGTGTCTCAATTTCCCCACAGCCTCTCCAAATTTTGTCTTTTTTTATCTGTCATAATAGCCAATCTGATAGATATGGGATGATACCCCAGAGTTGTATTAACTTACATTTCTCTAATTAATAGTGATTTAGAGCATATTTTGCATGACTAGAGAGAGCTTTAATTACTTTATCAGAGAACTTGCCTGTTCGTATCCCTTGACCATTTATCAAGTGGCAAATATCTTGTTTTCTTATATATTGGACTCATTTCTCTGCATTTAAGACTTTTATTAGAGAAACTTATAAAGTTTTTTTTCACCATCATTATTACGATTACTCTCTATCCTATTTCCCATTGTTTAGTTTCTGATCATCACATTCCTCAATTTTCCCTCTTTTCTATCAGCCCCACCTCCTTCTTTTATACCTTTCCTCTCCTACTTTTCTGTAGAGCAAAATAGATTTCTATACTCAGTTAATTGGGTATGTTCTTCTCTATTTGAAACAATTTCCAAGAGAATAAGGTTCATATGCTCCCCTCCCAACTGTAATAGTTAAATTTAAAATTTAGGGGAGACTGAGGCAGGTAGAAATTAGTCTATCTCTGCAAGGAGTAGTATATTTTATGAGGTTTATTAAAGATTAAGGATTAAAGAAAATACAGGATAAGAAAACACGTGTCTAGGCCACAGAGAGGCCTAGACACAACCTCACCTACATTATGAAAAGAGCCACCTCTGCTCCAAAACGGAATTCCAAAAGATCCCTCAGTAGGCGGAGAACTCCTTTAATCATTTGTGTTCTCGCCCAGGCGAGAATTCAGTGTGATTATAAAGCATTCTGGGGAAGTGAAGCAAAGGATTCTGGGGATTGGAATCCTGGATTCAAGTCTATTTTTACACAACATACTTCATCTTTTTTCCTTTCACTATAAAAACATTTTAATGCTTCTTTTATGTCTCATAACTTACCTTATTCTGTTTCTCCCTTCTCCCAATGCATTCCTCTTTCTTTAATAAATCATTATTTAAATTGCAAAGTTTAAATTCCTTTTGAGAAGAATTTTAGGTAAAGAAGATGCTACCTCTATGAATCCAGAACTGAACTGTTGGAGAAGCCACCATGAAGAAGCCTCCAGACCACAAGTTGCACAAAATTGAACTTTGGGTGTGGTTGATTGAACATTTATTTGTATGTATACTTTTATGCCAAAGGGGACTGCCCCCTAACGGCTTTTTGTCAATGTGTTCAGCAATTATTGGTTTTATTCTTTTTTCTCTTATCCTCACACTATTGTAATCTTTTAAGTTTATTATGTTTTTATGATCCTTTTGGGGAAAAATTAGTTTTTCCAAAAATGATCAAATGGGGGTGTAAAAAATAGACTCGAATACAGGACTACAATCCCCATGAGCCTTTGCTCCACTTCCCCAGAATGCCTTGTAATCTCACCTGGGCCGAGATCGAGAAGGTATTTAAGCTGATTCAAAGGCTTTTGAGGCTCTCTCTCTCTCTCTTGGCTCTTTTTGGACTTCCATTTTGGAGCAGGCGCGTCTCTTGCATGATGTGAGGTTATTTTGTTTAGGCCTCTGGCCTAGGTACATGTTTCTTACTTGTATATTCTTTAATCTTTAACCTTTAATAAACCTCTAAAAAATATAATACTCCTTGCAGAGAGAAACTAATTTCTACCTGCCTCAGTCTCCCCATCTCCCCTAAATTTTAATCTTTACAGTTTGTGAGTAATGCCAAGCACTCTTTCCCACCTTGAAACTGTGATCAGTGTCTTGTTTTCCTGAAGCTGGAAGCCTTTGTGGGTACTAGTGTTGTTCCTCACACTGGGGCCATGACTCAGGATTGTAACCTAACTCTGAATATGGGCAGTGCAACAAGAGCCCTGCACCCAGGGCCACCAAATAAACCCCTGTAATCTTCTTTTGAGCAATTATATGATACCCTTATCATTTGTGGTTGAGAGATCCAGAAGCCTTTGTGGTCTCAGGTTCACCCCCCCACACACACACACACAGCTGATTTCCGTTGTGAGTCCTGCCTTGGTGTTATGCTTTGCACTTTGCTTCCACCCTGGTGAAATAGATCTTGGGCGACTTCTCAGTTGTTTTAAATTGAAGAAATATTTCACTACATATTTGGGAAAGAGATATGCTATTTCATAATTTTCTTTGTGGTATTATGTCATAATAGTGGATAATTTTGTAGAGAGCAGGTGGATCTTCATTCCTTCTCCACCATCTTGGGTCTGCACACCTTTCCCTCTACAAAGTTTCTTGGAAAGAATGTGAGACTTTAGCTAAGACTTGAAGAAAGCTAGAGAGCCTAGGAGGCAGAGGAAATAGATAGATAGATAGATAGATAGATAGATAGATAGATAGATAGATAGATAGATAGATAGATAGATAGTGAAGCTTCCCGATCCAGCGAGAAGCCTCAAGATAGGAAGATAGACGAAGGATAGAAGTTCTGGATGCCACGAGGGGGGTGGCAGAGTCAAGTTAGAGATATGAGGTGGCAGGAATGAGTCAGAAATCCAGGCCTTATTAATTATCAATGAGCCACAGCAGAAAGTCCGATCAGTGGACTACTCAGAAGGCTTATGCCCATCCAGTGATCCAAATTTTAATACCACACAGGTTGGAAACATGATAGAGAAAAGAAAGTGCCTGGCCAAAAGCCAGGTCCCAGGTGGGAGAGGTAGATCAGGAAAGGAATCAAAGATGGAGCTTGGCCAGAGGCCAAGCTCCAGCAAGGACAGGCATCAGTGAGAGCTGAGATCCAAGTGAGGAAGAGAGAGAAGAGGGGCAGAGCTTGCTGTGGCCCGGTATTTAATCTCTTTGATATGCAAATATACACAATACATAGGGATGATTATCATTGGTCAATGACAAGGTATAGGTGTGTTTTCTCTTAGCCAGGTGAGCACAAAGAAACCTGTTTTCCCGCCTAACCTGGGGAAAGCTGGGGTCAAGGGTCAGAGGCTTTCCCAGCCATGCGCAAGACTGAGCATGCTCTCTTCTAAGCCACTCTGTACATACTGTTCCCCTTGCCCATAGCTATGGGTGGACTGCTACAGATAGATAGATAGATATTCTTTCTTTGAATGTTCAATTCTTATCACAATGCCTGATACATAGCAGGATAGGAGTGTGTGTGTGTGTGTGTGTGTGTGTGTGTGTGTGTGTGTGTGTGTATTCTATTGCAATAGGGCACTTTTTGGTCTCTCTACTTCAATTCTTTCCCCAATCCAATTCATCTGCCATTCAGTTGTCGAACTTAGTTTCCTAATAAGCAGTTCTAAGCATATACCCCCTAGGTCAATGAATTCATGGGCTCCTAGCTACTTCCAGAATCAAATATATTATCCTGTTTGGCTTTGAAAGTCTTGACCCCTTCCTATATTTCTACTGTTCTTAGATGTTATTTTTTTCTATATATTACTGACTGAGCATCAACACTGGCCATCCTCTATGAGAAAATGCTCTTGCTCTTCAACTTTGCCTCCTAGCTTCCCTGACTTTCTTCAAGCAGGAGCGAAAATCCTACCTTCTACAAGAAACTTTGCTCATCATTCTTAATATTAATAGCATTTTCATATTATTCCTAATTTATCCTGTTTCACATAATTGGTTCTATGTTGCCTTTGCCTCTACACTTTGAGTTCCATGACAGCAAAAAAAAAAACAAGCAGAAAAATAGTTCATAATTAAAACTGTGAAAATTAATATCAACAAGTGAAATAATATATAGAGAGAAGAGAAGAGAGCTCAAGAAGTAGCCTTGGAGGCTCATCACTATTTTGATGTGGATGAAGATACTACAGACAAGTCAAGAAATAGTCAAATAGATGAGAACCAGAAGAGCAGTGTTCCAAAAACTTAAAGAAAGCATTAGGGAGTATAGGGGATGATGAAGTGATAAAGTCTGAGGAGAGATATAAAAAGGATAAGCTTATGTGTTAAGTGATGTGTTTTCAGTGGAAATGAAGGATTAATACGAGTAGTTATTTTATTTTTATTTTTTTTTTACTTTTTTATTGTTTAATTAATTAATTAATTAATTTTGAATATTTTTCCATGGCTACATGACTCATGTTCTATCCTTCTTCTCCCAACCTTCTCCAATATTCAACAAAATTCCACTGGGTTTTAAATGTATCATTAATCAAAACCTATTTCCATATTATTATTATTTGTAATAGAGTAATCATTTAGAGTCTGCATTCCCAGTCATTTACCCATCAAACCATGTGATCAAGCAGTTGTTTTTCTTCTGTGTTTCTAAGAGTAGTTGTTTTTAAATAAAAAGCATGAATAAACTTTTCAAATGTATTATTTATTTTAAATGTTCTTTTATTTTCAATTTAGTTTCAAATTCTCTTTTACTTATTATCTCCACTTACCCACTAAGAAGAAAGGAAAATAATATTTATAAATGAGGAAACATGTAATACATTTCCATATTAGCTATAGCACAAAAAATTAGAAAATTATACTTCAATTAGTACTCAGGGCTCTTTAGTTCCCTTTCTAGAAGTCAATAGTATTCTTTAAAATCTTGAGTCCATTGGAATTAGTTCATATCACTGTATTGATAAGAAAAGCTACATCTTTCAGAGATGATCATCATTAAAAATTTGTTATCACTGTGCAGGATTTTTTTAGATTCATCTTCCTTCATTTTGCATCAATTTAAATACGTCTTCCCATTTTTTAAAATGAAACCAATCTTCTCATCATTTCTTATTGCACTATATTACTCTAGCGCAATAAAATATTACAACTTATTTAGCCAATTAAAGAGCATCCACTTAATTTCCAAGTAACTACCTTCACAAAAAGAACTACTATATATTGAAATATCAGTCCTCTTTCTTTGTCTTTGATCTCATTGGGGTATAGTCCTAGTAGTTGTTTTGCTGTTTCAAAGGCTATACAAAGTTTTATAATCCTTTGGTCATAGTCCTAAATAGTTTTCTAGAATGGTTGTACCAGTTTAAAATTCCACCAACAGTTGACAGGTATTCCTATTTTCCCTTGGCCTCTCCAGTATTTGTCATTTCTTATAAGTGTGAAATGGTTTTAATTTGCATCGATTTAATCAATGGTGATTTAGAAGATTTTTTTCATATATAGATAGCTTTGATTTCTTATTTTGAAAGCTGCCTGTTTGTATTCTTTGACTATCATTTAGGGAATGGCTCTTATTTTTATAAAGTTGACTCAGTTCCCTATATATTTGAGAAATTAGGCCTTTATCAGAGAAACTTGCTGTAAAAGTTTTGTTATTATTTATTTATCTACGATACCTCTTAGTATAATGTTGTTTCTTTCATTATCTCTAAATAGGTCTATTATTGCTTTTGTTTTGTCTAAAATCATAGTTGCTAGTCCTGTATTTTAACTTATGATGAAGCATAATAGATTAAAGCCCTTTATTTTAACTCTTTATATTTTTCTGTTTTAAGTGTGTCTCTCAAACAACATATTTTTATATTCCAGTTTCTTGTGATTTCTGATATTCACTTATATTTCATAGGTTTTTTTCTGGCACACAGGTGATATAAATAAAAGAATCAATATAGTCAAAAGATATCCTCTTAAAGTAGCCATGTTTTAAGTTCCTGTTTGGAAAAGCCTCTTCCTTCTTTTCTTTCTTTTTTCCCTCCCTGTGATTCCCCTGCCCCCAGTCCACATGGAGGCTAATTGTAGCCTAAGGAATCACCCCGTTTTTACCAACTGGTGGAAGTGAGTCCTGGGCCTGGGACGATGAGTCAGAATTGCTGGGCCAGGCAGGATTGCAGGCAGCAGCCGGGTGGGCGGGTGGGCCTGGCACCAGATGAGTGAGAGAGAGACCACCTGGGTGGGCAGGACTGGGACAGGAACACAGGCAAACAGGACGGGGAGCCGGGAGCCAGAGCAGGAGTGATTTGAATCAAACAAGATCAAGAGACTTTTCTGAAAATTCTTGGAGGAACTTGGCTTAAAAAAAAATCACTATCTAGTCTATCTTTTTTTTTTTTAATTGAGAGTCTTTTGTCCCATTAGGTCGCCAACTGTTAAAATTAAAATTAGTTTCTAGTAATAAAATTATTATTTTTGTAGAGGTTTATTAAAGATTAAGAAATAAAGAAAATACAAATATAGAAAGCACGTGGCTAGGAGGGCCAAAAGGCCCATTAAATTTTACTCACTACATCTTGGGAGACGCATGTCCTTGAAGTGGAAGCAGGGAGAGAACTCCAGTAGGTGGAGAGCTCCTTTAAATAATAATTTGTGATCTCGCACTCAGGGAGATTAGAGAGATTCTGGGAGCTAGTAAGGACTTCTGGGGATTGAAAACTGGGGTTCAAATCTCCATTTTTACAGATTATCTTTAGTTTTGCTGGGTAGTTTATTATTTGTTGCAATAATAACTCCTTTGCCTTCTAGAATGGTATACTCTAGGCCTTTCATGTTTTGTTTTGTTTTTAATTTGGGTATCTACTAAGTCTTGTATGAGCCTGTCTTTGACCCCACAGTATTGAATTGCTTCTTTCTGCAGGCCCACAGTGTTTGTTCCTTGACCCTGAAGCTCTAGAATTTGGCTATATTCTTTTTAGGAGATTTCATTTTGTGGTGTCTTTCAGACAGTGATTGCTGTATTCTTTCCTTTTCTTTTTACTCTCTGGATAGAAGATATCAGTTCAATTTTTCCTTGATAATTTCTTGAAATATGACATCTATGCTTTTTTATTATGATGTTCAGTTAGTTGAACAATTCTTAAATTATCTCTCCCTCGCTTTTTCCCTTTTTCTGATTGTTTTCCCAATGAAATGTTTCACATTTTCATCTACTTTTCCTTATTTAAACTTGTTTTGGTTTCTTGATGTTTCATAGCTTCAACTTGCCCAATTCCCATTTTAAAGGAATTATTTTCTTCAGTGAGAATTTTCTTCATAAGTGAAGTACCTCTTTTTCCATTTAGCCAATTTTGCTTCTAAAGGAGTTCTTTAAGTCAATTTTTGTACTTTTATATTTTGCCTCTTCTGTTTCTTTTTCATGTGACTAAATATATTTTAATATTTTGTCTGAGAATTGCCTGTTCATATCCTTTCAACAGTTGTCAACTAGGAATGTCTTCTATTCTTACAAATTTGACTCAGTTCTCTATATATTGAAAAAGGAGACCTTTGTTAGATACACTTGATATAAAAATTTCCCCCATTTTGTTGTTTCCCTTTAAATCGTGGTTGCATTGGTTTTGTTTGTGCAAAATCTTTTAAAAATATAATCTTGTCAAAGTTCTCCATTTTCTATCTTAACATGTTCATTTGGTCATAAATCTTTCCTTTATCCAAAGCTGTGACAGGGAGACTTTTGTGCTTCCATAATTTATTAATTGTATCTCTCTTTATTTCTAAATCATGTATCCATTTTGACTTTATTTTACTATATGATGTAGGGTGTTAATTTATGCCTACTTTCTGCCATATTGTTTCCCAGGTTTCTCAGCAATTTTTCTCAAATGTACCTGAAGAATTTGTTAGTAGTTTATCTGTTGTATATCATAGGTTTCTTGACATTAGGAGTACAGCAAAAAGAGCATTAAAATATCTACAAACCTTTGGAATGAAGAAAAGTACTTGCTATGAGTGACACAATTTAGAGACTATCAAATATCAAAAAAGATAATTTTTACTCATAAAATATTTTTTCATTAAAACCAATATTTACAAGATTTTCTCAAAGAATTTCAGGTAACTCTTTAAGATCTGGACTTCTCTTCTAGCCAGTAAGTAATCTGTATACAAAAATTTTGAATCTATATTTAAAAAAAAATTCAGTTTGCAATCTAAGATTTTTTTTAACCTTTTTATATAATTATATTTTAAAGTGTGTTGTTTTGCCTCATTTAAATGATTTTATTTAAGAATGTAAAATCCATTTTAAGGTCACAGGTTACTTGGAAATATTGTAAAAATTAAAATTAAATCTCAATAATAAAAATTAAATCTCAATAACTAAAATATTATATTTTATGAGATGTATTAAGGATCATTAGAAATCAAGGGAAAAAGAGGATACAAAATAAAAACCCAACCACACAGTCATGACTGATTAGCCCATTTAAAATCCCTGCACTTAGCTTACTGCCATACTTGATGCATCATTGCAAAGGAAGAGAGGACATGGGCTTGTAACTGCCAGTTAAATACCAATAACATGATCCTGCTAATATGGAGATGCAGGAAAGATTATAGGGAATTATGGGAAATACCAAGGACTTCTGGGGAATGAAGTCTAAGTTTTAAAATTTCCATTTATACATTAGATAGTGGGGCATATTTGCCTTACAGATTATAGTTTTCTGCCCCTTGTTCTAGAGAATGATTGAAATTTCTAGATGGAGAGGAAATATTGCCCAATGACTATCCTTTGTTACTTAAAATTTAGGAATAAAGAAATTTGTCCAAATTATGTAGCTAAATATGTTTTTATGTTCTGGAAATTCATCTTATTTAAACTTTGATTATCTATTGGCTAAAATCAGACTTAGAAAATATATCATCAAAGGTATGTTTAATATTAAATATGCTATAATCATAGTTTCAAGATGAATAACTAAAGAATATCTTAAAATCTGGTGAATTCAGTGTCAAATTGTATAAAACATGTTATCTCAGGGAAAGTAGACATGGCATATTAAAAATTTTAATTTTTAAAATTGTAAGTGTTATTGTATAAATCAACTAATTTAATTAATTTTGTCCTAGTTAATTTGCCCAGCACTGTAAAAGTACAAAATAAATACAAATTAATTTTGAGTAGGAATCTAACAATTGGGATTCTCAAGGACATTCTCTTATAAGGCATAAACCTTTGAGCTGAGTTTTCAAATCAATCAGGGCTTCAAAAAATTGAGATGATATCATTCCAGGCATAGGAAATCTTCTTTGAAGAGGAATGGAGATGAAGGTGGTGCCCAATTTGGGGAAATACAAGTAGGTCAGTTTGCTGCAAAGTTCAATGCTTGAACAATAATCAATGGGAAACATTGGGATATTATACCAGTAATCTAGTCATTCTATGCATAAAAGAATATCTCCCAATGACTTGGTATAATATACTTATAACATTTGCAGGTGGCACAAGCCTGAGAGGGATGACTAACATAAGAGATGATACAATAAGGATCTAAAAGGATCAGGACAACATTTGACTGAATATATAATAATGGAGTTTACATTATGTGGGATAACATAAATTAATTAAATTGTTATAAAGATCTTATACCTTTTTGGTGTTTAAATGTTTTAAAATTTTGATATATTACATTTTTGAAATAATAGTTTATTTTACAGGTATTAGCATTGTGTTAATATTTTATCACTTTCTTAAATTCTTCATTATAATGTCATATCAAAAAATTACTAAATGCATTTTTGGTAAACAGTTCAATTTTCCATTTCTATTCTTGATAATAGACTATATAATCCCATGTAATTAGTCCTAATTGTATTTAAAAGTTCCCAAGATATTTAAGCATGTTTATCTCCATTTTTTGATAAACTTGTTAACCTTTTATGATCAGTACTATAATGCAAAGTCATAATTTCTTTAGTGAATTTCCATTTTAGATTTCTATAATTTTAGAACAAATTCACTTATTCAAAACAATGTATTTATCTAAGTTCATCATTCTCTAAATGGGAAAAATATATTTGTCCTTGAAAGAAAAATTATCACATTTGAACAATGTGATAAAGATTAGAATTTATAGTCTCACCTGAAGTATATTCTAACAATGGCTTTGATATATACTTGAATAAGTAAAAAAGAATGTGTATTGTCTTATTCATGACAAGTCTCTTTCTGTCCTGGCAAATAGCCAGGGTTCTTGGGTCTTGGGTTTTTTTTTTTATTTGTGTATTTGTTTTTCTCTTTTTCTCACTGTTCCTTCAGACTTATTCAAGACATTCAAGTTTCAAAGTGGAGGAATCAGTAACAATTGCTCCAGGTTCTTAATCCTTCTGAAGGTCTACTTATTTTTATTTGTTTATTTTACTGAAGGTAGATTGGGTGATTTATCAGTTAAAACCATCAGTTAGCACTTTTTATAAAGTTCAGTAAGTTTCCTTTGTGCTTTGATGGGATTGAAACTGTTTCACTGTAAGCTTGAATGAGATTTGAAATGCTTTACTTCCCCAAACTAACAGCTTCTATATCTCTAACAGTCAATGAATTTTACTCTTTCTACAACTGTTATCCAATTCCTTGAAGTAATATTTTTAAATGATAGAACTTAAAATATAAAAAGAGAGAAAGGAAATATTTTATTTCTAACCATGTAGCTTTTAACTAACAGAAAATTAATTTAAGGAAGGGAAATCAGCTCAATCTGATTTTACCTAGAAAAAGTAAAATGTTCAAAGAGTCGTTGTATTAGTAAAAATGCAACCATTTCTGACAAATTGAAAACATCTAAAAATTATTGCTTGTTTCAAATAATTCATACAGAATTATAATTTGAATGAAATGTGGATAAATGCAAAATGGATAGATAAGGTAAGTAAGTGTACAGTATACTTAGGCACAAAAATCAACTTCACATGATGGAGTCAGAAAGCAGTTTTCTAAAAAGCATCAGTGTTTTTAATGAATTGCAAATTCAATAGGAGCCATCAATATAATTCAATAGTCACACATACACACACACACACACATACACACACGCACACACTTGTTTCTATCTTGAACTTCATTAAAAGGGTCAAAACTTCCAAGAATAGAAAGGTAATAATATCACTACATTCTGCCCTAGTCAGAGTTTATCATTCCAGAGTATAATTTTTAGGTGCTGCAGTTTAAAGACAATGATGAACTAGAGAAGATGCATAAGAAGGGAAACATGATTTTGAAGGACCTTGGGTTATGTCATATGAGGAAAAGTTATATGAAGTAGGCATCTTTAGCCTAGAGAGAAGATTGTGGAGGAATACGACAGTTGTTTCTGAATATTTGAAGTTGTCTTATGAAGGAGGGTTTGGGTTTGTTCTTTTTGGTGCCAGAGATCAGATCCAGGAGCCATGCATGGAAGTTTAAAAGAAGTAACTTTAGGCTTGATGTCAGGAAAAGATTCAGTAATCATTGTTATAGTTGTTATTTATGACCCTGTGTACCATATCATCTATGGGATTTTCTTGGCAAAGATACTGGGTTTGCCTTTTCCTTCTCCAGCTCATTCTATAGATGAGGGAAATGAGGCAAACAGAGTTAAGTGGCTTGCTCAGAGTCACACAGCAAGTAAGAATATTAAGTCAGATTTTAAACTAAGGTCTTTCTGACTCCAAGCCCTATCTGCTAAGCCATTTAACTGCCTCCTAGGCCAAAAGAATTTAAATGACTTGCCTGAGGTCACACAGCTAGTATAGTTTGAAGGCAGATTTGAATTCAGATCTTCCTGACTCTACACCTACTGTTCTATCCACTGAGGCATCTAGCTACTCCTAAACCACCCCTCTCCCCAAACCTTTAAAGCTGTCCATAAAGTGAATGGGCTTCCTCAAAAGTGATGAGTTCTTCCTTCTTGGAGTTCTTCAAGCAGAGGATGGACAATTACTTGTTTGATTTGTTTTAAATAAACATTTTGCCTATAGGTTGAACCAGGTGATCATTAATATCTTTTTTAATTCTCAAATTCTATGCCCTTATATTTATTTTAGTTTATGATGTTTCCTGAATGAATGACCAAATCAATATCAGTTTCAGTAATTTAAGTGAGATATCTGATGTTGCAGGATAGCAGCATGCATTTAAAAAGTAAATGGTCACCCAAAGTGGTTTAATGAAAAATAATAATGGCTGATATGTATTGGAAGTATACAAAGCACTTGAAATGCATTATCTGAATCTTTACTATCTTTCCACACTTTGCTCAGATGTTATTAGGGAAGAGTCCTTTCCTGATTCTCCCACTTGTTAGGGCTTTCTTCCTTTTCAAGTAATCTATTGTGTGTTTGCTTATTGTGTTCCCCTAGCAGAATGAAAGCTCCCAGAGGGAAGGGATGTTTCTGTTTTTGTTTGTTAGTTTGTTTTTTTCCAAAGTGCCTCAATAGGTCCATTGACATAGTAACTACTTAATAAATGTTTAATTTTATCTGAACCTCATATCAGCCCTGCAAACTGAGTACTACAAGCATTACTATCCCAATTTTACTAGTGAGGGAAATGAGTATGAGAGAAGTTAGTAACTGATATAAAGTACCATAAGCCAGATGTGAACCCAAATTTCTTCTGATTGCAAGTCCAATTTCTATAAATATTAGATATTAGCAAATAGTTTTTTTCTTTGCACATTTCATTATTTTTTATTCCTTAAGGGCTTAATATGTAGAGACCCTAGTTAACCATGATCACAAATAGAATGCAGATTTGTAAGCATCTTGTTACTTAGCTGTGTGTAAATATTCTCATTATGATATTACTTGCTCACATTCTAGCTGACATTTTGCTCATAAACAATGACATATGTCTTGGCTCAGAAATAATGATACATGTGATAATATTCATAACAGGTCTTCAAGAAACATTCTTTATTAGAGTACCTGGAAAGCATCCAGAAAATCAATGTTGCCACAGAGATGCCATATGGGAAGTACTTAGTCTTGTAATTTACTATGTTAGTGAATCATATATAAGAACAATATTACTAATCATTCATATTTTAATAAGTGAACCTCAATGCCTTCCAGAAACAAGTTCATAGGAACAAAACCCCAGAACCAAAGCTTTATTATTTAATAAAAGGAGAATCCAACACAGGGTAGCTATCTATTTTGTTTTGACTCTCAATGGTTTTCTTGCAAAAATGTGTTTATGATCATGTCTTCTAGAAGAATTTATTACAAATAACTGGAAGGATTTTTTTAACTCCCACATATAAAAGTATAGTCATTCTTATTCTACTTCATTATCCAAATATTTGTAATTAATCACCTCAATTCAGCTCTTTTTAAGCTCTCCACTTAACATGGACATTCAATATCACAGAGAATTTCTTTACTGAAAAGAATATGTAAATGACTCATTCCAAGTCAAATAGAAAGTCAAAGAAAAATAAAACTTTTGTATTTACTCTAGGAACAAAGTCATTCCTGCTTTGAGTACTTACTCTGTTTCTTAGACTTGGTAGAGAACTGAACTTCTCACTTGCCTCAACATAGAAATATAATTAATGTCGACAAAATCTAGAAAATCAGCAAAATAAAAGTTCTGGTTTTGTTGTTGAATTATTGGTTCCAGGTCATCCTCTGGTCCTCATATTATGGGTAGGAAGGATACCTTTGGGGTTCTGGAAGGATACCTTTTGCAAGCATGCAAGACTCCAAAACTTAGCTTAAAAACAAAAAGAGATTTATTAATTTAGAAAGTAATGTTGAGAGTGGCCAGGAGGATAGCAAGGTGGAACAGCAAGATGGGGAGCAGTTCCTTGGTAAGATAACATGAAAGGAAAGGCTGTTCCTCCATGGGGACAGCATGGATGGAAAGGCTGTTTCCCCTCCCCCCCAAGACATCAGTTCTGGGGATTTTATACTTTTTAGGTGCTATGTCCTGGTGTGGAGGAGACCAGAGTGAGTTTTAGTCCCTCAGGCATTTGGTGGGGTGAGGTGGTCATCTGACTGGGGTCTGTCTGGAGGCATAAAGATTCATCTCTTTGTCCATCTTAAATCTAGAGGACAAAAGAGGGTAAACATCTCAGGACCCTGGGTGGGGTCATTGGGTGTTTCTAGGTTAAGAGTCACCAGGATGCAAGGCAAAGGAGTTTCCCTGATAATAGTTGGCCTGGGTTTCTGGGGTACAGTGCCCATGTCACTCATTCATATGATTCTTTGAGAGGCTGCTTTTTATTACCCTGAAATAGTCTGTGGTTCCACTGAGAGTTTACATCACCATTTGATGCCAGCTGGACAGCATCTTTCTGTGTAGTCTTCTCTTCAGGTTCATATGTATTCCCATATGTGTCTGTAATCTATGGTTTTCACAGTTTTGTTTCTGTTTTTGTTTTTAATACAGATTACATCCTCTCATATCAAAATCTTGGGAATCTTCCACAGGTTGGGTGGAGGGGGAGGGGAAATGGTAAATTTATTTCTGCCATTCTATTCCAGTGACAGATGTTACATTGCTTTTAAATATGATGATATTGTTTTTGTGCACAAAAACGCACAAAGACAATCGTCATCCTCAGTTACCGAGAGACTACTACTACTACTATTACTGTAATATGATATGATATTAATGGGCACGTAAATGAACATATATAAGTATTAATTTAATAATGAAATTTAATAAAAATATGCCACTATCAGTCTTGTCCAGTAGTTTAGATGAAAATATTTACTTATGTTATATTTTAAAAAGTGATTTGTAGGCATTAGGCCAGCTTATATATACAAGCTAAGCTGAATAGTACTAATGTTGTGATTTCCTTTGTGTGAAGGAAGAGACTCAGACTCTCACAATTTAAGCCATTTCCAGAAAGTCACAGAACCAAAAAGTGTCAGAGCCAGGACTAGAAGCAAGGACTTTCCAGATGAAGTAAATTTTTTTTCATTTTTAAAAATTTCATTGTGCTATATAGAATATGATGATTTCAATTCAAAATTGTCTTGATACATTTTCCTGATTTAAGTAGGAGCCTTAGAATTCCTTTACAAATTAATATTTTGAGCTCTTTTTTTTGATAGTACTTGAAATTTATTTTCATAGAGACAAAGTGGTATAGAGAATATCCAATTAGGATGAAAACTGATTCAAAAAAATAATGGCCGAAGAAAAGACCCCTTTGACAACATAGTATGAATAATAGAAAACACACCTAAAGAGCAGGGTCTTGGCGTCAAAGCCTCAGGGCACCACATATCATTTATTTAGGAGACACAATAGAGGAAAAAGCAAACGGGAAAACTCTGCCAAAAGATGAGGTTGAATTACACTAAAAGGATGTTATATTTCAAAATCGTTATCATTTTCAACAGTTTATCCGACCTCACAAATCAACTTAGTTGTCTCCTAGGCAATTTCTTCCCTCAAGGTTGAAGGAAAAAAAAAACTGATAAGTATTTAGAATGTTGGTGAACAGTTTAATTCCGTTTCAGATCACTAGTGTACCATTTTCTTTGCCAAACTTATGTTTTGCTTTTGCATAGAACTTGGATAATAGTAGTTAATAATAGCTATTATTTATTATTGTTATTGTATATTTACATTTGCAAAAGAATTTTACAAGTGTTTTCTCATTCAGTCTTCCCAACAATTCTGAGCTAGGTCTTACCATTATCCCCATTTTACAGATAAGAAAACTGAAGGTAAATGAATTTAAATAACTTATACAAGTTCACATGAATTTTATTTGAGGAAAGATGCACATTCACATTTTCCTGACTCCATACATATCATTCTATTCACCATATCACCTCACTGCCTACATAGAATATATCTAATTTTCTAAGAACATAAAGGAAATAGAGGCCAACATGGATTTGTTATAGTAGTCCCCCCTTATCTGCAGTTTCACATTCCAATGTTTCAGTTATTTATGGTCAGCTGTGAATTCCAGGGGAGAGAGGGTGATGGGAAGAGAGCTGCCTTTGGATGGGGGTTGGGGGGGAGGGCAGCACATTGTTCAAGGACATGGTAGTGGATGGGACTCAAGCAAAGACAGAAGGAAGACTAACATGCAGATGTGAGGTCTCCAGGAAGCAAGTCTAAGTGAGGCAAATTTCTCTTTTCTCTGTTTTGGAGGTCTACCTGCTAAGATGATCTCTCTATATCAGTTCTTCTGATTTAAATTGGAGGTTGTTTTTTATTTTGTATTGTTTTGTTTTATTGTGTGGGGGAGTAGAAGGCTGTGGAGTACAGAGTCAAAGGACAGGAGTAAGAAAAAAAAGAGTATAGTACTATAATGTAGAGTTAAAATAGATATTTAAAATTAAAGTTAATTGTACATGCCATTATTTCAAGCATCCAATGGGAGTTTTGAAATGTATCACCTATGGACAAGAGGGGGGGCTATTACTATACAATAATTTATATTGCATTTTATAATTATTAAATTTAATATTGGTAATGTCTTATTGTATATTTAATTTATTGATTAAACTTTATTATATATATGTATGTATAAGAAAATCACATTATATATAGGATCAGTAGGTATTTGTTTACATCCAAGGTTTCAGTTGTGTATGGTAAGTCTTAGAATATATATTCCCATAGTTTATGGGCCAAACTGTTCTTAATTCTATATAAATTTCCTCATGTCTGTTTCTTCTAGTCTGTCCAGTGTCTTACTCTGTGTTACACTCTAGATCCGACTTTCAGGGATACTTAAGTGGATTTTAGAAGTGTTTAGTTCAACATAGGCTACAGTGTGCTCATTCTCATTGTTCAAAGATAGATTAAAAAAACCTGAATGCTAAATCAAGGAAATTAGAATATTCTATGAAAAACTGATAAACAAAGAAGGGTACCAATATGACATCAAGACATAGTCTGTATGGTGATATCTTGTGTGATTGTTTTATCTTTCCTTCTGGGTAATATGAGACTCAAGTGAAATGAAGTGAACTTATTGGACTTTTCAAATAATTCTATCAGCAGATATAACATTGAATGGAAAAACAAGATCATAAAAGATGGAGTTGTAGAACACTTCCAGACAAGGTGCAAGTTTTGCTACAGTGGAGCTCCCAGTGACCACCATTCTACAAAGGTGGACATAATCATGTGACCACACAAACAGGAGATAATTTCATGGATATATCATTGCTACAAAAAATGGTTGAAAACACAGTTTAAAACTGCCTAAGATGACATAAAGAAATGGATTGGATCATTTCTTGAGGTACATATGTCAAGCTTCAAATGGCAATGTTTCCACCAAACTCACTGAATAAAAGACAATTATCAAATGTAACTACAAGGAAGTGAAACATGATATAGTGGAATGAGCACTGACTCTGGAGTCAGAAAACCTGAAATTAATTATTATTATTATCATCATCATCATCACACCTAACATTTATATTCTGCAGAGTACTTTATATATATATATATATATATATATATATTTCCTAATTAAATACAACAACCTGGGGATTTGCCTATTTCTTCTTCTATAAATTTAAGAAAATAATAGTGCTTATCTCCCTGGATTGTAGTAAGGATAAAGTAAAATGCTATTTTAAAAGTATTTATCCTAATACCTAGAATATAGAAGATGCTTAATAAATGCTTTCTTTCCATTCCTCCCTACTCCTTTTCTCTCTCTCTCTTTCTTTCTTTCTTTCTTTCTTTCTTTCTTTCTTTCTTTCTTTCTTTCTTTCTTCTTTCTTTCTTTCTTTCTTTCTTTCTTCTTCTTTCTTTCTTTCTTTCTTTCTTTCTCTCTTTCTTTCTCTCTCTCTTTCTTTCTCTTTCTTTCTCTCTCTTTCTCTCTTTCTCTCTCTTTCTCTTTCTTTCTCTCTTTCTCTCTCTTTCTCTCTTTCTTTCTCTCTCTCTTTCTTTCTCTCTTTCTTTCTTTCTCTTTCTCTCTTTCTCTCTTTCTTTCTTTCTTTCTTTCTTTCTTTCTTTCTTTCTTTCTTTCTTTCTTTCTTTCTTTCTTTCTTTCTTTCTTTCTTTCTTTCTTTCTTTCTTTCTTTCTCTCTCTCTCTCTCTCTCTCTCTCTCTCTTTCTTTCTTTCTTTCTTTCTTTCTTTCTTTCTTTCTTTCTTTCTTTCTTTCTTTCTTTCTTTCTTTCTTTCTTTCTTTCTTTCTTTCTTTCTTTCTTTCTTTCTTTCTTTCTTCTTTCTTTCTTTCTTTCTTCTTTCCTTCCATAATTATTCTCTATATTTTTAATCCTACTCTTGGAAAGGATGTTTTATCCCATAGAAATAAAGAGGAGCAAATGGTCCAACTTTGGACATTGCTGGGGGAGAAGGATGTAACCATTTTATATTGCTATAAAAATTCTATAAGGGAATAGAATATTAGAACATGAAGGGCCTTTAGAAGTATTCATATACAAACTACTTATTTCAAATGTGAAAAAACAAATGCTCAGATATAATGGCAGTTTTAAAAGACCAGTACTTTAAAAAAAAGCAATTGGATTCCAAAATAGTGTATTGGTATACAATAAAAAAATAACTAAAAACCCCCAAAATATAAAATTTGATTGATTCCTGATTTTCTAGAATTTTCTATAGAAAACCTAATATAAGTTTAATCTCAAGGTCAATTTAATTTTGTGCATGGGAATTTTCATCAGATGCTTCCAGTTCTTATCTTACAGAATCAAATAATTTTAACCCTTGAATAAACTATAGATACCATGAGCCCCAAAGGGGGTAAATAATATATCAAGCTATTATTGACAGTCAGTGACAGAACCGAAACAAGAAGCAAGTCTCCAGGCTTCCTATGCAGTGTTCTATGCATTGTACTACTTTTACCCACCCATCATCCCAAAGAAAAAAACAGAAATCTACACTTAAGAATTTTAAAATAATGATTAAAGGTGGACTAGATAAACAACAATAATAATAGGTAACATTTATATGGTGCTGTATTTACATTTAAATCTCATTTTTTATCCTTGCAACAAAACAATGTAAATTCTATTATGATCCCTATCTAAAGGAAAAGAAAACTGTGCTCACAATGGTGAAGTGATTGTCCCAGAGTTACACAACAAATAAGTTTGAGTCATAATTTGAACTCAATTCTTCCTGAATCTAATTCCTATGCTTCCTCCACTAAACCACTTTATTGCCTTCATCCTTAATATCATTTTCTGTGATCAAGACTGATAATTTAAATCAAATATGGGTAAAGTGACCTGTTCTGAAGTTTTAGTGAACTGACTGATAGTCACAAGTGACTAGAATGTTTGCTGCACCATTTGTCAAGGATAATGTCTGGAAAAAAGAAGCTCATTCTTCAGACTCTTCTTGGGGTTACAAAACAAGTCTGAGGCATGCTGTCAGAACTGAGATGGAAGAAAATAACTGTTCCTGCCTGCCAAACATGGGTACCAGCTTTAAACAAGTTTGTGTGCATTTGCAGGAACTTGTGAGTCTCCTATTGAAAATGAACGGGAGACTGGTGAGTTCCCGGGAACACCCACAAATTTTCCTGCTAATTTCATTACTTTGCAAAGAACAACAAGGCTTGTTGGTGGCTGTCACTGTTTCACTATCTTCTTTTTATGAATACAAAGACAACAACACCCAATATTCTTGGATGCCTTCAAAGGAAGATAATACTTAAAACAGTGTCATTTCTTGTCATTCTTGTCATTCCTCTCTATGATCCATCATCAGAGCAATAACATAAAAAGCTCTCTCCATCAATCACCTATGAATTTTATTCCACAGCTATCTATATATTTTCAAGATTAAATATTGAGAATATATTTGCCAATTTCATAGAAAATTCATGAAAATAAGTTTAAATAACACTATTTAGATGCATAACATACACAATTTGGGAAATTAATATTAAACTTGTTATGTAAAAAGATTTGCAGATTTTGGAGAATCATCTTTTTCAAATGCATAAATGTAGAAAGAATGAAATTATGAATACCATTATTTGAATTGTTCCTCATTGAAATTTTGGAGTTTTGGAGTATTAATTTAACCCTTTAATCATATAAAAGCCTGGTTCCATTTCTAATCTCTTTCTAACATTTCATTTGGGATGATTTTTTTGGATTGCTCACATCCCTTTATTTTTATTTTATTAATTTTTTTCGAAAGACCATATTTAATGGACTATCTTTTTTTTAATAATTCATGTAAGTACACAAAATGTTCTTTATATTTGAATTGGGATTCTTTCCCTGGGATTTATGATATATGTAAGTCAGATACAAGAATTTCACAGATCTCTGTGTTTCTTCGAATATTCTGCCCTATTTCTTTATTTTAATTGAAAGTCAATATGAGAAAGAAGGCTATTCATATCCAGAGAAAGAACTGTGGAAAAAAACACAGAAGAGAAACAACTGCTTGATCACAAAGGTTGATGGGGATATGATTGGGAATGTAGACTCAAAACAATCACTCTAATGCAAACATTAATAATATGGAAATAGGTCTTGATCAGTGACTCAAGTAAAACCCAGTGGAATTGCTCATTGGCTATGGAGTGGGGTGGGAAAAGAGGGAAAGAACATGAATTATGTAAGCAGGGAAAAATGTTCTGAATTAATTGAATAAAAATTTTCAATTAAAAAAGTTAAATGAAAGTCAATATGGTCTAAAGGAAATAAGTGGGTTTCAATCCCATCTCTAACACTACTTAGCAATGCAACCTTGTAAGCATCTTAACCTCCCTTGTGCTCCATTTTGACACATTATAAAATTATAATAGTACTCATATCTAGTTTATAATTTGCAGTATGTCTAATTATGATTTCTATAGGAATTCTTCCTCCTGGATCTAATTCAATAGGTTTTGGGCCAATAAACTACAGAACTCTTTTTGAAAACATTTTTGAGAAAGAAGCAGAAAGATGGAATGTTGAGCAACATGCCTCATAAACACTATCAGCTATTAGATTTCCAGAATATTCCTTTGCCTAGTGTGCAGTCATAATGAATTGAGAGTGACTTTCCCCTTCCAGGAATAAAGACAAGGAAGTTTAGGCACAAATCAAGAAAAGGAAGTCATTTATTGTGATTGTCATAGAATCAAAGTTTGAGAACTGGAAAGAATTTTGTTGTGGACACTGAATCCAAAACTCTCATTTTGTAATTGAAGAAACTGAGGCTAAAATGAGGTAAGTGACATACCCTATACTTAAAAAGCAATACGCAAACTCAGATCTTCTTGACTTCTTCTGCTCTCTCCACTGCACCATGCTGCCTCCTATATTTAGTTAGTAAATTTTTTGTACATATATGTATCTCATTAAGAGAAATATTAAACTTTCTGACTGTTCAGATTATATTTACTCCTTTCCTATATTCCTTTCCTAAAGTACATGGCAATTTAATAGCATGTATGAGATACAAATATAATATATTCTGGTGAAAGTAAATGAATAATAATTGATGCCAAATCTGACATATTAATGATGAGACAACCTATAAATTCTAAGAGTTTACATTCTATGTGGCCCAAGAAATTTATAATAATTACATAAATAGTCAAGTACAAAAATACATATGAAATAAATTCAATGGAATCAGAAAAGATTTTTCTAGTAAGAGGCACAGGTCTTGAGCCTTGAAGGTAGCTATAGATTCTAAGAAAAGATGATAAGGGAACACAGTTTAGGAATGGGAAGGTAACTAGCAGTTAAGTGTTTTTATGGGAACATAAGTGAGAGACAGAATGTTGTTTATGAAGAAGTAGTCATGTTTAGGCTACAGTATTTGACACTGTTGACTACTTGCTCTTTTCTCTTAGATACACTCTATTCTCTGGGATTTTCCCCCCACTTATATTGTTTTCAATAATATAGAAAAGTTGATAATTGTTTTCTAACATTTTGAAATTCAGATTCTTTTCTTCCCACCTCCCTGAGGGAAAAAATAGTCTAATATAGATTTTATTAGTGCTTTCATGCAGTACATATTTTCGCATGTAAAAATTCTCCATATTGTGACTGAAGACAAATATTGCATAGCCAATAAAAAAACTCATGTAGAAAACAAAGTGAAAAGGATCAAGTGCTTTGATTTGTAATTGGATTTCAATAGTTCCTTCTTTGCCTATGGATAGCTATTTTTTTAAGTAAGAAATACTTTAGATTATGTTGGACTGTTGTTTTGCTGATAATAGTATAGTTCTTCACATTTGATCATTGTACAATATTTCTGTTACTGTATACAGTGTTCTCATGGTTCTGATCACTTCACTTTGCATCAGTCCATATGAATCTTTCCAGATTTTTCTGAACTAATTCTGTTCATCATTTCTTATGATACAATAGTTTTACATTACAAGCATATGCCACAGATTGTTTAGTCATTCCCCAGTTGATGGATATCCCTTTAGTTTCCAATTCATTCTTACTACCAAGAGATCTGCTAAAATATTTTGGAGAAACATCCTTTTCATAATCTCTGATCTCACTGGGATACTGTGTAATTAGAATCTGTTACCCTAAAAATTACAATTCCCAGCAAAAGTAAAATCCCCAGCAAAAGCTATGATTCCCAGCACCCTACTCACTTCCTGTCATGTGTTAATGTAGATCGGATATAAATTGAAAATTTTATTTCCTTCCTGTCCTGGCTTTGGTGGAGTGGGGATTTTCAAGCAGATAGAAAACTTAGTCACATGGTTTTGTTTTGTCAGGTAATAAACTTTATAAAAACTAATACTTGAAGTATTGGACATTAATTTAACTCTTGAAATGCAGACCCAATGGAGTATTGCCTGGTCAAAGGGTATGGATAGTTTTGTGACCATTTATGTGTGGTTCTATATTGCTCTCTAGAATAGTTATATTAGTTCAAAGTGCCACCAACAGTACATTAATGTCCCACTTTTCCCACATCCCATCCAACATTTATATATATATATATTTTTTTTCTTTTTGGTCATATAAAGCACTCTGATGGGTAAGATGTGGTATCTCAGTTATTTTAACTTGCATTTCTGCAACCAATATTGATTTGGAGCATTTTTCTTATGACTATTATAGGTAGTTTTAATTTATTTATCTGAGAACTGCATGTTTGTATCCTTTGACCATTTATTAATAGAGGCAGGCTTTGTATTCTCACAAATATGGCTCAATTCTCTATATATTTGAAAAATATCAGACATTTACTATCATTACCTGCCCCCCTCCAATGTGTTGTTTCCCTTTTATTTGTGTCATAAAAGGAATTGGGAAAAATTTTTCCCATATTTTTTTCAAATATGTAAAAGTTAAAATTAAACCTCAATAATAATATTATATTTTAAAAGATTTATTAATGATCATTAGAAATCAAGGAATAAAGAAAATACAAAATAAAGACCATGTGCACATGGCTGGTTAGCCATTTTTAGCCATCCCCACTCACCACCATCACTGTTGATTCTACATCAGAGAGGAGGAGCCTCCAAAGCCCATGTCCTTTATCCTCTGTCTACAGGAAGTATTTAAGGACAGGAAGTCAGTGGACTTCTGGGATAAGTAATTCTTTTTTAGGGTAACAGATTTTCAATCATACAAATAGTTTTTGTAACACTGGAGTTAATTGTTCTTTGACTGTTTGAAAGAATTCACTTGGGAATCCATCTAGACCTGGGAACCTTTTCTTGGAGAATTATTTAATGGTTTGTCCAATTTCTTTTTCTGTGATATATTCTATTTCCTCTTTTGTTAATCTGGGGAGTTTATACATTCATAAATATTCATCAATTTCACTTATATTGTCTGATTTGTTGATATATGGTTTAGAAAAAATTACTCCGAATACAGATTTCACCTTTTTCATTTTTAATACTGATAATTCGATTTTCTTCTTTTCTTTTTAAAAATCAAATTAACTAATGGTCTATATATTTTATTTTTTCTTTAAAACACCTCCTTGTCTTATTTAGTAGTTTGATGGAATTCTTAATTTCAATATTATTAATCTGTCCTTGGATTTTTAGGATTCCCAATTTGGTATTTCTTTGGGAAGTTTTAATTTGTTATTTTTTCTAGTTTTTTTTTTTTTAAGTTTCATGCCCAAGCATTTAGAGATATAAATTTCCCTCTAGGTACAGCTTGGGTTGTATTAAAAAAAAATGTTGATATATTATTTCCTCATTGTCATTTAATGAAATTGTTGATTATTTCTAGTTCTTTGACCCATTAATTCTTTAGGGTAAGATTATAAACTTTATAAAGATTATAACCTTACAGCTGCCTTGTGTTTAATGTAATTTTTATTGCATTATGGTCTGAAAAAGTTGCATTTAATATTTCTGCTTCTCTACATTTGGTTGTGAGGTTTCTGTGCCCTATTATATGGTCATTTTTTGTAAAGGTGACATGTACTGCTGAGAAAAAGTTATATTTTATCTATTTTTCTAGTTTTCTTTTGACATCCAGCCTATGAAACTTTTATAATGTTTTGTTTATCTCCTTAAAATCTTTCTTATTTAATTTTTGTTTGGATTTATCTACTTATGAGAGAAGAAGTTTGATTCCCCCAGAAGTAGAGTTTTATTGTCTATTTCTGCCTTTAATTCATGTAACATCTCCTTTAGTAATTCAGATGCTATCCATTTGCTACATATATATTTAATATTGATATTATTTCATTGTGTATGAGGCCTTTTATCAAGATGCCATTCACTTCCTTATCCTAGCTGTCTTTGGGACCATTAGTCCAGCTGGTTTCTCTTAGGGAGGCTTACAAGCAGTTTTTTCCAGCTGGATTTCACTATGCCCCCCTCCCCAACGTCCCCTTCAATTTCCCTGTTGTCACCTGTGCTATACTATTGCTGGTTCTTCCCTTTTGTTACTTCAGGCTACATGAAAGTGACTAGTACTAGGTTTGGGCTACTTCTCTGCTCTGCAGTCTCATTGCCTCAGGCAGTTTTGTAGTTATAGTGTTGCTTCCATAATATCTGTTATTTCATTGCCTCAGGCTTGTTGGAAGCTCCTAGGGCTATTCCCTATTCTATCTTTTTATTACCTCATGCCACCTGGTAGTGGGTAGACCTTGCATTGAGCTGCTACCCCACTCCCATTGCCTAATACCATGTACACAGGGCTGCTCTCAGCTCTGCTCTGAAGTTTCTTTACTTCAGGGCTCTGTATAGTTGGTCTTAGACTTCTCCCTGCTATTTCATTGCCTCAGGCCACTTTGCATCAAGTAGGACTGCTCCTCTACCAGCTGTCTTGTCATCTTGTCATATCAGGGCACATGGAAGTGCCCTGTGCTGGTGTGCGTTCTGCAAACTCCTCCTTTCCCCTCAATGCAGTATGTATAGTATCCCCTGAGATACTACCTCATCTATCCCCTGTGAAATATGTGCCTTCTGCTTTCCTTTGTTTTGAGGTGCTTTATTTCTTTAAAATTTTTTTTAATTTGGAATATTTTTTCATGGTTACATGATTCATGATTTTTCCTACCCCTCTTTCTTCCCACCCCTGGTGCTGATAAGCAATTCCACTGGGTTATACATGTATCATTGTTCAAAATCTATTTCCATGTTATTCATATTTGCAGTAGAGTGATCTTTTAACATCAAAATGCTAATCATATCTTCATCGAACCACATGATTGATCATATGTTTTTCTTCTGAATTCCTGTTCCCACAGTTCTTTCACTGGATGTAGATCATGTTCTTTCTCATAAGTTCCTCTGGATTGTCATGGATCATTGCATTGCTACTAGTAGAAAAGTCTATTACAATCAATTTTGCCACAATTTATTAACTAACTCTATGTACAATATTAGCCTGTTTCTGCTCCTTTTGCTCTGAATCAGTTCCTGGTGGTCTTTCCAGTTCATGTAGAAATCTTAATGTGCTTTATTTCCTATTTTTGCATGTATGGGGAGTTTGGAGTAGCTGAGCATCTTTTACTTTACCGTCTTAGCTTCCAATATATCACTCATTTTTTTTTTCAGTGATGAATCTAAAAGCAAGAATGGTTGTAACTTTTTTTTCAAAATTGCAGAAAGAAAATAGCAGGTCACCTATTTTATTTTCAATTAAAAGTTTCTTAATTCCCTTTTTATATATTATAATAATTTCAGATGGTTTCTCCTTCTAAAAATATTTATTAAACTTCACCTTGCACAAAGAAAAATATCTATGTAAAACTTATTGATACAATGATCATGATTCAGAGCATATGCAACATTCTGCCCTCATAATGCTCCAACTCCTTAAGGCAAGATGGAAGGTATATTTTCTTATTTCTTCTCTATGGTCAACACTGGTCTTTATAGTTATAGAGGGTTTGGCTTTATTTTAATATTATTTTATTCATATTGCTATAAATATGGTATATATTTTTCCTCCTGTGGGCAATTTCATTCTTCACTAGTTCATATGAATTGCCCTATATTTCTGTGAATTTCTCATGTTCATTTCTTATTGTAGTGTCCCATTCCATTCATCTACCACAATTTGATCATCTATTCCTCTATTCCCTAATTCTTTTACAAAGGATTTGAATTTACTTTTAAGTGAAGACATTGATTTAAATGATCTGTCATTGAAATGCCAAGGCGAATTTCAGTTTTATTGCTGCCTTGATAACATCTCAAATAGCTGTTCAGTTTAAAGAAATCATTAAGCATATTTTCCCCTTTTCTTTAGGCCAACAATTTCTAATTCATTTCCTGGACTAGATTATCCCTAATATCCTTTCCACTCTAGAATTTTATGAGTATATTATTCAAAACTTATTGTTTTCCTTATTTGAATGTAACTTTTTAATGGCCCCAACTACATTATTACATACTTTCCCTTCATTTGCAAACTCATTTTCTTTAAAGCACTAAGTTCCACTGAATAGATTATAATATGATGCTGGAATTGTACCCATTATCATTTTCTTTCTTTTTTTCCCCAAAATATAATCCCCACAGGAAATTTCCTTGCATATACTTCCTTAGGCAGATGTTTAATTTTTAACATGAGGGAAAGATGGAGGAAAAATTTTACTAAGATTTTGAAAGTATTAAAATGATCGTTGATTGTTTTATACAAAGAAGATGAAAGTTGTTATCAGTATGACAGCCATGTTGTTCTGGATTTAAGTTATAGGTGTAACTTCAGAAAACTGAAATGTTCTTCTAATGAGACTTTCCAAAAAGCAATATATTTAGCTAGGCAATGTATCCTGATGTCTAGGTCAGATAATATGTACACCATTTGTAGAAGGTATGAGGGGAAATAGAAACATCTGAAAGATGGAAATGGGAAATTCCTAGAATGTTTTCATATAGCCATGTTAGGCTTGATAGAACAAAGGAGAAAATTCACTGAAAAGAGAGGGAGTTTACAGCTGCTATTAATTTGGTAATGACAAATGATCAAATATTATATTTTCTATTCTACTTCCAGGAACTAAGTTTTATTAAAGATTAACAAATTATGCATGAAGAAAAAATGGTAAATTGTTTCCTTTTAAAAGTGGGAAACAAAGGGGAATATTTGATGCAAGAAAATTATATGAGACTTTGTATCCATACCTTTTCCTGTAAGGTAAGAATCTAATCATAGTTGAATTAATAATTGTCCTCAAATCTATGGATTTTATACTCTTCTGTTAAGCCTCATCAGCTCAAAAATTCCCATTGAATCTTAATTGATTTTTCAAGGCCTTTCACTCTTTTTTTTTTTCTGGAAGAGAGCTAATGCTTTAGAACTGTGATAAAGTTCTCTCATTTCTGAAGGGAATTTTATAAAGGCCATATGAGGTAAAGTGATCCTTAATTTATTTTATTTACCAGGGAAAACCTTAGCCCAACAAAGCTATCATAATATGACATATTTCTTTAAAGTTTATAAATACTTTACATGTATTAACTTATTTGATGCTCACAAATCCTCTGTGAAATTTATAATTATCCCCATTTTATAGATGAGGAAACAACCTGATAGAGTTTTTCCAAGATCACAAAGATAGGAAGTAGTGACTAAGGCAGAAATAGAATTAAAGCCTTCTGACTCCCAATTCATCCCTCTACACATCCTGCCACCAAGCTACCTCTTTCTTCATGACTAAAGGCCTATAAATGTGTGCTGTTTGTCTGTGAACTTTTTAGTTTTCTTTTATTATTGTTTTCTCTTTGTGTCTGAATTCCTTAAAAATTAGACTGTGTTATAGGTGAATAAATATTTATTTTAACTGCTTTGGTTATGATGGTAGAATAGTGATTTTGCTTACAAAAATATCAGCAACTAAAAAACGATTAAAAGAATTCTTCAACTAGTGATAATGGAGTGAGAAATACACAATCTCATTCCTACAGTGATCTAAATTCTATCACTTCATTGTTTTTACAATCATTATAAATGTTGAAGTAAACACAAAATGTATGAAATTAGTTGTAGTACCTTAATGACAAAAGTAGGATCAGTTACATGATGGATGCAATTAACTAGATGAAGCAAAGTCAAAATTTGACTTTGATCTTCTTGTGTTGATTTGTATCAACTAAGTCCCAATATATCACTTTCTCTCAACTTTGACCTGCTTACACAATCTAACTCTCCATGGTAACTACCTGATGTGATTCCCCGTATTGCTTTTCCTGAGCATTACCTTTCATTCTGTCCTCTCCTGAACAACAACCTTAGATAATTAAAGAAGCAATTCCATTTTATAATCTCTCAACACCTCTCCCCTCTAAATTGCCATTAGCAATGAGTGTTGTGCTACTGCTCACTACTTTAGTCACAACACTCAGAGGTAGAATTATCTTCTCCCAAGAACTAGTGACTCCTTTTCTTGCTTCTCACAAGTTCTGTATAGCTTCCTCTAAACCACATCTTGCTGGACCCCATCAAATGTTCCACCAAGAGGAATTTTTAAATTAGTCATCTTATAGACAATTCTGGAAGCATAACTCCATATCTAAAAGACAAAACAAACCAAAAATAAACCTTAATGACTATTCCCTGCTTAATAAAACTTAAACATAGGCTATTACCTTGATTTTCTCTAACATTTTACACTTTTTTCTTATGTTTTGCAAACTGCATTTCAATATAATTGGCTTCCTTTCTTTTTTCAAACCCATTTTAAAAAATACTATTGATTCTAAGGAAGAAGAGTAGTAATGATTAGGCAACTGAGGTTAATTGACTTGCCCAAAGTCATACAGGTAGGAAATATCTGAGGCCTGATTTGAGTCAAGGTCTTCCTGACTCCAGAAATGGTATTCTATATATTGTGCTACCTAAATGTGATTGATTTATTTTCTAATCCCATGAATTTTATTGCAGGCAATTAAACATATTATTATAATAAAGAATCCATAGTCGTTTCTAGATTGGTAAATTAATATAAAACTTACAAAAAGGTAAAAAACCCTGAATTAAATACAACTCAAAATTTTATATTTTATGTTGTCCCCTCTGTTCAGAACTCTCGACTTCTTCAATTACCCATCCCAAACCATCCCCATCCCCATCTGTTCAATTCTTAGGCATATTTAAAGGTCTATGAGAAATACTTTATTATTTCTTCAATAATTCCCCAGAATGACAAGTAATCTCTTGACTTCTGGGCTAAGATGGCCATAGAGTAAGGGTCTTCTTCTCTTCATCACTGACTGATAAAATGCACCTCAAAAGGATAAAAATCAAATTCAGATGAGTGAAGGGGTTCTATTATAGAGCATAGTCTTGAATGTAGGCAGGGGTTGGTCATTTCCACACTATAGGGAAGTAAATTTACTCCTAACAAAGCTTGGTTGGATTACCCTTTCCCCCAATCCCCCCACAGCACTAGAGTCAGAACAGGTGCAGGGCAACCTCTAGGTTCTTAGGAGGCTGACTGAGAATACCAGAGACTTTCGCTTGAGCGCATGGAGATTTGAGACCCCAAGAGGCTGAGGAACATGGAACTTAGGCACAGAGATAGGGCAGAGATAGAGCTACCCACAGCAGACATAGAAGAGACTGAAAAATAACCTCAGGGCAAAAACAATTCTGTAGCTTGATACAGAGAGAACTGTCTACCCTCCTCACTCAGATTTCTAGCTGGGAAATGAAGAAAAATCTAACATAGCAAAGGCCACCAAAACCCAAGAACTACCATCTACAACAAGAAAGAAAGAAAGAAAGAAAGAAAGAAAGAAAGAAAGAAAGAAAGAAAGAAAGAAAGAAAGAAAGAAAGAAAGAAAGAAAGAAAGAAAGAAAGAAAGAAAGAAAGAAAGAAAGAAAGAAAGAAAGAAAGAAAGAAAGAAAGAAAGAAAGAAAGAAAGAAAGAAAGAAAGAAAGAAAGAGAAAGAAAGGAAGGAAGGAAGGAAGAAAGGAAGAAAGAAAGGAAGAAAGCATTTGACCCTGGATAACTTCTATGGAGAAAAGCAGACTACAGAGGAGATAGCAGATGGTGATGAACAAGGAAACACATACAAACTTTTTTAAAAATGGAAAATAGTCACAAGGTCTTGAGGAATTAAAATTTGTTCAAGAACCAAGTAAAAAGGTAGAAGAAACTTGGCAAAAAAGTGGGGAATAGTTCAAAAAGAAAATAACAATTTAAAATACAGAATCTCCCACTTGGATAAAGAAGTCCAGAAATCACATGAAATGATAAGCAAACTGAAGACCAGAACTGACCTGATAGAAGCCATGAAAAGCAGGATAGACTAAACCAAAAAGGAAAATCAAAAGAACATAGCTGAAAACCAGTCTTTAAAGACTAGTATTGGGCAAGTAGAAGCTTATAATCTCATATGACAGCAAGAATTAATAAATCAATGTCAAAAGAATGACAAAATACAAGTAAGTATGAAATATCTAATTGAGAAGACTACCACCTGGAAAATGGGTCCAGGAGAGACAACTTGAGAATCATATGTCAACCTTAAAACCTAGAAATAAACAGAAACCTTGACATTATATTACAAGAAATTATCCAAGAAAACTTCCTTGATATTCTTGAACAAGAGGGCAAAATAGACATTGAAAGAGTCCATAGATCACCCTCTACATTAAACCCCCAAAACATTACTCCTAAGAATGTAATTGATAAATTCAAGAGCTTCTAAGATAAGGAGAAAATATTTCAAAAAGCCAGAATGAGACAATTCAGATATCAAGGAGCCTCAATAAGTATTTCACAGGAACTGGCAGCTTCCATACTAAAGGACCACAAGGCTTAGAATATGATAATAAGAAATATAAGAGAATTGGGTCTACAACCTCTGATCAATTACCCATAAAAATGAATATATATATATATTATATATATATATATATATATATATATCCAGGAGAAAGTATGGGCATTTAAAAAAATAGAAGATTTCCAAGTATTTGTAAAAAAATGACCAGAACCAAATGGAAAATTTTATGCCCAAATATATAATTCAAGAAAAACATGAAAAGGTGAACAAGAAAGAAGAGGAAAAAAATTTGAGGGCTTCAGTAAGGTCAAATTTTTTATATTCCTCTACAGAAAAATGGTATTTGTAACTTTCAAAAACCGCATTCACTATCAGTAGTTACAAGAATTATTCATATGTTGAGTTTGGTGTACTAAATTTACATTTAATATGATATGTAAAAAATCAAAAGGAGTTTGGGAAATAGAAGATGGCACCAAGAGAAACTTAAAGGAAAAAGAAAAATAGGATAATTTAAACCACATAAAGAGGCATATTGGAGGGGGAGGGGAAGAATACTATTATAAAAAAGAGAGCAAGAAAATACTTTTAGGTAATAATTAAACCTTATTCTCAGTGTAATCAATTCTGAGAGGGAAGAGCATCTAGATCCATTGGGGTATCAAATTCTATTTTAGCCTACAGGGAAGTCGAGAAGGAAAGAGAAGAAGAGTGGGGCAGGGAGTACCAAATGTGAGGGAAAGATAGGGGGAAGGAAATTCAAAGGACCTTATAGAAAATGATAATTGGAATAAGAAGGGAGGGAGCAGTGGGAACTAAAGTAAAATAAGGGTGGAGATTAGGGGGAGTGATTAAGAGCAAAACCCAAGTCTAGAAGGGCATAGTGAAAGAAGAAAGGACAGGATGAGGAGAGGAAATCAAAATGATAGAGTATACACAGGTGGTAATTATAACTCTGAATGTGAGTAGGATGAACTCACTCATAAAATGGAAGCAAATAGCAGAGTGGATTAGAAATGAAAATCCTACCATATGTTGTCTACAAGAAACACAGATGAGACAGATAGGCACACATAGGATGAAGTTAAGAGGATGGACCAAAATCTATTGGGCATCAATTGAGAAAAAGAAGGCAGGAGTTGCAATCATGATATCTGACAAAGCCAAAATGAAAATAGATCTGATTAAAGGAGACAGGGAAGGTAATTACATCCTGAGAAAAAGCAGTATAGAAAATGAGGAAATATCAGTACTCAACATGTATGCAACAAATTCTATAACATTCAGAAATTTAAAGGAGAAACTATCATAGCTTAAGGAGGAAATAGATAGTAAAACTATACTAGTGGGTGACCTGAACCTTCCTCTGTCAGATCTACATAAATCAAATAAAAAAATAAATAAGAAAGAGGTAAGAGATGTGAATGAAATCTTAGTAAAATTAGAGTTAGTAGACATGTGGAGAAAAATAAATAGTGATTAAAAGGAATAAAACTTCTTTTCAGCAGCACATGGTATATTCACAAAGATTGACCACATACTAGAGCAAAAACATTTCAAACAAATGCAAAAAGGCAGAAATAATAAATGCGACCTGTTCAGATAATAATGCAATAAAAACAATAATTAGTAGAGGCACATGGAAAGATAAATAAAAATTAATTTGAAATTAAATAATATGACTCCCCAAATTGATTGACTAAAGAATAAATCATAGAAACAATAATTTCATTGAGGAGAATGACAAGGAGACATCATGTCAAAATCTATGGGATGCAGTCAAAGCAGTACTCAGGGTAAAATTTATATCCTTGAGTTCATATATTAACAAATCAGAGAAGGAAGAGGTCAATGAATTGGACATGCAAATAAAAAAAAAACTAGGAGAACAAATTAAAAATCCCCATATAAAAACTAAATTATAAATCCTAAAAATTAAAGGAGAACTTAATAAAATTGAAAGAGAAAGAACTATTGAATTAATAAATAAGACTAGAAGCTGGTTCTTTGAAAAAACAAATAAAATAGATAAAATACAGTTTATTCTAATAAAAAATGGAAGAAGAAAAAAACCAAACCAAATTGGCAGTATCAAAGATGAAAAGGGCAACATCACTCCTAATGAAGAGGATATTAAGGTAACTTTAAGAACTATTTTTCCCAATTATATGGCAATAAATGCAGCAATCTAGGTGATATGGATGAATATTTACAAAACTATAAACAGCCTATAATGTTCCTGGGAGAATTAATTTGGAGGTCTCTTTTAGATGATGACAAGTGGATTTTTCCCTATTTTCAGTTTTCCCTTGGTGTTATGAGATCTCGGGCAATTATGTTTTATAATTTCTTGGCATATGATATCTAAGCACTTTTTGTCATGCCTTATAGATAAACCAGTATTCCTTACATTATCTCTCTCCAGTCTCTTTTCTAGCTCAATTGTTTTGGTGATGAGGTAAATTATAATTTCTTCTTTTTTTTTTTCCATTTTTCTGATTGAATATTTCTTGTTCTCTCAGGAGTCATTAACATCTATTTCATATCATTTAATCTCCAGGGCACACATTACTTGGATAAGACATGATACTTTATGTCAAGATGCTAATTCAGTTTTCTCATCTAGTTTTGGCCTCAGTTCTTCAAGTTTCTGACATATGTTAAGATTTGAGCTGCATTCTTGTAGAATTCCTTTGATTGGAGTTTCAGAAAACATGCCGTCCTCAGCTACTATTAGTTATTTATTTGGAAAGCTCTATAGATTCAGAGTGACTACATTACAAGGTCTTCTTTTATCTGATATTACTGCCATGCTTATTTTACTGTAGACTTCATGGAAGGAACTGAGTGTACTGTTGCACTGAATAAAATGGAACTGGAAATAACCAGGTTCTGAGTCAAATAGTTATTGTTCACTTCTGAACTCACTTCTCATTCATTTCATAACTTATGGTCCATGATCATTCTTTGTGTTGAACTGGTACTTCTATGCACAGATCTTCTCTTTCCATTCTGAATCAATGGGTCAGAACTGTATAATAAGGTACAGAGTTGTCATTTGCCACCTTTCCTTGCATAGTAAGTAAGGTCAGACTCATTTGTTGGTATTAGATAGATGTTCTTTTGTTTATGGGCCACATCCTCAGTCCTCCTTCAACCCTAAGATTAGAATGCCCTGTGCTGCTATTTCTGGATAGTCCCAAAGTGTTTTCATACTTCTCTGGCTATGTCCTTATGCCTTTACAGGCTAGAAAGATAATTCACTATGTCTTTTTTCTCATATTTCCTGATCAGGATTTGGTATGGTGTATTTTCAAGATATTTGAGAATGAGCTGAGGATAAGCCCAACTGTATTTTTCCCGTTACTCTGTCTTCTTAGTTCCTTCCACACAAATATTAGATAACAAACTACATAAATAGAATATAGAATTATTTATAATATAATCTTTAAAAGCTGCAAATACTAAAATGGGATCATATCACTTTGTATTCTTCATCCAATAATGTGGATAGTAACTCATCTCTGCTGCCATTTGATGTAGTTATTTTCTCTAAACTTGAGATTAATTTAAAATTACTTATTTTGTGACTCCTCCCCTCTCTTCCCACAATGGAACTAAGGATTGGGAAAGTGTTTTCTTGATAAACAATAGTCACTTTTTGATATTACTTTTTTAAATGCATAAATATATATATATATATATATATATATATATATATATACATACATACTTTCACATTCAAACTCATAGAATCAATGCACAAAGATTAAATTTACATTATAGGAAAAGGTCTTGGAAAACAAATTGTGTTCTCATATTGCCCACCTCAATTTTAACTTTCATTAAGAAAATAATGAGGGGGCAACTGGGTGACTCAGTGGATTGAGAGTCAGGCCTAGAGGTGGGAGGTCCTAGGTTCAAATCTGGCCTTAGACACTTCCCAGATGTGTGACCCTGGGCAAGTCATTTAGCCCCCATTGCTTAGCCCTTTACCACTCTTCTGCCTTGGAGCCAATACACAGTATTGACCTGATGATGGAAGGTAAGGGTTTTCTTTTAAAAAAAGAAAGAAAATAATGAAGCCTGAAAAATCACAAAATCGTTTCAATATGAATTAACAAATCTTTTTAATTTTTTTTCCTTTTTCTGCTTCCATTATCAGGGAAATATTGTGCTCTGTTCTTTAAAAAATATATTAAAAATAACTCTTTACACATGTGTGAAATCTAGGAGGAGTACTGTCTCATATCCATCAACCTAGCCGGGAAAATTCTTCTTTACCCAGGAAACTGAGGAATTCCTAGTTATATAATAGTTCTTTTTTGTTATTGAAAAGCAATTAGTGTGTCTACTCTTCCAGAAATCTGCAGGTATAACTACTTCTTGTCAAAAGAACTGCTTCATTAAATAAAAGCTGTACTCAATATAATGTAGGGCAACTAATGTTCAAGAGTAAATATCTATTGTTTCACAACATGACAAACATGGAACTATGTATTATATGATAATATATATATATGTATATATACAATCTGTATCATATTGTCTTCTTGGAGTGGGGAATGGGTGGGAGGGAAGAAGAGAACCTGGATTTCAGAATATCAGAAAACAAATATTAAAAAATATATTACCATATAACTTGGGAAAAAAATAAAAATTTTAAAAAGAGTAATTGTCATTTTCTATTTATGATCTAAACACCATAGAATGCTAACAGGATTTCTTTAGTTATGAAGTAAAATCTCATAAGCTTAATATTATTTATTCAAATGAATTCAAAAGTAGACTAGCCACTTTGTAACTCATTTTCTTTATTTGAAAAATGAGAGGGTCTATTTTACCCCATACTCTAAGAACCCTGTGACATATAAATCTTTGAGTTGTTGAAGAGTATAAATTATAGAAAGAAATTTAAAGATATGAATTTGTTAATTTCAAATAAATGTAATTATCCATTCCAAGTTAATTAAATATTGCCAAGAAAGGTCAGTAGAAATGTTATTTTTTTTTACTTTAGTTAACAGTACAAAGGCATATCTCAGCCACTTACCAAATAAATATTGTAACCATTGATGGTTTATGGTGAAGTAAAAAGAATGCTAGAAAGATTTATCTTCAAAACTTGGCTCTGGTAGATACTAGCTGTGGGACCACAAAGATATTTTAATAGTCCAACCTCATTAGGTGACTATCACCACCAAATGAGATCATATCTGTAATGCATATTGTATAGATGAAAGTACTATAAGAATGATAGTTATTATTATTATTAAAGACACTGCTTTCTTCTTTCTCCTCAAACATCCTGAGAACTTGACGCCATCTTTTTAATGATTCTTTTGTACTTGAATTTATTTCATGTCTCCTGGAAGGAGAAATCTTAATTGATATAAATAACTTCAACAAATTATGCTCTGGTTTATGGGTTTGGAGTTCTTTGGGGCAACTCTTTCAAGATCCAAGAACTTAAACTAATCAGTGACAGGTTTTTAAATGAAGGACGCAAATTGATATTTATATTAAGTTGTGTTGAGAAAAGTTACACTATTCATCTAGTACAGTGACTTAATATCACATGTAATATGAATGAAAGTTATCTTTCCTCCAATCATTCTATGGACAGGTGAGCAAAATTCTTTTTTTAGCTATTTTGTTAGGAATAGTTTACTATTTTTTCCACATCAGTAGTCAGTATTTTTGTTTTACTACTTGGAAGTTTATTTTCAAATTTTGAGGTAAAAGGAAGATATGTAAAGAAGTCAGAAGGAGGAGGACTGCATTTACTCCCCATCGTCTTTTCATTTCCTATTCTATTTATAATTTTGCCTTATTTTACACAAATTATTTTAGCCCTCTTCACCAGAAAAGTATACAAGCTTCCTTTAGAACTTTACCTCCTACACATTCAAATCCTCTGGCAGGGAGTTTCATATTAGTGCATATTTAATCCTCTAAATGTGGTCTCCATTGCCAGTCTGTCTTTGCTTTATTTTGCTTTGTCAACAGTACTTATTTAAAATAAAGCTGGTGCAATGGTCTGAACTGTAGCATTTGTTATATCTTTTCCTCTAATTCTTTTTATTTTCAATTTCTTGTCCATTTGAACTGAGAAGTTTAAATGTTGGGGAATGAATGGATATTTAATCATGAATTTTCACTAGCATAAGCAGTCTATAAGAAGCTACAAAGTGCTTTTTAATGTAGTAAAAACTTGATTAACTAGAACTCATTTAACCAAAACCTTTAAGTATCTCAATTTATCTTTTCTTTTTTCCTGCTATTTTTAAAATAATAGAAATTAAAAGAAAATAATTTGACATTGGTGATTTATTTTTATTATTTGATGTACCCAATGGCAATATAAATTTATCCCAAATATGTCATATTCCTTCATCTATAATATCATCATCACCATCATCATCTCAATAAACTCCATAATTAATAATTAATAAATAAATAATAATTAATAAAGCATGATAACTATGGAATTTTGGACAAGTCATTTCATTTCTCTAAGCTCTAGTTTCCTTATCTGTGAAATTAGTTTCTTGGACGAGATGATCCCTAAGGTACCTTATTCTAAAATACCTATTATATATAGACTGTAAGTCTTCTGTTGTGTTAAGGTAATTATGTGCTTTTTTATGAAGGGAAGAATATTTGGATAGTGAGACAGTCAGTGGATGCACACAGAGACAGAATGAGTTAAGCACGTTATATGTACCAGAAACTGTGCTATTCCCTGCTAATATAAATGTAAATAAGCAATACAATTCCTACCTTCACATTCTAATAAAATAAGACAACATAAAAGTTTGACAGGAAACTGACATGAAGTAGGATGTCTATGCAAAACTGAGATGATGTGACAAAGAGGACAAGTCCAGAGATTGGATGCTAGCATAAGTGAGATAAAGAAACTCTGAGGTCCTTTTTGGAATAATGGTCCTATGGAGAAAATCACCCATCAGGAAAATAGAGCCTTAGAGGGAGATTTCTTCAGGATAGACATAATGCTGGCAGAAAAGAAGAGAAATCTGAGAGAAGCGATAATACTACTGTCTAAGTTTGTTAATATTATATTCTGTTATTACCTAGGTCATGAGAGAATAAGGTGAAGCAACTAGGGGTATTTAAAGTAACTTTTAAGTAATATATATATATATATATTATATATATTTATCATATAGTAGAGAAATCTTGAAAAAAAGAGAGAACTTAATCATGTTGTCCTGGAAATTGAATGAATGCTATAAAGAGGATGGAAAAGACTTGTTTTGTTTTGGACAGAAAAGGGCAGAACTAGTATCAGTAGATAGAATGTGAAGAGATACAGATTTAGACTGGATTGAGGGGGGAAAATCTGCCCGTATTTGAATTGTCCAAAAGTGCATCACTTGGCTCAGAAATTTTAAAAAATCTCTCCTCAAAGGGAGGGGAGTGTGGGAGGAGGGGAAGGAATCATGTAACCATGGGAAAATATTCTAAATTAATTAAATACAATTTTTCAAATAGAAAAAAAAAATCCCTCTTCATGAGGCCGAGTGACTAAAGAGAAGCTGACTGACCACCTGTCAGCAATGTTTTGGAAACTATGATATTTGGCCAGGTATGGATTAAGGTATGTGGCCATCAGGATTCATTCTATTATTCTTTATAGATTTTAAATATACCTTCTTTTGTCTCAGATTATCCTTTCTACTGTATCTTTTATCCTTAGTTCCTTGTTCTTCATGCTGTAGTGTTCTCCACCCCCCCACAAAAGTCTTCAGTGCCAAGAATTGCATCTAACATTATTAAAGTACATTCCTCTCATTTTTATATCAATTCAGTTACTAATATTGAATAATCACTATGAAATATGTATAATGTTAAAGACCCTCTTGTACTTTTGCTGATAATACAAAGATGGAATAAAATATCTCCTATGCTTATGATATAGGAGAAGTTGCAAATGGACATAGTGTCTATACCAATAAACATATTAAGTGTAAATAAAACTTTCAAACAGAATGGTATAAAAAAATTTGAATATATGTACACGACTGACATTCAATGTGTTCTAGAAACAAGTGGCAGAATAAAGTAAACAGTAATAAAAACAGCATCCATTCCTTTCATTCTTCCTGCTTGATGTGGTAATGGAATTAATCAGTCTTGGTAACTAATTGAGTGTATGGATGAAAGAAAGTGTAAGGTCCTTTACTGATATTTTGAGCTATAGATGTTGGGGAGTATTTTGATGTGATAAATATAACTAAGAAATTCAGTGGAAAGGCAAGTAGGGATGGGAAAAATGAATTTGTTTTTAATTTGAATGTGGCTAGCTTTAGGCATAAATGAAATAGGTGATGGATAAAGCCACCTTCAAAACAAAATGCTCAAAATATGTATTAAATCAACCTTAATTTAAAAAAATCTCTTTACAATTATATTTGGTTCACTTTTATGGGGGTTACTTTTTTTTATTCTTATTCTAATTATTAGGCTACCTTTATTTAATACCATCTTGTGAGTACTATTCTCTTTAGGATGTAACTCCCCATTTTCATTCAATATTTCCTAGAATTTTTTGGATCATTTTGATGCCCCTTTCATTTACTACATTATATTTTATTTATTTACATATGCTCCCTCCTTCCCTTTTAGATTGCAAACTACTTTACAGAACTATGCCATTAATTTTTTATCCCCATCATCTACCATATTATCTTGCACATAGTTGATGATTATTATTTGTTCTTTGAATTGAATTAAATTTTAATTAGCATAGATTTTTAGCTCTTTACTTGAAAATGCAGACATTTTCTATATAGATATATCATTTGACTTACGTTAGGTCAAATAACCTAAGAACAGGGCACAGGCAATTGAGAATTATAGTCTGTTCTGTCTTTGTTAATTATGAAGAAAAGCTTCGGGTTTTTACCCCTTTTCCCCAGTATCTTTGTAGAAATTTTGTAACTAAGAAAAACAGAAATTAGTAATTCAGTAATATATTTTACTTGCTTAAGACTTCCCTTACTAAATTTGATTAAATAATACTATCTAAATATAATATCTTTTTACATTCCAATTATCTTAAATCATATTTAAATATAGTTAATATTTAGAAATGATAGAAGCCAAAAGCATGTAAAGTATAAAAATGTCCCCAATATAAATAAATTCAATAAAATGTATCAAATGGCTATTATGTGGATGCTACTCTACTAGACAACAACTATGCAAAAAAGAGGAACTATTCCTGCCTTCATGGAGCTTTCCTTTTATTTATATGATAACGATTTGTTCAGAAATAAATAAACTTGAATCAAATATAAGATAATGCAAAGTAACTTCTCCCTCTTGTAATTGCTTTTCAATATTTTTTATACATTTAAAGTGTACTTACTTGTGTGTATGCTACTTCCAAGAAAGGATGAAAAGATAGATTTTAAATAATATTACACAACAAACCAAATAATTATAGTCACAATGCTGGCTGAAGGGTATAAAGAACATGATTCCTCTATTTTATTTTTCTAAAATAAAAATGGCCAAGTAAATTAAATTCAACCTCAAAATCTCTCCTCTAACAATAGGAGTATCATTAACATGTCAAGATTAGTTGCATGATTCAATCAGAAAGTTAACTATCTAATTGTATTAATTATCAACATCAATTAGAATGTAATATATCCAGACTTATGCTTATTGAAGTAATTCTCCACTATACAAAAAAGTGCTCTTTACAGAGTACAAGTAGCATAAGGATTACTCATTTGATTTCTCTGGACCTCACATTCTTCACCTCTAAATTCTTCTAGCCATACATTTTATATTGTATTTTCCTAGGATTCACTTGAAACATCATGGTTTTCTAGATTTTGCTCATTGAGGAAATTATTATAACAATTATTTAAAATGATAAATGCAACATTAATGCCTCAATTTGAATAGCAACTATTGAAAAGAGTTTGGCTTAATGCAGAAACAAAAAATGAATGAAAAATTCCCATTGGCTATTCAAGTCCATTCATGAATTGCCACTTATCTGCCACTATATTAGTTAATTCTTTGTTGTTTTTTTTTAACCAAATGCATGATTTCATTGTTAGAGCTCTCTCTTGGTAAGGAACTTTATAGTCTTAGAAAGTTTCCTGGGACCATCTTAGTTTAAGGGCCTGATCTAGGATCATACAATATAGGTAAGAAGAAAGAGTTGAACATAGGTCTTTCTGAGAACAAAGAATGAAATAATCTGTCTTCAAAGAGCTTATTTGATATTGGGAGAATATGAGAACTGGCACATAAATAGAAAATTGAAAAAAGTCATTTCTGGGCATTAGAATGTGAATAATAGTAATGAGAGTAAAAAGTGGCCTAATCAAGACACTGTTATTTGAACTGAGTCTTAAGGGAACCTAAACTTTCTATGAGGTTCAGATGAAAAGGGAAGTGCATTCAACATTTGTGGTCATAGAGTGGGAGAGGAACCCAGTTAGTACAGAAAAACAGATTTACAAGATGGAATGGAAATTAGGAAATCTAGTTTGAATGTAGAAAATATGAAGTAGGCTAATCTTTAATAATATAGTAAAGGGAAACTGTAGTCACTTAAGTTATGAGGGGTTTTACAAATATAGAAGTTTGTATTTTATTCAAAAAGCAATTAGGGGCTACTTTGACTTCATGACCATTACAATGACATGATGACATGGCTAGAATTAAGCTTTAGTAATATCAATTTGATACCTATGGAGAACACAGATTTGTGAAGGAGAAGCCTAGAAGAAAAGAAACTAAGTAAAAAGACTAATGTAATAGTCCAAAGGAGAGAAGATGCAAATATAAATTAGGGTAGTGGCTAAGAGGATGTAATGGGGAGGAAGCTAATATTTATTAAGTGCCTAGGTGCTATTATTATCACTAATTTTTATATGAGAAGACTAAAGTAGTCTGAGTTAATTGACTTTCTCAGGGTCTTTCAAGAAGTGTGTGAGGCAATATTTTAACTTCCTTTTCTGAGTTATAGCAAGAAAAAGCATACAAATATCTCCATCCACCCATGAAATATTAATGTTTTGCTTCTTTTTCTCGCTTATTTAATATTAATGTATAATCACTTAATATTGCATAGTACATTACATACTATAATATAATATGAAATAACAAAGAATTATATGAGTCAATGCCAACATTGGGGGTCCTAATATACCATTACATACTATCTCAGTCTCTAGGCAGACACAGATTATATTCAAAATTTAGTTCAGTTACTCTGGTCATTAAATTTCAAGTCTTAATCCTCGATCCTTGGATATGAGTCCCAGGTATTTTGGCTTTTCTTTTCTTTTTTTTTAATTTTATTTAGATATTTTTCCATGTTTACATGATTCATGATTTCCCCCCAGCCCCTTCCTTCCTAACTCGCAGAGTTGACAAGCAATTTCCCTGGCTTATACTTGTATCATTGTTCAAAACCTATTTCCTTGATACTCATATTTGAAGTAGAATTACCTTTTAATTCCAAAATCCTAATCATATCCCCACCCAACCATGTGATCAATCATATGTTTTTCTTCTCTGCATTTCTACTCCCACAGTTCTTTCTCTGGATGTGGATAGTGTTCTTTCTCATAAGTTCCTCTGGATAGTCCTGGTCATTGCATTGCTAATAATAGAGAAGTCCATTATATCCAATTCTACCATAATATACCAGTCTCTGTGTACAATGTTCTCCTGGTTCTGCTCCCTTCACTCTGCATCAATTCCTGGAGGTCTTTCCAGTTCACATGGAATTCCTCCAGTTCATTGTTTCTTTCAGCTCAATAGTATTTCACATCACCAACAAATACCAGAGTTTGTTCAACCATTCCCCAATTGATGGACACCCACTAATTTTCCAATTTTTTACTACCACAAAGAACATGGCTTTAAATATTTTTGTACATGTATTTTACCCTCATTATTTCTTTGAGATACAAACCCAGCAGCAGTATGTCTGGGTCAAAAAATAGACATTCTTTTAAAGCCCTTTGGGGCGTAGTTCCACATTGCCCTTCAGAATGGTTGGTCCAATTTACAACTCCACCAGAAGTGTATTAGTGTCCCAATTTTGCCACATAATCTCCAACATTTATCATTTTCCTTTGCTGCCATATTCACCAATCTCCTACATGTTGAGTGGTACCTCAGAGTTGTCTTAATTTGTATTTCTCTAATCATGAGGGATTTAGAACACTTTTTCATGTGTGTAAGGATTATATGTGAACTTGGCTTTGGTGTTGCTTAAAGGTTGATTAAAGATCATCAAAGGGAGCTAGATGTGAAGGAGAAAAGGTGTTGAAAGGTAGGAGCTTTTGCAGGTTGACTCCTACTCTCTCTCCCACTCACTTTTGGGTAATGCTGTCAAGGAGTGCTGCTTCAGAAATTATGGTTCCCCTATTGTATGAGGGTGATGGGAAGATGAAGGAAGGTCTACCCTATCAGATGATATGAGGTACCCCAAATTTCCCTGGCATGAGGATGTTACACAGACAAGCTTCCCCAAGACTCTGACTCAGCAGGGCAGGGGTCTTGGATAGCACTCTGCTATGACTAACAGCCACAACAGATACCCTTCCTCTAGCTCCCAGGAATAAGCCACAAGAAAAATATTTGAATGGATGTAAGATTCTATGAGGAATAATTATAAGGAAATTTGGGAATTGGAATGAGGAAGTCAGGGTCTCTAATTGATCCTTCACTCAGGCAGTCATCTAGCCAAATAGAACTATACCTACTAATTCTCTCAAACCTATTCATAATGTATTGTATTGAGCTAAGGAAAAGTCAAAGCAGGTGCAAAGGGCAAAGGGAGAGAGCCAGGCTCTCTGGCAGAAAGGCCTCGACCTTCCGAGGTCTGAAGAGTTTTGGCACTGTTGAGATGTTCCTTGAGATACTATATTGTTGTAGTAACTTTGTAGGAAAAATCTCAGGACTCTACACATGTGAATCCTCTTGGCAAAATCCCCAGCAAGGAAATGATTTCTGCCTATCTAAAGTCTCCATTCAAAAGCCCAAGAATTCTTCAAGGATCTTTGCTAAGTCCCCTCTTCTCTCCCAGCACCCTCTGCTCCCATTAGTCTTTCTGTAAATCATCTCTTCTTTCAATATTCCATTTTTTTTCCCTTTTGCAACCAGCCCTTATATGTACGTACTGACAGTTTTGTCCATTTGTTGATTGGGGAATAGCTTGTGTTTTTTTTTTGTTTGTTTGTTTTTGTTCTTTTGTAAACTTAGTTCCTTTTATATTTTGGGAATTAAACCTTTATGAGAGTTTTGTTGTAAAAATGTTCTCCCAGTTTGTTGCTTTCCTTCTAATTTTGGTTGCATTGGTTTTGTTTGTATAAAACTTTTTTAATTTGATGTAATCAAAGTTATTGATTTTACATTTTGTAATGTTCTCTATTGCTTGCTACGTCTTAAATTCCTTCCTTTCCCACAAATCTGACAGGTATACTATTCTATGTACACCTAATTCATTCATGATTTCACTCATTATGTTTTGTTTAAGTCATTTACACATTTCTATTTATCTTGGTATAGGGTGTAAGATGTTGATCTAAACCTAGTATTTCCCATACTGTTTTCCAATTTTCTTAGCAGTTTTTGTCACATAGTGAGTTCTTGTCCAAAAAGCTAGAATCTTTGGGTTTATCAAAGACTAGCTTACTGAGATAATTTACTCCTAGTCTATTCCACTGATCTACCCTTCTGTCACTTAACCAGTACCATATTGTTTTGATGACAACTGCTTTAAAGTACAATTTAAGATATGGTATTGCTAGGCCCCCATACTTCACATTTTTTCATTATTTCCCTTGATATTCTTGATCTTTTGTTCTTCCAAATGAACTTTATAATAGTTTTTTTTTCTAATTCTATAAAAAGAAGGTTTTTAGTAGTTTGATAGGTATGGCACTGAATAAGTAGATTAATTTATGTAGTATTGTCATTTTTATTATATTATATTATCCTATTCATGAGCAATTAATGTTTTTCCAGTTATTTAGATCTAGTTTTAATTGTGTGGAAAGTCTTTTGCCATTGTGTTCATATAATTACAATATTTGTCTTGGTAGATAAATTCTTAAATATTTTAAATTGTTTAGGGTGATTTTATGTGGAGTTTCTCTTTTTAATTCCTATTGCTGAATTTTGTTGTAAATATATAGAAATACTGATGATTTATGTGGGTTTATCTTGTACCCTGCAACTTTGCTAAAGTTGTTAATTATTTCCACTAGCCCTTTAGTTGATTTTCTAGGATTCTTTAAATATACCATCATATCATCAGAAAAGTGATAGTTAAATTTCCTCATTTTCTACATTAATCCCTTTGATTTTTTTTCTTCTTTAATTGCTACTGCTAGCATTTCCAGTACAATATTTAATAGAGATGATAATGGGCATCTTAGCTTCACTCCTGGTTTTACTGGGAAGGCTTCTAACTTTTCCCCATTGCAGATGATACTTGTTGATGGTTTTAAATATATATTGTTTATTATTTTGAGGAATGGTCCTACTATTCCTATACTTTCTTCCAGAGGTCCTTCCAGTGCCCTCTCTGAGGACCAGGGTCTGTCTGCCCATCACAGTTGGATAAATGAGATGAGACACACCATGCATTCATCCCACATACACAAGCATCACACACAGTGCTCTGCCATGGTACCATGGTACGTTTATTATATAGGTTTTTGGTACACACACATAATCAATTCTTTATGTATTTGACATTCTACAGTTTGATTAGATATTATCAAATCACCTAAACAACACTCTTGTGATGTTATTACAACAAAGAATTCTGTGATCATTTACTAGGTTTCTACAACACTTGGTGATAGCTATGATTAATTAATTAATAATTAAACCCATTTGTAGGTTAGTACCCCTTGACCTGCTGAGAGGATCATTGTGTTTTTGGTCAGCTTTCACTATCCATCATAATTGCTTGGGAGATGAACAACAAAACATATTTTTATCTAGTTGTGAGAATTTGAGGCAGACTGATTTTGGGGTTTTCCTCAATTTACAAGTTCTGTTTTTCTTCTGTTATTTTGAAATGCCTAGCGATGTTGCTTGGCTTCTGTTCCAACAAACTCATTCGAGTGTGGTAACTGTAGGACAAGATTCATTATAATATTTATTGTAGGGCCTTGGAGCATATCTTGTGCTTGAAAAAGGAGGGGTCATGGGCAGGAATATTTGGGCTTTTATTCTGTAATTGCAATCTTTTGGGGGTAATAACCTAGGGACATGAAGTCGGGTATACAGTAATTGATCCTGTAAGTATTTGCTCTCACATTATTTCTCCTGTGTTGGGGAGAGAATAATAATCCTAACAAGTCCACTAGTGGGGAAAATTTGGGGAAAAAGTCACAAAGAGGGATCAGCAGGGGGCCTTAATTCTGGGGTCTGCTTTGTTGACCTTCCTTCCTTGGAATGTGACCTTGTCAAAAGGTCAGGATATGATGGCCCCTGGCACTTTTTAGTGTTTTCAATATAAAAGGGTGCTGTATTTTGTCAAGGACTTGTTCTGCATCTATAGATATTGAGATAATAAAGTGATCTCTGTTGGTTCAATTATTGATATTTTCAATTATTTGGATGGTTTCCCTAATATTAAACCATCCTACCATTCCTGGTATAAATCCCACCCAGTCATAGTGGATAATAGTTGTAACCACATGCTGTAGGTTTGTTTTGTTTTTGTTTGTTTTTTTTGCTAGTATTCTACTTAAGATTTTTGCATTTATGTTCATTAAAGTGATTGTTCAGTAGTTTTCTTTCTCTGTTTTTCATATGCCTGGCTTTAGAATCAATACCATATTTGTATCATAAAAAAGAATTTGGTAAGACCCCTTCTTTGCTTATTTTGTCAAATAATTTGTATAGTAATGGGATTAGTTGTTCTTTAAATGCCTGATAGAATTCACTTATGAATCCACCAGACCCTAGAGATTTTTTCTTAGGGAGTTCTTTGATGGCTTAATTTGTTTTCCTCACATGGGATTATTTAAGTATTCTCTATCCTCTTTTATAAATCCAGGCAATTTATATTTTTTGAAACATTCACGCATTTCACAAAGGTTGTCATATTTATTGCCATATAATTGGGCAAAATGATTATTAATAATTATCTTTATTTCCTCTTTATCATCTTTTTCATTTTTCATACTGTTAATGTGAATTTCTTTTTTTTTAGATTAACCAGTTTTTTTTTCTATTTTTACTTATTTTTTCAAAGTACCAGATGCTGGTATTTATTATTTCAAAGGTTCTTTTACTTTCAATTTGATTAATTTCTCCTTTAATTTTTAGGATTTCCAATTTTAGTTTTTATCTGGGGACTTTTAATTTATTCTTTTATAATGTTTTAAGTTGCAAACTCATTTCATTGATCTCCTCCCTCTAGATTTTGTTGATCTAGGCACTCAGCGATATAGAGATATAAAATTTCCCCTGAGTAGTGCTTTGGCTATGTCTCATAGGTTTTGATATGATGTCTCTTCATTGGCATTTATTTTAATGAAGTCCATAATTGTTTCTATAATTTCTTTGGTGACCTAAGAGTTGTGAAGGATTAAATTATTTAGTCCCAAGTTAATTTTAAATATGGTCTTCCATGGTCCCTTGTTAAGTATAATTTTTATCATATTTGATACAAAAAATTGTATTTATTATTTTTGCTTTTCTGCATTTTTGTTCTATATTTCTATGCTCTAGAACATTGCCAATCCTTGTATATATACTATGTACTGCTGAAGAGAAATTATATTCCTTATAAGTCTTATTCAGTTTTCTCCATATATATATATATATATATAAACTTTAATTTTTCTAGCATTTCATTCACTTCCATTACTTCTTTCTTATTTATATTTATTTGATTCATCTAGTTCTGAAAGGGAGAGGTTGAGATCCCTCACTAATGTGGTGTTACTATCTGTTTCCTCCTTGATTTTCTTTAATTATTTCCATTAGAAATCTAGATGCTATGCGATTAGATGCATAAATATTTAGTAATTATATTACTTCATTGTTTATAATACCCTTTAAGAGAATGTTATTCCCTTCATTATCTCTTTTAATCAGATCAATTTCTACTTTAGCTCTGTTTAATATCATGATTGCTACTCCTGCTTTTTTTACTTTAGATGACACATAATAAATTTGGCTACAGCTTTTTTACCTTGAATCTTTGTGTGTCACCCTGCCTCAAATGAGTTTTTTGTAAATGACATATATTACGATTCTCATTTTTAATCCATTCTGTTATCCCCTTCCATTTAATGGATTAGTTCATCCCATTGACATTCAGCATTAAGATTCCTAACTTTGTATTGCCCTCCATCATATTATCCCCTTTTAATCCTGCTCTATTTCCTTTCTGTCTGTTCCTCCTCACCAGTGTTTTGCTTGTTGTCCCCTGCCAGTTCCCCTTCCCTCCAATTGCTTCCATCTTCACTTGTCTTATTCCCCTTCTACTTCTCTGTGGGGTAAGATAGAATTATATACCACTGAGTATACTTGTTTTCCCCTTTCTGAGCCCTTTAAAAATAAGAGCAAAGTTTAAGTATTGCCAACCACCCCCCTTATAACTCCCTTTTCTGTAATGAATTTTCATGCCTCATTATGTTACATAATTTACCCCTTTCAATCTTTCCTTTCCCTTTTCTCTCAGTGAAACCCACTCTTTCAATCCTTGATTGATTTTTCCATATCAATCACACATATGCATATCATATATTATACATATAGTTCCATATCATCACATTTACATATATACAATATATCATTTTATACATAATATCATCATAATCAGCTTACTTCTTTACCCTCTTTCTGAATATATTCCTTCTATCTTCACTGATAATAATAGTAATTTCTGAGAATTATAGAAATCCTCTTTCCATGTAGACATATAAACATTTTGACCTCAATGAGTCCCTTAATTTTTCTCTTTCTTATTTACCTTTTTGAGCTTTTTTTGTTTTCTTGGGTTTGGACATCAATTTTTTTTTGTTTAGGTCTGACTTATTCCTTAGGAATACATGGAAATCTTCTATCTTATTGTATGACCATTTTTTCCCTTGGAAAGAATATACTCAGTTTTACTGGAAAGGTAACTCAGGGTTGTAAAAGAAAATATTTTGTCTTCCTTAATATTGTATTCAATGCTTTTCAGTCTTTTAATGTAGAAGCAGATAGGTCCTTAGTGATCCTGATTGTAGGTCCATGGCATTTGAATGATTTCATTCTGGCTGCATGAAATATTTTTTCCTTGGCTTGTTGGCTCTTGAATTTAGCTATTAAATTAAGGAAGTTGTCATTTGAGAATTTCTTTATGGAGGTGATCTGTAATTTCTTTCAATTTCATTTTTCTTCTTCTTTGAGGATCTTTGTGCAGTTATCATTGATAATTTTTATGATAATACCTAGGGGTTTTTATCTTGATCATGGCTTTATGGTAGTCCATTAATTCTCAAATTGTCTCTCCTACATCTATTTTCTAGGTCAGTTGATTTCTTCAATAACATGTTTCATGTTTTCCTCTATTATTTCATTCCTTTGATTCTGCTCTATTATATATATATATCCTTACCTTCTGTCTTAGAATCAGTACTGTGTATTGGTTCTAAGGTAGAAGAGTAGAGTCATGGCTAGGCAATGGGGATCACATGACTTGCCTGGACCTCCCACAGATAAGAATGTCTGAGACCACATTTGAACCCTGGACTTCCCATCTCTAGACCTGACTCTCAATCCACTGAGCCACCCAGCTGCCCCCTGCTTTATTATTTCTCAATTTCTCATGAAATCATTAGTTTCTAGATGGCTAATTCTGATTTTTAAGTCCTGATTTTCCTTAGTTTTTGGTTCCTCTTTTTAAATTGGTCCATTTCTTCTTGTATCCTTTTCCTTTCTCCTTGCATCACTTTCATTTTCTCTTTCCTACTTTTCCTCTGCCCCTTTCAACTGGTTTTTGAAGAGAATTCCAGATAAACATGGCTGCAGTTTAGGCACAGGAATCTACCTCTCCTCTTTGTCTACCAATATAGATTACTTCAAAAGGCCAAAAAAAAACCCCTGAATTCATATAAATGAAGGGATGCCACAGTAGGGCCCAGCATTGAAGGTATATGGGATTTGGATACTTCCACACTAGAAGGGGGTAAAATAGCTTCCACCAAAATGCAAACTGATCTACCCTCCCCTACCCCACCAATGGAGCCAGTGTGCTAGACTCAGAACCAGTACATGATAGAATCAGTGAGTGAGAGAGGGGAACTTCTATGTTCTTGGCAGCTGACTAAGGCCACCAAAGACCTACCCCCTGAGAGTCACTAGACTTGAGATGCCAACAGGCAGAAGAGAGCAGTCCTTGGGTGAGGAGATAGCTCAGAAAAGTTTTGCAAAGAGTAGAAGCTGTGGAGACTGGAGAGATGGCCTCAGGCAAAACCGAGCTCCTTAGCTCCATATACAGAAAGTCTGCCCTCTTCACTCAGACTCCTGATTAGAAAGAGAAGAAAAAAAAAACAACTTAGCAATGGCAAACAATGCCCAGAAAATACAACTTCCAATCACCAAGATGATCAATAAGAAAACTTTGACCCTGGATAAATTTTATGGAGAAAAATATCCAGACTACAGAAGAAATAGCAAAAGGACAATGAACAATTAAATGCATCCAAACCTTAAAAACAAAACAAAACAAATTTTAAAAAAATTGGCCACAAACTCTTGAAGAATTTAAAACTGAGATTTTGAGAAAAATGGAGGAGTTTTGGCAAGAAAAGTTGAAAAATAATTCAAAACAGTCTAAAGTACAGGAACTCCTAATTGTAGAAAGAAGCCCAAAAATCAAATGAAATGATAAATAAACTGGAGAACACAATTAAACAGCTGGAAGCCATGAAAAGTAGGATAGACGAAGTCAAAAAGGAAAATCAAAAGATTATAGTGGAAAACCAAAATATTATATTGGAAAACCAGTCTTTAAAGACAAGAATTGAGCAATTGGAAACCAATGTTCTTGCAAAACAGCAAGAATTAATAAAGCAAAGTCAAAAGACTGACAAAATAGAAGGAAACATGAAATATCTCACTGAGAAGATAACTGATCATGAAAACTGGTCTAGAAGAGACATTTTGAGAAGCATTGGTCTACCTGTAAATCCAGAAATAACCAGAAATCTTGACATCATACTACCAGAAATTATCCAAGAAAATTTCCCTGATATTCTTGAAAAAGAAGGCAAAATAGATATTGAAAGAGTTCATAGAACACCCTCTCCACCTACTCCTAAAAAGACAACCCCCAGGAAGGTAATTGCCAAGTTCAAGGGCTTCAATTGGTTTTTAAGTCCTTTTTTGAGTTCTTCCAGAATCCAGAATTTGAGTTCTTCCAGAGTCCAGACCATGTTTTATTTGGACTTTGTATGTGTTTTCTTTGCTTTCACTGTCCTCTTCTGGGTCGGTATCTTGATCTTTGTCTGTATAAAAAATTCCTCAGGGTTAGGTGCTTTTTTGTTGTTTGTACATTTTTCCTCTCTAATTGTAGGTAGGCTTTGAGGGATGAAGTGCTGGTCTGAGGAATGAGAGCTCTGAGAGTCTCCCCCCACACACCTGCTTATTCTTTTAGACTTTATGATTCTGATAGCTTAAAGACTTGCTTCGGGCTTAGATGTAAGTGTTTGATCTTACTCTGATCTTGATTATTCAGGGACTGATCAGATTCTATCCTCAGGCTTAATCTTAAGTTTTTGGTCTCACTGGGGTCTTGATCCAATCAGGAACACCCTTGATTGTCCTGTATTGGAGCTCAATCCTGAGCTTTAGGCAAAAAAGATCAGTACTTAGGACTTAGTATTATCATCCACCCCAAAGTGTGAATTAAGTTCTTCTCCAAACTAGAATTCCCTAGCCTGGGGCTTTGGACTTCTCCAAAGGATTTTAATTTTAAGCAGCATGGGTTGGCTTGTACCTCTATTTGCTCAGGCATGGTCTCAGGATGTGGATGTTGACTTGGACATAGGTTCCTGAATCTTGGACAGCATATATAGGGTAAGGATGATTGGGTGGCTCACTCCTGGCTTACTCTTCCCTCCTTGATACCATAAAAATAATGAACAATGAATGTAAAATTAATAATGAATGAATTGATTATTAATTATACATTGATTTAGATACTCTGCTTGCTGGGCTTAAAATGTATCTTCAGTTTATATCAGTAAAGTGAAGCTCATAAGAGAACTTATCTTCAGGCCCATGTACAAGGACTCTAAGGAGATTCTTGTTATACAAAAAAAAAACTATTTATTGAAAATATAAGGATAAAAGAGGATTTCTAACTCTAAGCATTTCTAACTCCACCCAAATAAAATTCCCTAGTTCCTGAAAGAATTGCTTCTCCTGTGCCCACAGGCTACACTAATCCTTCATGATTTGACTAACCAAAATGTTTAACTATTCTACAATAAATTAAATACTATTATCCTTATACTTCTAAGCTAGCTAGCTGAGTCTCAGCAAGAACTAAGTTAGAACTCTGCTAAGACTCAGAGTCCAAACCAAAGACCAGGTCTTTCTTTGGTCTTTTCAGATATAAAAACAATTTATGTAACAGGAATAGACATTCAGTAGTGTTTCTCAAGTTGCAAAAGGAAAATTGCTTAGCTACTTCAGGTTTTTCCCTCCTTTCTTCTACCTCAGACAGTGAAGAGAGACAGAAAAGAAGATGTCCCCTGCTCCTACCACTCTGAGAGAGTGTAACTCATACTCTCTCAGAGTAACTGCCACTCCCAGAGACCAACTGCCACAGAAAAAACATTAGACTGTCAACATTTGAAACTGACACTCTGTCTCAGATCAGCTTCAACTCTAATTCTTTCTCAAGCAAGCTTCTCTACTTCTTATCTTTAAATGAATATAACAAGAATTGATTTCTAATATCATCCTTATACTATATCTTCTTCCTGGATCTGCTCTCTTCTCACCCCTGTGCCCCAGATGTTCATTAATACCTTCTGAGTTTTTCTTTTCTTGAAAGTTGTTGCACCCTGTCTCTTTGTTGCTTCTTTCATTCCTGTATTTGTTGTGTGGAGATATTTTAATCTTGGTTGGGGAGGATTCTCATGGTGGCACAGAGATTCTGAGGATTACTCAAACATTTTGGCTCCAGTGTTTTGGCTTTTCAAGGATCTTTTGCTGGTTTGACAAAAAAATCGTGGTAGAGGGAGTCCTCTCTCTAACAATACAGTATTTGATTGAAGGTCCAGATATTTTACTTACTGTTCCTAGAACTGAAAAGTGACAAGTAAAACAGAATAAAATAAAATCCCAACTCAATTTCTTGTGGACACAGAGAAAGAGAAAAGAAAGTATTGTTTACCTCGCCTAGTTCAGACCATTGTTCCCAAGATATAGGTCAACTGTACCCTCATCCTCTTTGAAGTGGGAAAAATTAGGAAAGAGAGAGACAGACTTCATTATTTATTTATTTATTAAGTCAATTTAGAACATTACTCCTTAGTTACAAGAATCATATTATTTCCCTCCCTCCCCTACCCCCATCCTTCCCACAGCTGATGCACAATTTTACTGGGTATTACATGTGTCCTTGATCAAAACCTATTTCCATGTTGTTGGCATTTGTATTAGGAGGTTCATTTAGACTATATCCCCAGTCATGTCCCCTCCACCTATGTAATCAGGCAGTTGTTTTTCTTCTGTGTTTCTACTCTCACAATTTTTCCTCTGAATATGGATAGTGTTCTTTCTCATAGATCCTTCCAAGTTGTTCAGGATCACTGCATTGCCACTAATGGAGAAGTTACATTTGATTATACCACAGTGTATCAGTCTCTGTGTATAATGTTCTCCTGGTTCTGCTCCTTTCACTCTGCATCAATTCCTGGAGGTCTTTCCAGTTCACATGGAATTCCTCCAGTTTATTATTCCTTTGAGCATAATAGTATTCCATCACCAACATATATCACAATTTGTTCAGCCATTCCCCAATTGAAGGGCATCCTCTCATTTTCCAATTTTTTGCCACCACAAAGAGTGCAGCTATGAATATTCTTGTACAAGTCTTTTTCTTTATTATCCCATTTGGGGTACAAACCCTGCAAAGCTATGGCTGGATCAAAGAGCGGGCAGGCAGTCATTCAGTGCCCTTTGGGCCTAGTTCCAAATTGCCCTCCAGAATGGTTGGATCAATTCACAACTCCACCAGCAATGAATTAGTGCCCCTACTTTGCCGCATCCCCTCCAGCATTCATTACTTTCCATAGCTGTCTTGTTAGCCAATCTGCTAGGTGTGAGGTGATACCTCAGAGTTGTTTTGATTTGCATCTCTCTGATTATAAGAGATGTAGAGCACTTTTTTATGTGCTTATTAATAGTTTTGATTTCTTTGGCTGAGAACTGCCTGTTCATGCCCCTTGCCCATTTATGAATTGGAGAATGGCTTGATTTTTTGTACAATTGATTTAGCTCTTCATAAATTTGAGTAATTAGACCTTTGTCAGAGGATTTTGTTATGAAGATGTTTTCCCATTTGGTTGCTTCCCTTCTAATTTTAGTTACATTAGTTTTGTTTGTACAAAACCTTTTTAATTTCATGTAATCAAAATTATTTATTTTACTTTTTGTGACTCTTTCTAAGTCTTGCTTGGTTTTAAAATCTTTCACTTCCCAAAGGTCTGATGTGTATCATTCTGTGTTCACATAATTTACTTATAGTTTCCTTCTTTATGTTCAAGTCTTTCACACATTCTGAGTTTATCTTGGTGTAGGGTGTGAGATGCTGATCCAAACCTAATCTCTCCCATATTATCTTCCAATTTTCCCAGCAGTTTTTATCAAATAGTGGATTTGGGTCCCAAAAGCTGAGAACTTTGGGCTTATCATTGACTGTCTTGCTGAAAAAATAGTGGAGTTCAAGGATGAAACAGATAGCTAAACTATACTTGTGGGAGACCTGAACCTTCCTGTATCAGAACTAGGTAAATCAATCAAAAAAAATAAATAAGTAAGAGGTAAGAGAAGTGAATGAAATCTTAGAAAAATTAGAGTTAGTAGCTATGTTGAGGGAAAAAATAGGGTCAAAAAGGAATACACCTTCTTTTCAGCAGCACATGGTACATTCACAAAGAGTGACCATGGACTAGGGCATTAAAACATGCCAAACAAGTGCAAAAAATCAGAAATAATAAATGCAACCTTCTCAGATCACAATGCAATGAATATAGTAATTAGTAAGGGTACATGGAGAACCAAATCAAAAATTAATTGGAAATTAAACAATACGATTCTCCAGAATTGGCTAAAGAGACAGACTTTAAAACACTGGTCATTATAAAGATCACCTGCTCCTGCTATGAAGCAAATGGAAAGGGACTACTTCAACCCATATGGGAGGGGAACATTTAATGTATTCTCCCAGAAACAAAGTGCCTTCATTTTAGGAGTTCAGTTTATATGAAGCAAAGTCTCACTTGCACTAAGAATAATAATTGTGATTGAAACAATAATTAGCACAAATATATAAAATATATTGTAAGCATAAGTACACTATAGAATATAAGCTCTGATAATTGATATGAAAGTAGTGGTAATATAAAAGCATTTTTAGAAAATGCATAATTACAAAATGATAATGACAAGTTCTATAGAATGACAAAAAGATAGCTAGAATGTGTTACTGGTTATCATAATTTATTTAAATATTTACTGAAGAAAACTAGTGCAGTAAACCTCGTCATTAATGGAGAATTTTTAAGAGACACTTTATTTCCCCAATTACATGTAATAACAATTTTCAACATATGTTTTCTGAAATTATAAGATTTAAACTGTCTTTCCCCCTTTACTCCCCCGTTGCAGAAATTGGAAGCAATTTTATCTGCGTTATACATGAATTATTGGAGAAAGTATACTTACATTTTTGTCATTGTTGTAAGAGAATATTCACATAAAACCAAAACCACACAATAAAAAAAAAACAAAACACTTAAGTAAACTAATGTGAAAACAGTATGCTTTGAACTACATTCCTTAACCAACAATTCTTCCTCTGGAGATTGGTAGTATTCTTTGTCATAAGTCATTCTAAATTGTCCTGAATCATTGTATTGCTGAGAGTAGCTATGTCTTTCCCAGTTGATTATTGTATATTATTGCTGTTACTGTGTACAATGTCCTCCTGGGTCTGCTTATTTCACTCTGCATCAGTTCATATAGGTCTTTCCAGATTTTTCTGAAATCATCCTAATCACTTTAATCACTTAAATTTTATTTTTTTTTGTTTACCTTATTATACTTCTCTTGATTTTTACATTGGAATATCACATTATTCTGTTTAGGTCTGATCTTTTAATCAGTAATGGTTGGAAATATTATATTTTATGTAATGTAAAATTACATTAAATTTAAATTAAATTACATTAAATTAAAATGGTTAAAATGACCATTTTCCCCAGAATGAATGAGCTCAATTATGCGGTGTAGGTGATGATTATTTGTAAGCCTAGATCCTCTGCCTCCTGGAATATCATAGTTTAAAACTTCTGATCCTTTAATCTGAAAACTATTAAATCCTGTACAATTCTGACTGTGGTTTCATGATATTTTATTTTTTTTCTTTCTGGCTGATTATAGTATTTTCTCCTTTGCTTGGGGGCTCTTGAATTTGGCTACAATATTTCTGGAATTTGTAATTTTGGATTTTATTTGAGGTGGTGGTTGGTGAATTCTTTCATTTTCTATTTTATTCTCTTGTTCAAGTATATCTGGGCAGTTTTCTTTTGATAAGTTCTTATAATATAATGCATATACTTTTTTTTTGATCATGACTTTTAGGCATTCCAGTAATTTTTAAATTGTCTCTCCTAGATTTATTTTTCCAGGTCAGTTATTTAAAAAATAACATATGTCATGTTTTCTTCTATTTTTTCATTTTTTATTTTATTGTTTCTTGATGTTTCATAAGGTCATTAATTTCTATTTCCCCAGTTGTAATTTTTAGGAATTATTTTGTTACATAAGCTTTTGAATCTCTTGTTCTATTTCATTAATTTTACTTTTAAGCAACTCTTTTTTTTTATCCCTTACCTTCCACCTTAGAATCAATACTCTGTTTTGGTTCAAGGCAGAAGAGTGGTAAGGGCTTGGCAATGGTCACTTGTCCAGCATCACACATCTAGGAAGTGGTTGAGGTCACATCTGAACCTAGGACTTCTTGTCTCTAGGCCTGGCTCTCAATGCACTGAGGTACCCGATTTGTATATACATTTTTTTTTCAATTTGGCCAATTCTTTGCATTGCTTTCATTTCTCTTCCCCATTTTCCTATTTCATCTCTTATTTGGTTTTTAAATTCTTTTTGAACTCTTCCAGGTGTCATTCCCTTTTTTTCTTGAAGTTTTATATGTAGTTGCTTTGATCTCACTATTCCCTTCTAAGTCTGTGCTTTGTTTCTTTTTTTTCTCCAAAATGATTTTTGATGGTTCCGTGATTTTCAGTGTTTATATCTTTTTCTAGCCCTTTTTTAATGTTTATTTTCATTTTAAAGTTAGGCTTTATTCTCAGGGTAGGTGAGGCACTATCTTTAAATGTCAGTTTTTCCTTGCTGTTACTCTCAGCTCTACTTTTGTGCCTCTGCAGAATTCTGTTCTTCTAATGTGGTAGGATGGTGTGTAGGCTGGGATCTCTAAAAGCCACATCCCACTGTTTATTCAGTCTCCCCTGGGGACTGCTAGTGACTTGTAGAGCTCAGAGTACTGTGAGCTTAAGATCTGGGAATACCTTGTGCTGGAGCTCCCTTCAGGGTTTCATAGCATCTTCATGCTTCACTGTGGCCTTACACAAACAAGGGACATTGAGGACTGCCTTACACTAATAATGCAGTAATGGGCAGGGGATCTGACCATCCCATTGGGCTTTACTAGCTAGGTGTGCTGTTGACTGTCTTGCATTGGAGCTTGAGGTCTCACTACAGGGTTGCATTAGGGCTCAGAACTTCAAGGGGTGGGGGAGGGAGTGCCCTGATGTTGGCTTAGATAGGGTCTCTCAGTCTTGAAGTTGACTTGGGCCCAGTTCTAAACCTTGAGCAGTAGATGTGTTTCTGAGCAGTAGATGTGTGTCATTCTGGGGGGGGGGGTGAGGTCTGTTGGCTTGTTCCAATGTTCCTTGGTGCACCCTTGTAGCCAGTTGCATGGACTTACTCCAGGCCATGTTCTCCTCTCACCCCAGTGAAGCATATCCTATCTGCCTGCCTTTCAAATTGTTTTCTTCATGAAGATTACTTCATTCCATCCCCTTGTTGGTTATGTCACTTTAGTGTTTATTCAAAGGTTGGTTGGATAGGAATCTCAGGGAATTTCAAACTTACCATGCTTCTATTCTGCCATCTATTCTCTGCCACTGATTTTGGGAAGAAGAATTTCAAAAATGACATGGACAATGAATTATAGCACAAGTTTAAAAACAATGGATGTATTTTCATCTATGATATTTAAAAAAGTGTACACATTCATGAGATCATGGATCCACTTAAGTATGAAATAATGCTGAGCAAATTTCCTCTAACTCATTTAATATCATTATTCATATAATATTATATAACATGTATCAAAATATAATATCAAATAACAAAGCATAGCATGAGAGTCAGTTTGGGGTGGAATTAGAAGTGATATCTTAACTCTTCTCCAAGGATGTTAATTCTTCCTTAAGCTATATTGAGAGATTCCTTGAGACTTTGTTTTCTAAAATGATTAAGAATTCAGACTGTTGGCACCATTACTTCATACATACAAAGTAGGATCTAGAAGACCCAAGTTTGAGTCCTACCTCTGACACACATGAATTTTGTAATTTGTCATCTAATCTCTAATTTCCCTTGACATTTTTTTAAGATTCTAAGTTGCATATCAGTTGCATTGTCAGACGCTTTCTAACTGAGGGATAAATGTATATACAGATGAAATTATAGCAATGCATTTATAGAATATGTAGGTATATTTCATATAACTACATACACACACACACACATATATATATATATATATACCCTCATATATACATCTGTTATTTATATTCAAACTAGCATTCTTGTGTCTCTTAGTGAGGAAATTCCATCTACCAATGAAATCCTAACATTCTGCAATTTATAATCTTAAAGAGTTTCCTTAGGGATTAAATAATTTGATCAGTATTACAGCCAGTATTATATGAAGTAGTATCTTACTTTGAGAATAGCCCCTGAGTACTATACCATATAATTTCTCAAATATTTATGTGTTATATTTGAAAAGAAAACTGAGTCATCTTTACTCATTACTCAGTAGATCTCACAAATAAAAGGTAATATTTTCCATTTATGCAATCAAAACTTATTTAGGTCATAAAAATGACCAACAGGTATCCAAAAAGTCAATGTAATTGCCATCAATAACCACACTGTATAAAAAAGTACAATGCATTTTTGTTATTTGTTCATGCAAATGTTTACTTATTAGCAATTTAATTTTAATAATTAAGAAACTGAAGAGAAGATGGTAGTTCAATTTAGCCTATTCAAACAAACCTGAGAAAGTATATACTGTTGTTCCTGTTGGCTGTTGTTAGCTATGGAGAAATATCTGTGCTGTGGAAGGCTTCTGGGTATACAGATACTAAAGATATCATTCTCCTTTTGAAATTCATTAAAAAAATGAACTTACCTTCCAGGTTCATAGGAATCATGGAACCAAAGCCATGAATTTCTAGCTTTAAAAAAGACCAGCAAGATAGGAAACATTCAGATTGAGGTGCATCTAGTTCACTTTTGACAAATCCTTAACTTTGTATATTACTTTTGAATTCTTATTATCTTCTCTTTGTAAAGAAATATCATAGCTTAGATCCAAGATTCTTATAATTAGGGTTGTCTGAAAGCAAAATATTTGATACGGTAAGCACCAAATACCAACAAAAAAAGTTAGAGAATAAATTACTATATTTTCAAGAATAAGAAATAACTGGTTACTACTGTGAGGTACAGTGTCATGAGAGGAAAAAATTAGTGCCTCGGAGCTAAATACAAGTCCCTTGTGGTAAGAATGATATCCTAACCCTTCCCTATTCATGTTAAACTATTATCCCCTTACAATATGTTGAAATCTCCCTTGTGATTTTATTTTCCAAAGGTACTAAGAGTTTAAATTGTTAATTTTAATTCCTCATTACTTGAGGAGAGAGCAGCCAGAAGGAAGTGATTCCAGGAGTCCGCTTCTTAGTTCACTGCAGACAACATTATCTCAAAGAATTTCTCAATATAGTATAAGAAAAATTGAGCTTAACCCTAATGATGACGGGATAGTATATTACTCTTGTCTCACAGAGATATGATGCTTTCAAGATATTATGTCAACATAAATATTTTTACCAGAAAATATCTTGAAAGTGACCAGTTATAGCAGTTAAGAAGGTTGGTGGAAGAGGGTGTCAAGCCACGTTTTTAAAACAATCAAAACAAAGAGAAGTAATTATCTATCTTTATCAGTAACTATTGAAATTGATTAAAAGAAATGGATCAAAAATGAAGCAATGATCTTTTAGTAGCCAGGAAAAGAAAGCATATATGGAAAGATATCAAGGTCATAAGAATTGAAATTTTAAAATTGGAGGATTTGGTGAAGGGACTATGTACATATTTTTCAGAGACAAGAAACAATTGAAGGTCATGATAGCCATTTAAATATTCCTAATAAAAAATTAGTTCTGGCAACTAAAACTAAACTAAGACATTTTAGGGAAGTAGATTATGACATCATATTAGGCCAAATTTTTCATTACTATTAAAGCTATCTCAAAATTTAGAGAAATATTCCAAGAGAGTTTTAAAGTGAGTTTTGGGATTTGATAAAACTTCTAGTTCTTACTTTAAAATTCTACAATTATATTATTACTAATTTTATCTCATTATTTTCACTGGAAAGCAGTTTGTAAAATTTCCTTGTTATGTAATGTTTTTCCACAAAAGTTATCTTACAAAACTAAAAAGAATTGATACAATTTTTGTAAATTGTCATTTCATAAATATCTTATTTTACCATTGCACAGCTACAGTTATGATATATTGAAATAGTGATAATAGCACCTTGCATTTATATAATAATTTAAAACTTACAAGCACTTTATATATTAAATCATATGGTCTTCACAAAAATTGTACATGCTATCTCCTTTTTATAGATGAGGAAAATGAGACAAGGAGAAGTTAAGTGACTTTCCCAGGGTCATAAGGGTAATAAGTGTCTGAGTATTCATTGAAACTCTTTTTCCTGATTCTATAAATATACAATGTCATTTAGCAAAGAAAGGTATTTCTTCCTTATGTAGTTTAACAGCCAGGCTGTTAGAAACTGGTGAACCAGCTATTTATAAGAATTGTCCTTCAGCAAGGATTCAATACCTTCAAATCAAGAAAGATATGGACTAGAAATAGCAACGTGGAAAAAATCTTGTTTTTAATCAGTCTAAGCATTAGAAATTGATTTTATTAAATGATGCTATTATTAAGTGCTATTGTTAAAATCTAAATTTTCTCTAGTCATACCTGAATATTTTCCCCTTATTGTATCTTTCATGTATGGCCTCTTTTTACCCCCTCTAAAATCCTATGTAAGCAACATTTTGATGATGTGACAAGGATAGACTTAATTTTACCAACCTATTACATCTATGACCTCGAACAAGTTACTCAACTTTTTGGGTCATATTATTACTCATTTGCTCATTGTGATTCTTAGGTTCCTTCCCATTTTGATTTTTTTTTAATCTTAAGTAAAAGAATATGTAATTTCTAATTTATATATCAAAATATGTAAAGAGCAGAAAGCATGTTTCTTTATAAATTTGTATATAACTTTTGCCAAAATCTTAAAGATATTAGTCATATGAAATATTGAATTATCTACACAGATTCTTAGGTTTCAGAGATTCACTTTGATGACTAAGATTTGACAGAATAAATTGATTTAATCCTCAAATGATTAGATTAGTAACATTGTCAAATGTAGGAAGAGAACCTATATCTTCTCTGAGTTGAGTGATTTGCCTACAAATTTGTGTTTCTTATTCAAATATATCAATACAATAAACTATTTATTAATCTATGAACTACAATAATTTAATGATAGATACTCCTAGATGTTTATAATGAAATAATATTTGTTATCCTTAATATCTTTCCATGCCTATGGTAATTTTTTAATTACCATAACAAAATTTTAACTAGAGTCACTAACCTAATAAAACTATAGTTTCTGGAATGTTTTATTAATTTATTTTTTAAATTGGAAATGCATATGATTGGATAATCTTTATTTAAACATTACATGCAAATAAACATCCCATTTCCATATATGTCAAAATGCACATTTATTTTCAAATTTAACTCATTACTTTGGTGAATCAAAAAATTTTCAAATCTCCAAATTTAATGCCGGAGTTTATATATGCAAATATATGTATATTTATATACATATATTTCCTTTATTAGAAATATTTTGAATTGCTTATAAAGTTACATTTCCATATACATTAAAATATACCTAAAATCAAATAACCTAATTTTATTTCTTTTCTTTGGCCATTTAATTTTTTTTCATTTTCTTTGAAGAAATTCATTAACTTTCTTTAAATTGATTACACTTAATAAGTATCAGTGCTCTGTTGAGTATTATGTACATAGTAATAGAAGGTGACTATAAATTTTTTCTCTCAAAAAGAGATTTTCAGTAACTGAGAATTTTTGTTTTAATTTACTAAATTTTCTGTGATTTCTTATATACTCTTGCTACTAAGAGTCATAATAAATTCTATTAACAAAGTCTTAGGAGAAACATATAACATAGCATATATGAGATTACATTTTATTTCATAGTTGAGTTTTGCTATGGAATTTTTCTCAATATTTTCATCCTGTGAATATTTATATCTTTAGATATCTTGGTTTTATAATACTATTCATTCTCTCTTGAGGTTTGTACATTTCTGCTAATTTAATTTAAGGTTGTTTATTTTGGGGGGGCAATTCTGCATTAGCTCTATAAACTAAGGCAAAAAGTGATAGTAATCTTAAGTCAGACATTTATTGATACTAGAGTTTTCAAATTTGAGATGGGTCAGTATACATTAGTGCTACTCTTTCTAACTTAAACTCAATTTTCATGTTCATTTAGATAATTGTGTTCATATATTTTTGTTTTTGAGAATTAAAAGACTGCCAGCTGTTGTTTTAGATTTTTTTTTCCATAGCTATTGGCAGTGATAATTTCCTGAGTTTAATTTAGTGAGTTGATATATTTCCATAGGAATAGGGCTTAAGAAGACAAGAGATTTGGACCCTTGTACTCTCTCAGATAATAACTTGTTTTTTCTGTCTTTGGACTACAGAGTTTTTTCTTCTTCAATAGCCTTCACCATGAAATAAAGAGGTTGCATAGATGCCAACAACCCATGTATGTACTCAATGACTACAATAATTGGAAAATTGCAAAAATGAAAACTAAAGGAAGTCAATGTAGGCCAGCTTCAGCAAACTTTTTAGAGATCATGTTCTGAAACTGCACCTTCAAGCGTCCTGTGAGTCCCACTCCTGACCCCTGAGAGTGGAGGGAGAAAATGCTCACATTGGCTGCTGGACAGAGGGGTGGGTGATGTGAGAAATGTCCTTAGGTGATCTTGGAGAGGGGTAAGGGAGCAGGACCCTCCAGAACTCTATGGCACTTGTGTCAAAAGTTCTCCAACAAAACCACATACAAATATCTCCAAATGAACTACATAGCTGAGATATTGAAGGTGATATCATAAATAGTTCAAAGGAGAGAATGATATACCTTTTAGCACTATGAATAGGAGAGGAATTCATAATTTAGCAAGGGACAAAGAGAATCACAAAAGATAAAATGACTTATTTTGATTGCATAAAATTAAACATTTTTTGTGCTACCAAAACAACTATGTGTTTAAGGAAGGGAAACAGTTACCAGGGGTAGGTGGAATCTTTGCAACAAGATCTCTTATCTAGGAAATATAAGGAATTTATTCAGTTTAAAATAAAATCATAAGAACCATTCCCTAATATATATGAAATGGTCAAAAGTTAAAAGTAGGTAGTTTTAAAAGGAAAAATATATCTAATATTTATTAGTAAAATATTATACATGTATTAAATTCTCAAAAATGATAACAAAAAATGAAAACTTTGGGATCTAATTTTTAAAAACTATTAAAATTGCTGATAGGAATTGTTGCAGTAATTTTGTAAAACAGTTTGGAACCGTCTCCTCAAAATCATACATTTTCCCAAGAACATTATTACTGAGACTATATACTTAAGAGATTAAAGAACAAGAAGAAAAATCTATATGTTAAAAAATAAATTATGTACATTTTTTGTAATGAAAGAATTAGAAACTAAATAGGTAAACATCAGATGGGGAGTAGTTGAAAAATTATCATATATTTTTAATGGAATATTACTATTTCATAAGAAATTATAAAAGGGGTCAGTTTAGGGGATGCTGGTGAAATTTATGTGAATATGTACAGTGGAATGAGCAGAATCAAGAGAAAAGTTGGCATTGTAATAATATTGTAAAAAAGAGAATTTTGCAGAGAACAGTTGACCCCAATACTATACAAACTATTTGACATAATAAGCAAAGAGGGAGTTCTACCAAACTCCTTTTACGACACAAACATGGTACTGATTCCAAAACCAGGCAGGTCAAAAACAGAGAAAGAAAACTATAGACCAATCTCCCTAATGAATATAGATGCAAAAATTTTAAATAGGATACTAGCAAAAAGACTCCAGCAAGTGATCAGAAGGATCATTCACCATGATCAAGTAGGATTCATACCAGGGATGCAGGGCTGGTTCAACATTAGGAAAACCATCCACATAATTGACCACATCAACAAGCAAACTAGCAAGAACCACATGATTATCTCAATAGATGCAGAAAAAGCCTTTGATAAAATACAACACCCATTCCTATTAAAAACACTAGAAAGCATAGGAATAGAAGGGTCATTCCTAAAAATAATAAACAGTATATATCTAAAACCAACAGCTAATATCATCTGCAATGGGGATAAACTAGATGCATTCCCAATAAGATCAGGAGTGAAACAAGGATGCCCATTATCACCTCTACTATTTGACATTGTACTAGAAACACTAGCAGTAGCAATTAGAGAAGATAAAGAAATTGAAGGTATCAGAATAGGCAAGGAGGAGACCAAGTTATCACTCTTTGCGGATGACATGATGGTCTACTTAAAGAATCCTAGAGATTCAACCAAAAAGCTAATTGAAATAATCAACAACTTTAGCAAAGTTGCAGGATACAAAATAAACCCACATAAATCATCAGCTTTTCTATATATCTCCAACACAGCTCAGCAGCAAGAACTAGAAAGAGAAATCCCATTCAAAATCACCTTAGACAAAATAAAATACCTAGGAATCTATCTCCCAAGACAAACACAGGAACTATATGAACACAACTACAAAACACTCGCCACACAACTAAAACTAGACTTGAACAATTGGAAAAACATTAACTGCTCATGGATAGGACGAGCCAATATAATAAAAATGACCATCCTACCCAAACTTATTTATCTATTTAGTGCCATACCCATTGAACTACCAAAATACTTCTTCACTGATTTAGAAAAAACCATAACAAAGTTCATTTGGAAGAACAAAAGATCAAGGATATCCAGGGAATTAATGAAAAAAAACACATATGATGGGGGCCTTGCAGTCCCTGACCTAAAACTATATTACAAAGCAGCAGTCATCAAAACAATTTGGTACTGGCTAAGAAACAGAAAGGAAGATCAGTGGAATAGACTGGGGGAAAACGACCTCAGCAAGACAGTATACGATAAACCCAAAGATCCCAGCTTTTGGGACAAAAATCCACTATTCGATAAAAACTGCTGGGAAAATTGGAAGACAGTGTGGGAGAGACTAGGAATAGATCAACACCTCACACCCTACACCAAGATAAATTCAAAATGGGTGAGTGACTTAAACATAAAGAAGGAAACCATAAGTAAATTGGGTAAACACAGAATAGTATACATGTCAGACCTTTGGGAGGGGAAAGGCTTTAAAACCAAGCAAGATATAGAAAGAATCACAAAATGTAAAATAAATAATTTTGACTACATCAAACTAAAAAGCTTTTGTACAAACAAAACCAATATAACTAAAATCAGAAGGGAAACAACAAATTGGGAAAAAATCTTCATAGAAACCTCTGACAAAGGTTTAATTACTCATATTTATAATGAGCTAAATCAATTGTACAAAAAATCAAGCCATTCTCCAATTGATAAATGGGCAAGGGAAATGGATAGGCAGTTCTCAGATAAAGAAATCAAAACTATTAACAAGCACATGAAGAAGTGTTCTACATCTCTTATAATCAGAGAGATGCAAATCAAAACAACTCTGAGGTATCACCTCACACCTAGCAGATTGGCTAACATAACAGCAAAGGAAAGTAATGAATGCTGGAGGGGATGTGGCAAAGTAGGGACATTAATTCATTGCTGGTGGAGTTGTGAACTGATCCAACCATTTTGGAGGGCAATTTGGAACTATGCCCAAAGGGCGACAAAAGAATATCTACCCCTTGACCCAGCCATAGCACTGCTGGGTCTGTACCCCAAAGAGATAATGGACACAAAGACTTGTACAAAAATATTCATAGCTGCGCTCTTTGTGGTGGCCCAAAACTGGAAAACGAGGGGATGCCCATCAATTGGGGAATGGCTGAACAAACTGTGGTATATGTTGGTGATGGAATACTATTGTGCTCAAAGGAATAATAAAGTGGAGAAGTTCCATGGAGACTGGAACAACCTCCAGGAAGTGATGCAGAGCGAGAGGAGCAGAACCAGGAGAACATTGTACACAGAGACTAATACACTGTGGTATAATCGAACGTAATGGACTTCTCCATTAGTGGCGGTGTAATGTCCCTGAACAACCTTCAGGGATCCAGGAGAAAAAAAACACCATTCATAAGCAAAGGATAAACTATGGGAGTGGAAACACCGAGAAAAAGCAACTGCCTGAATACAGAGGTTGAGGGGACATGACAGAGGATAGACTTTAAATGAACACTCTAATGCAAATACTATCAACAAAGCAATGGGTTCAAATCAAGAAAACATCTAATGCCCAGTGGACTTACGCGTCGGCTATGGGGGGTGGGGGGGAGGAAAAGAAAATGATCTATGTCTTTAACGAATAATGCTTGGAAATGATCAAATAAAATATATATAAAAAAAAAAAGAGAATTTTGAAAGACAAAAGCTCTGATGAAATATCAAGTCAAAACAATAAAGTGATCCCTCACCTCTCATGGGAGATACATTCCAGAGATCCCCAAGGTAGGTGAAAATTCACAATGTAGTGGCATTCATTGCCAGAAGCCTTAGAAGGTACAGAATGTTTGGGTGTCATAGGGCTTGAAATATATTCAGACTGTTACAAAAACTTCAAAAATAAAACACCACAGATAAAGACTATGTGTAGGGATCAGACATTTATGTGAAGTGGACAAGAAGAGATGCTGATCATATGGGCATAGTGGGTGAGAGTAAATATACTGATGCTACAGTCACTAAGATAATTAGCATCCAGGATACAGAACACAAGACTGTGGTTGCTTACCTTTCATTCCATCAGCCAATAGTGTGAGTGTACAATCTCACACTGGGAAACTTCTGCAAATGATAGTGGCATACTGCACTTCTAATGTGTACAGTATGGTATTCATTTGCCAAATCCCATGATAGAGTGAAAACTCTATGATACAGAATTATATATATTTCTATATATATATATATATATTTAAACTTATCATATGCTGAAGCCACAATAAGTGAATTGAGATATAGAAAGGAATGACTATATAGTACTAATGAAAAAAAAATACAAACCTACCTATAGATAGAGAGCTGATAGATGTACTTTTAGTCATGGCCAATGTGGGAATTTATTTTTCTTGACTGTGTATGTTTATTAAAATTACTTTATTAACTAAGCATAGAGTTAGGACACCTAGGAATAAATAATGGGATTCCTTCCCTTAAAAAAGAAAACAGAAGGAAAACCAAAAGAATCATAAACAAGCAGAATAGCTTTGAGTATTAAATGTTTAAAATATGATATACTTAAAAACAAAAGTAAGCTTCACACAATAGCAATTCCAAGCTTTAAGTATGATCTTTTTTTTTTTCTAAGATACATATGGGAATATTCATTTTATTTGGTATTTGCTGAACTCGGAAAATAAGGAAAAACAACAAAGTGAGAGCATTGTACCACATGATTTCTAGTTTTAATCATGTATGACAATATGATTGCTATTGTAACAAATGACACTCACAAGTGGTAAGGTATCTGCTATTTCCTTGCAATTCATTGGAATGTTAAAGCCTTTAGAAATGTTTGGAAATGTTAAAGCCTCTCTTTGTTCTCCACTTTCTTCATCTATAAAATGAGGGAAGTAAGCTAAGTGATGCCCTTTTACCTTTTTGATTTCTAAGATTTCAGGAGCTTCCATGCTTACTAAGAGCCCAGACTCCACATTAGAAAATGTGGGTTCCTGCCCGAGTTAAAAACAAACAAAAAAGCAAAATAACAAAGATAGAAGTTGTTATTAGAGAAGTGGTATAGACTCTTCCTGACATGTGTGATTAGTTCAGAATCATAGAGGTAAGAAAGAATTTAATTTAGTAGTATCTAATGAATAAAGCATGTCCCAATTTAGTTGAATGCTCATTCTTGGAAATACTTCAGTAGAATTACTCAACTTGTGAAAATATTAGCTATGTACTAATTAGCATTTAGTAGAATTTCAGTCTTTCATTTTCATGTGGGTATAGTTAAGTAGTGTAACTGAGCTCCACTGTAATCAGTGTCCTAATTTTGTTTCCTTGAGAGAGATTGCACTTTTACTGGGTGTTCCCCAAATAATAATTAAAGGAGTAAATTAAATCTCTGTAATTATGTGTTAAAAATATAATTCAGTTAACTATAGGAAGAGAGAATTAGAAAAAATAAATATATTAAAAATTTAAATAGAGCAAGTCTATTTGAGGAAGTACATTACATGGGTTCAACAGATACCAATTCAGGATTTTATCAGAGAAACTTCCAAAGCTATATTTAAAATATACTGGGCTCTATTACTTAGTTCCTAAAATGCTATAAATCATTTCAGATTACCCAATGATTATAATGCTACTTATAAGGAAATATTTTCTCTATGATCCTATCATTCTTTGGAAACAAATCATGTTAAGATCATAGATTTAGCTCCCAAAGAGGCCTTAGAAGTCCTTCCATTTAAATACGAGGAAACTAAGATTGAGAAATGAAGCAACCTAACTAAGACTCCAAAAATAATAGTGGTGAATCAGGTTTTAAGTCCATATCATTTTACTCCAAATTGCATATGATTTTTGGTGTAATATAACATACTGACTCTTACTTTTTGTTATATTATGTCTGATCTTATTGGTATCTTTCTCTGAATAAAAAAACAACAACACTTTTTTTTAAAATTTCTAGTTTAATGACTATGGATTTGATACTTAGCCAGAAATTACTGGTTATTAGAAGATTAAAGAAAATATAGTACTCAAAAAGACAAGAAAACATATAAGTATGGCTGCATCTTTGGCCTTAGGATCTCAGTGTGTTAGATTCACCATTCTTAATGGGAATTTTAAAAAGTTATAGTATTTGTAGTTTTCTTATTATTGTACTCCTTTTATTCTTGTCTTTAAATGTCTCTAAGATTGCTTTTTCTTAGCTGGTTATCTTGTCAAATTTTAATTAAGCTGATTTTACCTTCTACTTCTCTCTGCTTTTGAGTTGCTGCTGCTCATAATTGTCCATCATCATCCAAAAGATTTAACAAAGGCATTGTGCTCCAATTGGGTGTTACTTTTGTCAGTCACATCTCATTATTTTTAATGTGAGTAAGATACTTGCTGATTAATATACTTTAAAGGTTCGTTTTGTCTCTATTGTAGCAATTAATTTACATCAGTTAAATTGGATGACATTATTACAGTCACCGTTGGCATCATTGCATTTATTTTGTATTTACAATTTTTTTTAATTTTTCAATTACTTCTCTAGAAAATTCAATATTCACTCCTTTTTCAGGGTTAAGCTATAGATTGTTATATATCAGATATTTTAAACATCTCATTTATTGCTATCTCACTTCCTGGTTGTTCCCTAATCTGTGTTTTATCTTGCAGAAGTTGATGATTTGACTATATAAAGACCATTAAGTCAAGGATATATCTGAAATCAACAACAGTTATTTTCCATTCTTTCAAAGCATAATATGCTGCATTTTATGTTGTCATTTGATGCTCACTAATTAAATGAGAAGAGAAAATTACATTATACTTATTGTTTGTCAATCACACAAAAGCATTTGATTGTGTATAGTAAAAAGGCTGCCTAACAATGTGTCTTCCTTTCATATATGAGAATAATTCAAAAATTCTTAAAAGATATAACTATAACAATTAACCATTACAACTACCCTCTTATTATTAACATAAGGTGAGATATAAAACAGGGAGATATATCTTCACCATTGATATTCAACACAATTGAGAATATACAGTGCAGATTATGGGCTGAAAAGGTACTCTCTGTGACCCTAGTTGTTCCTATTTTATATTTGATCATACCAATTCCATCAATTTCTATAACTGTATTGCGCCTCCCCAATAATCTGTTTTCACTTGAAGGAATTTCATCTGATGATGCACCTAGGAATACTCAATGGATGAACAATATTTATTGCTCAAATTTTAACAAAAAAGCAACTTGCACATCTGTGAGTAATATGGGACAATCAATATAGATAGATAATGGATTTAGTTCAGAACAGGTTTCATTGCACCTAGGAATTTTAACAACCCCCTTTAATGACCCATATTCTTTATACAAACATTCAGAACTTTTAGTCTATGACACTGATCTATGAAATATAAACATTCTCTAATGAATTAAAAATAAATATCATACAAAGAATAATAAAGAGGTAGATTGTGGTTCATAACTATGGTTGGAGTATATAATCAATAAGAAATTCAGAGAATAGGAGTAAACATTATTCAGGAAATAAAATCATAAATAAATCAACTTGAAAAATTATATTCTTTAATCTGGATCTGACTCTGACAGTTCTTTCTCTGGAGGTATTGAAATATGGTAAATAGTCTCTATGGTAGTTTGGTAGATGTGAGATATCGAGGATAATCCACAGTGAGGATTGACCTTGCAGGCCCAACCCCCATAGGCCCAGTGCACTTATCTGACTTTTAGATCAGTTAAAAACAAAGCCCCAGTTTTATTTGAATCTCAGTAAACTGGATGGGAGGATTAAGGAATAGGATGCCCTAAATCTAAATTTTCTAGCTAAGCCAAACCCCCTTCTAAAACCCCGGCAATGGGGTATCTTCTGCTCTTCCACCTGCCTAATTCACTACTCTGTCTAAGATTTTCCCCAGCTATCTTGCTACCTGACTAAAATCCTCCCAGATACGTTTTGGAAAAGTATGTAGTTCTTTAGATTAGCTAGACTCACCCTTTATCTCAGGGATCAACCCTGACCCCTTATACCCAAGATGGCTGTAGGCTTCTGATCTTCTTTCACTGGTTGGCCAGCCACAGAGCTTAGAGCAGCTGGAAACACTCTCTCAGATGCTGGAATCTTGAATAGATGAAACAGTAGACAGATTTGTTCAAACAGGGCACCAGGATCGGTAGCTTAGGCTCCATGGGAATAAGAAACCAAAACTCCCACTTGACTCACATAGATGGCAAGCAGCAGGAAGTTGAAGCTCCAAGCTCTTCCAGATAGATACAGGAAACCAAAAGCCCAGAGTTCTCTCCATGTCCACTTTTCTAATTTCCCTGCATTCCAGAATAGAGCCTATATTGTTCCATGACATGTGGTAAGTTCCCTCTTTGGAAATTCTCTTCTCTGCTACCTGTTTGCAAACCATTTCTTTCCTTTCCTCATTACAGTAGAGAGCATTCTATGTCATAAATCCTTCCAGATTGTTCTGGATCATTGTGTTGCTGAAAGTGACTAAGTCTTTCACAATTGATCATCATACAATATTTCCATTATTACATACATACAGTGTTCTCTTAGTTCTGTTTATTTTTTTTGCATCAGTTTTTGTAAATCTGAAAAATAAATTTTTCTAAAGAAATTAGTTTAATTCCTTTCTTTTGAAGAAATATTATGAAGAGGATTTCTGAAAGAAGAATCTAACTCCCTTCTGTAAATAACTGAATAGAGGGACTGTGATTTTAGAGGTGATGGCAGCCATCATTCTCATAACTAATATATTACAAATAGTTATTTATGTATTTTTGTCACATTATCAAAGATTTATAGACCTAGAGAGTTCTGGTCAAGATGGCAGCTTAGAGAAACCTAAAGTTCAGAGCTCCAGAAACCCTTTCTTACTGATCTCAAACCAAATGCTCCTAGGGCACCGAAATTCAAAACAAACAACAGAATAGATCCCTGGAACATTCCTCCTGGACCTGGAAAAAAAAGGTATGGCCCCCCAAAAGTCAGAACCTGATATCACTCGGATCTAAGGGGTAGGCAAAAGGAAGGTCACAGGACCCATCCCCCCCAACTCAGAGCGCTGAATCTGAGGCAGCAGCAGGAACCTCAGGGCAGGCAAAAGGGCCTCAGGAGCCAGCTATTCTGAAGGCCGCACCCTGAAAACAACCTGAGCCAGTCTCGGGGGCAGCCAGACAGCAGGGAAACACAGAGAGATGGGGGGAGCCTGTAGCCCCCTGACCAGATCATTCCATCTGAGTCTCACCGAAGGTCCCTGCCTCAGGGCATACTCAGTCTGAGGTTAATCCTATCACCAGCTCTCAGAGCTCCAGGAAGCCACGGCCACTCCCCCTCAGAGTGCAGGCTCCTCTGGCCAGGACAGGCATTGAAATACATCTGAGAGTGTCAAGCCAGGTGCAGAGCATAGAAGTATGTCATCAGAGAAGCATCGGGAGGGAATTGAGGAGGGTAGTAACACCAAAACACCAAAACACCAGCAATTCCAGGCTTCCTGGGGAAGACAAACAATTTGCCTGGGGCTAAAGCCACTGAACACCAGACAGATAACAGAAGAGCCAGCCCCCCTCACTCAGATAGAGATGGCAAACAGCACAGAAGCAAAAAAGCCTCAAAATAACAAGAAAAACAAGAAGGGGGCAATTTTTAACACATTTTATTGAGCAAAAATACAAAATACAGAGGAGATAGAAGAGGAAACACAAGCAAATGCGCCAAAACCTTCCAAAGGAAATGGAAACTCTCCACAAACTTTTGAAGAATTTGAATCAAAAATGATCAAAAAGATGGAAGCCTTCTGGCAGGAAAAAAATGGGAATTAATGGAAAAGAATTTCACGCAACTACAAAACTGGTTTGACCAAACTGAAAAGGAAAACCAGGCTTTAAAGGTCAGAATTAGGCAACTGGAAGACAATGAGCAAATAAAAGAGCAAGAATCAATAAAGCAAAGCCAAAAGATCAAGAAATTAGAAGAGAACATAAAATATCTTACTGACAAGGTGACAGACTTGGAAAATAGAGGAAGAAGAAATAATTTCAGAATAATTGGACTACCAGAAAATCCAGAAACAAACAGCAAACTCAGCATCGTAATACAAGATATAATCAAAGAAAATTGCCCAGAGATTCTAGAACAAGAAGGGGAGGGGAGAGAGAGAGAGAGAGAGAGAGAGAGAGAGAGAGAGAGAGAGAGAGAGAGAGAGAGAGAGAGAGAGAGAGAGAGAGAGAGAAGGGAATAGGGCTTAAATACCCCCTCTGTTTTAGCTGGGCCTAAAGGCCCAAGCCCTTAGATAGCTGAGACAAAGAAAAGAGATCAGTCCCTATCACTCACGTGACCAAAATGGAGAAACAGTCTCAGGGGCCTCCACCTCTAGCTTCCTTCAGAGAAAGCTTCTCAGAGCACCACCTTTCAGAGCCAAACCTCTCCAACCAACCACCTCTAGTCCTCAGACCCGGCTATCTTTAAGGAAACCATCCAAGTTCCCTCCCCTCAGTTCTCAGATCTACCAATCACTGTCCATGTATTCCCTGTGCCAATGGTGGCTCTGGCTTAACCCAGGATCGCCCAGAGGTCTGTGGCTTTGCACATGTCTGTTGAAGGTCATATTCTCAAATAATTAAATCTTGATCCTTTGCTACAGCCCTTCCTAAATCCTATTACCTTGAGTAGGGTGGAGATTGGAATAATTAAATTTTGATCTATGCTGCAGCCCTTTCCATTGTTCAGCAAAAGGTTTCTGTCCTAAAGTAATCTTAAGAAGGGAGGAGGAGGAACCTCCCTTGCCAGTGGGGTTCACATTCCAATGGTGAAATTTCCAACATTCACAAGTCTAAGAAATTTTGAGGTTTACAATACTAGGTCACAGAAACATGGCATACAAATGCAGAAAAGCAGAAATAATAAATGCAGCCTTTTCAGATCACAAGGCAATAAAATAATGATCAATAACGGTATGTGGAAAACTAAATCAAAAATTAATTGGAAATTAAACAATATGATACTCCAAAATCATTTAGTTAGAGTAAAAATCACAGAAACAACTAACAATTTCATCGAGGAAAATGACAACGGCGAGACATCCTTTCAAACCTTTTGGGATGCAGCCAAAGCAGTAACCAGAGGTAAATTCATATCCCAGAGTGCATATATTAACAAACTAGGGAGAGCAGAAATCAATCAATTGGAAATGCAAATTAAAAACCTCAAAAGCGATCAAAGTAAAAGCTCCCAGCAGAAAACCAAACTAGAAACCCTAAAAATTAAGGGAGAAATTAATAAACTCAAAAGTGATAGAACTATTGATTTAATAAATAAGACAAGAAGCTGGTACTTTGAAAAAACAGACAATAAACAAAGTACTGGTCAATCAAATTAAAAAAAGGAAATAATAAAAGTAAATTAACAGCATCAAAGATGAAAAAGGGGACATCACCTCCAATGAAGAGGAAATCAAGGCAATCATTAAAAATTACTTTACCCAATTATATGGCAATAAATGCAGCAATCTAGGCGATATGGATGAATATATACAAAAATAAAATCTGCCTAGACTAACAGAAGAAGAAATAGAATTCTGAAATAATCCCATATAAGAAAATGAAATCCAATATGCCATCAAAGAACTCCCTAAGAAAAAATCTCCAGGACCCGATGGATTCACAAGTGAATTCTATCAAACATTCAGTGAACAGTTAATCCCAATACTATACAAACTATTTGACATAATAAGCAAAGAGGGAATTCTACCAAACTCCTTTTAGGACACAAACATGGTACTGATTCCAAAACCAGGCAGATCAAAAACAGAGAAAGAAGATTATAGACCAATCTCCCTAATGAATATAGATGCAAAAATCTTAAATAGGATACTAGCAAAAAGATTCCAGCAAGTGATCAGAAGGGTCATCCACCATGATTAAGTAGGATTTATACCAGGGATGCAGGGCTGGTTCAATATTAGGAAAACCATCCACATAATAGACCATATCAAAAAGCAAACCAACAAAAATCACATGATTATTTCAATAGATGCAGAAAAAGCCTTTAATAAAATACAACATCCATTCATATTGAAAACACTAGAAAGCATAGGAATAGGAGGGTCGTTCCTAAAAATAATAAACAATATATATCTATAACCATCAGCTAATATCATCTGCAATGGGGATAAACTAAATGCATTCCCAATAAGATCAGGAGTGAAACAAGGATGCTCATTATCACATCTACTATTTGACATTGTACTAGAAACACTAGCAGTAGCAATTAGAGAAGAAAAAGAAATTGAAGGCATCAAACTAACCAAGGAGGAGACTAAGCTATCGTTCTTTGCAGATGACATTATGGTCTACTTAAAGAATCCTAGAGATTCAACCAAAAAGCTAATTGAAATAATCAACAACTTTAGCAAAGTTGCAGGATACAAAATAAACCCGCATAAGTCATCAGCATTTCTATATATTTCCAACACAGCTTAGCAGCAAGAATTAGAAATAGAATCCCATTCAAAATCACCTTAGACAAAATAAAATACCTAGGAATCTATCTCCTGAGACAAACACAGGAACTATATGAACACAACTACAAAACACTCTCCACACAACTAAAACTAGACTTGAGCAATTGGAAAAACATTAACTGCTCATGGGTAGGATGAGCCAATATAGTAAAAATGACTATCATACCCAAACTTATCTATCTATTTATTGCCATACCCTTGGAACTTCCAAAAAATTTCTTTACTGATTTAGAAAAAAACATAACAAAGTTCATTTGGAATAACAAAGGATCAAGGATATGCAGGGAAATAATGAAAAAAAAATACAAAGGAAGGGGGCCTTGCAGTCCCAGATCTCAAACTATATTAGAAAGCAGCAGTCATCAAAACAATTTGGTACTGGCTAAGAGACAGAAAGGAGGTTCAGTGGAATAGACATGGGGCAAGTGACCTCAGCAAGACAATATATGATAAACCCAAAGATCCCAGCTTTTGGGTCAAAAATCCAGTATTCGATAAAAACTGCTAGGAAAACTGGAAGACAGTGTGGGAGAGATTAGGATTAGATCAACACCTCACACCCTACACCAAGATAAATTCAAAATGGGTGACTGACATGAACATAAAGTGGGAAACTATAAGTAAATTAAGTAGACACAGAATAGTATACATATCAGACCTTTGGGAAGGGAAAGACTTTAAAACCAAGGAAGACATAGAAAGAGTCACAAAATGTAAAATAATTTCGACTACATCAAATTAAAAAAGCTTTTGTACAAACAAAACCAATATAACTAAAATCAGAAGAAAAGCAACAAATTGGGAAGCAATCTTCATAAAAACCTCTGCCAATGTTTTAATTACTCAAATTTACAAAGAGCTAAATCAATTGTACAAAAAATCAAGTCATTCTCAATTGATAAATGGGCAAGGGACATGAATAGGCAGTTCTCAGCCAAATAAATCAAAACTATTAATAAGCAAATGAAAAAGTGTTCTACATCTCTTATAATCAGAGAGATGCAAATCAAAACAACTCTGAGGTATCACCTCACACCTAGGAGATTGGCTAACATGACAGCTATGGAAAGTAATGAATGCTGGAGGGGATGCGATAAAGTAGGGACATTAATTCATTGCTGGTGGAGTTGTGAACTGATCCAACCATTCTGGAGGGCAATTTGGAACTATGCCCAAAGGGCAATAAAAGACTGTCTGCCCTTTGATCCAGCCATAGCACTGCTGGGCTTGTACCCCAAAGAGATAATAAGGAAAAAGACTTGTACAAGAATATTCATAGCTGCACTCTTTGTGGTGGCCAAAAATTGGAAAATGAGGGGATGCCCTTCAATTGGGGAATGGCTGAACAAATTGTGGTATATGTTGGTGATGGAATACTATTGTGCTAAAAGGAATAATAAAGTGGAGGAATTCCATGGAGACTGGAACAACCTCCAGGAAGTGATGCAGAGAGAAAGGAGCAGAAGTAAGAAAACATTGTACACAGAGACTGATACACTGTGGTACAATTGAAGGTGATGGACTCCTCCACTAGGGACAATGCAATGTCTCTGAACAATCTGCAGGGATCTAAAAAACACTATCCACAAGCAGAGGATAAACTGTGGGAGTAAAAACACCAATGAAAAGCAACTGCTTGACTACAGGGGCTGAGAGGAAATGACTGAGGAGAGACTCTAAATGAACACTCTAGTGCAAATACCAACAACAGGGAAATGGGTTCGAACCAAGAACACATGTGAAACCCAGTGGAATTGTGTGCCGGGTATGGGAGAAGTGGTGGGAGGGGGTGGGGGGAGGAAATGATAATGATCATTGTTTCCAATTAATAATGTTTGTAAATAACCAAATAAAATAATGTTTTAAAAAGTAAAAAAAAAAAGATTTATAGACTGAAATCTAATTTATTTAAGCCTAAATAATAGTTCAGTTACTATATATTAATGCCTGCAAACTTATGTGAAAAGACATTTCTGTGTTAATTAATAACCTGCATATTAATTGCAGTGAAGATATAGAGATATTGGATTAAGTAATGAAAGATATGTTCCAGGTTTAATAATATGTGAAAAATATCCCTAATATATTTCCTTGAGTTTGTTAGAAACTCAAAAATAACATTAATAAGAAAACAAGTCAAGTAACAATCTGGAAAATCAGGGTCTGGTTTGGTTTTCAAATAAGGATTTTAAAACAAATATTGCATCTGACATTCATATAAGCTACAAATGATCTTATCATCCATAAAAACTTTAACATAAGAATAGTTCAAGTTTAATAGATTTGTAAATATTCTAAAACAAACTGACCTAGGAGGAGAATGGCAATTTACCAAGTAAAATTCATGGCCTATACTTCAGCAACCAGAAAGATTTTCAGTAATGGGTTGGATATTTTTCCTTAGGCCAATTGATAGAGCACCAAGTATGGAGTTAGGACTCATGTTCCTAAATTATGAATCAGAACATAGATAGTTCATAGCTGTGTGAACCTGGACATGTCACTTAACTCTATTTGTCCTACTTGCCCCTCCTGTAAAATGAGTTGGGGTATTAAATGGTAAACCACTCCAGTATCTTTGCCATGAAAACTCCAAATAGAGTCCTGGAGAATTAGACACAGGTAAAACAATTGAACAATGACAATAGGTCATGGTCCATATAAACTTTTAGGAAAAGAGTAAATAAGGTGATGATAAGATGAGCATAAAGTAACATGGAATGAAATCATTATTAGGATGCAGGAAGACCTGAATTTAAATCTAGCCTCAAATATTAGCTGTATGAACCTTGAAAAGTAAAATAACCTCTCTGTGCCACAGTTTTTTTTATCTATAAAATGAGGATAATAATTGTTCCTATTTTCCAGGGTTTGTGAGTGTAAAATGTGATAATATTTTAAAATTACTTTCTAAAATTTAAACTGCTATTCAAATGTCAGTTGTTACTATAGGAAACTGACTGTCCTCTGATAGAGTTCAGAGAAACCAACTAGGAAAGATTGCAGAAGGAGGATTAAGAGCTTTAAAGCAAAGCACAGTGTATATTGACACAAAGAGGCAAATATATGTTTCAAGTCAGGACTGGCTGGGGCAGTCTCTCTAGAGTTAAGTATCTAAATGTTATGTAGGAGAAACATCCATGAGGTTCCACTAGAAACTTAAGACACAATGTGAAAGGAAGAGTAAAAAGATAAGCCTAATCTACAAATTAAAGACCTTTCATAACAAAAGAGTTATTCAGTTTGTACTTTGATCAAGATCAAAGAAAATCTCTTTCTTGATTCTTAATAACCATTTTTAATTTTTATTATTTTAAATGTTTTTATTATTTTTATGTATTTATTATTTTATATTTTTCACATTCATCATTACATTCTCCTGTTATGTGTTCTGAAAAATCTACTGCAGCTGAATGATTATTAAAGAAATGCAGCAAGATATGGACCCAGGATGATACACTAGGAACTATATACCCTGTGTTAGCAGTAATGTGAGGGCAAGAAAATGTAAATAATCAGAAGTGAACAGAAGTGTTAATAAGAAAAAAATATAGCCAATTTCTGGTATCAAAGCACAAATTTACCTGCTTGATAACCAGGACATCAAAGCCACAAGAATTAACCCAAATCAGAAAACAGAACTTAGCAAATATTTTACAGAATGATCACAATCATGTGTAGGTAAGGTACAGTAGGACACATTAAAAATCAAATGAGGGTCATGAGCAGTTTAAATTTAAGAGAACAGATGATAGAATGTATTTTCCTGCTCTGGATAAACTGTAAGTATAAAAGACTGATGATTATATCAGATATGGTTGATGTTTTGGTGTGTTTTGATTAACTGTTTCTCCTTGTTGCAAGGGAGAGTTATATATTAGGCATGGTGATGGTAATGACACAGGTAAACAAAAACATCAAAAATATCAATAAAACATGTTTTACAAAGGAAAAATAAACTGGGTCAGAGATTTTCCTGGAACACAGAGGAGTACCATCAGGATTAAAATGACTTATTCATGTACCTTCCTTTTAAAATGGATGATGGCCCTAGACACTTTGTCAGTATATGTGTGTATGTACATACATCAGTATATATTTGTTGTCATTTAATCATTTTCAGTTGTGTCTAACTTTTTGTGATACTATATTTTTCATCAAGGATAATACGATGATTTGTCATTTTCTTCTCCAGCTCATTTTACAGATTAGGAAACTGAGTCAACAAGTTTAAGTGACTTTCTCAGGGTTAAATGTCTAGTAAATGCCTGAGACCAGATTTGAATCTGGCACTGTGTGTGTATTTGAATCTATGTATATGTGTATATGTATACACATATAGTAGAGCCCCCATATTTGTGGGGGATACATTCTAAGACCTACCATGGATGATTAAATACACAAATATAAGCAAACATCTGCTGACCCGATATAAAATATTATTTTCTTGTACATATATATGCATAATGAAGTTTAATAAACACAATAAGACATTACCAACATAAAACCCCAGAAATAAGTATATTGTATGTTTTCTGTCTCCTGGAATGTATGGGTGTTCATGGAAGACCTCTGGTATGATGGCTTGCTGAGCCCTTTTTAGGGCTGTTTACTCACAATTGATGTCCACCTAGCATCCAACTCTTACCTATGGCTTCAAGAAGTTGTACCATGTGCAGTGACTAACCGAGGATAGTTGAGGGTAACTAATGGGTCACAAACCTATTAGTAAGTCACAGTGCTAACTATCCCAGACATATACTTCCTCCAGTATAATGAGAGAATGAGAACAGTTTGTTCCAAAATCCATTAAGGTGGCTAAAGTAGGTGCTGTGAATTTCTTAGAGCTAGGTCATACATCAAAAACACCAGCATTATCCACTGCATCTTGGACCATCACCATCTATCCTGAATTTTATCTTTCCACCCTACTTCAATTACTGGAAGAGAGGGTGAGGTTTACTATTTGTGAAACTCTGTCTCTGTCTCATTTAAATCCAATTCATGCACAAGTCAAGACATCATCTTGTAAAGTCATTGATCCTCTGAAAATGAAGGACAACAGATTCAAGCACTTGAGTGGCTCAGTGGATAGAGTTGCACCTTGACACAGGAAGTTCTTGGTTGAAATATTCAGATACTTTGTAGCTATGTAACACTGGGCAAGTCACTTAGCCCCAATTGCCTAGCCCTTACTCTTCTGCTTTGGAATTGATACTTAGTATAAATTATTAGACAGAAGGTAAGGAAGGGTTTTATAAAGAAGAAAATGAAGGACAATCAACAATAAATATCTTTTTCTCAAATGAGCCATTTACTGTGCTGGTAGTCTTCAACATGCCACATATTGTACTCATTTGGCAGGCAATTCAAAAGTTAGAAACCATTTAATTTTTCAGATTTATTGTTAATTTTCCATTTTTAAATTTTTTTCTAGAGTTAAATATTATATTTAAGGGGAGGTTAATTTGTAACTGAGGAGTTCGGTCTTTCAGTATAGAGAGAGGAAAAGAGAGGAGATCCCCCCTCTTTTTGCCCTGTTGTAGTTTGCAATTTTCTGCATTCTATTCATTTCCTTGCTGGTTTTCAAATAGGCTCTGCCCATGGCAATCAAACAGCTATTCAAGTCACCTTAGAAAATATGCAGAGATAAGGCAGAATACTCACTAAAGGTCCATGATTTATCAATCTCTAAAAGAAAGGAAAGATTTTAGAATCTTCTGTGCCAATCAAGAGTGTGGCTGGTTTTATATTTTAATATCATTTCAAAACTTCATTGGTGGCTATGGTTTTAAAGGAATACTATCTAATGTTTATGTTAATAACCCAGGCAAATATAACCTAAAGTCCTTTATGCAATTTAATAATCACTGAACTTTTCAAAATAAGTTTACCCAGGATTTTTTTTATTATCTCTAATATGTAAGTCTACATAATTCATTGTGCCAAGGAATAGCAGGTAAAGTATGTAAGTGTTAGTAGTTAAGATTTTTGTGATGCCAGCAAATATTTAATATTTTCATATATCTAAATTGATTTTCTACATGCCTTTGATTAGAAGCATTGTCAATAAAGTTTTGAATGTAAAAACCTGAGGAATTTCTTCAACATACAAATTCATTGATTTAAAGCAGCTTGTCTTAATATAAATGATATTTCTAGTAGTTATCTCTTGTATAATATTCATTACTGACTAGTTCAATAGAGTTTACCTCTATTATGAGGCAGCTAGATGCTACAGTAAATAGAGTGATAGGACTAAAGTAAGGAAAATGCATTTTCCTGAATTCAGTTCTCTCCGCAGATACTTACTAATTATGTAACCCTGGTCATGTCACTTAACCTGGTTTGATTCAGTTCCTCTAGTCCACTCCAGAATCTTTGCCAAGAAAATCCCAAATGGAATTATGAAGAATTGGACCTGACTGAAATGACTCAACAGCTCATCTCTTTATACATCTTTTCTTAATTTGTAATTGTTCTATCTTTTTCCAGTCATGTTTTATTCTTTTGGACCCAATTTGAGGTTTCCTTGGCAGATACTAGAGTGGTTTGCAATTCCCTTATCCTTTGATACAGCAATGGCACTACTAGGTCTATATATCATTGAGATTTTTTTTAATGAAAAAAATCTGTAAGTAAAAAAAACATTTCTAGCAGTTCTTTTTGAACAGGCAAAAAATTGGAAATTATAGGGATACTCATCAATTGGAGAAAGGTTAAACAAGTTGTGGTATATGATTGTTGAAGAATGCTATTATACCATGAGAAATGATGAACAGAATGTTTTCAGAAAAAACTGAGAAGACTTGCATAATTGAGGAAAGGGAAGAGAATTGAACTAGGAGAGTGCTGCACATAGTAAAAATAATATAATATGTTGAGCAACTCCAAAGTATCCAAAGTATTTAGCTATTCTCAGCAATACAAATATCTGATACAATTCCAAATTACTTATGATAAGTCCTATTAATCTCCAGAGAAACAACTGATGAGATGTGAATGCAAATCAAAGTGTATTATTTTTAAACTTACTTTGTTCATACTTTTTTGTTCTGTGTTTTCTTTCACAACATGATTAATTTGGAAATATGTTTTTCGTGACTGCACATGTATAATCTATATCAGATTGCTTGTTTTGTTGTCATAGAAAGAAGGGTGGGAAGGAGGGAGAGAATATGGAACTCAAAATTAAAAAAATTAATTTTAAAAATTGAGTTTACATGTATTTGGAAAAAAAATTATAAAGTACAAAAAGGAATATGTATTCAACACCAGGATAAGGTCAAGAAATCTAAAGAAAAGAATTCATGTGACATTTGAGAGAATACATTAAACTGAAATGAGAAAGATTGAAAGTAAAACTAGGGTGAGTCTTATGCAATCAGGTTATACTTTGAAGACTGTAACATTCTATGTAGGCATTACATACCTTTGGGAAGGCAGATTTTATTTTTAAATGCCTATTGTTATGGGAAATTTTTGATCTTGATCTTACTTGGCAGTTGCTTTTCAGTTGATATTGATATTGCCTAAAGGTAACTTTCTCTTATAAATAGCAGATGATAGATTTGGCCAGAAACAAACTACAAAAAAACTAATTTACTTAACTTGTTCAAGGAGCAGGGTCAGGAAAAGAAAATAGAGATCAGGAGGAATGATATTTACCCTAAATCTAAGATGTCTGAATGCATAACTTGCATCCTCCCTTTCCTGGAAGGGAATTCTTCATGATAACCAAGGGTGATCCTCCTTAAAATTTCTCTACAGATATCTACCCAACCCAAATTTATCTGTCTACCTTATCCTAATAAATAAACTTCCTCAAACTGATTTCCAAATAAAGATATTTTGTCTCCATTCCTGATAATAGCAGGGGGTCTGTGGCTCTCCACAGGGTTCGGTGAAACTGAGGAATCCTTCTGTCTGAAGAACCAGTGCCACCTGATGACCATTTCTATCCCTCTAACAGAGAAAAACTTCACAGGAATCAATACTTTCTCCTAATCAAAGATGTTAATTTTCAATGTTTCCAAGGTCAAGTCCCTCTACTCTTCCCAGAAGGATCACAGGGAAAACAACACACCTCTCTCTGAGAGTCAGTTTCCCAGAGAGTGAGATCAGTATTCCCAACTATTTATACTATGGGTTCTCTGGAAATTCCTTAACCCTGACCTCCTGAACAACTCTTGCTGGTTAAAGAAGCCAAGGTAAATTTCAAAACTTTATACTAAAATCCCAATTTCTACTTAGGACTTATTCTTTAATGAAGTTCATTACTGATCATAACTTTGAACATGAATGGGATGAACTCACCCATAAAAGGAAAACAAATAGGAGAGTGGATTAGAAATCTGAATCCTATCATATGTTGTCTGCAAGAAACACACTTGAGGCAGGTAGACACTCACAAGGTTAGAATTAAAGGTTGGAGCAAAATCTATTGGGTCTCAACTGATAGAAAGAAGGCAGGAGTTGCAATCATGATATCTGACAAAGCCAAAGTAAAAATAGATCTGATTAAAATGGAGGGGGAAGATAACTACATCCTGATAAAAGGCAGTATATACAATGAGGAAATATCAGTAATCAACATGTATGCACCAAGTGGCATAGCATCCAAATTTCTAAAGGAGAAACTTGTAGAGTTGAAGGAAGAAATAGATAGTAAAACTATACTAGTGGGAGACCTGAAGTTAGCATTTTCAAATTTAGATGAATAAAATAAAAAAATAACTAAGAAAGAAATAAAAAATGCAAATGAAATCTTAGAAAAATTAGAGTTAATAGATATATAGAGAAAAAAATAGAGACAAAAAGGAATACACCTTTTCAGCAGCAGATGGTACATTCATAAAGATTGACCATGTACTAGGGTATAAAAACATGGCAAACAAATGCATAAAAGCAGAAATAATAAATGCAACCTATTCAGATCATAATACAAAAAATAATAATCAGTAAGGGTAGATGGAGAGGAAAATCAAAAATTAATTGGAAATTAAATAATATGATGCTCCAAAATTAGTTAGTTGGAGAAAAAAATCTTAGAAAATAATTTCATTAAAAAAATGACAATGATGAGACATCCTTTCAAAATCTATGGGATGCAGCCAAAGCAGTACTTAGGGGAAAATTTATATTCTTGAGTTCATATATTAATGAATCAGGGAGGGCAGAGGTCAATGAATTGGACATGCAAATAAAAAAAAAACTTGAAAGAGAACAAATCAAAATCCCCAGATGAAAACTAAATTAGAGATCCTAAATATTAAAGGAAAAATTAGTAAAAGTGGAAGTGAAATAACTATTGAACTAATAACTAAGACTAGAAGCTGGTATTTTGAAAAAAACTAACAAAATAGAAAAAGTACTGGTCAATCTAATAATAAACAGAAGAAAAACATATTAATATTATCATAGTTGAAAAGGTATAGTTGAAAAGGGAGAGCTCACTTCCAATGAAGAGGAAATTAAGGCAATCATTAAAAATGATTTTGCCCAATTATATGTCAATAAATATGGCAACCTAGGTGATATGGATGAATATTTACAAAAATATAAATTGCTTAGACTAACAGAGGAAGAAATAGAATTCTTAAATAATCCCATATCAGAAAAAGAAATTGAACAAGCCATAAAAGAACTCCCTAAGAAAAATTCCCCAGCACCTGATGGATTCAAAAGTGAACTCTCTCAAACATTCAAAGAACAACTAATCCCAATATTATAATTTCTATTTGACAGAATAAGCAATGAGGGAGTTCTACCAAATTCCTTTTACAACACACATATGGTACTGATTCCAAAGCCAGGCAGACCAAAAACAAAGAAAGAAAACTATAGACCAATTTCCTTAATGAATATAGATGCAAAAATCTTGAATAGAATACTAGCAAAAAGACTCCAGCAAGTTATCATGAGGGTTATTCACTATGACCAGTTAGAATTCATACCAGCAATGCAAGGAGAGTGCAATATTAGGAAAATTATCCACATAATTAACCATATTAGCAAGCAAACCAACAAAAAACACATCTTGTGAAATATTAGCTCCTATTTGCCTGATTCTAGTTTTTAAATACCAATTTTCTTCCATGACATTTTGATTCTCCTTTTCCATTTGGTCTATCCCCCTTTTCATGGCACTCTTCTTCATTGGGTATTTTTGCTTTTTTCCCATTACGTCAATTGTTATGTTTGGAAACTCTTTTCTTCTTCGGATGCTTGTGCCGCTTTTTTCAGTTGGCTAATTTTGATTTTTAAGCTGTTATTTTCTTTTTGCATTCCTTTCATTTGGTTTCTCAATTTTTCTTTGACATATTGTTTTTTTACCATTATTTTTTTATTTGGTCAATTTCAAAAATTATTCCTTTGTTACAAAAATCATTTTCTATTCCTCCTTCCTCTCCTCCTGCCCCTCCCATAGCCAACACACAAAGCCTCTGGGTATTACATGTTTCCTTCTTCAAAACCCGTTTCCATATTGTTGGTGTTTGCACTAGGATGTTCATTTAGAGTCTACATCCCCAATCATATCCCCCTCGACTCATGTAATCAAGCAGTTGTTTTTCTTTAGTGTTTCACACCCTCATTTTCCCTCTGAATGTAGATTGTTCTCTTTATCATAGGTCCCTCTAGGTTGTTCAGGAACACTGCATTACCACTAATAGAGAAGATCATTACATTCAGTAGTACCACAGTGTATCAGTCTCTGTAAGTTGTTCTCCTGGTTCTCCTTCTTTTGCTCTGCATCACTTCCTGAAGGTTGTTCCAGTGCATGTGGATTTCCTCCACTTTATTATTCCTTTGAGCACAATAGTATTCCATTACCAACATATACCACAATTTGTTCAGCCATTCTCCAATTGAAGGGAATCCCCTAAATTTCCAATTTTTTTTGCCACCACAAAGAGTGCAGCTATGAATATTTTTGTATAAGTCTTTTTCCTTATTATTTCCTTGGGGTACAAACCCAGCAGTGCTATGGCTGGGTCAAAAGGCAGACAGTCTTTTAGCACCCTTTGGGCATAGATCAAAATTGCCCTCCAGAATGAGCAGTGTTTCTTTAATTTGCATCTATCTGATTTTAAGAGATTTAGAACACTTTTTCATATGTTTATTAATAGTTTTGATTTCTTTGACAGAAAATTGCCTATTCATGTCCCTTGCCCATTTATCAGTTGGAGAATGGCTTGATTTTTTTGTACGATTGATTTAGCTCTTTGTAAATTTGAGTAATTAGACCTTTGTCAGAGGTTTTTGTAATGAATATTATTTCCCAGTTTGTTATTTCCCTTCTAATTTTGTTTACATTGGTTTTGTTTGTACATAAACTTTTTAATTTAATGTAATCAAAATTATTGATTATACATTTTGTGAGTCTTTCTAAGCCTTGCTTGGTTTTAAAATCTTTCCTTTCCCAAAGGTCTGATATAGATATACTATCTTGTGTTCACATAGTTTACTTATAGTTTCCTTCTTTATGTTCAAGTCATTCACCCATAGGGTGGGAGGTGTTGATCCAAGCCTAATCTCTCCCACACTATCTTCCAATTTTCCCAGCAGTTTTTATCAAATAGTGGATTTTTGTCCACAAAGCTGGGATATTTGAACTTATCTTAGACTTTCATTCTGAGGTCACTTACCCCATTCTTTTCCACTGATCCTCCTTTCTATCTCTTAGCCAGTACTATATTGTTTTGATGACCACAGGTCTATAGTATAGTTTGAGATCTGGTACTGCAAGGCCACCTTCCTTCACATTTTTTTTCATTATTTCCCTTGATATTCTTGATCTTTTGATCTTCCAAATGCACTTTGTTATTTTTTTCTAATTCAGTAAAAAAGTTTTTTGGAACTTCAATGGGTATGGCACTAAATAAATAAATAAGTTTGGGTAGGATAGTCCTTTTTATGATGTTAGCTCATCCTACCCATAAGCAGTTAATGTTTTTTCCAATTCTTTAGATCTAGTTTTAATTGTGTGGAAAGTGTTTTGTAGTTGTGTTCATACAATTCCTGTTTTTGTCTCAGCAGATTAATTCCTAAATATTTTATATTGTCTAGGGTGATTTTAAATGGGATTTCTCTAATTCTTACTGCTGAGATGTGTTGGATATATATATAAATGCTGATGACTTATGTGGGCTTATTTTGTATCCTGCAATATTGCTAAAATTTTTATTTCCACTAGATTTGTAGTGGATTCTCTAGGATTCTTTAAGTAGACAATCATATCATCCACAAAGAGTGATAGCTTGGTCTCCTCATTGCCTGTTTTAATACCTTCAATTTCTTTTTCTTCTCTAATTGCTACTTCTAGTGTTTCTAGTACAATGTTAAATAATATAGGTGATAATGGGCATCCTTGTTTCAATATTGATCTTATTGGGAATGCATCTATTTTATCCCCATTGCAGATGATGTTGGATGATGGTTTTATATATATACTATATGTATATTTTTAGTACAGGACATTCTGTTCCTATACTTTCTATTGTTTTCAGTAAAAATGAGTGTTGTGTTTTGTCAAAGGCTTTTTCAGTGTCTATTGAGATAATTATGTGATTTTTGTTGCTTTGCTTGTTGATATAGTCAATTATGTGGATGGTTTTCCTAATATTGAACCACCCTGCATTCCTGGAATAAATCCTACCTAATCACAATGAATAACTCTCATGATCACTGGCTGGAGTCTTATTGCTAGTATCTTATTTAAGATTTTTGCAACTGTGTTCTTTAAGGAGATTGTTATAGTTTTCTTTCTCTGTTTTTGACCTACTTGGCTTTGGTATCAGTACCATATTTGTCATAAAAAAATTTCTTTTTCTTCTCTAATTGCTACTTCTAGTGTTTCTAGTACAATGTTAAATAATATAGGTGATAATGGGCATCCTTGTTTCAATATTGATCTTATTGGGAATGCATCTATTTTATCCCCATTGCAGATGATGTTGGATGATGGTTTTATATATATACTATATGTATATTTTTAGTACAGGACATTCTGTTCCTATACTTTCTATTGTTTTCAGTAAAAATGAGTGTTGTGTTTTGTCAAAGGCTTTTTCAGTGTCTATTGAGATAATTATGTGATTTTTGTTGCTTTGCTTGTTGATATAGTCAATTATGTGGATGGTTTTCCTAATATTGAACCACCCTGCATTCCTGGAATAAATCCTACCTAATCACAATGAATAACTCTCATGATCACTGGCTGGAGTCTTATTGCTAGTATCTTATTTAAGATTTTTGCAACTGTGTTCTTTAAGGAGATTGTTATAGTTTTCTTTCTCTGTTTTTGACCTACTTGGCTTTGGTATCAGTACCATATTTGTCATAAAAAAATTTGGTAGAATTCCTTCTTTGCTTATTATTTAAAATATTTTGTATAGTACTGGGATTTGTTTTTCTTTGAATTTTTGATCAAATTCACTTGTGAATATATCAGTTCCTGGAGAATTTTTCTTAGGGAGTTCTTTGATGCCTTATTCAATTTATTTTTCTGATATGGAAATATTTAAGATTTCTATTTCTTCCTCTGTTAGTCTAGGCAATTTATATTTTTGTAAATATTCATCCATATCACCTAGATTGCTATATTTGTTGACATATAATTGGGCAAAATCATTCATAATGATTGCCTTAATTTCATCTTCATCAGAGGTGACGTCTCCCTTTTCATCTATGATACTGTTAATTTGGTTTTCTTCTTTTTTTTTTACTTAGATTGATCAGTACTTTGTCTATTTTGTTTGTTTTTTTCAAAATACCAGCCTCTAGTCTCATTTATTAGTTCAATAGTTCTTTCACTTTCGATTTCTTGAATTTCTCCTTTAATCTTTAGGATCTCTAATTTAGTTTTCATCTGGGATTTTTGATTTGTTTACTTACAATTTTTTTATTTGCATGTCCAATTCATTGACCACTGCCAAAAATGTAAAATAGCTTCTTGAAAAAACAATTGATTTGGAAAATAGTTCTAGGAGAGTCAATTTAATAATTATTGGACTATCTGAAAGTCATGACCAAGAAAAAAGTCTAGACATCATATTAAATGAAATTTTCCAAGAAAACTGCCCTTATATTCTTGAAAAAGATGATAAAATAGACACTGAAAGCATCCACAGATCACCTTCTACCATAAATCTCCAAATGACAATTTCCAGGAATGTTATAGATAAGTTCTAAGACTTCCTAGGCCAAAGAAAAAATACTGCTGACATCTAAAAGGAAACAATTCCAATATCATGGAACCTCAGTCTAAATTACATAGGATCTAGCCACTTCCACATTGAAAGATTAGAAATCATGGAATATGATTTTCCAAAAGGTAAGGGAACTTGGTTCAAAACCAAGAATCATCTATCCATCTAAACTGACTATATTCTTTCAGGAGAAAATTTTGTCATTTAATAAAATAGAAGATTCCTGGGCATTCTTGAAGAAAAGACCAGCCTTAAACAGAAAATGTGTTATCCAAGTACAAAATACAATTCATTCACAAGAAGCTAAATAAAATAGAGAAAAAATTTAAGGTCTCCAATAAGATCAATTTGTTTATATGCCTATAAGGAAAGATATCTTGTTATAAGGAAGAGAAGGTTAGAGCAAGTATGCAGAGGCATGTCCTTTTGCATCTAGGACCTTCTCTGGGCCCTATCAGGGTTACACTGATCCTTTCCTTAAAATAAGCTTAGGGAGGTTTAGTTTTAGCTTAGCATGAGACTAGTCTCATGCCTCTGCGTACTTGCTCTAACCTTCTCTTGGAAAGTAATGGAGAAAGAGTTAACTGAGGATTAGGTGTCTTTCTCTGGTTTTGACCTGGAGAGATAGTTTTCTTTTCCTTAATGGCTGATACTACCCTATACTACTCTGAATTCCCTATCCTGTCTTGCTGTCCAGCTTCCCTGCTGCTCTGCTATCCTATTGTCCTGCTATCTTGCTGATCTGTTGTTATCTACTGCAGTTCCTAGTGATACTGAACCATCTGGCATCTGATTGTGAGACCAGTCCTGGGTCCTTTTGGATCTAGGACCTTCTCTGGGCCCTATCAGGGTTACACAGATCCTTTCCTTAAAATAAGCTAAAAGAGGTTTAGTTTTAGCTTAGCCAAGATCATGAACTGGGAATTTTGGCAATGAGGAGAGGATTGGAGTAGGGAAAAATCACTCTGAAGAAATCTCTGTGAAGAGATATTAGGATTTTGGGGTATTAGTTAGAAATTTTAGCTTTGGATTATCCCAAACCTTTCTACCCTATTCTTTTATTAAACTTACTTTCCCATTTCACTGAGTGATCTGTGTATGTAGTCTTAGACCAGACTTTGCCTGGATGGGTTTTGTTGGCCTTACTAAACCACAGATAATCTTCTGATACGGGTCCAACATAATCCATCCATACATATCCCAAAAAAAACCTTTCCCTTTTTACAATCCATAAGTCCTAAAATTACCATCATCATCATAGTAGTTAGGAGAAGTATACATAAACAGAGGGTATGAGAGTAAATGGTTTAGGATGATAGGTAAAAACAAACAAACAAATAAACTAGGAATGAAATAGAGGATTACACTAAGAGAATGAAAAGAGAGAAGTAAAATGGGGTAAATTATATCACATAAAAGAGTCACAGGGGTGAAAATTCTATTACATTGGAGGAGAAGATGAGGGTAGTAATATATAATACTTAAAAACTTTACTCTCGTTGGAATTGTCTTTCAGGGAGGGAAGAACAGCCAGATTAATTAGAGTATAAAATTCTTATCCTATAGAGAAATAAGAAAAGTGGTGGTGGGTAAGGGAGTAATATAAAGGAGAGGGAAATTGGGGAGTGACTAAAAGCAAAACACTTGTGTGAAGGGAAAGAGTGAAAGGACAAAGGGCAGTATTAAAAGAGGAAGTCAAAATGGAGGGGGATATGCAGATAGTAATCATAACAATATAAATGGGATGAACTCACTCATAAAATAGAAGCAGATAGCAGAGTGAATTAAAAAACCAGAAATCTACCATATGTTGTTTACCAGAAACAGATTTGAGGCAGGTAGACACACATAGAGTACAGGTGAGAGTCTGGGGTAGAATCTGTTGGGCTACAATTGGGACCAAGAAAAAATAAAAACAATAGCAATCATGATCTCAGACAAAGCTAAAGCAAAAATAGATCTGATTAAAAAAGACAAAGAAGAAAGGAAGTATAGCCAATGAAGAAATATCAGTACTTAATATATGATGCATGAAATTGTATAAACCTTCTGATTTTTAAAGGATAAATTAAAGGAGGTCATGGTGGAAATAGATATGAAAACTATACTAATAGTTGACCTTACTTAATCTTACCCTATCAGAAGAAGATAAATGTAACCAAAAAAATAAATAAGAATGAAGGGAAATTAATGAAATTTTAGAAAAGTTAGATTTAATAGATATCTAGAGAAAATTGAAGAGGGATAAAAAGGAATATACTTTCTTTTCAGCAGCAATTGGTACATACACATAGACTGACCATGTCCTAGGGCATAAAGACTTCACAACCAATTATAGAAAATCAGAAGTGATAAATGCAAGTTTTTTGGATCATTACGCAATAAAAATCATAAACAAGAAGGGTTCATGGAGAGGCAAATAAAATTAATTGGAAACTTAATAATCTAATTCTTCAATGTATGTCTTATCTTCTCAATTGCATATTTCCTCCTATCATACAGTACATAAACTATGTATGACTGCCCATTTTATGCCAATATGTAACATTTCCCTCCTAAATTTAACATAAAATGTTCACTCAACAGGCTGAAGTCCTTCTATAGTTTCTCTACCTTGTGAGGGTAGCCATCAGGTCATAGACCCCTGGTGAACTAAGGCTTTGCTCACCCAGCATGTGAAGACTGCTTTGGTCGAACAGACGAAAGAAACCAAAAAGAAGGTTCAACGGCTGAGATGGCAATGCAGCAAAGCACTGTGGAGTGCTTATGGTGCACAAAAGACATCACGGCTATCCAATGCAGCTGAGGAAGTCTCCAGGTGTAACGTTTTTCATTCCACTTGACCCAGTCTTCCAACGCCAAGAGAGTGGGACTGTCTCAGGGCATTGACTTTTCCACTTAAATCTGCACACACAAGTGTCTTTGTGCACACTTATCTATACACTCTAGATGAAATCACACAAAGACAATCATCATCCTCAGTTACCGAGAGACTACTACTATATCCTTTAATGTAACCATGTTTTTGTTAAACATTTCTTTGAAAACTTTCTTTATATTGGTTCCCCTGCTTAATTTATAAAATTTATAAAATGCTTTGGATTGGTCAAAACTTCCATGTTCCTTTCATGGTCCTTTTTACAATCCTCATTTCTTTTGAGATGATGATATCATGTGATTCAGAGTTATGTTAAATGGCAAAAAAGTCAACAAAACAATGAATTTTCTTCCTAATCACCAGAAACTATGTAACTGTTCTACAATGATAAATGAAAGAAAGTTAAGAAATACAGATGTGTAAAATATCTCAACAGATAATTCAGCTGATTTATAAAATCAAAAAATATTTAACACTTCTTTTTTTTTTCTTTTTTGGTCCCAATGAATGATTTTACTAGTGCAAGAAATCTCTGCTATATATTTATGGATGTTCATCCATTTCTGCAGATCTTTGACTTGTCATTAATGTAAAAATCTTGGTCGAATGAAGTACTATGACAATGCAACTTGTCCATTGTCACACTTAGCTTTTAATTTTTCAAAAAGTTTTTCATTTATGTTTTATGTTATAGTCAGTAAATAATATTTTAATATTTCTGCTTGTCTAATTTATTTGTAAGAATTTTTTCTTCCCTAGCTTCTAGTCAATTGCTATAAAGATGTGATACAAAGCTGAGAATTATGTATATGTCCTTACCTTTCCCTTCATTGATTTCCAGAGATCTGTTATAGTTTACTTTCTAAAATTAAGTTCTTATTTTTGCTTAGATTTCTCTAGTTCTGAAAGAACATTGAGAATTTCAGCTATTATTATTTTTTCTTTCTCCTAATAATTCAGACTCCTTCAAATAAATAGTTGCTATCAGTCCTTGTTTGTATATGTACACATATACAATATGAATGTGTATTTTTTTCTTATGATTTCCTTATTGAAAAATGCTTAAAAGACTGATGTCATTCACCTGCTTATGCTTTTCAGTCATGCAAATTTTTAGTGTTCTCACTCATTTGAGGTAATGATTACTGATAATAGGTATCTTGAAAAGCTTTGGGTGATTATGCAGCTTTCATGTTATTCTGGTTCTTTATCCTGCTATGGCTGTAGTTTGGACTGCCTGAACATTGTAAAGCTGTTTTCTGATGCTGCAATTTTAATGAAAGCTTCTCTAACTTCAGATGTCAGTTGTCTTAGAAGCACCTCTGAAAGTTGCTAATGTTTTGTTTGTTTGGTTGTTGGTTGGTTGGGTTTTCCTATCTCCCTATGCAGTAAGCTTAGGGAATGTCTCCCTCCCCTGCAATTGAGATGGCCCAAGTCAACCCTATTAGCATTAGACCTCAGATTCTCTGTCTAGTTTTGCTTATTGCCTGATTTATATCCTCTCAGATTGTTGAAGACTTAGTATTCTTCTTGTGGAGTCCTTACACAGAGGAGATGATAATATTTTTTCTCTTACTGAGATGTGATTTCAGAAAAATTTAAAATATGGAATAATGTATGTCACTTGCAAAATAAGTCATAACTACCAAAAACTCATACTCATTAGTGGGATTAATTGGTTATAAAGACAAGTTTTTCATTTATTTGGGAAAAACAAACAAAGTCAATGGACTTTTTGCTATTTTGTTAATTTCCCAGGACTTTGATTCGATATTCTTGGTTGTGAAAACTGATTCCATACAGTGATGGCAAACTAATGAGGAATAGGAAAGAAAATTGACATATCCCAGACAGAAGAATTAATAATGATTATTTGATTATAGATCTATTCCTTGAAAATGCTCAACATGGCAAGAAGTGTATGCATTGTGGCCTGATCAGTAGTAAGAAGTCTTAGGAATTAATTGTGTTGTTAACCAAAGTCTAGATGAAGTAGACAACTCAACCAAGAATCAGGACAGTAGAGGGCAGGAATTCTGTTCATAAAAGAATTAAGTCATCCATAACTGGTTATACAAAATAATATGAAGTAGTCTAAGATAGTTTAAGAGTTTATATAATTTAATCTTTAAAGATACTTTAAAATGTTGAGACTAGAGGTAAATTCATTCTGAGACATAGTGAGATGAGAAACATTAACAGTATTTTAATGAGTCATAAAAGACCACAAGACAAATCCTTGGGGAACCTTCAAAAGATTCTGAGTTTTATAATATTGGGATTTTGTTAAGGAAAAAAAGAACAAGAAGGAAACATATGAAAATCAGTTTTATTTTTGTGAAAGGGAAAGGGAAAAGTGTAAGAAAAACATTACAATTAATCTTAAACCCTAATTTCTATAAACCTATTTTACCCTAATTTTTCTAAGCTAAAAACATTAAATTTCCCCAACACAAAAATCTCACAAAAGGATTCCAGTCAATGGGCCAGTATCTTCAGATGAAAACTGTCCAAATCAGGTCCAGTGGAGAAATGAGTCTTTAGTCCTCTGTTCCAGCTTGCCAGCAGCCAGTCCAAGTAGGATTCCTCTTTCTTCAGCTGGTGTCACCAAAAGGCAGAAACCTGATGTAAAACCTCCAATCCTAGGTCCTTCAGGAGAGAAGTGAAGTTTCTGTTGGGACCCTAGAATCTTTACCCAGCTCTTGATCCTTAAGCTTCAATGTGACACTGTCACATGCTCCTGTCAATCACTTGAAAGTTTGCATTGCCCAGTCCTTTTGCAAGCATCCTCTTCCTATTACATTTTTCAGAACTCATTCTCTGGGTTCTGGGTTCCAAATTGGGCTGCCTCTTTGTCTAGCAGTAAAATATCATGAGAGCCAAATAAAAATTTTCTCCAAAAGGGAAAACTGTGCAACCAAATTGTACTGGCATAAAAGGCATTTTCTAATTATTTGCCTAGTGAGAATAATAATATTTTTAGACATTACCTGAATGTCAAGTAAGATACATCAACACATATTTTACCATTTATTATTTTATTTTTTATTTTAATAACAAATTTCCATGTAAGTTTTTCAAAATCATGTGATTCATATTGTCTTCCTCCTTTCTTTCCTTCCCTCCTCCCAGAGCTGACAAGCAATTCAATATGCTTTATACATGTATTGTCCAAAACATATTTCCATATTCATTTTTGCAAGTGAATAATATAGTAGAACCAAAACCCCAAATCGTATACGCAGATAAACAAGTCATAACTCTTATGTTTTTACCTTCATTTCTATTCTAACAATTTTTCTCTGTAGGTATATAGTCTTCTTTTTCATTAGTCCTCAGAATTTCATTGGATCATTATATTGATCTTAGTAGCAAAGTCTGTCACTTTTGATCATTACATAATATCACAGGTACTGTCTATCAAGTTCTCCTGGTTCTGGTTATTTCACTTTGTGTTGGTTCACAAAGGTCTCTCCAGCTCTTTCTGAAATCATCCTGTTCATCGTACCCTATAATACAATAATATTCCAACACCATCATATATCACAAAAGAGCAGATACACACACACACACACACACACACATGCACAGATCTTTTCTCATTTTTTAGATCTTTTGGATGAAGACCCAGTATTGGTATTACTGGATTAAAAGGTATGCATTCTTTTATAGCCTTTGGGGCCTAATTCCAAATTGCCCTCCAGAATGATTTACAACTAACTCCACTAGCAATGCATTAGTTTCCCAAATTTGCCACATCCCATGCAATATTTATCATTTTCCTTTTCTGTCATATTGGCCAAACTGATAGGGCTGAGGTGGTACCTCAGAGTTGTTTTAATTAGCCTTTCCCTAATCAAGAGTGATTCAGCGTATTTTTTCCATATGATTATTGATAGTTTAGATTTTTCATTTAAAATGTCTATTTTTATCCTTTGACCATTTATTAATTGGGGAATGATTTGAGTTCTTTTAAGTTTGACTTAACTCTTTATATACTTAAAAAATGAGACTTTTATCAGAAAAAAATTATCAAACAGTTTTCCCAGTATGCTGCTTCCATTCTCATCTTGGTTCCACTGGCTTTGTTTGTACATAAACCTTTTAATTTAGTATAATCAAAATTATTCATTTTAAGTCTTATAATATTCTTTATCCCTTGTTTGTTCATAAATGCTTTCCTTTTACATAGACCTGGCATGTCAACTATTCTATATGGCCCTAATTAACTTATAATTAACACTTTTTATGTTTAAATGATATACCCCCTTTTTTGACCTTATCTTGAGATGGGTGTAAGATCTAAAACTATTTTTTGTCACACTGTTTTCCAATTTTCTCAGTAGTTTTTATGAAATAGTGAGGGATTATCCCAAAAGCTAGGATCTTCAGATTTATCAGACACTAAATTGCTGAGATCATTTAGCCATAGTTTATTGAATTGCTCTACCCTTCTATTTCTTAGCCATTACCAGATTGTTTTGATGCTTACTGCTTTGTAGTAAAATTTAAGATCTAGTACTGCTAGGCCATCAACTTTACATTCTTTTAATTAATTCCCTTGAAGTTCTCGATCTTTTCTTCTTCCAAATGAATTTTATTACTTTTTCTAGTTCTATGAAATGTTTTTTGGTAGTTTGGTATGGCTCTCAATAAGTGAACTGATTGTAATTGGGATTGTAATTTTTATTAAATTAGCTCAGCCTACTCATGAACAATAAATGTTTTTTTCTAATTGTTTAGATCTTATTTTATTCATGTGAAAAGTGTTTTGTAATTGTGTTCATTTAATTCCTGTTTTTGTCTTGGCAAATAGATCCCCAAATATTTTACATTGTCTGGAGTGATTTTAAATATAGTTTCTATGTCTAACGCTTGCTGCTAAATTTTGTTGAAAATATATAGAAATGCTGATGATTTATTTGGCTTTGTTTTGTATCCTGAAACTTTACAAAAATTGTTAATTATTTCAACTAGTTTTAGTGATTTTTTTAGGATTCTCTAAGTATACCATCATGTCATCCACAAATGGTTTAGTTTCCTTATTGACTACTTTAATTTCTTTGATTTCTTTTTCTTCACCAATTGCTAAAGCTAGCATTTCTAGTATAATATTAAATAATAGTTGTGACAATGGGCATCCTGGCTTCACTCCGGATCTTATTGTGAAGACTTCTAAATTATCCCCTTTGCAAATGATACTTGCTATTGATTTTAAATGAATACTACTAATTATTTGAAGGAAAAACCCTTTTATTTCTATTCTTTCTAGTGTTTTTAATAGGAATGGATATTGTATTTTATCAAAGGCTTTTTCTGTATCTATTGAGATAATCATGTGATTTCTGTTGGTTTGGTTGTTGATATGATTAATAATTCTGATGGTTTTCCTAATATTAAACCAGCCTTTCATTCATGGTATAAATCCCAGCTGGTCATGAATAATTCTTGTGATATATTGCTATAGTTTCTTTGCTATTATTTTATTGAAGATTTTTGCACTAATGTTCATTAACAAAATTGGTATTTATTTTTCTTTCTCTGTTTTTGATCTTCCTGGCTTAGGTATCAGTACCATATTTGTGTCATAAAAACAATTTGGTAGGACTTGGAGTATATCACAGTTTAAGTTAAATTGTTAGAAGCACTGAAAGGCACCATCTAATGACAAATTAGTACAGAATTTCATGCTTATAATCTGTGAGGTTATTTAATTCAGCCTGTGCCTAAATAATGGGATTAGTCAAACTACATTTATTAAATATTTCATATAGGTGCCAGAGATGCAAAAAATGAAAATAAGACCTAAATATGTTTCTCTTCAACTGTAAGATAGTCATTTAACTTGTCTATGAAGATGTTCAAATAACAGGGAACTTCAATGTTTCAACTAATATTTGCCACCACATTTTTTGAGGATTAAGATATAATAGTAAAATTAAATCCCAATGCTCCTCTAGCCTGCCTTCAGGAACAAATATATATTTTGCCATATGCTAATCAGTTTAGGAGACTGAAAGTTGGGCACAAATTCTTTATTAAGTTCATGAGACGTAACAAGGATTAGGAGTGATAGTAAGATAAGAATTTTCTTCTCCTCTCTTTACCTAATGAGCTCCAAATTTAGGACACATGGTTTTTAAAAGTTACAATGGAGGAAGACATCCAAAAGCTTTTAGCTAAAATGTTGATGATGAGTAACAAGAGTTGGTGTTCACCTCACCCTCTTTAATTATCCTCCCACACTGAATCCTGACTACTACAGAGGAGGACTGGGTTATCTGTCAAAGGAAGTGAGAAACAATGATTAGTGTTCTCAGAATCTTATATGATGGATCTGATAGTCCACAAGAGGTTATGACAGTTAGACATGGTTGTGGGAAGGAGGGACAAAGGAGAGTAATAAGATTAGTAAGTACCTTCTAACTTTAGATCAAAGAATAAGTTATTGTCATTTTGTTTGTGAGACTTCAAAGTTATAAACTCACTGATCAAAAATGGAGTATGTGGAGAGGAGCAAGAGACCAGGGTTTTGCAAATGCAAAGATTGGATTGACTTTCTAAGATGAAATCTAACAAAACACAATTGGCTTGATAAACCTAATCTTCAGCAAAGTAATCTTTATTGTCTTGGTTAGGTACAACCCTCATTTAACGTATAGAGACATGATCTAAATAGACAATCATTTTCTTCTATCTAATAGTTTATTTTTAAAGTACAATTGCATCCTTATCTTCTGGATACATTTTTATGGGGAATATGTGTACTACTGTTCTTTTTCTTTCATTCTTTATTTTTAGCTTATAAGCTATCCTAAAGGGATATAATATATATATATATATATATATAAATATATAAAGCTTATAGTTTTTGTTATGAAGATTGTTTCCCAGTTTGTTGCATCCCTTCTAATTTTGGTTGCATTGGCTTTATCTGTACAAAAACTTTTTAACCTGATGTAATCAAAATTATTTATTTTACATTTTGTGATTTATTCTAACTTTTGCTTAATCTTAAAATCTTTCCTTTCACAAAGATCTGACATGTATACTATTCTGTGTTCACTCAATTTACTTATAATTTCCTTCTTTATATTCAAGTCATTCACCCATTCTGAGTTTATCTTGGTGTAAGTTTATGAGATGTTGATCCAAACCTAATCTCTCACATACTGTCTTTCAATATTCCCAGCATTTTTTAATCAAATAGTGGATTTTTGGTCTCCAGAGCTGCAATCTTTGGGCTTATCATAGACTGTTTTAATGAGATCACTTAATCCAAGTCTATTCCAGTGATCTTCCTTTGTGTCTCTTAGCTAGTACAAAGTTGTTTTGATGACCACTGCTTTATAGTATTGTTTGAGTTCTGGGATTGCAAGGCCACCCTCTTTCGCATTTTTTTCATTATTTCCCTAGTTATCCTTGATCATTTCTACTTCCAAATTAATTGTAATTTTTTTTTCTAATTCAGTAAAAACATTTTTTTTTGGTAATTCGATCGGTATGGCACTAAATAAGTAAATCAATTTGGTTAGGATTGTCATTTTTATTATGTTAGCTTATCCTACCTATGTGCAATAGATGTTTTTCCAATTGTTTAGATCTAGTTTTAATTGTGTGGATAGTATTTTGTAGATGTGTTCATATAGTTCCTGTGTTTGTCTTGGCAGATAGATTCCTAAGTATTTCATATTGTCTAGGGTGATTTTAAATAGAATTTGTCCGTCTAATTATTGCTGCTGAGGTGTGTTGGAAATATATAGAAAAGCTGAATACTTATGGGGTTTATTTTGTATCCTGCAACTATCCTATAGTTGTTGATTTTTTCCATTAGCTTTTTAGGGGATTCTCTAGCATTCTTTAAATAGGCCATCATATCATCTCCTAAGAGGGATACCTTGGGCTCCTCCTTGCCTATTTTAATACATTCAATTTCTTTTTCTTCTCTAATCACTACAGGTAGTGTTTCTAATACAATGTCAAATAATAGAGGTGATAATAGGTATTCTTGTTTCACTCCTGATCTTATTGGGAAGCCATCTATTTTATTCCCATTGCAGATGATGTTTGCTGATCGTTTTATATATATATGTATACATATATATATATATTTATATCCTGTTTATTATTTTTAGGAAAGGCCCTTCTATTCCTATGCTTTCTAATGTTTTCAATAGGAATGAGTATTGTATTTTGTCAAAGACTTTTTCTGCATCTATTGAGATAATCATGTGATTTTTGTCAGTTTGCTTGTTAATGTGGTCAATTATGTGGATGGTTTTCCTAATATAGAACCATCCTTGAATTCCTGGTATAAATCCTACTTGGTCATAATGAATAAACCTTGTGATCACTTGCTGGAGTCTTTTTGCTAATATCCTATTTATGTTTTTTGTATCTATGTTCATTAAGGAGATGGTCTGTAGTTTTGTTTCTCTGTTTTTGACCTTTGGAGGCTTTGGAATCAGTAGCATATTTGTGTTGTAAAATGAATTTGGTAGAGCTCTCTTTTTGCTTATTATGTCAGATAGTTTGTATAATATTGGGATTAGCTGTTCTTTCAATGCTTGAAAAAAAATCTATTTGAGAATCCGTCAGGTCCTAGGGATTTTTTCTTAGGGAGTTCTATGATGACTTGTTCAATTTCTTTTTCTGATATGAGGTTGTTTGGCTATTCCATTTCTTCCTCTGTTAGTCTAGGCAATTTATATTTTTGTGAATATTCATCCATATCACCTAGATTACCATATTTATTGCCATATAGTTAGGCATAATAGTTTTTAATGATTGCTTTAATTTCTTCTTCTTTAGAGGTGAGGTCTCCCATTTCTTCTTGGACACTATCAATTTGGTTTTCTGCATTCCTTTTTTTAATTAGATTGACCAGTACTTTGTCCATTTTGTTTGTTTTTTTAAAAATACCAGCTTCCAGTCTTATTTATTAGTTCAATAGTTCTTTCACTTTCAATTTATTAATTTCTACCTTAATTTCTAGGACCTCAAGTTTCCTTCTGGGGATTTTTAATTTGTTCACTTTCTAGTTTTTTTTTTAATTTGCATGCCCATTTCATTGACCTCTGCCCTCCCTAATTTGTTAATATATGAACTCAAGGATATAAATTTCCCCCTGATTACTGCTTTGGCTGCATCCCATAGATTTTGAAGGGATATCTCATCATTGTTATTTTATTTAATGAAATTATTAGTTATTTCTATGATTTGTTTTTTAAATGATTTTGGAGAATTATATTGTTTAATTTCCAATTAATTTTTTATTTGCCTCTTCATGTGCACTTACTAAGTATTATTTTCATTGCATTGTGGTCTGAGAAGATTGCATTCATTATTTCTGCTCTTTTGCACTTGTTTACTATGTTTTTATGCCCTAGTACATGGTCATTCTTTGTGAATGTACCATGTGCTGCTGAAAAGAAGGTGTATTCCTTTTTTGTTCCTATTTATTTTTCTCCACATATCTACTTACTCTATTTTTTCAAAGATTTCATTCACTTCTCTTACCTCTTTCTTATTTATTCTATGGTTTGATTTATCTAGTTCAGATAGTGGAAGGTTAAAATCTCCCACTAGTATTATATTTATATCTATTTCATCCTTGAATTCCACTAGTTTCTCCTTTAGAAATTTGGATGCTATGCCATTTGGTGCATACATGTTTAGTACTGATATTTCCTCATTTTCTATACTGGCTTTTATCAGGATGTAATTACCTTCCTTATTGCTTTTGACTAGATCTATTTTTACTTTAACTTTATCAGATATCATGATTGTGATTCCTGCCTTCTTTTTATCAGTTGATTCCTGATAGATTTAGTTCTATCCTCTTACTTTTACCCTATGTGTGTCTACCTTCCTCATGTGTGTTTCTTATAGACATCATATGGTAGGGTTTTGGTTTCTAATCCTCTATGCTACTTGCTTGTGTTTTATGGGTGAGTTCATTCCATTCAAATATAAAGTTATGATTGCCACTTGTGTATTTCCCAGCATTTTGATTTCCCCTCGTAGTCCTGTCCTTTCTTCTTTCACTATTTCCTTCCACACCATTGTTCTCTTTTTTAATTGATCCTCCTAATTCCCATTCTTTTTACCCCCTCCCTTCTTATTTCCCTCTTATTGTCTTTGCAGTCTTTTTAAACTGCCCCCCAGCCTCTCTCTCCCTTCCATTGCTTCTCTCCCCAACAGTTCTTTCCTTACCCTTCTATTTCCCTATGGGGCTCAAATCAATTCTCTACCCCAATGTATTTGATTGTTCTTCATTCTTTGAGTCCATTTTAATGCACATAAGAATTGATTATTTCTTATCTTCAACCTCTTTACCATTACAGTGTATTGATTTCTCCCCTCCTCCCACCATACACATCTTTATGATATATAAATTTTTCCCATTTTGTTTCTTTTCCCATTTCTCTTAATATTAACCTTTTTTATCTCTCATATATATGTACAAATACACACACACACATATATTTATGCATACATATATCTATATACATATTTATGTCTTGGCATTTCATCCTATACAGTTTGTCACTGTTCCCTCTAATTATTATTCTTCTAGCTACCTTGGTGATAATAACAATTTTTAAGAGTTGCCAATATCCTCTTTTCTTGTAAGGATACATATCATTTTAACTTATTGGGTCCCTTAAGAAAAGTTTTTTTTCTTTTGTTTTGTTTTCCTCCCTTTCTTAATTACCTTTTGATGATTCTCTTGAGTTCTGTGTTTGGGCATCAAATGTTTTGTTCAGGTCTGGTTTTTTCTTTACAAATGCTTGGAATTCTTCTATTTTATTAAATGGCCACACTTTCCCTTCTAAGAATATAGTCAGGTTTTCTGGGTACTTGATTCTTGGTTGTAGACTTAGTTCCCTTGCTTTCTGGAATATCATATTCCATGTCTTTTGATCCTTCAGTGTTGATGCATCCAGATCCTGTGTTATCCTAACTGTAGTTCCATGGTATCTGAATGACTTCTCCTTAGCAACTTGTAATATTTTTCCCTTGGTCTTGTAGTTCTTGAGTTTGGCTATAACATTCCTGGGTGTCCTCAGTTAGGGATTAAGTATAGGAGGTGATTTTGGGATTTTTTCAATCTCCACCTTTCCTTCTTGTTCTAGAATGTTGGGGCAGTTTTTTTGGATTATTTCCTGTAGGATGATGTCTAGGCTTTTTCTTTTCTCATGGTCTTCCAGTAGACCAATGATTCTTAAGTTGTCTCTCCTAGATCAATTTTCTAAATCTTATATTTTGTGAATGAGGTGTTTCATATTTTCCTCAATTTTTTTCATTCATTTGGTTTTGTTTTATAATTTCCTGCTGCCTTGTGAAGTCACTTGTGTCTAATTGTAGTATTCTCATTTTTAAAGACTGAATTTCATCCCTACCTTTTTGGTCATCCTTCTGCATCTGGTTTGATTTTCTTTGGACATCATCTTTCATCTTCTCTGCCTCATTGTTCATCTCTTTTGGTTCATCTTTCATTTACTTTGCCTTATCCTTCATCTCTTTTGACTCATTTTCAAGCTGATTAATTTTGTATTTCATGACACTATTTTCTCATTTTAGTTCAAGTGCCTCTGTTTCCAGATGACTTATCTTGCTTTTTTAAGTTGTTTCCCCAGTTGTCTTCAGCCTCTCTTAGTTGTGTTCTGAATTGTATTTTGAGTTCTTCCAAAGCCTGTGTCCAGTCCGCTGGAGTTTCTGTGTTTTTGCTTGGTGTTCCTTGATCTTCCTCTGTTACATTTGTTCTTTGTTCATTGCCTGAATAGAAGCTGTCGAGTATAATTTCTTTTTTCGTTTCCTGTTGTTTGTTCATTTTTTCCCCTCTCCCCCTGTAGTTGCCTGCACTCTTGCTCCTCTCATTGTGTTCTGGACTTGTGGGTTTGGGCTTTTCTGCTAGTCTTCATCCTTGGAGCTTAGTAAGGCACTCAGAGCAGCCTGTTGTTAGATTTGGTTTTCAGTCCCCTAGGAGTATTTGGTTTTTAATCAGTGAGGAAGGGTTTTTCAGAATTCTGAACTTTTGTTGCCTCTATGATACCATCATGACTGCCTCCTCTCTTTTTTCCTTTTCATCCAATGGCATAAAATATTTTCTTCAGCCATTCTGATTTGCTGTGTTTATTTAGTTATTTGCAAAGAGAAAAGATCTCAATTCAATTGCTATAGTCACCATCTGCAGATATCTTTGAGACAAAGAATATAAAAACTGACACTACTTCCATTTTGTCTCCCTCTATTTTCCAGAAAATAATGGTGCCAGTTGCCAGGATTTAGTTGTTTCCTTTATTTTGCTCTTTTTATTGTTGTTAGACTTCAAACTGATTTTTCACTATCATCTTTTACCTTCATCAAAAGGCTTCTTAATTCTATTTCACTTTCTGTCATCAGAGTGGTATTTTCTACACATCTAAGGTTGTTGATATATCTCAAAACAACCTTAATTGTAGGTTTTGATTCAACCAGCTTGGCATTTTATAAGATGTAATCTGTATATAAGTTAAATAAGTAAGATGACAGTATACAGCATTGTCATACTTCTTTCCCAATCTTAAAAGAGTTATTCCATGATTTGTTTTAAATGTTGCTTTTTGACCCGCAAACAGGTTCCTAAGGAAACAAGTAAGACCTCTCAGATGGCTTGTCACATTTTGTTGTGATCCACACAATCAAGGCCATTAGTGCAGTCAATAAAACAGAAGCAGATCTTTTCCTCCATGTCCTTTGCCTTTTTCATAATCTAGGAAGTATTGGCAATTTGGTCTTTGCTGATTTCTGAGGTGTAAATACATTAAAAATTCAACAACTGGATCTCCAAACAGGTTTGAGTTGGCTCCCTCACAGCAATATCTTTGTCTTAGAAATGTGACATAATAGGAAAAATCAAGAGATAGTTAAATGTGTGCTAGGCTTTTTAGTTTAAAGCCCTATCCAGATGCAAAAAGTACATATTTACCATATAAAATTGAGAATCTTTCACATAAATTAATAGGCTAATAGGATTATTGCTCATGGTTTCTTAAGTTTTTTTATTTTAATTTAAACATTACATACCATGTATGTGCACAAAATATTTATTTTTGATACAAATTAGAGTCAAAGATAGGCTAGTAAATTTGTAAATGCTTCAATTAATTTTAAAATGACATCATTATCTCTTCATTCCCCCACATTGCTTTTAGTTATTCCCTTTTGAATTCAGACTATTGGATGTAATTAATTTTTTGAAAAGATGCTTTGAAGGAAATAGAAAACAATGTGTAACTCTTCAGCATCAGGTCTGTTCAAGAGATAATTAATTTTCATAAGACCTAATAAAACGAATTTAATGGAAGACATTTCTTTTTTTTTTAATTTTTTTTAAGATCCTACTTAACCCCCAAAGGTAGGGAGACTGGTAGTTCACTAGGAAGTTGACTTAACAGGGAATTCAGAAGTTTTATCTTGGCAATAAAAACCAGCATTTCAAGCACAATTGAGTTCACAATTAACTATATCACTTCATGGGGTGGGGGGTGGGGAGAGTGTAATTTATTTAAATGAGCACTGGAATAGGAATCAGAGGACATTATTTTAGTTCCTGGCTCTGCCATTAAGTCTCTTTTTTACTTGGGCATGTCTCCCCAGAGGAGATAGCATTGTAAAGTTGAAGGACCTCTGGAACAAAAATCTAGACATCTGTAAGTCTAGCCTAGCACTGCTACTAACCAGCTAAAAGACCTCATCCAAGTTACAATCCCTCAGTTGTCTCCTTTTAGAATGGAGTGAACAAAGTGATCTTTAGATAGAAAATTTTCTCAATCATTAATGATAATTTACATGTTTATATTAGTTAAGCTTTTCAGTGTGCTCTATATTTATCATCTTACTGCCTTTTCACAATAATTGTATAAGGTGAATATTATTGTTATTTCCATCTTCCAGATGAAGGAACCAAAACAGAGAGGGTATTTCCCCATTGCCATATGGGTAGTAAGGATCTTAGTTCTGTGACTTGAACTCAAATAAAAATGAGCTCAAAATCCAATTTCTATCTTACGTGATATTCCTTCCAATAGTACTTTGTTTTGGCAACAGTAAAATATAAGCTAATTTGTAATTTTATAATGTAAATAAACAGAAAATCTTTTTCAATTTAAAAGTCAAGTGTGAATGGATAAAGGCAAATAATTACATTCTACAAATAAGTATGGATTGAATCTACTAAGCACTAATTTGATTTTCTCTCTCAAAAATGATAAGTAATATGCAGATTTGCTTGATGAAATATGATATGTTTTAAACATCATGGCATATTAACAGTTTTTATTATGTTGAAGACATTTTTCCAGGAAAAATCAATCTTAATTCTCTCTCTCTCTCTCTCTCTCTCTCTCTCTCTCTCTCTCTCTCTCTCTCTCTCTCTCTCTCTGTTTCCTCTCTCATTTCCTTTCTTTTTCTTTGATCTCTTTATCTCTCAATCATATACTCCTTTACTTCTATACTGATATGACTAAAATATCTGTGAAAAAAGTACAGATTATTTAAAAGCATTCTTTCAAAAAGCTATAATTTAAATAATTTTATACTTTTATCAAATTCAATTTTTATAATCAAAAATTTAAAAAAACTTCAATAAATTATTGGTAATGTTTGTGCTATACAAATATAATAAATTTATGCTACCATTATTAATATAGAGATCTAACTTCATGCATAGAACTGTATGAGGAAACTGATAAAAAAAAATAAGACAATTTTGACACAAATCTGTGGTATATTAGAAAAGCATATAATCTCAAGGGAAATATTTTGAAAAGTATAAACAAAGGTAGAAGAGCACTTCAATATGTCATATTGTATTATAAAGTAATAATAATCTATGCTGTTTGGAAGAAAGAAAAAAATTGCGATAAAAAATACCATAGTGGATAGACTTCAGGACTTCTGTGGACCAAAACTTTCTTTGTGGTTCTAAGTGAGTCAGTCAACATCTAGGCAATTCTCTGAAGCATTAAATTATAGAGAACATGAAATTTGCATCTATGGAAGCATTTTGCATATGCAGGAATTCACTATAGCAAGAAAGAATAAACCTGCTAGATTACATTATTTGGGGAAGAACTTTACTTTGAACAAAACTATTGGGGAAAAGAGGAACAATTTTGAAGGAATTAGATTTAAACTAGTGTCTTAAACCATATATGACAATAAGTTGAAAATACATCTATGTCCTGAACATTAAAGATTGAATAATTAAAAAAGATAACAGTAGGTATCTTTCATATATATATAAAGTAGGAAAGTCATTAATCACATAAGCAATAGAGAGCCATAAGAGATAGGGTGTGATAGAAATGGAATAGAATATTTAACATTATTTTTTAATTTGGTCAATTCCAAACATTATTCCTTGGTTACAAAAATCATTTTCTATTCCTCCCTCCCCTCCCCCCCAACCCTCCCATAGCCAATGAGCAATTCCACTGGGCATTACATGTGCCCTTGATCAGAACCCATTTCCATGTTGTTGGTGTTTGCACTAGGATAATTATTTAGAGTCTACATCCCCAATTATATCCCCTTCGACCCATGTAGTCAAGCAGTTGTTTTTCTTCTGTGTTTCTACTCCCATATTTTTTCCCTCTGAATATGGATAGTGTTCTTTCTCGTAGATCCCTCTGGGTTGTTCAGGAACACTGCATTGCCACTAATGGAAAAGACCATTACATTCAATTGTACCACAGTGTATCCATCTCTGTGTACATCGTTCTACTGGTTCTGCTCCTTTGGCTCTGGAGGTCGTTCCAATTCCCATGGAATTTCTCCACTTCATTTGAGCACAATAGTATTCTATCACCAACATATAACACAATTCATTTGGCCATTCCCCAATCAAAGGGCATCCCCTCATTTTCCAACTTTTTGCCACCACAAAGAGCAAAGCTATGAATAATCTAATACAGGTCTTTTTCCTTATTATATCTTTGGGGTACAAACGCTGCAGTGCTATGGCTGGATTAAAGGGCAGACAGTCTTTTAGTGTCTTTGGGCATTGTTCCAAATTGCCCTCCAGAATGGTTGAATCAATTCACAACTCTAACAGCAATGAATTGATGTCCCAACTTTGCCACATCCCCTCCAGCATTCATTACTTTCCTTTTCTGTCATGTTAGCCAATTTGCTAGGTGTGAGATGATACCTCAGAGTTGTTTTGAATCATATCTCTCTAATTATAAGAGATTTAGAACACTTTTTTCACGTGCTTATTAATGATTTTGTTTTCTTTGACTGAGAATTGCCTATTCATGTCCCTTGCCCATTTATCAATTGGAGAATGGCTTGATTTTTTTGTACAATTAATTTAGCTCTTTGTAAATTTAAGTAACTAGACCTTTGTCAGAGATTTTTGTTCTGAATATTGTTTCCCAGTTTGTTATTTCCCTTCTAATTTTGGTTACATTAGTTTTGTTCATACAAAAACTTTTTAATTTGATATGATCAAAATTATTGATTTTACATTTCATGACTCTTTCTAAATTTTACTTGGTTTAAAAATTTTTCCCTTCCCAATGGTCTGACATGTATACTATTCTGTGTTCACATCATTTATTTATAGTTCCCTTCTTTATGTTCAAGTCATTCACCCATTCTGAGTTTATCTTGGTGTAGGGTGTGAGGTGTTGATCCAAGCCTAATCTCTCCCACACTGTCTTCCAAACTTCCAGCAGTTTTTATCAAATAGTGGATTTTTGTCCCCAAAGCTGGAATCTTTGGGCTTGTCATAGACTGTCTTGCTGAGTTCACTTACCCCAACTCTATTGCACTGATCCTCCTTTCTATCTCTTAGCCAGTACCAAATTATTTTGAGTATAGTTTGAGATCTGGGACTGCAAATCCTCCTTCCTTTGCATTTTTTTTTTCATTATTTCCCTGGATATACTTGATCTTTTGTTCTTCCAAATGAACTTTGTTATGTTTTTTTTTCCTAATTCAGTGAAAAAGTTTTTTGGAAGTTTGATGGGTATGGCACTAAATAAATACATAAGTTTGGATAGGATGGTCATTTTTATTATGTTAGCTCATCCTACCCATGAGTAGTTAATGTTTTTCCAATTCCTCAGATCTAGTTTTAGTTGTGTGGAAAGTGTTTTGTAGTTCTGTTCGTATAGTTCCTGTGTTTGTCTCGGCAGATAGATTTATACTGTCTACGGTGATTTTGAATGGAATTTCTCTTTCTAATTCCTGCTGATGAGATGTGTTGGAGATATATAGAAATGATGATGATTTATGTGGGGTTTTTTTGTATCCTGCAAGTTTGCTAACGTTGTTGATTATTTCCACTAGCTTTTTAGTTGATTATCTAGGATTCTTTAAGTAGACCATCATATCCATCTGCAAAGAGTGATAGGTTGGTCTCCTCATTGCCTATTTTAATACCTTCAATTTCTTTTTCTTCTCTAATTGCTACTGCTAGGGTTTCTAGTACAATGTTAAATAATAAAGGTGATAATGGGCATCCTTGTTTCACTCCTAGTTTTATCTTATTGAGAATGCATCTAGTATCCCCATTGCAGATGATGTTGGCTGATGGTTTTAGATAGATACTGTTTATTATTTTTAGGAAAGACCCTTCAGGAATAGAATATTTAAAGATATTTTCATATGATATTCTTCTTACAAGTACAGATCAGTATCATCTCTGCAGTTAATATCCTTAGAAATTTTCCAAGGTCACTGAGAAGTCATAGCTGCCAGTTGAACCAAAATCTTCTAGAGTCTGAGGCCACCTGTTCTCTCCACTGTGTATGTAATACTGCCTCTTAATCACATAAGATTAATAAATGAAATTTAAAAATTTCTTCATAAACTAAAGCAATGAAATTAGAAGAAGGGATCTTGCCAATTGAGGAGAAAATATTTGCTTCAAATAACTCCTATAATATTATGATTTCCAAGAGTCAGAGGAACTTATGACAAATGCATAAGACTAAGAACCAGACATGCTCCAATAGTCGAGAAATCAGAAACTATGAACAGTTTTATATTTTAAGCTATTAAGAAATTTTAAGCTATCAAAATAAAAGAATACTTTAAAATGTAACTAAGAGAAACAAATAAAAACAATTTTAATTTCACTGTAGGTCCATTAAATAGACAAATATAAAAAAGACGGAAATAATCAATGATTTAGTGGATATAAAAAGAGAATGACATTAGTATTTTAGATGGAATTGTGAATTGTTCCAAACATTCTGTAATGTAATTTGGAATTATATTAAGACAGTAAAAAATGTCCATAATCTCTCTCCCACAGACATTTTCCCTACTTGTGAAAGAAGTCAAACACAGATCCCAAATAAATAAAAATATTCATATCCTTTCTGTGGTAGTACAAAATTAGAAACAAGGTAGATACCCATTGATAAAGGAATGATTAAGCATCGGGATACATGAATTTAGTGACATATTATTATTGCTATTGCTATTTCTGTTGCTGCTACTTCTAGCTGCTACTTCACCACCACTATTACCAATAGCCCTCATTTACAGAGTGTTTTAAGGTTTGAAAATTGAAAAATATTATCTCAATTTATACTCACAACCACGTTGGGAGTTTGGTGCTGTTATTATCCCTTTATTACTGTACCATAATATGTAATAAATATGAAGAATTCAGGGAAACATGAAAAGATTTACATGACCTCATTCAAAAAGAGACAAACAGAACCAGGAAAAAACATATACATATACAGAATAGTGGCAATAGTTTAAATATTGCACACACACACACACACACACAACTAAACTGAATATTGCATAGTTTCAATAGCTAATTTGGATTCTAAAGCAGAGATAAGAAAATGCATTCCCTTCTCTCTTGATTTGTAGAAGTAGAAGATTATAGTTGGGGAGCAGTATCAAGATTATGAAATTTTGTTGATGTATCAATTACTTTTACTGATTCTTTTTTCTTCTCCACTTATTTAATGCATTTATTAAACACATGACTCATAGGTTGTCTATAATGATATAATTTTGAGAAATTAAAATGCTTAAAAAAGTAAAAGTGCATAATAGGACCTATGAAAATTTATTACAAGTAAAAGTGCTGAAAATATTTTTTTATTATTAGACTTCCTAACTTATAAAAAAGAAATTTTTAAAACTTGACATTTGTGACAATTTACAGGCTAATTTCCTCATTCATATGGGGAAATCTATTTTGCCACTGATCATTTTCTAATGATTTTAGGAGCTCTAGTAGCTTTAATCAGAGGAATCAGAGTACGTCCCCACTGCCATCATTAACATAGGTCACTCAGGTTCAAGCTATAGTGTATTATTTTCTTCTCTTTAGTACTCTGGTAAAATATTAATTTCCTGCTCCTAAGCACCATGTCTCTGGAGAAAATTGCATTTAAATGCTGAGTAAATAATACTCTATTATTAAAGATTCTCCCTAATCATTTCTTAACTTTTCAGAGTAAACTACTAAGGAGACTTGGGAGGATGTTTGGATCTAGAATTTTAGAATCAGACTTTTTATCCCAAAGATGATAACTTTAAGATCATAATTTCCAAATATTAGGTAATGTTTAAGGATACACATGCTCTCATTAATTTGAGATGGGAGAAGGCCTCCTTAGAGAAAGCTAGAAACTGGATTGGCAAAGGAGTAAAAGACATGGATGTTACAAAGAAATTATTCTTAGGTAGTATCCATAAATATTCCTGATGTGCACCAGAAATATTTCTCAGAGCACCTAATAGATGATTTAGAACATTCACATTTATTTTATTTGTCCCCTCTAAAACCAAACTTGCTATGTTTATCCTATAGAATAGATTTGTTGTCCTCTAGCCGAAAATCTGTTACAGACAGTTATGACTTTTTTCCTTCTCCTTTATAGATCCTGCAAAAAGATGATAAGGATTCATTAGTCTCTCTTCCCTCTGTAAGACAGGAGACAAAGCTTATTCATGACACCCAATAAAGTCAGGAGACAAGTTGTTCCCTGTATTCAGTTGGTGAAATGGAGGCTCCTTAATCGCTATGCTATAGCCCATTATATGGACAAATGGACTACAAAAAATTTTTTTTGGCATGGAAGCTGCCCTAGATGGCTTCCATGGTGGAAAACACACTGAATGAGTAGTTAAAGGACCCAGGTTCAAATCCTGTTTCTGTTGATCACTATCTTTGATGAATGTGGACATATAACTTCACCTTCATGAGTCTCAGTTTCCTCATTTATAAAATGAGAATTTTGGACAATATTGCTTCTTAGGTTCCTACTATCTCTATGTGTATGATCCTATGATGCATAAAAATTGATTTTTGAGAAAAAATATGTGCATGTAAGTATATATACATATACATAATATACACAAAATGATATATTATGTACTTATATGCATACATGTATGTGCATATATGTGTACACTGGTGTGTGTTTTTATCTATATTTATACATCTATGTGTATTTGTGTATGTCCCACCACACACTTTAAAATTTAAACCGCATTATTAACATCTCTATCACTTTATAAAATCTAGATAATTAACAAGGTAACAAATCAAGCCCAGTTTTGAAGCATTTGCTGATTTCTGAGGCTCACATTGAAAAAGCAAACAATTACCTCTCATAAGTCAGTAGGAGTTGATATAGTTTTTGAAGGAATAGAGATAATTGTTAGGGAAATAATAGGAAATATATTAGACAAAGAACCTCAACATTTTCTAACATCACACTATCCATAAACCATAGTCTTGAAAAAGTGGAATATCTTATTACGGAATGTTCTTGAGACTTATGGACCTATATAAAAGTATCCTGCTTTTTAGATAATGCAAGACTTTTCTAATCTTATTGCTACAGGCAGAACATTGCTAGTTCTTGCTTCTGGGAGAAGAAAAGAAGATAGAAATGTTGTTCTGCAAATATTTTTTTAAAACACCTGATTATGGAGACATCATGGTATATTCAGTGGATGACTGAATATAGTCAGAAGTTTCAGATTCCAGTCCTAGCTCTTATGTGTGAATATATATATTTATATATATATGTATGTATATATACATTGCTCTGACACACTCCAGAGAAAAGCAAAACTATATCCTCAGTTAATTTCCTTATCTCTAAAAATAGGGTATTATGCTAAAAGATCACTAAAGTCTCTTCAAACTTTAAATCTCAGGATTCTATGTTCTTGACAATCTGAGTATTTTCTTAACACCAAAGTAAACTTTTAATTGTCAATGTCTTCAAAGGGTTCATAGAAAAAAGAGACTTGAATTAAGAAAGATCTAATTTCAAATCTAAATTCAGACACTTACTAGATATGTGACCTTGGGAGAGTCACTTAACGTATGTCTGCCTCTATGTTCTCATCTATAAAAAGCAAAAAATTATAGTGTCTCTATCCCAGGGTCATTGTGAGGATTAAAGGAAATAATGCCTATAAATTTCATTATAAACCTTAAATGACTAAGTAATTGTTATCAATTATTATTTGTTTTAAATTTTTAAAAAACAGAGCAATATATAGATATAAGAAAATACCCATAATCAATAAACCAAGGGTACTCCATTACCTTGACAATCAATATAAAGTCCTTAGTTTTGGCATTTAGAGCTCTTCACAACCTGACCCTTTCATACTTTTTCATTTATGTTTTCTTTCTTTCTATGTTCTCTGTAACTCAACCCTAGCAGTGGCCGACTTCCTCTTCATCACACACCAAATTCCATCTCCTTCCTATCAACCTTCCTGTGCCATGCCAAGGATGATTTTCTTACTCAATTTCTGCCACTTAGAACCCCTAGATTTCCTCAAAATCCAGATAAAATATATTCTTCAAGAAACTTTTGCTGATCCCCCTAGTTCAGTGATTGTGGACCTTTTTGTTATAGAGTGCCAGGCTCTACACCCCTTACCAAGTGTTGTATGCACCCTGCCCCCTTTGCCACACTCAGGGAAGAGAGAAAGAGTTCCCTTTGGGCTGCTGATCAGAGGGGTGGGAAAAGTGAGGAATGTCCTCAGAGAGTGCAGAAAGGGGAAGAGGTATGGTCCAAGCACTGCTTCCCTCCAGCTTTGCCTCCTGTGGAGCTCCTCACCTTAAACCCTGTGTGCTCCCATTGGACTGCTGGGTATATGGGTGGGTGATGTGAAGAAATGTCATCAGGCATGGTGGAGAGGAGGAATGGAATAGCTCCAAGTCTCTCTGCCTTTCTAGTAAACAACTCTGGGGTATGGGAGAGTGACCATGTGCCCACAGAGAGCACTCTGCATGCCATCTTTGGGGGCTGGTGCCATAGGTTCACCATCACTGCCCTACTTTCTAGATCATTTCTCTACTGGTTCATCTTCCATTCATTCTGTATTTATCATTTTCTATTTTATTAATCTATGTTATTAATGGCAATGACTTTTTGCCTTTATAAAAGCCAATTTTTAGTAAACTGTGTGGCACATTAAAATTGTTTAATAAATATATGTAAATTTTTGTATGATTGTGTGAAAACAAAGGATATTTAAATGTGATTTTATAAATAAAAATAGTCATTATGTTATTTTAAAAATGTACATTTCTGCTTTGATGTGAATTTTAAGTTATGATAACAGATTCATTGACTAGAATTAAGCTATTAAAATGTATTAACTTTATCAGAACAATATATATCACTCAGAAAATTGTTTTGTTGTTGTTTTATTGTTTGTTTTTTGCTTCTCCTCTTGCTAAATGGAACCTTACTATTCAGGAATGGTTGATTCATTTGAAAGTATGAATTTTGTTTGTTGGTATGTTTAAATCATGGAAACAATTCTTTTAATGAGCTATGTCCCCCAAGGTGGAGAAGGCAAGAATGTTTCAAAAGAGAGATGAATGTGAAGTTAAAATAAAGAGGGAAAATATAAAAGGATCATGGTTTCAGTGAGAATTGAATTAGGCCCTAGAGCAACAGGAAGGATGTGTTCAGACTTATGAGTTGGAAATTTTACCACTGGTCTAGTGGTAATTTATGCAGAACTTAATTTATTCTCCACAAGAAGTGAGAAACTTTTTTTCTAAATTATATATACATATATATGTATTTATGTATAATAGTGGATTATATTTTATCAACTTCACTATCTCTTTAGTATCTCTACTTTAGGTATCTCTTTCCAATTAGTGACTTGGAAAGTAAAAGGAATTTGTCACCCTTACATAATCAGAGTGATGAAATGAGTAACATCCTTCCTCATCCCTGTCCTCTGATCAATTTCAACCAGCTCATATATTTCTTTGGTCATGGGAGAACTTGCAGGAGAAAAGAATGGGGTAGGGAGCAATGTTGATGTTCATTGACATGTTCATTGAAAGTGGAATTTCCAGCAGTATTGAAAGAAAACTTTCATGATGGTCAGAATAAAAATGTAAAGAACTGCTCAATTAGAGACATCTAAGTGGCTCAGTGGATAGAGAGCAGAGGGTGGAGATGGGAGTCCTAGTTTCGAATATGACCTCAGACATTTCCTAACTATGTGACCCTGGGCAAGTTACTTAACCCATATTGCCTAGACCTTACCACTCTCCTGCTTTGGAATCAATATTTAGTATTGATTTTATGACAGAAGGTAAGTGTTTAAAACTACTAAAGTATTCACAATTAAAAGTACTTGTTCTTTGACTAGTTTCAAAAATGACAGGTGTTGCTTATTATTATTGTATTTGTTGCATAATTTATTTTCCAGAGTGCTTAAAATTATATTTAGCACTATTATAGTTCTAGGCATCAAGTCAGCTTAGTAAATATTGCCTCAGAAGAAAAATTGAATTTTAAACATACAGCGTTTGTGACATAATTCTAAAAATATTCTAATTGCATTTAAATCTTTTTGGTATTTCACTCACACTTGACATAAATGTTTACCATAGTAACTACATCTTTGTAAATATTCCACTATGATTTTTAAGTTTAAATGTTCTGATAATATCAAACATACAGGATGATTATTTTTTTTAATCTCTTGTTATAGGCTCTATTTATATTGTTTCTGGTTAATGATTCTACTAATTATGGTGGTGGGGAGAAGTGTCTGGATTATTTCCTTGATTTCATGACTCCTGTCAAATTTTTCTTCATAATCACAATGCTATGTGCTGAGAACTATGAAAAAATGCCATTTTGTCAACACACCATCACCAATATTTTATACATATTGAAACAAATATGCCATACACCATGGAATCTATAATCTAGTGGCAAATAGGTTTAAAACATGTTCATTGAAAGTGGAATTTCCAGCAGTATTGAGACATAGATATTGTTCATGAAAGTGGCCTTTTATTTCAACCTGTTCAACTTTTCTATAGCACCTGAGTTGTTAGTGACTACAACTAATTGTCAAGAATATCTAACTCTACTAAAGAATTGATGTAACACAAGCTAGTATCTTTTAAACCACCATAACTAACAAAATATTGTAATTAAGGGTTTTAACATAACATTGTAACTAAAATAGCCCCCCTCCCAGTCATTAAACCTTACTTTGAACCTAATAGTAGTGTGGATCACTACAGCTTTTCTAATGAGTTCAGAAATCCATTTAAAGGCTTTGTTGCCTAAAAATAGAAGGTTCAAACTTATTCTTTTGGAAGGTCATAACATCACTAGTGGACATTGAAGTGGAAGGTATCTTTCTCTATCATCTACTTCAATGTGCTCACTTTCAAGATAATACTAAAATGACCCAGGAATGATGACTTACCAAGATCATACAGATAGTAATTAGAAGAGTCAGGAATTAACCCAGGTCCCCTGATGCCAAATTTACCATATTTTCCCTGTTAATATAATCCTTCTGAAAGTATTTCACAGCTCCTTTATATTAGGTTAAACAAAATATCTATGCCATGAAACATTGCTTGTAATAATTTCAGAGAGATAATTTGGGAACTCAAATGGACCACTAAACTGAATTACTTAACACAGTTATTAGGTTTTGCATTTCAAGAATTCACCATATTTTTAACACACAATATTATAATTATATACAGATTCTAAAAGGCTAATATAAAAAATCTGTTCACAGTGAAGTTGAAAAGAGCCATACAATGCATTTGTTTTCATTATGTCGGAATTTTGAAAGATAAATATGAAAGGAAATGTTAATAAGAACAGGTTTCCCTTTTATATCTTGACAACTCCAACTGTTTTCATTTTTATTCACAGTTACATTAAAAGTAACTTACTAAAAATAGTAGTTTTTTATTATTCAACAAGCAATGAAATTCCATGATCAAGAGCAAAACATATAAAAGCATTAAGATGGAACAAATGATGGAGAAAATATGAATGATACTACTTTAATACTATGGAAATTTATTAGTGTTAAATTTATATAAATGTACATACATGTGTTTCATAAATATGGTATAGAGTTCTAAGCTTTGTGTTCTTGTTGAAGAGATATTAAATATTAATGATTCCATTGCGGGGAGGAGATCATTTCTTTTGGAAGGCAATATAGGGTAATTACACAGAGTAAATCACCACATGTTATGTATTATATCATATATTCAGCTTTAATAATTCTTTTTAATATATCATTCAATAACTTAGTTTGTTTCTTGCCTTTCATACTTTTTTTGTTCATTCTCTTATTAAGTGTTACTTTTCTGAATGTAATATCATCTTTTTCCTCTTTCATAACATTGCAATAAAATGCATTGTGCAATATAGAACCATACAGCAAACATCTGTTGAACACTTATATTTAAGGCACTATCTGAAGGTAGGGATACAAATTAAAAAAAAAAAAGATATGGTCTGTCTTCAATGAGCTTACAATCTAATGGAGGAAGATAAAACATAAAAGGAAGTATGTGGGGTGGGGTGAAGATCAGGAGATTCTCAACACAAGAGCATTATGTACTGTGCATTAAAAAGAGAGAATAAACATGGGAAAATAGGATAAAGGGAAATGCAGAGTTAATAATCATAACTGTGAATATGAATGGGATAAATTCATCCATAAAACATAAGCTCATATGAGAATGGATTAAAAAACAGAACCCAAAATATGTTGTTTACAAGAAACATACTTGAATCAGAGAGACACACAAATAGGAAAAATAAGGGGCTGGAGTAGAATCTATTATGCTTCAGTTAAGTTAAAATAAAAAGCAGAGGAAAATATAAAGATCTCAGAAAAAAAACAAAGGCAAAAATAAATTTATTAGAATAAATAAGCAATTAAACTACATATGAAACAACTAGGTGCATATTCAGATACTTTAAGGAAAAGTTCAATGTATTACAGGAGGAAAAGTAAAATTATAGAGTTGGTGTCACTTCAACTTCCCCATCTCAGAATTAGATAAATTTAACCATAAAATAAACAAGAAAGAAGTTAGGGAATGAATAGAATTTTAAAAGCTAGAAGTATTAGACTTCTAAAGCAATCTAAATAGGAATAGAAAGGAGTATACCTATTTTTTAGTTTTACATTGCAGCTTGACAAAACTTGACAATGTATTGGGATATAAAAATCTTACAACAAAATTAAGGAAGAAATATTAAAAGCATCCTTTTCCAGATCATAATGAAATAAAATTATGTTCTAAAAGGCCTGTAGAAAATAGATTAAATTAATTAGAAACAGAAATAATATAATCTTAGAGGACAAGAAATCAGAATTTGACAAAAATAGCTGAGAAAAGTATAAAGCAGTTTGACAGAAAATAGATATAGTCCAACATCTCAAACTGTATACCAATGTGGTCAAAATGGATACATGATTTAAATATAAAGTGTGGCATAATATGCAAATTTGCAGAATGCGAAATATTTTCCTGTATCATTTGTGAATAAGGGAAAATTTATGACCAAACATGAGATAGAGAGCATTATGGGATATGAAGTGGATAATTTTGATTATATCTAATTAAGATGGTTTTGCCTAAATAAAACCAATTGATAAATGGTCAAAGGATTTGAACAAGCAGTTTTAAGGTGAAAAAAAAATCAAAGCTATTTCTTGTCACATGAAAAAAGTGCTCTAAATCACTGCTAATACAGAAATTCCAAATCAAACAATTTTGAAGTTCCACTTTACACTTACAGGAAAGGAATATAAGAAATGTCAGATTGGATGTGAAAAATATGACACACTAATGCACTTGGAGGACTTTTGAACTAATCCAATCATTCTGGAGAACAGTTTGTAACTATGCCCAAAGGGCTATAATATTGTGCATACCTTATAGCCCAACAATGCCACAAGTAGTATATGATTGTGATAGATTATTGTTCTATATGAAATGATAAGCAGAATACTCATAGAAAAAAAAACTGGGAAGACTTCCATGAACTAATGCAAAGTAAAGTAAGCAGAATTGGGAGAGTATTGTAAATAGAAACAACAATATTTTTCAACAGTGAATGACAACTTTTCTCAACAATACAATGATTCAAAATCAATGACTCAAAAAAAAAAGTACAATTCCAAAGTACTTGTGAAAAATGCCAACCACATGCAGGGAAAGAAGTTACTTAGTTTGAATGCAAATGGATGCCTTTTTTTATTATTCTTAATTTTCTTTATAAATCATTGGTTTTGGTCTTCATTTTCTTTAGCAACAAGGCAAATATGGAAAAGTTTTACATGACTGAACACATAGAATCTATATCAAAACACTTGATTTCTCAAGGAGACCTTAGGAGGAGAATGAGGGTAAAAATATGGAATTCAAACCTTTTTTTAAATTACATCTGATTTAGAAAAATCAAATTAAACACAAAACATTTAAAAAGTTGTATTGATCTTCTTTCTAATTTTATTGCCTCTTCCTAAAACCAATAACAATCCAACCAATTTAGTATTTTAATTGGATTATTGCAAAATAGAATTGATACTATTTCCTTTTACATTTTTAGGATTTTTAATATACCTCCCAATGGAACTAATTGAAGTGCAAATGGAATGGCATCAGTGAAAATTGTTGTAGTGCTGTAAGACATTTCCTGAACAATTGGATTTCTACTCTGATTATTAATTTTGGCTTTAAATTTTAGTGTTAGCAAGCCTGTAATATAATAATAATCCTTTCTATGAATAAAATATTTTTATTTCATAGTATGGCTTCATTATAATATGCAAGGTAATATTAATTATATGGGAATAATGGTGGGAAAATTATGTTGTTTAATTATTAAAAACTTGTACATTAAAGTGAAGATATAAAATGGTACTTACTAATACATACCATCCAAGGAAGGTCTGTATTATAAATCTTTTACTTTGGTTCAGACATAACAGAACTTACATGAGTAAAATAGTATCAGATATTTTGTGATTGTTCTTTAATTGGCTAGAATTATAAATTAGCATGAGTATAAAGAAAAAGGTAGCTATATTCTATGGTAAAAATATTTAAGAGGCTTTTATAGCAACTCAGGTTTCAAGTAAAAAGAAAGAATTTTCCAAATTACATAACATAACATAGTGAATGCAAATGATGGTGAAGGAATCAAAGAGGACTGTAATTCTTTGAAACTGAGTGAAGAATGATTGGTTGTACACATTTTGGTTTCTTTAAATCAGGCATAATTTTTGGTAGTTATGACAAAGACCGTAATGTTCATGCTAATCTCTTGTCTATTCATCCTTATTAACCTGAATACAGAAATAAGGGTCATGTTTGTAAAGTAGCCTTTGGTTATACTGAACTCTTGTATACCACAATATGATAGATGATTCTATATGTTGAGATGATATCAAATCCAGTCTTTTGTTTTGTTTTGGTTTGCTTTTTTTCCTCCAGCTTCTATTTTTCTATCCCCCCCTCCCATATAAGGAAGTGCCTTTGAACATGTGCCATACAACTTCTGAAGGTCTATTAAAGAACTAAAGTAATTTTCAGTTTTAGTAATGTTTCAGTTTGACAAGTGCTGACCATAATTGTAAAATTCTCTGTTCTGTTCCTAGTCTACAGACTGCACTACAAACTTTACTTTTTGAAAAAGGGAATCTTGTTCATTTATAATTACCATATTGTTTTTCAAGTTTATTTTATATTTTTTTCCAAAAAGAAATATAAGTAAAAGAGGTTTTTATTTTCCATTTAAGGAAGATACCAGTGGCTTTCATCCATATTCAAGCCATGCTTCAAAATTAAATTGATAGCAGCAATGAAATTCCTTGCCTGATAGGTGAAAAGGAACAGGAAGAATCAAGCCTGCAACAGGATATTTGTGTTTAATTGACTCTCTCTCTAGGTAAATAGGGGTGGGTTTTTTTGTTCTTTGTTTTTGTGTTCATATATTTGTGTGGGGTGCTAGCTGGCAAGATGATAATACTATGCCAGGGACTATTATTACTATGGTATATTACTGATTATCGACCATAACTGAATACTCATAGGCCTCTTTGCCAAGATCCCTGCTGTTTCTTATGCAATGAATTTTCTTTGTAGACTTCCAATTTTTTCTCCCCACTGTGTGTCCTAGCAATTTTTCAAAAACTATTTTTTCCTGGTTATATTTAGAAAGAGAGTAATTAATTTCCTGTTCATATTCTCAAGCTTTTTCTGGTATCTGTGTGTGTTAGTGTGTATGTGTGTGTTTTGAAATATATCTGATAACATTTCCATACTCTGAATTCTGAGACTATGTGTGGTGGATTAAATATCAGCTATAGTTGACCCTTCCTTTCTTTACTCATAGAAAGAATTAATTTATCTCTAAATAAGTGGAATCTCATGCTATTTGTTGCTTGGCCTTCTGACCAACATGACTGAAATGGTAAACATGAGTGCAGTATTCAGAAGCTATAAGGCAAACAAATAATTTATGTGTGTGTGTGTGTGTGCCTGTGTGTCTGTATGTCTATCTTCTAATGAGAAATCTACAAAAATGTCCTATCCCTTAAAGTCCAAGATTTTAAGGCTAATGTCCAAAATTCTCACTAACCTGGCCTTTTTACTATCCAGCTTTAAGCTATAATTTTTTCCAAATACCTACTTTTTCATATAAGCATCACTGTCAACAAAATGTCCTTTGTTGTCCTTTCCTGCATCTCTCCTATTTCAATTACACCCACCTCAATCCAAATGAAATATCATTCTCTTTATGGGGACTTATCTAAATAGTGTAGTTTGTGCTGTTTTGGGATACTTATTTTTCTTTTATTGATTCAATTAACTTTAATCACTAAATTCTATATCATCTTACATTGTTCTTTAAGTTTTTCATTGATGCATACCCTCCAACTAAATATTTTTATAATTTAAATTAATGTATTTAGTCAATTTAGAACATTATTCCTTGGTTACAAGAATTATATTATTTCCGTCCCTCCCCTACCTCCACCCATCCCACAGCTGACGTGCAATTTCATCGGGTACTACAAGTGTCCTTGATCAAAACCTATTTCCATGTTGTTGGTGTTGGATGTTCATTTAGAGTCTACATCCCCAAACATATCCCCTGGACCCATATATTGAAGCAGTTGTTTTTTCTTCTGTGTTTCTCCTCCCACAATTTTTCCTCTGAGTGTGGATAATGTTCTTTCTCATAGATTCCTCCAAGTTGTTCTGGATCACAGCATTGCCAATAATGGAGAAGTCCATTACATTGGATTGTACTACAGTGTATCAGTTTCTGTGTACAATGTTCTCCTGGTTATGCTCCTCTCACTCTGCATCAATTCCTGGAGGTTTTTCCAGTTCTCATGGAATTCCTCCACTTTATTATTCCTTTGAGCACAATAGTATTCCATCACCAACATATGTTTGTTCAGCCATTCCCCAATCAAAGGGCATCAATTCATTTTCCAATTTTTTGCCACCACAAAGTTCGAAGCTATGAATATTCTTGTACAAGTCTTTTTCCTTATTATCTCTTTGGGGTACAAGCCCAGCAGTGCTATGGCTGGATCAAAGGGCAGACAGTCTTTTAGCGTTCTTTGGGCATAGTTCCAAATTGCCCTCCGGAATGGTTGGATTTATTTACAACTCCACCAGCAATGAATTAATGACCCGACTTTGCCACATCCCCTCCAGCATTCATTACTTTCTTTTGCTGTCATGTTAGCCAATTGGCTAGGTGTGAAGTGATACCTCAGAGTTGTTTTGATTTGCATTTCTGTGATTATAAGAGATTTAGAACACTTTTTCATGTGCTTATTAATAGTTTTGATTTCATTAACTGAAAATTGCCTATCCATGTCCATTGCCCATTTATCAATTGGAGAATGGCTTGATTTTTTGTACAAATGGTTTAATTCTTCATTGATATGAGTAATTAGACCTTTGTCAGAGGATTTTGTTATGAAGATTATTTCCAAATTGGTTGCTTCCCTTCTAATTTTGGTTGCATTGGCTTTGTACAAAACATTTTCAATTTGATGTAATCAAAATTATTGATTTTAAATTTTGTGATTTTTTTCTAGCTCTTGCTTGGTTCTAAAGTCTTTACTTTCCCAAAGATCTGACATGTATACAATTCTGTGTTCACCTAGTTTGCTTATAATTTCCTTCTTTATATTCAGGTCATTCACACATTCTGAGTTTATCTTGGTTTAGGGTATGAGATGTTGATCCAGACCTAATCTCTCTCATACTGTCTTCTAATTTTCCCAGCAGTTTTTATCAAATAGTGGATTTTGGTCCCAAAAGCTGGGATCTTTAGTCTTATCATAGAATGTCTTGCTGAGGTCACTTACCCCAAGGCTATTCCACTGGTCCTCCTCTCTGTCTCTTAGCCAGTACCAAATTGTTTTGATCACCACTGCTTTATAGTATATTTTGAGATCTGGACTGCAAGTCCTCCTTTCTTCACATTGTTTTCATGATTTTCCTGGATATCCTTGATCATTTGTTCTTCCAAATGAACTTTTGTTATGACTTTTTCTAATTCAGTAAAAGTTTTCTGGTAGACCAATGGGTATGGCACTGAATAAGTAAATTAATTTGGGTAGTATCGTCATTTTTATTATGTTAGCTCATTCCTACCCATGAGCAATCAATGTTTTTCCAATTGTTTAGATCTAGTTTTAACTGTGAGGAGAGTGTTTTGTAGTTGTGTTCGTATGGTTCCTGTGTTTGTCTCAGCAGATAGATTCCTAAGTATTTTATATTGTCTAAGGTGATTTTAAATGGAATTTCTTTCTCTAATTCTTGCTGCTGAGATGTGTTGGAAATATATAGAACTGTTGATGACTTTTGTGGGTTTATTTTGTATCCTACAACTTTGCTAAAGTTGTTGATTATTTCTACTAGCTTTTTGGTTGATTCTCTAGGACTCTTTAAGTAGACCATCATATCATCTGCAAATAATGATAGCTTGATCTTTTCATTGCCAATTTTAAAACCTTCAATTTCTTTTTCTTCTCTAATTGCTACTGCTAGTATTTCTAGTCAATGTTAAATAATAGAGGTAATACTCCTAATCCTGCCTTTTCTTCTTTCACTATTTCCTTCTATACCAATGTTTGTTTTTAATCAGTCCCCTTAGTTCCCACCCTTATTTTACTTCCCTTTCTACTGCCCTCTTTTTTTTTAATTTCCTCCCTTATTTTCTTTGCAGTCTTTTTAAAACTACCCCTCCCTCTCCCTCCTTTGTAGTGTTTCCCTCCCCACAGTTTATTTTTTACCCTTCTACTTCCCTATAGGGCGAAAATCAATTCTCTGCCCCAATGGATTGGATTGTTCTTCCCTCTTCGTGTCAATTTCAATGCACTTAAGAGTTGAGTATTTCCAATCTCCAACCTCTTTACCATTCCAGTGTATTGATGTTCTCCCCACTCCCACCATGTGTTTCTTTGTGACATATAAATTTACCTCCTTCAGTTTCTTTTCCCATTCCTACACACATACACACACACACACACATATATATTAATGCATACATATATCTATATACATATTTATGTCTTGTCATATCATCCTATACAGTCTGTCACTGTTCCCTCTAAGTGCACTACTTCTAGCTGTCCAGGTGATAATAACAATTTTTTAGAGTTACCAATGACCTCTTTTCCTATAGGGATACATATTTTAATCTATTGGGTCACTTAAAAAAAGTTTTGTTTTGTTTTGTTTTGTTTTGTTTTTCTTTTTTCCCCTCTTTTTAAATTACCTTTTGATGAGTCTCTTGGGTTCTGTGTTTGGGCATCAAAGTTTCTGTTCAGGTCTGGTCTTTTCAAATGTCTGGAATTCTTCTATCCCTGTAATAATATAGTCAGTTTTGCTGGTAGTTTAGACCTAGTTCCCTTGCTTTCCCGAATATCATGTTCCATGCCTTTTCTCCTTCAGTGTAGATGTAGACAGATCCTGAGTTATCCTCACTATTGTTCCATGGTATCTGAATGACTTCTTAGCAGCTTGTAAAATTTTTCCTTGGTCTGATAGTTCTTGATTTTGGCTATAACATTCCTGTGTGTTGTCATTTGGGGATTAAGTATAGGAGGTGATCTGTGAATTCCTTCAATCTCCACTTTTCACTCTTGTTCTAGAATATTGGGGCAGTTTTCTTGGATAATTTCCTGTAGTATCATATCCAGGCTTTTTCTTTTGTCATGGTCTTCTGGGAGACCAATGATTCTTAAGTTGTCTCTCCTGGAATGATTTTCTAAATCTTCTGTTTTGTGAATGAGGTGCTTCATATTTTCCTCATTTTTTTCATTCTTTTGATTTTGTTTTATAGTGTCTTGCTGTCTTCTGAAGTCACTTGATTCTAGTTGTTGTATTCTGGTTCTTAAAGACTGAATTTCATCACTGGCTTTTTGGTCATCCTTCCCCTTCTGGTCTGATTTACTTTTGAGGTCATCTTTCATTCTCTTTACCTCATCTTTCATCCTCTTTACCTCATCTTTCATCTCCTTTGCCTCATATTTCATCTCCTTGGCCTCATTTTGAAGCTGATTTATTTTGGCTTTCAAGACACTATTTTCTCATTTTAGTTCAAGTGCCTTTGTTTCCCGATGACTTATCTAAGTTTTTAAGTTCTTTTCCAAATTGTCTGCAGTCTCTTTTAAATGTTTTTTGAATTTTATTTTGAGTTCTCCCAATGCCTGTATCCAATTCGCTGGGGTTTTTGTTTTATTGCATGTTGTCCCCCCCTCCTCTGTTCCATTTGCTCTTTGTTCATTCCCTGTATAAAAGCTTTTGATTATAATTTCTTTTTTTTTCCTGTTGTTTGCTAATATTTACCCCTTCTTTACTCCCTGTAGTTGTCTGTGCTCTTGTTCCTCTCATTTTTTTTTTTGGTTTTAGGCTTTTTTGTCAGTCTTCCTTCTAGGAGTTTTGTCAGTAAGTCTCTCAGTGTAGTCTGTGGGGGAGGGGTTTCGGAGTTTTGGAACTTGAACTTCCCTGCCCTCTGAAGACTGTTAACATGATTAAGTCCAGCTGGGTTGGTCTGAATGTGCCCTGAGGCCAAAACCTCCTTTTAAATTTAGTCCAGCAGGAGGGTTCCTTGTCTCTGTCTTGTTATTAGGTTTCATTTTCAGTCCCCTAGGAGCATTTAGTTTGTAACTGTTAAGGAAGGGTTTTCAGAGGTCTGAACTTTCGCTACCTCTATGCTGCCATCTTGACTCTGCCTCACCCTCCAAGTAAATTTTTAAGTCATTAGGGGACAAAGAATTTCCTTTAGTGAAAAAGTGATATGAATAGGCAGTTTTAATTAAAAAAAACTTTTAAACATGAAAAGTGCTCTAAGTCATTATTTATTAGAGAAATACAAATTAAAAGAATTCTGAAGTACCTTCTCCCATCTCTAAGAAATTACAAATTATAAAGGAGAATGAAGAAAAATAGGGATGCTAATGAGCTATTTATGGAGTAGTGAACTGGTCAAATTGTTCTGGAGAATAATTTGAAGACTATGTTAAAATTCCTATGAAACTAGCATGACCTTATTTTCTGTACCATAAAGATATAAAAGGAAAAGGACCTCTATGTGCAAAAATATTCATAGCAATTCTTGTGGTGGCAAAGAATTAGAAGCAAAGGTCTGATCATTGCTTAGGGAACAGATGAACAAGTTGGAGCATATGGTTTTGATGGAGTACTATTATGTTATAAGAGTTAAAAGAAATGTATGGCTTAAGAAAAAAAATGACAATACATAGACTGATATAGTGAGAAGAATTGGCAGATCATTGTGCATAGTAACATCAGTTTTGCTGTGATGATCTACTATGAAAGACTTGGATATTCTAATCAATATAATGATTCCATATAATTCCAAAGAACTCATAAAAAACTGCCATTCAACTCTAGAGAGAAAACTGATGAACACTGAGTACAAATTAAAATATATTTTTCTTACTTTATTTTTTCTTCTTTTATTACAATATGGCTTATTTGGAAATAAGTTTTGCATAAATCCACAAGCATAATTGATATATTTCTTACCTCCTCAGTGGAGGGGGGAGGAGTGGGAGAGAAATGGAGATTTTGGATCTCAAAACTTAAAAAGGAAAGAATATTGAAAATAAATAAATGATCAGTTCTCAAAAGTCTTGGCATCTTTATTACCATGTTCAAAGAATGCATATTCAGTGAAGTAATTAAGTAAATTTAAAAGTAATTTCTGATATTGCTAATCTACCTTATAAGGAGGTGAATAAAAGACTATGTAACTTACTTTTAGGATCCAGGAATATTTCTATGTAAATAACAAATGAGATAGCTAAATTCCTGATTTGGATTCATCTGATTCAAATAAATAACATCTGAAATACTCAATGATCTTGCAGATATGATTGTTAAGACACTAAGGGGAATTGTGGGAATGGCAGATATATAACAAGAATGTAAATAGGTAGATACCATCATTTGAAAATTAAAGGGAGGGTAAACGTTTGGGTTTATGAGAAAATGCTAAAATTTTTTTTATAAATTAACTATTATATGAGAATATAGAAAACAAATTTGAAATCACTATGATTCAGTAAAAACTAAAGAACAACAAATAAATCATTTAACTAAACTCATTTCATTATTGTGTGTGTTAGTAGGGTATTAGAGAATTACTACATAGCATTCTTACATATTTGAGATAAGTATTTAACCACATTTTCCATATTTTTGAAGGAAAGATGAAAATACATAGGGAATGTATTAGTACAGGTGAATTTCTTTGGAATTGATTGAATAATTAAAAACCAAAGTCTTTCATTAGTTGATCATAGTCACCTGGATAAATTTGAGCAGAACACTATGGAGTCCAGGACTCTTTCTATTTTGCATAGCTTTTAAAAAAAAATAAATCAGTTATGTGGATAAATATATAGAGAGTATGGTTACCAAAGACCTGAGAGGAAAATTTAGTAGGTTGAATATCAGCAGCTTGATTCAACAGAATGATAATATTGGACAAATTTAATAATATAAAAAATGAACTTATGTCTACTAATGAAAAATCAAGTCAGCAGATCATATAGAGAAGAAACAATAAACTCTTGGTTGGCAAACTCCCTATGACTGTGCATGTAACATGGCACCTTAAAAAGTTAATGAACTCTTAGATCATATTAATAATGCATCTAGATGGTACAATAAATATAATGCCACTCTGGAGTCAAGAAGATCTGAGTTCAAATATGAACTGTAATGGAGGGTATTTTTTAGTGGGTAGAGAATCAGAGAGGGATAATAGAGTGCTCTCCCCCTCAAGACAAGGCAAAGGAGGTATCTCTGTTGTGAAAGTTGACTCAGAAGGAGAAAGAAGGTGAGTCTGTCTCGTTTTCCCTTCCAACCTTATTTTATTATGGCCCCTCACCTAGCCTGCCAGAATATTACCCTGTATCACTTTGTTGCTATTCAGCAAGCCCCTCTTCTCAAGTGAAGAGAGGTCATTTCACTCGCAACTCCATTTAAGACGTTCCTAAGTCTAAATGGGGATAATTATAGAACATTTCTCAGTCTTTGAGCATCTTGAGATAATATTTGTAAAGCACTCAGCAAAGTACCAAGTACAGAGAAGTCACTATATAAATGTTTGTTCTTTTCTCTTTCCCTTAATAATAAAATCATAAGTTGCAGAATAAAGAAATGTATAGTCTAAGTGATTTGTGCTATTTAATTTTCATTTGGAATAGAGTTCAACTCTTAGGTCCTAAACTGGGAGAAAGATACTGCAGTTAAAAAAGGAATTAAAAATTTGCCATATGAAAATTGTTTGAAGGACTAAATTTGATTAAGTTGAAGAAGAGGATACTTAGTAATTGTCATCTCTAATACCCTCAAATGTGGTCTGTGTGGTTGCTGGGAGAGAAGCATGCCTAGTGTATGGAAGTTGCAGGAAGGTATATGTTATTATTTTCAATGAACAAGTCTTAACATTTGCATGTATTCAACAATGAAATTTGTCACCTGGGTTCCCCAACAATGAAATTCTTTAAGCAGGGTTTTTGTTGATCAGTTCTCATGTGTTGACTAAGACATTCATGATAGCTAAGGATGATACTTAAATGACTTTTGAGATACCTTCCAACTTTGAGATTCTACAATTCTCTTATTCTATCTTAGAACTTATATTGTTAAGGGATATTATTTAAAAAATCATTCGTGTGGATAATAATTATAAGCCCTTTTGTTGTTCATGGACTTGTTATTATTTCAACAGAACCTTTGAACTACAACAGTTCCTTTATTGATATACCAGATAAAGAATGATTTCCTTATTTGCTTCACCAAAACTAAAGACAAATTATTAAAGAATGTTGCCTTTGAGTATACTAAACTAATAAATTCTGAGATCTAATAGTTTAACAAAGCACATTTGAAAGAATCAGCTACACACACACGAGGCATTCCAATGCTTTAATGCTTTATTGGTCACTTCATAAGGTCTCTTTTGCTATACTCTTTTAAAATTTTATTATTTCTTAGTTGCACAATAAGTTCTTAATCTTTTTATGTACGTAGAATTTGGCTTAGGAAAAAATGTTTGGTTTTCTGAGGAAAATAGTTATCTAGTTCATTTTTACAAGGTTTTGTGCCTGAGTACCTTATTAAATTGCCTCTCTCAATTTCACATGGCACATGTGTGTTCTTCGCATTTGCCACACAACTCCTATAATATTTTGGCAAAAATATTCTGAGGATTTTTTTTTTCAAAATAGACATAATGGAGTCAATGTCCTCTCATGATGATTGAGGTTTTAGTTGTTCAAATGCCAAATTAGACACAGTGTTTAAAACCATAAGAAGCCAAAGTTTTGTTCCAAATACAATCAGCTTGATCCAACTAATTTTTCCCTAAATATGAAAAATGTTAATTCAGGATTAAAAATTGAAAAAATTATAAACTCCACCATGAACAATTTTATTAAAATTAATAAAACTATTGTATTAACTTAATTTTTAAAAGTTGGTGTTATAAATTAGAAAATTATACCTTAAACTTTAATTACATGTTGCAACACAAAATTATGTAAATTCACAAAGAATTATAGGTAAAAATAATATGTTATAAAACAATAATTTTCTGTCTAGATACTTACTTTGGCATAGTATTCTCTGATTTAAACAAATTCTCAGAGTAGGACGGTCATAATTTAAACTTGGGTCCTCTGTTTTAAAATCCAAGGTTCTTTCTATTTTATCAGCCTGCTTTATCTAAAACCTGTGATTGTCAGGCAATGTTATTTCAGGTCAATTCAATAAGTTTCATATGAACAGATTTTATGCACATAGCACTTGATCAGGAAGTATAGGATATGTAAAAGAAGTATATGGCATAATCATTGCCCTCTGGTACATTAAATCTTAAATGGACATTTGTAGGAGTAAGTAGGCCAGGCCTAAAATTCCATTGATTTAGGTAACACTTTAGTAAGGAAATTCACTCTAATAAGGCAGGTTGTGCTTTTTTTCCCTACAGTTTAAAATATTAGAGAGTTGAATAGAGCCCTGAGAATTTAAGTGATCCCTAAGCTTGAAAGCTTGAGAGCAGCTAACTCTCTTTTTATTAAAAGACCAAAATAAAATGTTTTTCCCCATCTTATCTAATTGAGCCTATACAATTTTGAGAAATTTAGAAATACTTGGGAAATCCCATTATTTGATTTCCCACTATATTTACTGGTCAGAACTTTTTACTTAGTACTGTTAACTCCCCCCCCTTTCCCTAAATATACTTACATATTCTTTGTATGTGACTCCATAGCTTAGCATAGCATTAGAAACATAAAATCACAAAATTGTAGAAGTGAAAAAGACTTTATAAGTCACTCACTTCAACCAATTTATTTTATGAATTAAGAAAAAAAAGCTCAGACTGTTGAAATGATACTCTTATTATAATATAAATAAATAGTAGCAAAACTGCAGCTAGAACTTAACTATCTTGATTATCAATGTAATGTACTTTATCTTATTCTTCTCAAGAATACTTTCCCGTTCATTCATCTATATTTTGCCACTTAATTAGAATACTACATTGGTTTTCCTTTCCTGAGATGTGCTTGTACCTCAGTTTTCCTCCAGGATTTTGTTTAACATGACCTTCTGCACTCACAATATCCTCTGCTCCTGCCATATTCCTCTGAAAATGCTCCTGAAATTTCTTCTGAAAATACCTCTTTCCCATACTGGAAACTAGATTGACTATAATGGGATATTTTCCACTCCATTAACCTCTTTTTAATCCCCAAATCCTCATCTCCACCACCCCCATAAATTGTGGTTACTCTGTCCTAGTACATTTTAAACCTCTCATACTCTCTTACCCAAAATACTTCTTTGAAGAACTTGTATTCCTAAATATCTTCTTCTGTTTATTTCCATTTTCATCCCCAATCCCTCTGAAATACCACTAGGTTTCTCACATCCACTCTCATTCATTTATAGGTTGGTTGTGGTCAAGGATCAGAGGTGAAGAAAATTGTAACTATTATATATTTTATTATCATTAATGTATCTCTTGACAAAAAAATATATATATATACTACAAATAAATACCAAATGACTAGAGATGTGTTAAAAAAAAAAAGCCTGGTCCTATTACCAAATGATAGCTTCATGAATAAACCAATGGAGTGAAGGAAAGGGGAATATTTTGTATCCACCTGGAACTATTGAACTTAGTTATGATGTACAACTAAGAAATACTGTGGAATTTTTAAAAATCCTTATAGAATATGTATTTCTAAAATATTATCATTTTATTTAGTCTAAAAGAATAGAACAAAATTCCATCTGTTGTCCCCTTTAATGTCTCTGGTTCCCTTTATTCTTGCCAAAGTTAATTATAAATGTTTTCAGAAAGCTTTGCTTCCTGGCTTGGGAACAAAAAACAGATCCTTTAAACTGAGATGTCTCCCTGACCAGGAGGATGTTAGTAATTTCTATGCAGTTTGATATGGAAAACTGAGAAAAGAGTCTGAGAATTAGGAACACTGAGTTTCTAATTAGATGATTTTTATGATTTTTTAATTTTTATAACCTGTCTTCCAACTTCTCTCACATGTGTCAAGGAAAAGGAAATCATATTCTATATGATGTTACCTATTACAAATTAACTATTTAATGGAATTTCAAAAACATTTGTTCCAACTATACCTATGAATTCCCTTTATAATACAACACACCCAACAAGTGAGATCTATCTACTGTAGGGTGGAGTAGAAAGGGATATACTTAGGTATATCCCACTTAAATATCAATTAGCTCTAAATGCTAACAAATGTTTTTTGTTTGTTTGTTTTATTTTGTGTTGTTTTGTTGTTTATTTGTTTGTTTTTCACATTGTACCAAAATTCAGTTCTCATCATTTAAACCTACTTTTCCTCATTCTGTCTCTCTGGAGCCATCCATAAAAATAAATCAATAAACAAACAAACAAATAAATAGATGAATAAATAAATAAATGAATAAATGAATGAATGAATAAATAAATAAAAATCTAAGGGTCACTTAGCCTAAATGATATCACAAAAGATGAAGAGATTATATTGTAAAATATGATTTTCTATCAAGAAATGAAAAAAAAATGCAACATATTTTAAAGAACTTATTGAGTCCAAGTATGGAAGAGAGGATTGCAATGAATCTGTAATTCTCCTTTCCATATAAGGTAGAATGCTAAATTCAAGCAAAAAAAAAAAGTATTAGTCCCTACCCTCAAGGAGCTATATATTTGTGCCAGAGTCATCTATGGAGTCTCAATAGGGGACAGTTTGGAACTGTCGGGGGACAGCTTAGAGCTGTCGGAGAGCAGCTATGGAGTCACAAGAAAGAAAGACTGGAACATTATCAAAGAGGGATAATGAACGTTTATTGTAAGCAGCACACAAGATTTTAAGCTCTTCTCGAGAGAAACAATCTATCCTCCCCAATCCTCCCCAGAATGTGAACAGGGGAATTAACCCATTCTCAGGAGATCTTGGAACTATTCATGCAGCCTTAAACTGAGATTTCTATGTTTTGGCATACTCAGCAGGAATGGTATATCACAAACACCTAGGAAGAGGAACTTTATTCCATGAGGTCATGAAAGGATCACTGCATATTTGTATATGGGAAAAAAATAAAAGGTAAGGATGGTTAGGAAAGTTTGTGTTTATCTGGGAATTAATCGTGAAGTGAAGACCCTAAAAGTGATCAATTGACTTGTTTTTTCTAGAAACACTGGTAATATTTATTTGATTACTTTCCCAAAACAAATGTTAGAAAAATTGATGTGAGATCCAGGAAAGATAAAAGCATATATGGGGATGACATAAACATAGACTAGGATAAAGCTTTGCCTGAGGTCTGGGTTGCTTAAATAAAGAAACCAATAGCTTATAAATTCAGAAGGCTTATGTATGTAAATCATAAATATTATTTCCTTTTTAAAATTATTGGTATATTGGGTGCAGTTGGGTAGCTCAGTGGATTGAGAGCCAGGCCTAGAGATGGGAGGTCCTAGATTCAAATCTGGCCTCAGACCCTTCCCAACTGTGGGACCCTGGAAAAGTCACTTGACCCCTATTGCCTAACCTTTACCACTCTTCTGCCTTGGAGACAATACACAGTATTGACTCCAAGACGAAAAGTAAGGGTTTAAAATATATATATATATATAGGTATATTTTATTGCACCTACATTCTGAACATGAACTGCCTTCTTGACCTAACAAGTAAGCCCTTTAATAATTTTAAAGGAAAAAAGATCATTGTCATTAAGATCAGCTAAGCATTATTATCCAGAAAACTTTGACAGATGAAATTGGAATAAGACCAAAATAGTCATGAAATTAAATAGATATTTCTTAGTTTTTCTAATAATCAGTTCTCCTTAATTTTAATAATGAAGCTTTCCCATTTCAAGTATCTTCCTTCATTTTGCAGAACTATCAAGTAATGTCTGATAGAATCAGGAAAGGCCTTCAACAAATTTTAGAACTTGAACTTTGAGTAATTCATAAGGCAGAGATCAGGAGAGGAAGCATTATGTAACTGACATCTGGTACCAAACTTGTTTACAAGAGATGGTTAACCATGTATAAGGAATGGCAAGTAGGTTCATATACCCAAGTACAGAGAACATGAAAGGAGTAAAGTGTAAGACTGGAAGGAAGGGGCCAAGTTGTAAGGTATTTTAAATGACAGAGGTATTTATATTTGATCCTGAAGATGATAGGGAACCAGATGATCTACTGAATAATGTGGTAAAAATTTCAAATCTATACAATAGGAAATTAATTTGGAAAGGATGTATTAAAGTAGGTAAAGACATGAGGCAGAGAAACCAATTAGAAAGTACTGAGATAGAGATAGATCTGATGAAGGCCTGAATTAAAGTTTTGTGTATGTAAGTGGAGAAGAGGTAATATATATGAGAGATGTCAAGAAAACTGACAAGATAGGGTGACTGAATATGTGGCATGAAAGTGAAAAAAAAAAGTTGTCACCAAGATCACAAATCTGTTTGAGAGAATTGTAGCACATTTCTCAATTGGGAAGTTCTTAAGAAGTTTGAGTGTTGGAAGAAGGATAATTATTCTGCTTTGGAAATACTGAGTTTGAGATTTATTTGGTGAATCAAATTAAAAATAGAAGTTGATGATGTAGGATAGGAAACTGGAACAAAGACTAGGCACAGATATATAGATCTAGGAATTGCCTACAGGAGAGTTAATTAGATTATTAAGTAAGAGAAAAAATAAGAGATTAGAAGGTATGATACAGATGAATATTGAGCAAAGAAGACTGTGGTTCAGACCAATAGGAAAATGAGATCATTATTAAAAAAAAGGGAGAAAAGAATATTTAGAAATATATGGCAGGCAATGGTTTAAGATGCAGAGTAGAGGTGAAAAATGATGGATATGAAGAGTAGCTCATTATTTTTGGCAATTAAGTGATCATTGCTGCTTTGTGGAAAGCAGTTTCATTAAAATGATAAGGTCAAAAAATAGATTGAAGAAGATTTAGAAGAGAATGATACGAAGTGAACTACAGATCTACATCTTTACCTCCCTATACATACACAAAATGTAGATAAGTTTTTCAAGTGTTTAAATGAAAAAGATGAGAGATATAGGATGACATTTTGAAAATTATATGGTTAGCTCAAAGAGAACAAGGTTTTTTAGAGAATGTACAAGATAACAGATATTGTATTACACAAATAAAAGACAAATAAGAGAATATCAGCAATAATTATATGAAAAATGAGAATAATCTGTGTATCCTTGGAACGTATTCTTGACTAATGTAAAGATGGAATAGGCAGTAGGCAGATTCAAAGAAATCTGAAGTAATTTTAGTGTTTATTCTTTGTAATAATGACCAATATGATTTCAATGGTAAAACATACTGCATATTGTGTCATGATTATATCTGATATAGTAGAGTGCTGGATTTTGAATTAGGAGAGAGATGAGATTGAATCCAATTCTAGACACATAGCATTAGGCAAATCACTTCAACTCTTATGTTTCTGTTTTTTCATCTGCAAAATGTAGATAATAGTGTTTGTGATACTTAACTCAAAGGTCTGTGTATAGTAAAGAAAGTGTTTTACAGACTTTCAAGTACTATATAAATGTGAATCCCTACTATTATTTTTATTAGTCATTATTCTCTGGGCATTAAGTGACTTTATAGCATCTTGTGGGCTATGTAGCTTTTTAAGATCAATTTCAGTTTGTGAAGACTAGAACAATGTGTTTACACAGTGGGAAAATACCAGAGCTATGCCCTAAAGTCTGTAGTGGCTACTTCTCTGAAGCTAGGCAGAGACAAGCTTTTAGCTGGCAGAGAGAATTCCTCTCTGCCCTCTCCTTTATTTCAACAAAGATCAGCACAGATACCCATGATCCTGATATTTGAATTTTGAGAGCAGTGAAGGGTAAGTCATTCCCTCAGTTAAATCCTCAGCTGGGGAATTCAATTTTTCACTGACGGTAGCTTGTCACAATCTGTTTGATGATTTTTTAAGAATAGTAAATGGCATAGCTATTGACTTTATCCTGTGACTCATGCATCTACTAATAAGTGGTGGCAGTCCTTCATTGTTACTGGGTGTGGGCAGCATACCACGTATTACATTTTGCATGTGAACTTATACAGATAACCTTCTGTAAGAACAAAGACCTCTGACTTTATACCACCCACACCTCAGAAGAACCAGGAAAAGCCTAATCAAGGATTATAACAGACAGATCATGATTGTCCCTTCTACCATAGATATTTGTTTAATATTAAAATTCATTTTCTAGTTCAGAACAATTAACAACAATAGAAAAAGGCAAATGCAATATTCAGCCAGGTCTTGGTTATCTGTGCTAATAAGAGGCAATGTGACAAAGAATCCAAAATAGATGATAATCAACAAACTATGTATTTTTCCTTTATATTTTGTTTCATTGAATAATAGTTTTAAGCATTTACCTTTATAATGACACTTTCTTTAGGCCAGGTTTTTTTGTTTTTTTTTTCTATTTCTTTTTTACAATTAAGCATGTATACAAACCCTTTCTGGGCCTGATGAAGTATGACCTCAACAGAGGAAAAGAATGAAGTTATTATATATTGTTGCCTTGTGTTTTTTTTTATCACTAACCTAAGAAATTACTGTGGAAAGTGGGGATACATAAAATTTAGGTTTGCCTCATGTCTAGGCTCACTAAAAAAGGATATGAATTTGAGGTACTGATGAGAAAAGCAATATGAAATATCCTTAAAGAGCTGGAGATACATGACTTAAGCTAAGGGAATGTATAGATTTGAATCATCTCCATAGAGATGATGATAATAAATAATAATTAACATGTATATAATGCTAACTATGTGCATTAGTTAGTTAAGCATACTTAGCCGTATGCTAAGTACTTTGTCATTATTGTCTTATTTGATTCTACTAATAACCCTGAAAAATAGCTACTTTTATTATCCCCAATTTTATAAAAAGAGGAAATAAGGTCAAACAAAGGTTAAGTGACTCGATTAGGGTTACATAGTTTGTAGATATATGAAAGGTGCTTTGGACTCAGTTCTTCATGACAACAGTCCCAGTGCTCTAATTATTATCACCTAGCTGCCCCTACTTTACAAAGTAAAAGAATGTACTGAGAGAAGCGAGGTAAAGACAGGTTCTTGGGATATACATGGTTAGTGGATAGGATATAGGATATAATACAAGGAAAAAGTCTGAGGACAAATAGTCAGACATGTAGAAAGAGAATCAAGAGAGAGAGAGAAATGTCATGAAAAACAAGAGAGGAGAAATTATCCAAGAGAACAGTATCATCAAGAACATTGAATGCTGCTGCAAAAGAGTGAACAAGAATGAATAATGAGAAAAGACCATCAGATTGGGCAATTAAGAGATAATTAAGGAACCATGAGGTAGTTCAGTGAATAGAGAGCAGGGTCAGGAGACAGGATGTCCTGGATTCAAATATGGCCTCAGATACTTCTTAGTCATGTGATCCTTGATGGGTCACTTAAATCCAATTGTCTAGCCCTTTACTACTCTTCTACCTTAGAACTGATAGTATTGATTCTCAGATAGAAGATAAGAGGTTTTTTTTTAAATTTAATTAAATTTAATTTTTTATTTAATTTAATTTTTATTTTTTTTATTTTTATTTGGTCATTTCCAAACATTATTCATTGGAAATAAAGATCATTTTCTTTTCTTCCCTCCCCCACTCCCACCACCTCTCCCACAGCCAACTCGCTATTCCACTGGGTATTACATGTGTTCTTGATTCAAACCCATTTCCATGTTGTTGGCATTTGCATTAGAGTGTTCATTTAGAGTCTCTCCTCAGTCATATCCCTTCCAATCATGTAGTCAAATAGTTGTTTTTCATCAGTATTTTTACTCCCACAGTTTATCTTCTGCTTGTGGATAGTGTTTTTTAGATCCCTGCAGATTGTTCAGGGACATTGCATTGCCACTAATGGAGAAGTCCATTACCTTCGATTGTACCACAATGTATCAGTCTCTGTGTACAATGTTTTCCTGGTTCTGCTCCTTTCACTCTGCATCACTTCCTGGAGGTTGTTCCAGTCTCCATGGAATTCCTCCACTTTATTATTCCATTTAGCATAATAGTATTCCATCACCAACATATACCACAGTTTGTTCAGCCATTCCCCAATTGAAGGGCATCCCCTCATTTTCCAATTTTTGGCCACCACAAAGAGTGCAGCTATGAATATTCTTGTACTAGTCTTTTTCCTTATTATCTCTTTGGAGTACAAGCCCAGTAGTGCTATGGCTGGACAAAGGGCAGACAGTCTTTTATTGCCCTTTGGGCATAGTTCCAAATTGCCCTCCAGAATGGCTGGATCAATTCACAACTCCACCAGCAATGAATTAGTGTCCCCACTTTGTCACATCCCTTCCAGCATTCACTACTTTCCTTTGCTGTCATGTTAGCCAATCTGCTAGGTGTGAGGTGATACCTCAGAGTTGTTTTAATTTGCATCTCTCTGATTATAAGAGATTTAGAACACGTTTTCATGTGCTTAATAATAGTTTTGATTTCTTTGGCTGAGAACTGCCTATTCATGTCCCTTGCCCATTTATCATTTGGAGAATGACTTGATTTTTTGTACAATTGATTTAGCTCTTTGTAAATTTGTGTAATTAAACTTTTGTCAGAGGTTTTTATGAAGATTGTTTCCCAATTTATTGCTAGCCTTCTGATTTTAGTTACATTGGTTTTGTTTGTACAAAAACTTTTTAATTTGATGTAATCAAAATTATTTATTTCACATTTTGTGACTCTTTCTAAGTCTTGCTTGGTTTTAAAATCTTTCCCTTCCCAAAGGTCTTAACAGGTATACTATTCTGTGTTCGCCTAATTTACTTATAGTTTCCTTCTTTCTGTTCAAGTCATTCACCCATTCTGAATTTATCTTGGTGTAGGGTGTGAGGTGTTGATCCAAACCTAATCTCTCCCACACTGTCTTCCAATTTTCCCAGCAGTTTTTATCAAATAATGAATTTTTGTCCCAAAAGCTGGGGAATTTGGGTTTGTCATAAACTGTCTTGCTGAGATCATTTATGCCAAGTCTATTCCACTGATCCTCCTTTCTGTCTCTTAGCCAGTACCAAATTGTTTTGATAACCACTGCTTTATAGTAGAGTTTGAGATCTGGAACTGCAAGGCCTCCTTCCTTTGCATTTTTTTTTCATGATTTCCCTGGATATCCTTGATCTTTTGTTCTTCCAAATGAACTTAGTTATGTTTTTTTCTAATTCAGTAAAGAAGTTTTTTGGTAGTACAATGGGTATGGCACTAAATAAGTAAATTAATTTGGGTAGGATTGTCATTTTTACTATGTTAGCTCATCCCACCCATGAGCAATCAATGTTTTTCCAATTGTTTAGATCTAGTTTTAGCTGTGTGGAAAGTGTTTTGTAGTTGTGTTCATATAGTTCCTGCGTTTGTCTCGGCAGATAGATTCCTAACTATTTTATATTGTCTAGGGTGATTTTGAATGGTATTTCGCTCTCTAATTCTTGCTGCTGAAATGGGTTAGAGATATATAGAAATGCTGATGACTTATGCGGGTTTATTTTGTATCCTGCAACTTTGCTAAAGTTGTTGATTATTTCGAGTAACTTTTTGGTTGATTCTCTAGGATTCCTTAAGTAAACCATCTTATCATCTGCAAAGAGTGATAGCTTGGTCTCCTAATTGCCTATCTTAATGCCTTCAATTTCTTTTTCTTCTCTAATTGCTACTGCTAGTGTTTCCTATACAATGTCAAATAATAGAGGTGATAATGGGCATCCTTGTTTCACTCCTGATTTTAATGGGAATGGATTTAGTTTATCTCCATTGCAGTTGATATTAGTTGATGGTTTTAGATATATACTGTTTATTATTTTTAGGAACGACCCTTCTATTCCTATGCTTTCTAGTGTTTTTAGTAGGAATGGGTGTTGTATTTTATCAAAGGATTTTTCTGCATCTATTGAGATAATCATTTGATTTTTGTCAGTTTGCTTGTTAATATGGTCAGTTATGTGGATGGTTTTCCTAATATAGAACCATCCTTGCATTTCTGGTATGAATCCTGCCTGGTCATATTGGATGACCCTTGTGATGACTTGCTGGAGTATTTTGCTAGTATCCTATTTAGGATTTTTGCATCTATATTCATTAGGAAGATTGGTCTATAGTTTTCTTTCTCTGTTTTTGACCTGCCTGGCTTTGGGATCAGTACCATGTTTGTGTCATAGTATGAATTTGGTAGAACTTCTTCTTGGCCTATTCTGTCAAATAGTTTGTTTAATATTGGGATTAGTTGTTCTTTGAATGTTTGATAGAATTCATTTGTGAATCCATCTGGACCTGGGGATTTTTTTAAGGAGTTCTTTGATGGCTTGTTCAATTTCTTTTTCTGAAATGGGGTTGTTAAGGTAATTTATTTCTTCCTCTTTTAGTCTAGGCAATTTATATTTTTGTAAGTATTCCTCCATATCACCTAAATTGCCATATTTGTTGCCATATAATTGGGCATAGTAGTTTTTAATGATTGCCTTAATTTCCTCTTCATTAGAGGTGAGGTCTCCTTTTTCATCTTGAATACTGTCAATTTGGTTTCTTTCTTTCTTTTTTTTAATTAGACTGACTAGTAGTTTGTCTATTTTATGTTTTTTCAAAGTACTAGCTTCTAGTCTTATTTATTAAATCAAGAGTTCTTTGACTTTCAATTTTATTAATTTCTCCTTTGAGTTTTAGGATCTCTAATTTAGTCTTCATCTGAGGACTTTTAATTTGTTCACTTTCTAATTTTTTAATTTGCTTGCCCAATTCATTCAACTCTTCCCTTCTTAATTTGTTAATATATGAACTCAAGGATATAAATTTCCTCCTGAGTACTGCTTTGGCTGCATCCCATAGGTTTTGAAAGGATATCTCATCATTGTCATTTTCTTCAATGAAGTTATTGTTTCTATGATTTGTTCTTTAACTAACTGGTTTTGGAGAATCGTATTGTTTAATTTCCAATTAATTTTCAATTTATCTCTTCATGTTCCCTTACTAATTATTATTTTCATTGCATTGTGATCTGAGAAAGTTGCATTTATTATTTCTGCTCTTTTGCACTTGTTTGCAATGTTTTTATGCCCTAATACATGGTCAATTTTTGTAAATGTACCATGTGCTGCAGAAAAGAGGGTATATTCTTTTTGTCCCTATTTATTTTTCTCCATATGTCTACTAACTCTAATTTTTCTAAGATTTCATTCACTTCTCTTACCTCTTTCTTATTTATTTTTTGGTTTGATTTATTTAGTTCAGATAGAGGAAGGTTCAGATCTCCCACTAGTATAGTTCTATCTATTTGTTCCTGGAGTTCCTCTAGTTTCTCCTTTAGAAATTTGGATGTTATGCCATTTGGTGCATACATGTTGAGTACAGATATTTCCTCACTGTCTATACTGCCCTTTATCAGGATGTAATTACCTTCCCTATCTCTTTTAACTAGATTTATTTTTACTTTGGCTTTGTCCAATATCATGATTACAAGTCCTGCCTTCTTTTTGTCAGTTGATGCCTAATAGATTTGGCTCCACCCTCTTACTTTCACCCTATGTGTATCTACCTTTCTCATATGTGTTTCTTGTAGACAGCATATGGTAGGGTTTTGGACTCTAATCCACTCTGCTATTCACTTGCGTTTTATGGGTGAGTTCATTCCATTCACATTCAGAGTTATGATTACTAGCTGTGTATTTCCCAGCATTTTGATTTCTGCTCCTTTACCTGCATTTTCTTCTTTCACTATTTCCTTCTACACCAATGTTTGCTTTTGAACAGTCCCCCTTGTTCCCACCCTTATTTTACTTCCCTTCCTACCCCCCTCCCTATTAACCCCCCCCTTATTTTCTCTGTAGTCTTTCTAAAATTAACCCCCCACTCCCTCCCTCTCTTGTATTGCTTCCCTCCCCACCAGACCATTTGTTACCCTTCTACTCCCCTATAGGGTACAAATCTGTTCTCTGCCCCCAATGGATTGGATTGTTTTTCCCTCTTTGAGTCACTTTCAAAGCACGTTAAAGTTGAGTATTTCCTGTCCCTGACCTCTTTACCCTTCCAGTGTATTGATGTTCTCCCCCCTCCCACCATGAGCTTCTTTATGACATATAAATTTACCCCCATTTGTTTCTTTTCCCACTTCTTTTAATATTAACCTATTTTTAAACTCTAGTTATATATATATATATATATATATATATATATATATATATACCTATATATATATATATGCTTACTCATGCTTGTGTATTTTTGCATGCATATATCTATATACCTATTTATGTCTTGTCCTTTCATCCTATATAGTTTGTTGCTGTTCCCTCTAAGTATACTTCTTTTTGCTGCCCAGCTAATAACAACAATTTTTAAGAGTTACCAATGACCTCTTTTCTTATACGGATACATATCAGTTTAACTTATTGAGTCTCTTAAAATTTTTTTTTTTGTTTTTATTTTACCCCTCTTTTTTAATTACCTTTTGATGATTCTCTTGAGTTCTGTGCTTGGACATCCAATTTTCTGTTCAGGTCTGGTCTTTTCTTTATGAATTCTTAAAATTCTTCTATTTTGTTGAATGACCATACTTTCCCCTGTAAGAATATAGTCAGTTTTGCTGGGTAGTTGATTCTTGGTTGTAGACCTAGTTCCCTTGCTTTCCAGAATATCATATTCCATGCCTTTCTTTTTTTCAGTGTGGATGCAGCCAGATCCTGAGTTATCCTCACTGTGGTTCCTTGGTATCTGAATGACTTCTTCTTGGCAGCTTGTAATATCTTTTCTTTGGTCTGATAGTTCTTGATTTTGGCTATAACATTCCTGGGTTTTGTCAGTTGGGGAATAAGTACAGGAGGTGATCTGTGGATTCTATCAATCACCACTTTTCCCTCTTGTTCAAGGATTTCTGGGCAGTTTTTTAATAATTTCCTGTAATATAATGTCCAGGCTTTTTCGTTTGTCATGGTCTTCTTGTAGGCCAATAGTTCTTAAATTGTCTCTCCTTGAATGATTTTCTAAATCCTCTGTTTTGTGAATGAGATGCTTCATATTTTCCTCAATTTTTTCATTCTTTTCGTTTTGTTATATAGTGTCTTGCTGCCTTCTGAGGTCGCTCGATTCAAGTTGTTGTATTCTGGTTTTTAAAGACTTGATTTCATCCTTAGTTTTTTGGTTGTCCTTTTCCTTTTGGTCAGATTTTTTTTGGAGGTCATCTTTCATCTGCCTCACCTCATCTTTCATCTGCTTTGCCTCATCTTTCATCTCCTTTGCCTCATTTTCCAGCTGGTTGATTTTGGCTTTCAAGACACTATTTTCTATTTCCAGATGACTTATGTTAGTTTTTAAGTTCTTTCCCCAATTGTCTTCTGCCTCTCTTAATTGTGTTTTGAATTGCATTTTGAGTTCTTCCAAAGCCTGTATCCAATTCGCTGGGATTTCTGATTTTTCCTCTGGTGGGTCCTCCCCCTCTGTTTCATTCTCTCTTTGCTCATTACCTGTGCAGAAGCTATCTATTGTAATTTCTTCTTTTTCTGTTGTTTGCTCAAGTTTATCCCTTCTTTGCTCCCTGTATTTGGCTGTGCTCTTGCTCCTCTCATTTTGTTTTGGTTTTGGGGCTGTCAGTCTCCCCTCTTGGAGCTTTGTCAGATTTCTTGGTACAGTCTCTAGGGGAGGAATGTTAGCTTCCCTATCCTCTGGAGGCTTTTGATTGCATTGAGTTCAATTGGGTTGTGCTGTATGTGGTATGAAGCACTGAGGCTCTGAAGACTCCTGGAAGTCTGGGCTGCCCAGGCTTTCTCCAGTTCTCTCCAGCTGCTTCTCCGCTGTCCACAAGTGCCTTTGCCTGCCTCCCTAAACTCTGAGGAGTTCTGATGGGATTAGTTTAACTGGATTGGTCTGGATGTGCCCAAGGCAAGGGTGAGACTGGAGCCCGATGGAGGGACCCAGCCATCGCCCATTTCTCCCTGGCTTCCTCCCCGCTGTCCAAGCTGGATGCTCTGAGCCCAGCCCCCCGCTGCTCACAAGGTAGACCCTGCAAACCAGCAACTTTGCCCGCTCAGAGGTTCCTGCTGCTGCTGGGGGCTCAGCCCTCTGGGTTGTGGGGGAGGGGTCCTGGGACCTTCGCTCTACCTTCCCCTTAGCCCTGAGTGTTCTCAGATTCCGGCTTTTGGGGGGGCGTACCTTTTGATTTGAGTCTAGAAGGAGGGTTCCCTGCTTCTGTCCTGTTGTTCAGATTGAATTTCGGTGCCCTTGGAGCATTCAGTCTGTATTGGTAAGGAAGGGTCTTCCACAAGGTCTGAACTTTTGCTGCTTGCTAAGCTGCCATCTTGACTCAGCCCCTCAAGATTATTTTTTTTAAAGAGATAAATGGTAGCTGAAAGGTGAAATTTCATTTGATTGATGAGATCACCAAACATTTCCCTTTTTTCTGAATTTCTGGGGAATATCTATTCTTATCTTTATGTTATCAGTTTTCATCTCTAGTCTCTCTTACACTGCCTTCATTATCAGTCCTCCTTAAAACCTGCCACAGATGAGTGAAAACATGCAGTTTTAAACATCTGGATGCTTTTGTTCACCCCTGCCATTTTCACTCCACATTACAGCTCTTGCTCTGAGAAATGCAATAACACGATTTTTACCTTTGAATAGGGCATACCAAGGGATCATTCAGTGTTCTACATAGCATACCTGGAACTTTCCAAATAAAAATACTATTCATTCTTTCATCAGCATTCCAACATACCTGTTTTCATCTTTCCATTAAAAGGTAAGCTGTTTAGGATATTCATTTTCTTGCTTCTGCCTCTGTTTTCCCAGCATTTAAAAACATGCTTAGCATACAGTGTTTAATACCTAATGCAATCATTCATTCATTCATGAGAAGGACAAGGAAGAAATTTTAATATGCCAGGAACTAGGTTAACTATTTTTCAAATATTACCTCATTTAATACCTACAATCATCCTGTACGGTAGGAATTTGTGTTGTTTTAAAATTGTGGAAACTGAAGAAGATGGAAGTTAAATTACTTACCTATTAGCACACAGTTATTAGGTATCTGAAACAAGATTTGAACTTAGTTCTGATTACATTTCCAGCATCCTATCCATTGTGCCACCCAGAAGTTATTTCATCACATCTTATAGAAAATTTGCTTTTTTTTTCCTTTTCAGAATAGCATCATAGTTATTACATGTCATGTTGTGATTGATTAAGGAACTCAAGAATTTTGACTAAAATAAATGTATTTGCATTCAATCTCATTTCCTGCACCTTGTCCTTCTTGCATAGAAGGATTAATGAGCAATAATATGTATAATACCTGGCAGCTTGTAGGAGAAAAAGAAGATAGAGATCACACTAACAATCACAAACCAGATAGCTCAACCAATAATCACCTTTTAACATAGAATGTATATGATCACTTCCATTATATTTTTGTAACATAATTCATTTTGTTTTATGAAAACATAATGTAAAAATCAAAGGTAGTTAAAAGATACTACTAAAATTAGCATCAACAGTTTCATAAGCCCTGCAAATTTCTCTTTTTACATTGTATTTAAATGCATTTAAAAATACATTTTTAAAAAATGTATTCAACAGGAGTCCCCATTTTGTTACTTTTGTTGTGTCTGTCATGAAATTTAATTTTCAAGAAGGGTAAAGGTCTTGCTTCACTGCATTTATTTCTATTGTGCTAGAATTCTGAATAATTGAACTTATTTGTCAAAAAGCAGTTTATCCTCTATGATATGGTCAATTTGTTATTGCCTCTTATTATGGTAGTCTGAATGTAGCAATTTTATTTCTGAGTGAGGTCTTATTTTTTTATCAAGTATCCTATTACTGCATTCATTCTTTCTACAAATGGAACACCAATACACTAATTTCCAGTGGAGGTACTGGTATATTTAAAATTAGCATCTTTAATTGTATGATGTATGTAAGCCTCATCTTCTTAATCCTAACATTTTCCATATAGCAGTACACATTATTGAGTCTGACAACATTACAAAGATTGTTTTTACAGTAGGTTATGGTTTAACTATTTAATATATGGTGCTCAGATAAGTGCCACCAGGAAAATGGTTCTCTGATTTTTCTTTTGGTATTTTGAATTTTATTTCATCCCTTGAAAGGAGGTAAATAGAATTCCAGAGCTTTTCTTCCAGTTTCTTCAAGTTGTCTTTCCTTTCTTTCCTTCCTCTTCCTGCCATTTTCACCTTTCACTGTTCGACAATATCACACTATATACACTGATTCCTCATTCCTGTACTCTAACAGAGTTTATACCACAGAAAGTACATTGCAATGAATTATAGAACTAGAGTGTTATTTTTTATTATTTTTAATTGGTCAATTTCAAACATTATTCCTTGAGTACAAAAATTATTGTCTATCCCTCCCTTTCCTCCTCCCACCCTTCCCATAGCCAACACGCAATTCCACTGGGCATTACATGTAACCTTGATCGTGGAACCTATTTCCATGTTGTTGATGTTTGCACTAGAATGTTCATTTAGAGTCTACATCCCTAACCATATCCGCTCGACCCATGTAATCAAGCAGTTGGGTATCTTCTGTGTTTCTACTACCACAGTTTTTCCTCTGAATATGGATAGTGTTCTTTCTCATACATCTCTCTGGGTTGTTCAGGATCACTGCATTGCTACTAAAGGAAATAATACAAATTTGATTGTACCACAGTGTATCAACCTCTGGGTACGTTATCTTGGTTCTCCTCCTCTCCCTCTGCATCAATTCCTGGAAGTCATTCCAGTTCACATGGAATTTCTCCAGTTTATTATTCCTTTGAGCACAATAGTATTCCATTGCCAGAATATGCCACAATTTTATCAGTCATTCCACAATTGAAGGGCATTCCCTCATTTTCCAATTTTTTTTTTTTTTGCCAATAGTGTAGCTATGAATATTCATGTACAAGTCATTTTCCTTACTATCTCTTTGGGGTACAAACCCAGCAGTGCTATGTCTGGATCAAAGGGCAGACAGTCTTTTAGTGCCCTTTGTACATAGTTCCAAATTGCCCTCCAGAATGTTTGAATCAATGGACAACTCCACCAGCAATGCATTAATGAACCGGCATTGCCACAATTCCTCCAGCATTCATTAATTTCCATTGCTTTCATGGTAGCCAATCTGCTAGGTATGAGGAGATACCTCACAATTATTTTAATTTGCATCTATCAGATTATAAGAGATTTTAAACACTTTTTCATGTGCTTATTAATATTATTGATTTCTTTAACTGACAATTGCCTATTCATGTCCCTTGCCCAATTGTCAATTGCAAAATGGCTTGATTTTTTATACAATTAATTTAGCTCTTTGTAAATTTGAGAAATTAGACCTTTGTCAGAGGATTTTGTTATGAAGATTGTTTCCCAATGTGTTATTTCCTTATAATTTTGGTTACATTGGTTTTGTTTGTACAAAATCTTTTTAATTTGATGTAGTCAAAATAATTTATTTTATATTTTGTTATTTTGTATTAGTCTGGCTTGGTTTAAAAAAATCTTTCTATTCTGAAAGGTCTGACCTGTATACTATTCTGTGTTCACCGAATTAACTTATAGTTTCCTTCTTTATGTTCAAGTCATTCACCCATTCTGAGTTTATCTTGGTTTAGGGTGTGAGATGTTGATCCAAACCTAATCCCTCACACTGTCTTCCAATTTTCCAAATAGTTTTTATCAAATAGTGGATTTTGGTCCCAAAAGCTGGGATCTTTGGACTTATCATAGACTGTCTTACTGAGGTCACTTACCCCAAGTCTATTCCACTGATCCTCCCTTCTGTCTCAGTACCTTTCAGTACCAAATTGTTTTGATGACTGCTGCTTTAGAATATAGTTTGAGATCTGGGACTGCAAGGCCACCTTCCTTTTTATTTTTTTCATTATTTCCCTGGATCTCCTTGATTATTATACTTACAAATGAACTTTCTTATTTTTTTTCTTAATTCAGTAAAAAAATGTTTTGGTAGTTCAATGGGTATAGCAATAAATAGATGAATAATTTTGGGTAGGATGGTCATTTTTATTATATTGTCTTATACTACCCATGAGCAGTTAATGTTTTTCCAATTGCTCAAGTCTAGTTTTATTTGTGTGGAGAGTGTTTTGTAGTCGTGTTCATATAGTTCCTGTGTTTGTCTCAGAAGATAGATTTCTAAGTATTTTATTTTGTCTAAGGTGATTTTGAATGGGATTCTCTTTCTAATTCTTGCTGCTAAGCTGTGTTGGAAATATATAGAAATGCTGATGACTTATGCGGACTTATTTTGTATCCTGCTACTATGCTAAAGTTGTTGATTACTTCGACTAGCTTTTTGGTGGATTCTCTAGGATTCTTTAAGTAGACCATCATATCATCTGCAAAGAGAGATAACTTGGTCTCCTCCTTGCTTATTTTAATGCCATCAATTTCTTTTTCTTCACAAATTGCTACTGCTAGTGTTTCTAGTACAATGTTAAATAATAGAGGTGATAATGGGCATCCTTGTTTCACTCCTGATCTTATTGGAAATGCATCTAGTTTATCACCATTGCAGATGATGTTAGCTGATGGTTTTAGATATATACTGTTTATTATTTTTAGGAACAAACCTTATATTCCTATGCTTTCTAGTGTTTTTAATAGGAATGGGTGTTGTATTTTATCAAAAGCTTTTTCTGAATGTATTGAGATAATCATGTGATTTTTGTTGGTTTGCTTAATGATATAGTCAATTATGTGGATGGTTTTCCTAATATTGAACCATCCTTTCATTCCTGGTATAAATCCTACTTGATCATGGTGAATGACCCTCCTGATCACATGCTAGACTCTTTTTGCTAGTATCCTATTTAAGACTTTTGCATCAATATTCTTTAGGGAGATTGGTCTATAGGTTTCCTTCTTGGTTTTTTACCTTCCTGCCTTTGCAATCAGTACCATGTTTATGTCATGAAAGGAATTTGGTAGAACTCCCTCTTTGCTTATTTTGTCAAATATTTTGTATAGTATTGGGATTAGCTGTTCTTTGAATGTTTGATTGAATTCAATTGTGAAGCATCAGGCCCTGGGGATTTTTTTCTTAGGAAGTTCTTTGTTGGCCTGTTGGAATTCATTTTCTGATATGGGATTATTTAAGAATTCTATTTCTTCTTCTCTTAGATTAGGCAGTTTATATTTTTGTAAATATTCATCCATATTGCCTAGATTGGTATATTTATTGCCATATAATTGGGCAAAGTAATTTTTAATGATTACCTTAATTTTCTCTTCATTGGAGGTGAGGTCCCCCTTTTCATCTTGGATGGTATTTATTTGCTTTCCTTCTTTCCTTTTTTAAATTAGATTGACAAGTACTTTGACTATTTTGTTTTTTTCAAAGTACCAGCTTCTAGTCCTATTTATTAGTTCAATAGTTCTATCACGTTTGATTTTATTAATTTCTCCCTTAATTTTTAGGATCTGTAGTTTGGTTTTCTTCTGAGGGGTTTTAATTTGTTTCTTTTCAAGGTTTTTTTTATTTGCATTTCCAATTCATTGATCTCTGCCCTCCCTAATTTGTTAATATATGCACTCAGGGATATGGATTTTCCTCTCAATACTCCTTTGGATGCATCCCATAAGGTTTGGAAGGATGTCTCACCATTGTCATTTTCCTCAATGAAATTATTAAGTATTTCTATGATTTGTTCTCTGACTAACCAATTTTGAAGTATCATATTATTTAATTTCCAATTAATTTTTGATTTGGCTTTCCCTGTACTCTTACTGATCATTATTTTTATTGCCTTGTGAACTGAAAAGTTTGTATTTATTATTTCTGTTTTTCTGCATTTGTATGCCATTTTTCTGTGATCTAGTGTGCCATGTGGTACAGAGAATGTGGTGTATTCCTTTTTGTCCCTATTTATTTTTCTCCATATGTCTATTGACTCTAATTTTTCTAAGATTTCATTCACATCTTTTACCTCTTTCTTATTTATTTTTTTATTTGATTTATCTAAATTTGATATTGGTTGGTTTAGGTCTCCCACTAATATGGTTTTACTGTCTATTTCCTCCTTCAATTCTCCTAGTTTCTCCATTAGAATTTTGGGTACTATATAATTTGGTGCATACATGTTGATTAGTTATATTTCCTCATTGTCTATACTCCTTTTTAACAGAACATATTTACCTTCCCTATTTCTTTTAATCAGGTCTATTTTTGCTTTGGCTTTGTCAGATATCATGATTTCCACTCCTGCCTTCTTTCTATCAGTTGAGGCCCAAAATGTCTTATTCCATCCTTTAATTCTGAACTTGTAAGTATCAACCCGCCTCATGTGTATTTCTTGAAGACAACATATGGTAGGGTTTTGGATTCTAATACATTCTGCTATTCATCTACATTTTATGGGTGAGTTCATCCCATCCATGTTCAAAGTTATGATTGTCATTTGTGGATTCCCTGGCATTTTGATATCCTCCCCTAATTCTGACCTTTCTTCTTTAGCTATAGCCTTTTAAACCAGTGATTACTTTAGATCATTCCCCCTAGTCCCCTCCCTTGATATGCTTCCCTTTCTAGTCCCTCCCTTTTTTCCCTTCCCCTCCCCCATCTCTTTCCCTCCCTTTTTATACTCCATCCCTCCTCTCCCTCCTTAATTTCCCCTTCTCTCTTACTTTATTTGATGAGATAGAATTCAGGATCCCAATGGATCTAGATGTTCTTTCCTCTCAGAGTTTTTTTTTTTCATTGAGAGTATGTTTTATGTATTACCAGTTCTCATTTTCTTACTCTCCTTCTTATAGGAGAATACTTCCCATATCCTTCTCATGTGTATCTTTGTGTGAAAAAGATTATTCTAATTAGGTTTTTTCTATTTCTTGAAGTATATCTTAGTACCATCAACGATTCCCCCCTCCCTTTTTCTTTCTTTCCCCCCTTCCTCCATATTGTCATGATGCCCTGGTTTTTTCCTATGCGTGATTCTTCTAACTACTCTAATGATGCATACAATTTTAAGAATTACACATTACCTTTCCCCCACATATTAGTATATTTAATTTGATATAAATGTAGTCATTATAAAAGAGAGTTTGAATAAAAAAAAAGATAACATTTTTCTCCTTTTCCCTTTCTTTGATTTTTACCTTTTTATGTTTCTCTTGCTCTTTGTATTTGGATGTCAAACTTTCCACTGAGTTCTGGTCTTTTCTTAGCAAATACTTGGAACTCTTCTATTTTGTTGAATGCCCATACTTTCCCCTGGAAGTATAAAGTCAGTTTTGATGGGCAATTGATTCTTGGTTGGAGACCCATTTCTGAAGGAGTCATTTCTTGCCTTTCTGAATATAGTGTTCCATGCTTTGAGGTCTCTTAGTGTGTTCACTGCTAAGTCATGTGTGATCCTTATGGGGGCTCCTCTATATCTGAAGTTCCTCTTTTTGGCTTCTTGTAAGATTTTCTCCTTAGCTTGGAAGCTCTTGAATTTGGCGATTACATTCCTGGGGGTTGTCTTTTGGGGATTAAGGATAGAGGGTTTCTATGAACCCTTTCTATTTATATTTTGCCCCCTTGCTCGAGAATATTAGAGCAATTTTCTTCGATAATCTCTTGTAGTACGGCATATAGATTTTTGTTTATCTTTGTTTTTGTGGGTAGACCAATGATTCTCAAATTGTCTCTCCTTCCTCTGTTCCCCTGGTCTGTCACCTTGTCAGTGAGATATTTTATGTTTTCTTCTAATTCCTTAATTTTTTGACTTTGCTTTATTAATTCTTGCTGTTTTGCAAGATCACTGTCTTCCACTTGCTTAATTCTGGTTTTTAGGGACTGGTTTTGCTTTTCAGATTGGCCCACCCTTCTGTTAGAGTCTTCCATCTCTTTCTCCAATTGTGAGGTCTTGTCTGTCTGGCTGTTGACCTCTTTTTGAATTTTTTTTCCACATTTATTGCCAGAAGGTTTCCATCTTTTGGAAAAGTTCCAATTTGAGTTTTTACAGAGCTTGTGGATAATTTCCATTTTTGGGGACATGTTTTGATTTTGTTTGAATTTCATTCTCTTTCTCTTCTGTCCCCTGGGTTTTACCTCCATAAAAGTTTTCAATAGTCATTTCTTTCCCTTTCTTCTTGGAGGGTTGGTCTTGGGCAGTGTGAGCCATTGTTTTGGTGGTTTACCTTTTCTTTTTGGTCAGATGGCTCGGTGATATGGGCGGGTTTTCTGTGGATTTAAGTTGTCTCAGACTAGTTCTTCCCAGCCTCCATGGTTTGTTAGTGAGCCAGCCCCCATGTTCTTCTCTCTGGTGCACAGGAATCTCCTGTAAAACCACTCTGAGGGGTAGATCTCTGGTAGTCCCTGTCAGATTCCAAGGACCCTGGCATTCCCCGCCCCCCTCACTACTGTGAGGAGCAGAGCTTTGGTCCCAGGCCATTTTTACAGTTTCTGAAGACTCCACACTGTTTGCAGTTTGCAAGGGCTCCCACAGTTTGCGTGCTCTCCGATGCTCAGGGTTCTCCAGTGAAACCACCCTGAGAGGTATTTTCCATGTAATCCTCCTTAGCTTCAAAGGACCCTGGTGTGTGCGTGCCCCCCCCCAAACAGACATGTTCCTTACTCACTCACTGTCCCTGGTGAGCTCTCTGAGCCCCTACTCTGGTTCCGTGGGGGAGGTGGGAGGAGAAGGGCAGCTCAGTGCATGCTTTTCTGCAAGCTTTTCCTCTTTCTTATACTGTGGAAATGTTTACTCCCCATGTACCTTTGTTACTGTGGTGTACTAGAGAGTCCTTCCATTCTTCCAAGGATGATTTTTATGCTCTTTTGAGGTAGTCTATTTTGTTTGGTGCCAGGGAGTGGAAGTAATTCACGTCTAGATTGCAGCCATGTTTACCTGGAAGTCTCCTGGTCTGGTTTTCTTTGGAGGTCATCTTTCATTCTCTTTACTTCATCTCTCATCTCCTTTGCCTCTTCTTTCATCTTCTTTGACTCATCTTTCTTATCTTTTGCCTCATTTTCAAGATGGTTGATTTTGGCTTTCAAGACCCTGGTTTCTGTTTCTAGATGACTTATCTTAGTTTTTAACTTCTTTTCCCAATTGTCTTCAGCCTCTCATAATTGTGTTTTGAATTGTATTTTGAGTTCTTTCAAAGACATTATCCAGTTCATGGGAGTTTCTGTTTTATTGCTTTATGTTCCCTCCTCCTTCTCTGTTCTGTTTGCTCTTTGTTCATTGCCTGTATAGAAACTGTCAATTATAATATCTCTTTTCTATTTCTATTGTTTGCTCATATTTACCCCTTCTTTAGTCCCTGCAGTTGTCTATGCTCCTGTTCATCTCATTTTTTTTTGTTTTTTGGGTTTTCTCTTAGGCTCCTTTCTTGGTGCTTTGTCAAGAGGCCTCTCAGTGCAGTCCGGGGGGGGGGGGGAGGGGTGTTGGAGCTTGAGCTTCCTTGACATCTAAAGACTTTTAATGGGATTAAGTTCAGCTGGCTTGGGCTGGATGTGCCCTCATGCCAAAACCTCCTGGAAGGCTGGAGAAATATGGAGGGTCTCTGCCCCTGTGACCAGGTTGCCAGTTTTGAACTCCCTCTCCAGCCCTTTCCCCACAGCCTGTGTTCAACACTCTGAGTCTGTCACAGCCCTGTCCTCAAGGTACCCCCTGCAGACCAGTGCCTATGCCCACCCAGATGTTCCCACTGCCTCTGGAGACTTAGCAGTGTAGGTGGGGTAGGGGTCCTGGGACCTTCCTTCTTCCTTCCCCTTAAACTCGAGTGTTCTCCAATTCCGGCTTTTGTTGGGGTGTACCTTTTGAATTGAGTCCACCAGGAGGGTTTCTTTGCTGTGTCTTGTTGTTCACTTTGATTTTCAGTCCCCTAGGAGCATTCAGTTTGTAATTGGTAAGGAAGGATTTTTAGAAGTCTGAAGTTTTGCTGCCTCTATGTCGTCATCTTGATTCTGACCCTTCTGCCTTATATTTTAGATAAATATTGTTTATTATTTTTAGGAAAAACTCTCCTATTCCTATACTTTCTACTGTTTTCAATAGGATAAGTGTTTTATTTTGTCAAAAATTTTTCTGCATCTATTGAGATAATCATGTGATTTTTGTTGGTTTGCTTCTTGATATGGTCAATTATGTGGATGGTTTTCCTAATATTGAACCATGCTTGCATTCCTGGTATAAATCCCACCTTACCATAGTGTATAACCCTTGTGATGACTTTCTGGAGTCTTTTTGCTACTATCCTATTTAAGATTTTTCATCTATGTTTGTTAAGGAAATTGGTCTATAGTTTTCTTTCTCTGTTTTTAAACTGCCTGACATTGGAATCTGTACCACATTTGTGTCATAAAAGTATTTTGGTAGAACTCCCTTTTTGCTTATTATGTCAAATAGTTTGTATAGTATTGGGATTAGCTGTTCTTTGAATGTTTGATATAATTCACTTTTGAATCCATCAAGACCTGGGGATTTTTTCTTAAGGGATTCTTTAATGGATTGTTCAATTTCTTTTTCTGATATGGAATTATTTAAGAATTCTATTTCTTCTTCTGTTAGTCTAGGCAATTTATATTTTTGGAAATATTCATCTATATAACCTATATTGTCATATTTATTGCCATAAAATTGGGCAAAATACTCTTTAATTTATGCCTTAATTTCCTCTAGGGGAATGGAGGTGAGGTCTTCCTTTTCATCTATGATACATTTAATTTGGTATTCTTCTTTACTTGTTTTATTAGATTGACCAGTACTTTGTCTATTTGGTTTGTTTTTTTCAAAATACCAGCTTCTTGTCTTATTTATTAGTTCAATAGTTCTTTCACTTTCAATTTTATTAACATCTCCCTTAATTTTTAGGATCTCTAATTTAGTTTTCTTCTGGCAATTTTTATTTTGTTTTCATTAAAGTTTTTTTGATTTGTATGTCCAATTCATTGACCCCTACCCTCCCTAATTTGTTAATATATGAACTCAACTTTCCTCTGAGTACTGCTTTGGCTGCATCCCATAGAGTTTGAAAGCATGTCTCATCATTGTAATTTTCTTCAATGAAATTACTAATTTGTTCTAGGATTTTTTCTGTAACTAACCAATTTTGGAGAATCGTATTATTTAATTTCCAATTAATTTTTGATTTTTCTCTCCATGTACCCTCATTGATCATTATTTTTATTGTGTTTTGATCTGAAAAGGTTGCATTTGTTATTTCTGCTTTTCTGTATTTGCCATGTTTTTATGAACTAGTACATGGTCAATCTTTGTGAATGTGCCATGTGCTGCTGAAAAGAAGATGTATTCCTTTTTGTCCCTATTTATTTTTATCCCTTTATCTATTAACTCAATTTTTCTAAGATTCCATTCACATCTTTTAACTCTTTCTTATTTGTTTTTTTTTATTTGACTTATCTAAATTTGATAGTGGTAGGATATGGTCTCCTACTAGTATAGTTTTGCTATCTATTTCCTCCTTCAGTTCCACTAGTTTCTCCTTTAAAATTTGGATGCTGTACCATTTGTTGCATACATGTTTGTTACTGATATTTCCTCATTGTCTATTTTCCTATTATCAAAATGTAGTCACCTTCCCTATCCCTTTTAATCAAATTTATTTTTACTTTGGCTTTGTCAGATATCATGATTGCAACTCCTGCCTTCTTTTTATCAATTGAGGCCCAATAGTTTTTGCTACAACCTTACTTCTCACCTTATGGGTTTCTACCCACCTCAGGTCTTTATTTTTTTGTAGACAACTTATGGTAGGATTTTGGATTCTAATTCATTCTCCTATTTGTTTTTGTTTTATGGTTGAGTTCATTCCATTCATGTTCAAAGTTATGATTGTCACTTTTGTATTCCCCAACATTTTGATGTCCTCTCCTGGTTCTGTACTTTCTTCTTTTGCTATATCCCTTTAAACCTGTGGTTTGGTTTTAAACAATCCCCCTAATCACCTCCCTTAATATGCTCCCCTTTCTGGCCCCTCCTTGTTTGTTCCCTTCTTTTTTATAGAGTCTGTTAAGTTCCCTCCCCCTCTCTTTACCTGCTTTTTTGTACTCCTTTCCCCCCTACTTTCCTTCTTAGTTTTCCCTTCTCACTTTCCCTGTTGGATAAGATAGACTTCAAGACCCTAATGGATCTAGATGTTCTTCCCTCTCAGAATTGATTTCACTGAGATTAAGGTTTAAGTATTACATATTAGCATTCTCTTCTTCTCCTTCATATAAGAGTATTCTTTCCCTACCCTTTCCATTCCTATCTTTGTGTGATAAATATTATCCTCTTTATTTTATTACTTCAATTATCTCTTGGTGCCATCTTCAATCCCCCCTTCTCCTTTGCTTTTTTTTGCATATCATCTTATAGAACTTATTACCCCAATCTCTTCCTGTAAATGATTCCTCTATTTACTATAATAGTGAATATAAGTTCTGATTATATATCTGAGATTTTAAAATAACATTTCTCCCAATATTAATATATAAATTTGATCTAATTGTATCCCTTAAAGAAGAGAGTTTGAATAAAAAATTGTTTTTCCCCTTTTCACATTCTTATTTACCTTTTCATGTTTCTCTTGAGGTTTGTGTTTGGATATCAAACTATCCATTTAGTTCTGGTCTTTTCTTTACAAATACTTGGAAATATTCTATTTTGTTGAATGCCCATACTTTCCCTTGGAAGTATATAGTCAGTTTTCATGGATAGGTGATTCTTGGTTGAAGATCCAGTTCTCTTGCCTTTCTGAATATCATGTTCCAGGGCTTGTGGTCCTTTAATGTGGATGCTGCCAGGTCTTGTGTGATCCTGATTGGTGCTCCTTGGTATCTGAATTGTCTCTTTATTGATTCGTGTAGGATTTTCACCTTAGCTTGAAAGCTCTTTAATTTGCAGTTACATTCCTGGGAGTTATATTTTGAGGATTTAATGTACAGGATGTTCTATGAGCTCTTTCAATGTCTATTTTGCCCCCTTGTTCAAGAACATCAACGCTGTTTTCTTGGATGATTTCTTGTAGTATGATGTCAAGATTTCTGCTTATTTCTGACATTTCAGGTAGACCAGTGATTCTCAAATTGTCTCTTCATGATCTGTTTTCCTGATCTGTCATCTTCTCAGTGAGATATTTTATGTTTTCTTCTATTTTGTCAGTCTTTTGACTTTTCTTTATTAATTCTTGCTGTTTTTGTAAGATCATTGTCTTCCAATTGCCTAATTCTGTATTTTAAAAACTGGTTCTCTGTTTCAGTTTAGTCTATCCTGCTATTCGTGGCTACCAACTTTTTCTCCAATTTGGAGTTCTTGTCCTTTAAACTCTTAAACTTTCTCTCTGATCTATTTCCCACTTTTCTTGCCAGAAGGCTTCCATCTTTTTGATGAGCTCCAATTTAAATTCTTCAAGAGCTTATGGACAATTTCCACTTTTTTGGAAGGTTTTATTGCATTTATTTGAATTTCCTCTTCTATTTCCTCTATAAAATTTCTCAAGGATCAACCCCTTCTTCTTGTTTTTCTTGGTGGTGGGAATTTGTTGTTCTTGGGCCCTATTTGCCATCACTGTGGAGGTTTTTCCTTTCCTTTTTAGTCAGAAATCTGAGTGAGATGGGCAGGTTCTCTGTGTATGGAGCTAAGTAGCAAGTATTTTGCCTGAGGCAAATCGCGAATCTCTGAAGCTTCTGCTGTGTGCTGCCCTTCTCCGTGCTATCTTCCTGTGAGTGCTCGTGGTCTTTGCTTGTCAGCCTGCTGGGGTTTAAGGTCTAGGGGTAGGTCCTAGGTGGTCTTAGTCAGCTGCCAAAGAACAAGAGGTGCCCCCTCGTTTGTTCCTTACTCACTGTTTCTAAGATGTGATGCCTCTGACTCTGCCTCCATAGGTGTGGTGGGGGAGGATAGATCAGCTTTCATTTTGGTGGGAACTTTTCTACCCCTGTATAATGAGGAAATGCCCAAATCCCATGTGCCTTCAATGCTGCACCCTAATGTAGAGTCCCTCCATTCATATGAATTTAGTTTTTTTGTTCTTTTGAGGTAGTCTGTATCTATAGGTGCTGAGGAGAGGAAGATTCCTGTGTCTATACTGCCTCCATGTTTACCTAGAAGTCAGTAGAGTGTTATTAAAATAAAATTTATGTAATAATTGATTTAATAAGCTTTTGTTAAATAATTTCTCAAAGCTTTTACTACCAAAATTGGTTAAGTGGTAAGTTGACTGCTTTTTTCAATGATTCAACTATTGATAATTTTAACTAAAAGATATAGGAGGAAGAAGAGGAGCAGCAAAAAAAGCAGCAGTAGTAACAACTATAGTATTAGTAATTATAATAATAAAAATCAGCTTGTATATAGTGTTTTAGGGCTTATAAGAAACTTTGCAAATCTTATCTCATTTGGTCCTTGCAACAATTCTGAGAGATGGTGCTAATAAAGCTGGTTGGTGACACGTTTATAGAGTATTGGATCAGATTTCAGGAAGACTCATCTTTCTGAGTTCAAATCTGACTCAGAAACTTAATAGTTGTATGACCTTGGTCAAAACACTGCTTCAGTTTCTTATTTGTAAAATGAGCTAGAGAAAGAAATGGTAACCTGCTCTAAAAAAATTTGCCAAAAAAATGCCAAATAAGGTCATAAAGAGTTAGACATGACTGAGCCAGAACAATAAAGGGATTTCTATCCCCATTTTGATGGAGGAGGAAGCTCAAATAATGCAAAGAGTGGTTAAGTGATTTTCTCAAACTTATATAGCTAGTTAGTTTCTGAACTGAGGTCTTCTGACTCCCAATATAATGTTCTATGCATTGTGTGACCTACCTAGCTCTGAGTCTATTATTATTAAGCATCATAACAATAATTATAGGCATTTATATACTATTTTACATGTTTTATTTGATCCATATAGAAAAATTTTTGATTCTAATTTCTTTGTAAGGACATTGAACTTCAGAAAATTAAAATGAATTCTTTATAGTTATTCATTGAGTTCAATTGAAATGTGAATCTAAGTTTTCCTGATACCAGATTCAGAATTCTGTTCATTATTCTTCACCAACTTCATAAATGTGTTCAACTACACTTAATTCTCCTTCAGATAAATAAAAGTCTGATCTTTGAGGAATCTTTCTTATGTGTGGTCATTTAGCTTAGAAAATAAGAACCTTAGGTTTCCAAGCAAAAGTTAAAAATTTTAAAAAAAGATTCTAGGAAAGGGTGTCTGTGAAAGAGATATAATCAGGTTCACCTTTTTTGTTCACTTTCTTTCTCCCTCTCTAAGGAAAGATAATCAAAATAAGCAGATGACATTCTGTGGGTTGAAGATGAATGACTAAGGATTCATGGCATGATCATATCACAGGATTATGTGTAATTGATGCATTTAGCTTTAAAAGCCTTCAGTTCTTTCTGCATATTTCTTGAATCACAACCAGGAAAAAATGAAGATGTTGGGATTTTTAAGATTTACAGTGTGATTGCAGGTATTTCCACTCTCAATGCTACCCTAGTTACTCATCATCATAATACATTTATATTTTGCTTTGCAATTTTTAAAGTACTTCCATATCCGTGATGCCCTTGTATACTCAGGGAAATCTTGAGAAACCAAGTAGGGAAGATATGATTATATGCATTTTATAGAAGAGACAACAAAAATTTAAAGAAAATAAATGGCTTGACCAAGAGCAAATTCTTAGATCCCAGTTCTTTTGATGTTTTGCCTAGTAGCCTTTCTATTTGACCTCATTGAATAATCTGTTGTATTAACAACTTTATGATAAGCAGGACTGAACTTTGAACACTTTTGGAGAGATGTAAAAGTGACTAACAAAAGCAGCAGTTCGAGATTTTGGTGATAACGTTTTCTTTTTTTCCTACATGTAGAATCTTCAGTACCGCTTTCATGAGCATTCTATAACCAGAAGTAATTTTTTTTTTGTCAAATAAGAGAAAATATGTTGACAGGAAAACTCTAGGGACATCTCATTCAATCATAAGGGGTAAGAAGATTTATGAAATATATTTAGCAGACCACACAGATATGCACCAAGAACTACTTGACAATACCTTTACATGCATATATCTATTGAGGTATATGTATTTATGTTATCTCAGGATAGATATATCAAATGACGTGTCAGGGTTAGTTTAGAGGAAGAGAATTTTCAGAAATATAGTTTGAGGAATTCACTACAGAAAATAAAAGATTGGCAATAATGTTATTAGGTGACCTCTCTGTGTAAATTTATCATTTGTTTTTATATGCCAAAGAGAAGTAGAAGATTGGGAAAGAATGTGCCAAAATCACTGAATTTTGTAGATTTCTTTTTTCAAACTGCAATCTGGTATGATAGGGGAGGGAAGGAAATAATATGATTCTTGTAACCAAGGAATAACATTATAAATTGACTAAATAAATTAAATTAAATTAAAAAAAGAAACTACATCTCTTGAAGACTAATTCCAAGGTAGAGTCAAGATGGTGGCTTAGAGAAAACAACAGTTCAGGCCTTCATAAACCCTTCCTACCCAGTAGAAAACACTGTGCTTCAAGGGGACTGAAAACCAAACCTAACAAAAGGACAGTGCTAGGTAACCCTCCTCCTGGACCCAACATAAAAGGTATGCCCCCCAAAATGCCTGAACTCTAGAACATGCAAGTTTAAGGGGAAGGAAGAAGGAAGGTCCCAGGACCCCACCCCAACTACAGCACTGAGCCTCCAGTGGTGGCTGGAATCTCTTAGTGGGCAAGTGTGCTAGTCCAGAGGGAGTACCTTGTGGGCAAAGCTGTGCCAGGCTCAGGATGTAGAACACAGGCAGCGTAGAGGCAGCTGGAGGAGAAGCACAGAGGAGGAAGCTGAGTTCCAACCAAGATCCTCCATCTTGCCCCCGCCCCCGCCCCCGGAGGTTTTGATCTCAGTGCACATCCAGGTTTGCAGATCAACTCCTCTCCCTTGGTTCAATCTCATCAATAGGGCAAATAAGAAGCTTTCAGAGGGCAGGAAAGCTTGAGCTCCAACACGCTTCCCTGCAGACTGACCTGAGAGGTATGCTGTAAACTCCCAGGGCAAAAGCTTCAACAATCTACAGCCAACAACTTTGACAACAGGGAAGGAGGACCAGCTCCTTTTCAGCTTCTGTTATCAGCCAGGGAATATCTGACTAACCTTATGAAACAGTAGAACATAGAAGAAGCCCCTTCAGGATAGAACAGCCCAAACCTACAGATCTAGCACATAATGAGCGGAGCAAGACTACATGCAACTGCAGGGGGGGGGGGGGGAAGAGAGGAAAATGTGAAAAAAAGAAAGAAAAAGATACTACAATCCACAGCTTCTATCCAGGCAATGAACAAAGAGCAAATGAAACAGAGGAAGATCAATGAACACCAAGCAAAATCACAGAAACTTCAGCAAATTGGACATAGGTTTTGGAAGAACTCAAAATACAATTCAAAAAACAATTAAGAGAAGATGAAGACAATTGGGAAAATAATTTAAAAAGCAAAATAAATCATCTGGAAACAGAAAATAGTGTCTTGAAAGCAAAAATTAATCAACTTGAAAATGAGGCAAAAGAGATGAAAGATCAGAAGGACATGCATGACCAAAGATCCAGGGATGAAATTCAGTCTTTAAAAACTAGAATACAAAAATTAATATCAAATGACTTGACAAGGCAGCAAGAGTCAATAAACAAAATTAAAAGAATGAAAAAAAAATTGAGGAAAAAATGAAACATCTCATCCCCAAAATGGAAGACTTCGAAAACATGTCCAGAAGACACAACTTAAGAATCATGGGTCTACAGGAAGATCATGACAAAAGAAAAAGCCTGGACATCATTCTATAGGAAATTATCCAAGAAAACTGCCCTGAAATTCTAGAGCAAGAGGGAAAAGTGGAGATTGAAATAATCAACAGATCACCTCCTGTACTTAATCCCCAACTGACAACACACAGGAATGTTATAGCCAAATTCAATAACAATCAGACCAAGGAAAAAATGTTATAAGCTGCCAAGAAGAAGTCATTCAGATACCATGGAACCACAGTGATGATAACACAGGATCTGGCTACATCCACACTAAAGGACCAAAAAGCATAGACTATATTCCAGGAAAGCAAGGGAACTAGGTCTACAACCAAGAATCAACTACCCAGCAAAACTGACTATATTCTTATGGGGAAGGTATTCAACAAAATAGAAGAATTCCAAGCATTTGTAAAGAAAAGAGCAGATTTGAACAGAAAAATTTGATGCCCAAACACAGAACTCAAGAGAATCACCAAAAGGTAATTAAGAAAGGGGAAAAACAAAAACAAAAACAAAAAATAAAAACAAAAACAAACAAAAAAAACTTTTTAAGGGACTAAATAAGTTAAAATGATACATATCCCTAAAAGAAAAGAGGTCATTAGTAACTTAAAAGTTGTTATCATCACCTGGGTAGCTAGAAGATGTATACTTAGAGGGAACAGTAATAAACTATATATGATGAAATGTCAAGACATAAATACGTTTATACATATACATAAACACATATATATTTACACATAAATATATACAAAATATACATAAATACTAGAGGTGAATGTGGTTAATACTAAGAGAATTGGGAAAAGAAACAAAATGAGGTAAACTTGTATGTCATAAAGAAGTACATGGAGGGAGTGGGGGAGAACAATAGTACACTGGAAGGGTAAAGAGTTTGAAGACAGGAAAGACTTAATTCTTATGTGCATTGAAAATGACTCAAAGAGGGAAGAACAATCAAATCCATTGGGGTAAAGAACTGATTCACACCCTATAGGTGTAACAAATGGACTGGGTGGGTGGGAAGAAGAGAGGGACAAGGCTGGGGGGTAGATTAAAAACACCATAAATAAAAAAAGAGAGGAATAAGAAGGGACAGGGAGTAGAAGGGGAAATCAAATTAGGGTGGGAATTAGGGGACACAGATTGAAAACAGAACATTGGTATAGAAAGAAATAGTGAAAGCAGAAAGGGCAGGACTGGGAGTAGAAATAAAAATGTTGGGAAATTTACATGGTAATAATGGTAGTCATAACTCTGAATGTGAATGGAATGAACTAACCCATAAAATTCAAGCAAATAGCAGAGTGGATTAGAAACCACAATCCTACCATATGTTGTCTACAAGAATCACGGAAAAGGAAGGTAGACACACATAGGGTAAAGGTAAGTGGATGGAGCAAAATCAGTTGGGCATCAACTGATAAAAAGGAGGCAGGAGTTGCAATCATGATATCTGACAAACATAAAGTAAAATTAGATCTAGTTAAAAGAGACAGGGAAGGTAATTATATCCTGATAAAAGGCAGTATAGACAATGAGGAAATATCAGTACTCAACATATATGCACCAAATGACATAGCATCCAAGTTCTAAAGGAGAAATTAGTGAAGCTAAAGGATGAAATAGATAGAAATACTATACAAGCGGGAGATCTGAACCTTCCTCTATCAGATTTAGATAAATCAAACCAAAAAATAAATAAGAAAGAGATAAGATGAATGAATGAAATCTTTGAAAAATTTGAGTTAGTAGATATGTGAAATAAAATAAATAGGGACAAAAAGAAATACACTTTCTTTTCAGCAGGACTTGGTACTTTCACAAATACTGATTATGTAATAGGGCATAAAACACTGCAAACAAGTTCAAAAGAGCAGAAATAATAAATACAACCTTCTCAGATGACAATGCAATGAAAATAATAATTAGTAAGACAATGTGGAGAGGAAAATCAAAAATTAATTGTAAATAAAATAATATGATTCTTGAAAATTGGTTAAAGAACAAATCATAGAAACAATAATTTCATTGAAGAAAATGACAATGATGAGACATCCTTTCAAAAACTATGGGATGCAGCCAAAGCAGTACTTAGAGAGAAATTTATATCCTTGAGTTCATATATAAACAAATTAGGGAGGGCAGGGGTCAATAAATTGGACATGAAAATTGAAAAACTAAAAAGCAAACATATTAAAAATCCTGAGATAAAAACTAAATTAAGGAACCTAAAAATTAAATTTAATAAAATTGAAAGCCAAAGAAGTATTGATTTAATACAGAAGACTAGAAACTTGTAATTTGAAAATACAAATAAAATAGACAATGTATTGGTCAATCTAATTTAAAAAAGTAAAGAAGAAAACCAAATTAACAGTATCAAAGATGAAAAGGGAGACTTCACCTCTAATGATGAGGAAATTAAGTTAATCATTAAAAACTATTATGCCCAAATATTTGGCAATAAATATGGCAATCCAGGTGATATGGATGACTATTTACATAAATATAATTGTCTAGATTAACCAAAGAAGAAATAAAATACCTAAATAACCACATAGCAGAAAATGAAATTGAACAATCCATCAAAGAACACCCTTAGAAAAAATCCCCAGGACCAGATGGATTCACGAATGAATTCTATCAAAAATTCAAAGAACAACTAATCCTAATATCATACAAACTATTTGACATAATAAGCGAAGAAGGAGTTCAACCAAATCCCTTTTATGACACAAATATGGCACAGACCCCAAAATCAGGAAGGACAAAAACATAAAAAGAAAATTATAGACCAATATTCTTAAGGAACATAGATTCCAACCAACAAAATCACATGATTATCTCAACTCATTCCTATTGAAAATACTAGAAAATATTGAAATAGAAAGGCCTTTCCTAAAAATATTAAACAGTATATATCTAAAACTATCAGCAAACATCATCTGTGTTGGAGAAAACTAGAAACCTTCCCAATAAGATCAGGATTGAAACAAGGATTCCCATTATCACCTCTATTATTTAACATTGTACTAGGAAACACTATTGGTAGAAATTAGAGAAGAAAAAGAAATTGAAAGTATTAAAATAGGCAATGAGAAGGCCAAGCTATTATTCTTTGCAGATTATATGATGGTCTACTTGAAGAATCCTAGAGCATCAACTAAAAAGCTAGTAGAAATATTTAATAACTTTAGCAAAGTTGCAAAATACAAAATAAACCCATGTAAGTCATCGGTATTTCTATATATTTCCAACACATCTCAGCAGCAAGAATTAGAAAGAGAAATTTCTTTTAAAATCACCCCAGTCAATATAAAATACTCAGAAATCTATCTGCCAAGACAAACACAGGAATTATATGAACACAACTACAAAACACTTTCTACACAATTAAAACTAGATCTAAATAGTTGTTAAAATATTAATTGCTCATGGGTAGAATGAGCAAACCTAATAAAAATGACAATCCTACTCAAATAATTTACTTATTTAGTGCCATACCCATCAAACTAACAAAAAAACTCTTTTAGTTAATTAGAAAAAAACATAACAAAGTTCATTTGGAAGAACAAAAGATCAAGACTATCCAGAGAAATAATGAAAAACATTGCAGAAAGGGGGCCTATCAGTCCAAGATTTCAAACTATACTATAAAGTAGTAGTCATCAAAACAATATTTTCCTGGCTAAGGGACAGAAAGGAAGATCAGTGGAATAGATTTGGGGTAAGTGACCTCAACAAGACATTCTATGATAAACCCAGAGATCCAAGCTTTTGGGAAAAATTCACTGTTTGACAAAAACTTCTGGGAAAATTGGAAGACAGTGTGGGAGAGATTAGGTTTGGATTAACATCTCACACCCTATACCAAGATAAACTCAGAATGGGTGATTTACTTGAAAATAAATTAGGAAACTATAAGTAAATTAGATGAACACAAAATAGTATACATGTCAGATCTTTGGGAAAGGAAAGATTTTAAGACCAAACAATAGTTAGGAAAACAATTACAAAATGTAAAATAAATAATTTTAGTTACATTAAACTAAAAACGTTTTGTACAGACAAAACTAATGCAACAAAAATTGGAAGGGAAGCAACAAACTGGGAAACAATCTTCATAACAAAAACCTCTGACAAAGGTCTAATTACTCAAATTTATAAGGAGCTAATTCAAATGTACAAAAAAAAAAGCAAACCATTCCCCAACTGATAAAATGGGCAAGGGACATGAGTAGGGAATTTTCAGATAGAGAAATCAAAACTATTAATAAGCACTTGAAAAAGAATTTTATATCTCTTTTAATTAGAGAGATGTGAATCAAAATATCTCTGTGGTACCACCTCACACCTAGCAGACTGGCTAACATGACAACAAAGAAAAGTAATGAATATTGGATGGGATATAGAAAGTTGGGACATTAATGCATTTCTGGTCGAGTTTTGAATTGATCCAATCATTCTGGAGGGCAATTTGGAAGTATGCCCAAAGGACAATAAAAGCCTGCCTACCCTTTGATCTAGCCATAGCACTGTTGTATTTCTACCCCAAATAAATAATAAGGAAAAATACATTACAAGAATATTCATAGTTGTGCTCTTTGTGGTGGCAAAAAATTGGAAAATGAGGGGAAGTCCTCTAACTGGGGAATGGCTGAACATATTGTGGTCTATGTTGGTGATGGAATACTATTGTGCTCAAATGTATATGAACTGGAGTAATTCCATGTGAACTGTAATGACCTTCATGAATTGATGCAAATTGAAAGGAGCAGAACCTGGAGAACATTATATCCAAAGACTGATACTGATACACTGTGATACAATCGAATGTAGTGGACTTCTCTATTAGTGGCAGTGCAGTGATCCAGAACAATTAGGATGGATTTAAGGGAAAGAACACTATTTATATTCAGTGGAAAAACTGTGGGAGTAACAACAGAGAAGAAAAGCAAATGCTTGATTGTATGGGATGATGGGCATACAATTGGGGATGTAGACTCTAAATGATCACCCTAACACAAACATCAACAACATGGAAATAGGTTTTGATCAATGACACATGTAAAACCCAGTGGAACTTTGTGTTGGTTATGGGAAGGGGGAGGGGGAGGGTAGGGAAAGAATATGATTTTTGTAACCAAGGAAAAATGTTCAAAATTGACTAATTAAATACAATTTAAAAAAAAGAATACTTCAGTCTCTCCCTTGGATGAAAAAAGTAACTTTATCTCTTAGAAGACTGTTTTCCTCAAGTTGGATAGCACCATTCCCAGCTTACCACACATGTTAGTTAATTCGTCCTACATCATTTTTAGCTAAAGAATTAATTCTTTATAAATTTAATGGAGTAAATTGATTTTTTTGTTATTTTTGTCTTTTACAAACAGAAGAAGATATTTGTATTGCAAATAAGGACACAGAAAGTGCATAGATCAATTGAAAGCAGCAGCACTTCATGTGTATGTACTTGTACTATAGATGATTCATCTGTTGGCCTGATTGATGAATTTCATTAGGGTATCTAATAGGAAATGTTTCCAAAATCCAGTCAATTGCATCTATTACCTTACATGCCTATGTACAAATTAATTTATAGATAGATAGATAGATAGATAGATAGATAGATAGATAGATAGATAGATGGATGGATTGATGGATGGATGGATGGATGGAGTGACATTAATAGGTGTTCTACTATTCTGTAAAATATGAGTAAAGAGTACAGGATTAAAAGCTACCAGTAATCATTTCTTTAGATTTGCATTTGATGTAGCACATAAAGAAAATGTCATCCTAGAGTTATGATTTGTTTAGAAGTGTATATTAACAAAATGTAAGTGCAATATCATACTTGTAAGTGACATTGAAGTGTCAGTGGAACTGTTCCTTTTCTAAGAAATTATAGGTTTTGAAATCAAAATATTGATAGATCAAGATTTGAAAGTCAAACAATTCCAAGTGTTTAAACATGGATTTTGTGAGGTGAGAAGGTTGATAATAATATCCATGAAATCTTAATCTTCCCCTCAGATGCTACTGCATGTAGGACTGCTTTCATTTAAATATAAAGGCAATGTAGCCCCAGACATAGAGACAATATGAAGTATATATATATCAGAATTGAAACACTAGAAATATTGTGATTACAATTTTACAATGGGAAATATGAAATATGGCATCTAATTGCCTGTTAAAGATTCTAAATGTGCTCTTTATTTGATGTAGTTGTACAGATTTAAAATTGTTTACAAAATTTGTCAAATACTCTATACTTATTTTTCAACACATATTTTGTAATGGCAGATTTTCACATGAGTTTTTTGTAGTTATATGATCCAAATTGTTTCTCTCCCTCCCAACTCTCCTTTTTCCAGTAGCTGGCAAGACGTCAGTCTGGGTTACACATATCTTATTATGCAAAATATATTTTCATATTGGTCAATTCTGTAAAAGAATAATCATAAAAAACTGAAACTCCAAAATAAACCCCCAAAATGTGAAAAATCATATGAAAAGCCTGTATACTTAAGAAAGCTTAAATATCAAAATTAATTTTAGGGATGTGTTTACTCTTGTTGGTGTTCAGTCATATACTAGTCTTTTAGGATCCATGAACCATGCTGTCCTAGGGGATCTCTTGGCCAAAATACTAGAGTGACTTGTCATTTCCTTCTCCAGTGGGATAAGGCAAACAGAGTTCATGTGATTTGCCCAAAATCACACAGCTAGTACATATCTGAGCCCCTATTTGAAATCAGGTCTTCCTGATTCCAGGTCCAGTATATTATCTTCTGTGTAAACTAGCTGCCCTAGTGTCCCTTCTATCTTCCTCTTGTTTTTAATTCCAGGGTTTTTTGATGACAGGGAAGTGAAACAATTTTAACTGATATAAGTAGCTTAACATATCAAACCAAAAAAGGATTATTTCACACAGTTAAAAAAATAAAATAAAATTCATATTAAAGAACAAAAGGCCAAAAATTATCAAGGGAATTAATGAAAACAAATATAAAGAAAGGTAAATTAATTGTACTGGGTCTCAAACTGTATTATAAAGTGGCAATGATCTAAATAATCTGATTTTCTAAAAAATAGAATAGTGGATCAATGAAATATGTTAATCATTCAATATACTGTATTAAATGATCATCTTTGACAAACCCAAAGAGCCAAGCTTTTGGAAGAGGAACATCCAATTCAACAAAAACTGCTGAGAAAACTAAAATAGCATGGAAGAAACTAGGCACAGACAAACGCCTCATGCCACATTTGTGGGCAAAGTCAAAATAGATACATGATTTAGAAATAAAGGGTGAAACTAGAAGCAAATTAGGGGAGTAAAGGCTACTCTCAGGTAAAATCCAGGAGGGAAACAGTCATCTAGGTTTACCAAGAAATTATTTACCGAAAAAAGAAGAGAGTCTTAACTTTTGCTGTTGGATTGATTTAAGAATAGATATTGTATGAAATTGTGTAAAAATCATTACATTGTAATGAATATTGCTTTTACCTTTCTTAGTAATTTTGAAGGAAATGGGTAGTCCCTGTGTGATTTTTTTCTAAATTATATTCCTATGCCCTCACAAGGCATGTCATCTTGGTTGCTACAGTATTTTGAAAATGTATTTAAGGTATTCCTTTATTATGTACAACCCAAAATACAACTCTAAAGTACCACCTCACATCTATCAGACAGGCACACATGAAAAAAAGGATAATGATTAATTTTGGAAAGAAAGTAGGAAAATTGTGACACTAATACAGTATTGATGGAGCTCTGAACTGGTCCAAACATTCTGGAGAGCAACTTGGAACATGCTCATAGGACCTTAAATCTCTGCATACCCCGTAACACCACCACTACTAGGGTTGTAACCAAAAGAGATCGAAGAGATGGGGAAAGGACCTACGTGTAAATATATATATATATGTGTGTGTGTGTGTGTGTATATGTATATATACACACATATATATATATATAGTTATTTTTTGTAACAAAGAACTGGAAATTGAAGATATTTTCAGCAACTGGGGGAATGGCTGAACAAGCTGTGGTATAGCATTGCAATGGAATACTATTGTGCCATAAGAAATGAAGAGCAAGATGATCCCCCCCCCCCAAAAAAAGCCACCACCAACAAACCTGTAAAGACTTTATATGAAATGTTGCAAGGTGAAGTTAGCAGTTGTACACAATCACAGCAATAATGTAAGATAATCAACTGCGAATGACTTTATTATTAGCAGTGCAATGATCCAGGACAACTCCAAGGGATTCTTGATGAAAGAGGCTATACACTTCCAGAGAAGAATTGATGGAATCTGACTGCATATTGAAGCAGCCATTCTTTATTTTTATTTCCTCCATGAATTCTTCTCTAGTGTAAGTAATATGTATCTTAATTTACAATATAATAAGCATGGAACTATATATGTATGCATATATAGTATATTAATATATATGCTCCTATATCAGATTTCCTGTCATCTTGGAGAAGAGGAGGCAGTAAATGGAAGGGCTAAGACATGGATAACAAATGATCAGAAAGAAATTATTGTGAATTGTACCAACACGCAGTCTGGAAAAAATAATTAAAATTTAAAGTAACACTTTAATTGAAACTCTGATATATTTTAGCTATTTGAAAAGGATTCAGATGTGGACTCCACTATTATAATCTGCTATTCAAAAACAAAATTTGCTATGCTTGGGGTTCAATATACTGATCACTAATCAGTTATGAAGTAATAGACATTTGCAAATACTTCAAGACCTTATATTGGTTTAATAATGGGTGAAGGTACTTTATTCTGCATGAATGGAGAGAGTAAAATCAATATGAAAATTCACATCATTGAATTTTCAACTATACATTCTGGTTTCAGATAATTTGTTAGCATAATGGATAGAACACTGGGCCTGAATTCAATAAAATCTGAGTTCAATTTAACTTATTTTTATTATAAGGATTTTTTTGCCATTGAAATGTTATAAATTTTCACATGTTTTCCAAAATTATATGTTCTAAAATTGTCACCCTCACTCTGTTCCCTCTCCTTCCAGGAACTGGCAAAAAAATTCAGTCGGGGTTATATATGTATTATTATGCAAAATTTTCCATATTGTTCATTTTTAAAGCAAATAATCATATAAAACAAAAACCCCAATAAACAAGTGAAAAGTCAAATGCTTTCATCTCCATTCAGATGCTAATGATTACTTCTCTGGGGGTGGATAGCATTCTTTTTCATAAGTCCCTCAGAATTGTCATGGATCATTGTATTCCTGAGTAGTCAAGTCTATTACAGTTGATCATTCCACAATATTGCTGTTACTGTGGACAATTTTCTCTTTCTAACTCTTACTGCTGGACTTTGTTAGCAATATGTATAAATGCTGATGATTTTTATGTGAATTTATTTTGTATCCTGCAACTTTGCTAAAATTATTGATTTTTTCAAATAGTCTTTTAGTTGATAACAAAAGATTATCTAAGCATATAATATCATCTATAAAGAGTGATAGTTCAGTTTCTTCATTAACTACTTTAACTCCTTCAATTTAATTTTCTTCTCTTATTGATAAAGTTAGTTTTTCTACTACAATTTTAAACAATAGTGGTAATAATGGGCATTCTTGCTTCCCTCCTGATCATATTCTGAAGGCTTCTAACATCCTCATTGTATATCTTGCTAATAGTTTGAGATGGATACTTATTATTTTAAGGAAAGGACCACTTATTCCTGTGTTTTTTTTTAATGTTTTCAATAGGAATGTAGGTTACATTTTGTCAAAGGCTTTTTCTGCATCTCAGATAATTATGTGATTTCTCTTTGGTTTTTGGTATGATCAATTTTACTGATCCTAATATTAAAGCAGGCTAGTATTCCTGGCATAACTCCCACCCAGTCATTGGGAATAACCTCTGAAATATAGTGCTGTAGTCCCTTTGCTAGTATTTTATTTAAGACTTTTGTATCAATATTCATTAAGGAAATTAGGCTGTAATTTTCTTTCTCAATTTTTGGTCTATCTGGTTTAGGGAACAGCACCATATATGTGTCATAAAAAAGAATTTTGTAGGACTCCCTTTTTGCTTAATTTGCAAAGTACTTTGTATAATACTAATATTAATTGTTTTTTAAATGTTTGATAAAAATTTCTTGTGAATCTATCTGGCCCTGGGAATTTTTTCTTAGAAAGTTCATTGATGGCTTGTTCAAGTATTTTTTGTGAGATGGGATTATTTAAGCAATCTGTTTCCTCCTCTGTAAATCTGGGCAATTTATAATTTTTGTAAATATTCATACATTTCACCTAGGTTGTCAGATTTATTGTCATATAATTGGGCAAAATAATGTCAAATGATTGATTTAATTTCCTATTCATTGGAGGTAAATTCACCCTTTTCATTCTTGGTATTGGTAATTTCATTTTCTTCTTTCCTTTTTTCAATCAAATTAACCAATACTCTTTTATTTCCCCTATAATACCTAATCCTATTCTTATTTATTAGTTCAATAGTTCTCTTACGTCCAATTTTATTAATTTCTCCTTTGATTTTTAGAATATCCAATTTAGTCTTGTGAATTTGAATCTGTTCTTTAAAAAAAATTGCACGTCCCATTTACTGATCTACTTTTTCGTTGTTTTATTGATATAAGCTTTCAGGAATATAAACATCCCCCTTATATATTGCTTTGACTACATCACATAAATTTTGATCTGTTACCTCATTGTCATGCTCTTTAATTAAATAATTGATTGTTTCTATAATATGTTCTTTGACTCACTCCTTTTATTTAGAATTAGGTTAATTGCCAATTTTATATAGTGAAAATTAGGGTTCCATGATCTCTTCTTGATTGTAATTTTTATTGCATTATCATATGAATAAAATGCATTCATTATTTCTGCTTTTCTGCATTTTTGTGAAGTATTTGTGCCCTAGTTCATGATCATTTTTAATATGTATCAAATAATATATGTGCCGATGAAAAAGAAGGCATATTATTTTTTATGTCCATTCAATTTTTTTCAGATATCTATTAAATCAAATTTTTCTAAAATTTCATTCATTATCCTTGCTTCTTTTTTTTTTGTTAGATTTATCTGGTTCTGGTAGTGTAAGGTTGATGTCCCTTGCAAGTATATTTTTCCTCTTTTTCCTCCTCAAGCTCATTTTATTTCTCCTTTAAAAATGTGGAGGCCATACCATTTGGTGAATAAATATTAAGTATTTTAAGGATAATTTAGGGTTGTGACCTAATCTAAGTTTGATTTTTGAGCACCAGGGGATATCCCAAATGAAATACCCGAGTCAGTTTGGAAATATATGGTGGTTTAATCAATATATATGGAAGAAATCAAGGAGAAGAGAGAAGGAAAGGTATAGGATTTCTCCCACCCGGCCTGTGCCAGGTGAGTTCAAAGTCCTCTGCCATGAGGCTTTTGGAGATTAGAGGCTTTCTTTAAGAGGATACTGTTTGGAAGGTAAAGGAGAGAAAAATGAACCTAAACTCTGAGAGATTTCAGAGAAGAGCCTCACCTGAACTAGGTTACTAGGCTTCCTCCAGTATGGTATCAAGGAAAACTCACCCCTAAACCCAGACAATAGCAGCTGCCACGCCATGATGCCAAAACACTCAGCAAGCTACTACCAGCCACCTCTCCACTGTCTAAGAAAGCAGAGAGAGGATGTGACGTGAAATATATAGACAGATTTACATCACTTTCCTGCATCTCACATGTACCAATGATATCTTAGGCTTGATTTAGAAGAGCCCAGGGTTCTGTCAGTTGTTTCTGATTTGTCATTTGCTAGCACATGTCTGTCATAGGCCATCCTCCTAAATACTTAATCCTTAAGTATGAGTGTAGACATTCCTGATTTTGTTAAACTAAATAGGGTGGAGTAATTTAAAGTTCACAATTTCCTGATTTTTGTTAGAATAAGTAGAGTGGAGTAATCTAAAGTTAACAGTATCAATCCCTTGATTTAATTGTCAATACTACCTTTTATCAAGATGTAATAATAACCTTCATTTCTCTTTTAATAAGATTTGTTTTTGTTTTAGTTTTGTCTGATATCATGATTGTTACTACTGCTTTTTTTTTAAATTTCCATTGAAACCCAATAGATTCTGCTTGATGGAGAGCAGAATTTACCCTATTTACCCTTATTCTGTCTGTCTTCCTGCCTCAAATGTGTTTCTTGTGAACAATATATTTTGTGATTCTATTTTTAACCCACTTTACTATTTGCTCTATTACTGTAATTAGAGTAATGGCTGTGTTCCCATCATGAATATCACAATTTGATTTATCAATCTTGTTTGATTATCATTCTTTCCATTAACATTTATTAAAGACTTGTCATTGTAATGTATTGGGAATTATTGGGAAGGCTTCTAGTTTATCTCCATTGCAATTGATGTTTGCTGATGGTTTGAGATAAATACTGTTAATTATTTTTAGGAAAAGCCATTCTATTCCTATGCTTTCTAGTATTTTCAGTAGAAATGAGTTTTGTATTTTTTCAAAGGCTTTTTCTGCATCTATTGAGATAATCATGTAATTTTTGTTGGTTGGGCTTTTTACCAAGATATCCTTCAGTACAATCATACTTATAGGGGAGATACAAATAAAGACAATGTAATAGAACATTTCAATTTTGATAACTTATATGTTGTAATATAGTGAAAACAGACTTGGATTTGGAGTCAGGGATGTAATTATGTAAAGTTTTCTTTCTCTTTATTATCCATTCATATAGGCAAATTTGGCTCCATAAACTAGAGTTTGACTCTAACTTAAATGCTTATGCTACATGATTTGGCACTAGGAAACCTCAGTTGAAATCCCTTCTTTCTGTGTTATACTTTTACCTGTGTTATTTTGGGAAAGTCATTTAGCTTCTCTAGAACTTAATGTTCTTATCTAGAAATTAAAATATTTAAGTAGGTGATATCTATGTTTCTCTATGATTCTATATTATATTCAGTTAAGGATAAATATATGAGGAAGTACAAATATTTATTAGAAGAAAATTATAGGGAGTGGGTTGGATGAAGTGTGAAAATGTGACTTTTTATCTCAGTTTTTTTTTCATTTGTGTCCAGCTCTTTTCCTTGTGATTCCATTTGGTGATTTTCTCAGCCAAGATACTAATACGGTCAATTATGTGGATAATTTTCCTATTATTGGACCATCCTTGTATTCCTGGTATAAATTCTAGCTGGTCATAATGAATAACCCACATGACCACTTGCTGCAGTATTTTTGCTGGTATCCTATTTAAGATTTTTCATCTGTGTTCTGTAAGAATTGAAATAATATTTCTGCCCAGATATATATTTTATAAAGATTATTAGGAAGGGCAGACAATCATTCCTATAAGTAACCTGACCATGTGGTCCTAAGCCTGCATGTCTCTTCCCCTTTTCCCCCCTCACCTGCCTGCTCCCGACTTCTTTCTTCTTCATTCTCTTCTTGATTCTCCCTCAATTCTCCCCAAAGCCTTGACTTTTATTGATGTACAGTATGTACACAGACTAAAACCTGACACAACTCTGCTAGTCAGGAATGTTTGATAGACAGGTAAAGTTGATCTGATCATGAGGGGGAGGGGAATATCTTCCTTGACACCAACCACCCTGTGATCCTTTGGGAGACCCGTCTCCCCAATGGATCATTTAATATAACCATTTTATAACTCTAAATACCTTCTAGCTAAAAGTACATACAAAATTGCATTTTTCTAAGAGGGAGTTATAATAGTTAATGATAAGTGTAAAATACAAAAACTGATTTATAGATACATTGAGAAAATTCTAATTGGGGGGCAGTCCCCTTTGGCATAAGAGTTTACATTCAGAATAAGTATGTCCAACCCTCTTCAATTCAGTTCATTATATGCTAAAGTTCATTCTGGATCTTTTGATGCAGTGTGTGGCTTCTACAGGCATCTTTATGGCACCTTCTCCAAAAGGACCCACTTTCTTGATTTTGGGTGTTGGCAAGTTTCTTTTCCTGAAATTTCTCTCCAAAAGTTTTAATCTTGAATTTTAATATAATTACACAATCCCCCCGAGGAAGGTGTTGAACAACACCAGAATCACACCAGGATATATGATTGAGTTGTGAGGTATATCAAACAATTGTCAAAAGAAAAACAAAAAAGCACCCAAAAATAATTCCAAATAAAAGACTAAAAACTTAAAATTCTGCATAAAAATAATAAGTATAGAAATGATAAATAAAATAAAAAATCTTATGTTTATAAAATCCCAAGTAAAAAATAAAACTGTAACAAGTTCTTGAATCACAGCAAGGGCCAATTAAAGTGACTTGTGTCCACAAGCATATAGGACAATAGCAGCAATATAGCACTTTACCCATTTGCAGCCAGGGCTATAGAAAATTGCCAAACTATAAGAGAGAAAGGACTAAGTTTCAGCAGCACATTGGGAAAAAATCATTCCCTGGTCTGATTTTACCTTCACTGTAAGAGATAAGGGGAGCCAGGATAATAACCAACCTGAGGTACTTGACTCAAAGTATTATACATGGAGCATGGTTCAAGGAAGTCCTGTATCTTAACATATGTCAAGCACCACAACCTCGATTCACACACTAGGTTCAAGTCCTTTTGTATTGGCATAGATTTTCAATCATCCTCCCTGGAATGGATTTGGCCTGTTTTGACTTTGTGCTACTTGACACTGAATATTGAGTCTTTAGCTCCCTTCTCCTGGAATCAGACATAAACAGTAAATAAAGTCCCATAATATTTATCAATAAATGACAGGTTTCCATAGTCAAAAGCCTTTGGGTATGTATATTACTAGTGTTAATAGATACTGTAAACTTATACTGTAAACTTTATCCTTTATCAATTATAGTATCCATTAATACTGATTTAATGTACCTAAAGTATCACCAAGGTTAGGAAAAAAAGGAAGAAAAGAATGAAATATCCTATTGCAAACATAGAGAGAAAAATAATTTAAAAATAATCATAATTTCTCAGTTCACATTCCATGTGACAATGTGTTAGCCAAGCAGAGGCACAACACAAAAGGTGTTCATTCAAAAATTAAATTTATACCACTCTTGACTTGGCTGGGATTCATAGTGTAAGTGTACATAATTTTTTCACCAGGTAAAAATCTTTTAAAAGCAGTAGTACAAAAACTAATATAGGTTCTAAAAAATACCCAGATCCCCAAAATTATAAGATCCCATCTATGACAATAGCAAACAACCCCATTATCATTAGGATTTACATGAGATTGGGGTGTGACATTTAAAAACCCTTGAAATAATGAATGTTCATCACAAATTCTACAGATTTTCCCAATTATTCAACTTTTGGAAAGATAGTTTTAACAAAATCTATTGATACTATCATTCCAAAATTTGGTGAGAGAGAAACACAGAATAAAACCTTTTTACTGTTGATGAAGAGTTACAAATACAAGAAATCCATTTTGAAGCTACTAGGCTTCACAGGAAGAATCATTCCCACCTCCTGGATGAGAATATAATACATCACAAGATATTTAAGCCACTTAGGCACCTCCCTTCCTCTTGGTATGAGACTGTAACAGTGTAACAGAACTGTCCCCCAATATGTCCCAACCATTTGGACATGGAGCCAAGGAATAAAAAGTGAAAATCACTGCAGATTTCTCATTCATTACTTTTTCAGTAAATTCAGAGATGGGAAAATACAACGCCATTGCCCTCTACTTCACCTACAAACAAACCCTTACTTCTTATTACAAACAACTCAAGAGGCAGGCAAATAAATGACCAGTCAGATGTAGAGATGCTCCCATATAGCCGAAAATTACTTTTGAATACTCACTAAAATAAATTTAAAATATTAGATAAATAAATTCCCAAAACGTGTATACAGGTTGAAACTAATGTGATGAAGTCCATACATCATCATATATGTGACAATTAACAAAGGCAAAAAAGGAACAAAATATTGTTTTTAGGCTCTTTACAAAGATATCCTTCAGTACAATCATACTCATAGGGGAGGTACAAATAAAGACAATGTAGCATAACATTTCAATTTTGATAACTTTTGAAGTAGCTGACATTAAATTACATGCATCTTGTATTTAGAATCGAGTTACAGAGACTTCTTCATTCTGAGGAGGGGAACAAATTGAAAGACTAAACATCAATAAGGCAATGAGGTCTGACAAAGTTTAACATTCACCTCCAGACTCTTTGAGTTTCCTTCCCCTCCCAAGTACCATCAATCATCACAATTTCTTTGTGCACACCTCTGATGTCCCCCATACTGAGGGGAGTTCCCACCCTGAATTTGGGTGTGAGTTTTGATTTTCGTCATTTGAATAATTATTCCTCCAATTAATATTAATATTCCTGAAACTTCTATTCCTATTTTCCTGATTCCTCTTCTTACAATTCTAAATTACATGGACAAATTTTCCATAAAAGTAACACATTAGTGGTTGTTTTGTGGATTCTTTTAAGGGATCTATGATTTCTCCTTGCTTTGCCTTTACAATTGTTTCAGTTAATTATTTTATTTCCTTCCTCAATGTCTCTACTAAAGTATTATTCTCCTTATCCTTCTCACCCTTTTGAGCAGTCAATTCCTTTATTTCCTTCCTTAATGCTTCCAATAACTCAGTGTTGTCTTTTCCTTTTCTTTATGTCAATCAAAAGCATAAACTGCCACACTTTTCAATTCTTCAAGGTTCATATTAGGCCAATTTGGACAGCTAGTTACCTGTGGGTAGATCTATCTAAGTAAGCAGTCAAATAAAGAAGAGGGGGAAATAAGTGTGCCTTTTAATATGCTAAAGAAGGCAGGCAGTCTGCAAGGAAGGTTTGTGTGGCTTTTTACATGCTAAAAGAGGCAGGAATTTATTGCCATATAATTGGGCATAGTAATTTTTAATGATTGTCTTAATTTCCTTTTCATTAGAGGTGGTCTCCCTTTTCATCTTGGATTCTGTCAATTTGGTTTTCTTCTTTCCTTTTTTTAAGATTAGATTGATCATTACTTTATGTATTTTATTTGTTTTTTTCAATGTACCAGGTTCTAGTATTATTTATTAAATCAATAGTTCTTTGACTTTCAATTTTATTAATTTCTCTTTTGATTTTTAGGATCTCTAATTCAGTCTTCATCTGAGGATTTTTAATTGTTTCACTTCCTAATTTTTTTAAAATTTGCATGACCAATTCATTGACAGATGCCCTCCCTAATTTGTTAATATATGAAATCAATGATTTAAATTTCCACCTGAGTACTGCTTTGGCTGCATTTTATAGATTTTGAAAGGATGTCTCATCATTGTCTTTTTAGTCAATGAAATTATTAATTGTTTCTATGATTTGTTCTTTAACTGATTTTGGAGAATCTTATTGTTTAATTTCCAATTAATTTTTGATTTACCTCCCCATGTACCCTTACTAATTATTATTTTTCTTTACGTTGTGGTCTGAGAAGGTTGTATTTATTTTTTCTACTCTTTTGCACTTGTTTGCAATTTTTTATGCCCTAGTACATGGTCAGTCTTTGCGAATGTTCCATGTGCTACTGAATAGAAGGTGTATTCCTTTTTGCCCCTATTTATTTTTCTCCACATATCTACTAATTCTATGTTTTCTAAGATTTCATTCACTTATCTTACCTCTTTCTTATTCATTTTTTGGTTTGATTTATCTAGATCTGATAGAGGAACATTCAGGTCTCCCATTAGTATATTTTTTAAATCTGTTTCATCCTTGAGCTCAACTAGTTTCTCTTTTAGAAATTTGGAAGCTATGCCATTTGTTGCATACATGTTGAGTACTGGTATTTCTCCATTGTCTATACTGCATTTTATCAGGATGTAATTACCTTCCTATCTCTTTTAAGAAGATCTATTTTTTCTTTAGCTTTGTCAGATATCATGATTGCAATTCCTGCCTTCTTTTTATCAGTTGATGCCCAACCAATTTTGCTCCATAAACTTACCTTTACCCTATGTGTTTCTGCCTTCCTCATGTGTGTTTCTTGTAGACATCATATAGTAAGATCTTGGTATTTAATACACTCTGATATTCTCTTTTGTTTTATGGGTGAGTTCATTTCATTCACATTCAGAGTGATGATTATCAGCTGTGTAGTCTCAGCATTTTGATTTCCACTCCTAGTCCTGCCCTTTCTTCTTTCACTATTTCCTTTTACACCAGTGTTTTGTTTTTAATTGGTCCCCATCATTCCCACTCTTATTTTACTTCCCTTTCTACCCCCATTCATTTCTGTTCCCCTCTTATTTTTTTACTGTTTTTTAAACTATCTCCCACCCTCTCCCTCCCTTGTATTGCTTGAGTCTTTTTGCTAGTATTCTTTTTACAATTTTTGTATCCATATTCATTAAGGAGATTGGTCTGTAGTTTTATCTTTCTATTTTTGGTCTTCCTGACTTTGGAAACATTACCATATTTGTGTCATTAAAGGAATTTGGCAAAACTCCTTCTTTGCTTGTTTTGTCAAATAATTTGTATTAATATTGGGATTATTTACTCTTTAAAGGTTTGATAGAATTCAGTTATAAATCAAACTGTTTCTGGGGATTTTATCTAAGGAAGTTCCTTGATGGCTTGTTCAGTTTCTTTTTCTGAGATGGGATAATTTAAGAATTCTATTCCCACTACTATTAATCTGGGAAATTTATATTTTTGTAAATATTCGCCCATTTCACTTAGGTTGTCATATTTATTGCCATATAACTGAGGACATTAGTCCTTAATGATTGCCTTGATTCCTTCTTCATTAAAGGTGAGGTTGCCCCTTTCATCTTTGATACTGTTAATTTGATTTGATTTCTTTTTTTTATTAGACTGACTAGTACTTTGTCTTTTATTTGTCTTTTTCAAAATACCATCTCCTAGTCTTATTTATTAGTTCAGCATTTTGTTTACTTTCAATTTAATTAATTCCTCATTTAATTTTCCAATTTAGTTTTTATCTGGGGATTTTTAATTTTTCTTATTTCTAAATTTTTAAAATTGTAAGCCCAATTTATTTATGTTTGCCCTTTCTATTTTGTTGTTATAGGCCCTCAGTATTATAATTTCCCCCTGAGTATTGCTTTGGCTCTATCCCATAGGTTTTGATATGATGTCTCCTAATTTTCATTCTCTTTAATGACGTTTGTAATTGTTTCTAAGATTTCTTCTTTGATTCACCAGTTTTAAAGGATTAAATTATTTAATTTCCAATTAACTTTAAATTTTCTTTTTCATAGACCCTTGTTAATTATAATTTACCACATTATGATTTAAAAAGTGGCATTTATTATTTCTGCTTTTCTGTATTTTGTTTGCAATGTTTTATACCATATTACATGGTTGATCTTTGTATATGTACCATGTACTACTGAGAAGAAGATATTCCTTTTTGTCTCTGTTCAGTTTTCTCCAGATATCTAGTAACTAATTTTTCTAGCATTTCATTTAATTCCCTTACTTCTTTGTCATTCATTTTTTGGTTCAATTTATCTATTTATCAGTTCTGAGAGTGGAAGGTTAAGATTCCCCACTAGTATGGTCTTATTATCTATTTCCTCCTTGACTGCCTTCAATTTTTCCTTTAAAAGCCTCAATGATATACTATTTTTTTGCATAAATGTTTAATAATGATATTATTTAATTCTTTATAATACCTTTGAACAAAATGTATTTTTCCTTATCTTTTTAAATCAGATCAATTTCTACTTTGACTTTGTTTGGTATCATGCTTACTAATCCTGGTTTTTTTTTAACTTTAGATGATGCGTAATATATTCTGTGCAAGCCTTTTACCTTGATTCTGTGTGTGTCTCCCTGCTGCAAATGTGTTTCTTGTAAACAACATATAGTAGGATTCTGGTTTTTAATCCACTCTGCTTTCAACTTTGTATTTTAATTTAAAATCTAAGAATTTTTTGAATTGAATTTTTGAAAAAATCCAAGAATTTTGTTTAAGATTTTACTTTTATAAAAAATTCAAAGATTTTGATTTTGTTCGAGAAAAGATCTTCAAGAAAGAAGCTTGAAACTTTTATATCCAGAGAATGAACTGTTGCAGAAAGATGCCGAAAACCTACACTTCAGCAAGAAGATCAAGAATGAACTTTGGATGTGATTGATTGGACTGAACTTTTGATTGAACATTTATTGTAACTGTACACATTTATGCCAAAAGGGACTGCCCCTAATTTGGCTTTCTGTCAATGCGCCTAGCAAACATTGGTTTTGCTTTCTTTTCTTTTCTATTTCCTCTCTCACTATTCTAATTTCTCTTAGAAAATTGAATATTTTGTATATCTTTAGTTAGAAGTGAATTTAGAACTACAAAATGATTATGTTAAATGATCAATGGGGAGACTAGTCTCCCAATGATCATCAGGGGGGATTGTAAACCTCAAAATTCCTTAGACTTATAAAAGTTGGAAATTTCACCATTGGGATATTTCATACTTGGAAAATTTCTTACTGATAGTCTATTGGAATGGGAACCCCATTGGCATGGGAGGTTCCTTCTCTTCCCTTCTTAAGATTACTTTAGGACAGAAACCTTTTGCTGAACAATGGAAAGGATTTTGACCTATGCTTAAGCATAGAACAGGAATTTCTTTGAGTCATGATTGATTTTAGAATTGATACAATGGAGATACTTGGAATCAATCTCCACCCTATTCAGCCCTAACAGGATTGAGTAAGGGCTGCAGCCTAGATCAAAATTTAATTATTCCAATCTCTACCCTACTCAAGTTAACAGGATTTAGAAAGGGCTGTAGCAAAGGAGCAAAGATTTAATCATTTGGAAATATGACCTTCAACAGACATGTGCAAAGCCTCTGGGTGGTCCTGGGTTAAGCTAGAGCCTCCATTGGCACAGGGAAATTGATGGACAGTGATTGGTAGATGTGAGAACTGAGGGGAGGCAACTTGGATGGTTTCCTTAAAGATCAGGGGGGTCTGAAGACTCGGAGGGAGGGTTGAGGAGTTGGTCGGGAGTAGTGGCAGTGTACTCTGAGAAGCTTGCTCTGAAGGAAGCTGAAGGTGGGGGCCCCTGAGACTGTTTCTCCATTTTGGTCATGTGAGTAATAGGGACTGATCTCCTTTCTTTGCCCCAGCTATCTAAGGGCTTGGGCCTTTTGGCCCAGCCTAAAAGAAGGGGTATTTGAGCCCTATTCCTTTCTCTCCCTTTTTCTCTCTCTCTATCTCTAATTCCTTTCTTCCTCCTATTGTAATTAAACTCCATAAAAGATTGACTGCAAACTTGAGTTTTCATTTAGGAATTACATAGCTGAATTCCTTGACGACCTTAAATTAATATATATCAGTCTTTTAAAGTGATTCCCTTGTAACAACTTCCTTTCAATGGGTGAGTTCATCTCATTAAATTAAGCATTGTGATTACTAATTTTGTATTGCCCTCTATCTTATTATCTCCTTTAGATCCTGCTCTATTCTCTTTCACTCTATTCCTTCTCATCAGTATTTTTCTTTTTGTCACCCTCCACACCCCAGTTCTCCTCCCTTCTATTACCCCCCAACTTCTCTTGTCTCGTTCTCCTTCTACTTCTCTGTAGTGTAAGATATCATTCTATTCCCCACTAAGTATACTCATTTTTCCCTTTCTGAGTCAGTTATAAAGAGAGGAAAGCTTGTTACCACACTTACTCTCCCTTCTGTGTATTGATTTTTATCACCTCTTTATGTTATTTAATTTATCCCATTCTATTTCTCCCTTCCCTTTTCTCTCAGTGCAACCCTCTCTTTCAACATTAGTTGATTTTTACTTTATTCCTGTGCATACATATATCATACATATATGTTGTTACATTCCATCACATTCACATGTATATCATATCATCATATATCATCATGTATATTATATTGTCATAATCAGCTTACTTTTCCACACTCTTTCTGAGTAAATTCCTTCTATATTTTCTACTACTGAGAATATTTTTTGAAAATTATAGAAATTTTTAAATATAAACATTTTTACCTTAATGAATCCCTTAAATGTTCTCTTTCTAATTTACCTTTCTGGGCTTCTTGTGTCTTGTATTTGGCCTTCAGATTTTTTGTTTAGGTCTGGCTTATTCTTCAGGAATGCTTGGAAATTTTCTATCTTATTAAATTACCTACTTATATCACTTTTTCCCTGAAAGAGTATACTTAGTTTTGCTGGATAGGTGACTCTGAGTTGTAAATCCAAATCTTTCACCTTTCTGAATATCATATTCCAAGCATTCTGATCCTTTAATGTAGAAGTCACTAGATCCTGAGTGATCCTGATTATAGCTCCATGGTATTTAAATGGTTTCTTTCTTGCTGCTCAAAATACCTTTTTCCTTCACTTGGTGGCCCTCAAATTTGGATAATTCATTTCTGAAAGTTGTCAATTGAGGATTTCTTTCTGGAGGCAATCTGAATTCTTTCAATTTCTATTTTACTTTCTTGTTTGAGGATATCTGGGCAGTTATCTTTGATAATTTCTTATAATATGATATCCACAGATTTTTCTTCATCATGACTTTCAGGTAATCCACTAATTCTCAGATTGTCCCTCTGAGATCTGTTTTCTAGATCAGCTGTTTTTTGAATAAGATATTTGATGTTTTCCTCTGCTTTTTCATTCCATGGATTCTGTTTTTTTTTTTGTTTGTTTGTTGCTTGATTTCTTATGAAATCATTAGTTTCTATATGGTCAATTATGATTTTTAAGGCATGGTTTTTCTCTGTCAGTTTTTGTTTTTTGTTTTTTCAATTGGCCCATTTCTTCTTTTTACATCAGTTTTATTTCTCTGCCCCACTTTCCCTCTACCTCTAATAATTGGTTTTTGAAGTCTTTTTTGAGCTCTTCCAGAATCTATATCCAATCCACATTTTTCTTTTGAACTTTAGGTGTGTTTCGTTTGCTGTCACTAGCCCCTTCTTTGTCTGTACCTTGGTCTTTGTCTTCATAAAAAAGTCTTTAGAGTTAGGTGCTTTTTTGATTGTTTGCTCATTTTTTCCTGTCTAATTAAAATAGTCTCTGTTTTCTGGGGGAGCTGAGGTACCCTATTAAACTTTAGTCCTTCCTTGACATTTTTGGCTTATTTTGGCAGTTTTTATTAGTTTACCAGATAGTTTGAGGGCTGAAAGCTCTGAGAGTCTTCTCCCCCTGTTGATTCAATTTACCCTTCAGATGCTGATAGCTTAAAGAATTTCCACAGGCTTGGGTGTAAGCTTTTGATCTCAGTCTAAACTTGATTAGGTCAGATGCTGATCATATTCTAGCCCCAGGCTTAGGCTCAGTTTTTGGTCTCAAGATGTTCTTGAGTCAATGAGGCATACCTCACAATGATTGCTTTGTCCTGGAGCTCCACCCTTAGTTTTGGGTAAAAAGATTCCCTTGAGAACTGTGTCCCCTTCCCAAACAGTGTATTATGTCCTCACCCCAAGCCCAGACTAGAATACCTGGCTTTGCTCCGGGTCCATGTGGATTGGCCCCCTTTAGTCAAGATTTTCTTGGACTGGGACTCAAGGCTTCTCCTCAGTTTTGTAATTTCAAGGGCTATTAGTTGGCCCAGACCACTATTTGCCCAGAAGGATCTCAGGGTCTCACTTAATTTGGACTTAAGTTAAGAACCTGTGAGAACAGATGTGTTTGGCATTGGGAGTGTGGTCTGCTCTTGGATTCCTCTACCCCACTGCTATACCTCTTGCTAGCTCTGCTCCCCTCTCATCTCAGTTCCTCTTATGATATCTTCCTACATTTTTGGTTTTTCTTTTTTGAAGGTTGTTTCCTTCTTTATCTGTTGGTTCTTCCACTCCTGTATTCCTTTTGTGGTGATATTTTACTCTTGGTCTGAGAAGAATGTTTTGATGTAACAGCCAGCAGTTGTCCTAGCTACTCCTCCATATTGGCTCTACCCTCAGAAGTCTTGTAAATGATTTTTATCCATATTTTGAATTCTTAATGATTATTGCTCTGACTTTTCAATTTAATTCAATTCCTGTATTTTATCATTAATTCTCTGAATTTCTCATATTTATTATCTCCAACTACACAATTATTTTTATTACATTGATATGTGTTTTATCATCATAGTAGCAATCTATGAACATTCATTCTATTTCCTGTATTTTGCTGCTTCAAAAAATTCTGCTATAAATGTTGTGGTGTATATATTGAAGCTTTATTTTTATATTTTCCTTCCTTGAAGTTTGTAACATATCATGACATTTTTGGATAAAGCTTAGGAAGGAAATAGGGATGGAATGAAGGAAGGAAAGAAGGAAGAAAGAGAGAAAGAAAGAAGGAGAAAGAAACAAAAACAGTGATCTATGTGTATTTTTAAATAACTAAATAAATAAATGAAGGGGGTTAGGGTGACTTCTTCTGACCCTGGCTCCTATTAACTCCAAATCCTGCCTCACCAAAACAAAGTTATTTGTTCATGCCTGAGAAAGATATTATGGATGAGATTGGATACAGAATTTGATTGAGTTGTTTTTTTCTTATTCAGCTTTTTTATTTGCCTCATCTCATTTTTCACGTCCCTGGAACTAACTTAAAATCACTTTGATCTTGATTTAAGCTCATCTCCGATGGAGTTTGAAGTTTAATTTATTCCCATGAAGCACTCTGCCCTCTTAGGTTTAGCATTCCACAATTCACCTGTGGGGTCTCTGTTCCTCCAAATGAAAAGAGTAATCCCCTTTCACTCATCTGTCTGGAGCTGGACCACACCTATTTGCTTCATCAGCTTTTTCTAGAAAAGAGTCCTGGTGCCCAAAGCATCTCAGAAGATGTCTCAAGCAAGCTTTCTTAGAGAAGGACTGAAAGGGTTTGGATTAGTCCATTTTAGTCAGAAGTGCTAGTTTTGAATACTGTTAATTTGTACAGTGTTTTCCTGGTTCTACTCATTTCATTTTGTTTCATTTCATTGCAAGCCTTTTCAGGATTTTTATGAAGTCATCCTCTCATCATTTTTATAGCATGATAATTTCATTACAGCCATACACTACAACTTATCAAATCATTAGCCAATTGAAGTAATCCCCTCAATTTTCAATTCTTTGCCATCCCCAAAAGAAACTTCTATAAATATTTTTGCAAAAATACATCCTTTCCTCTTTGTTATCTCTTTGGGATAAAGACCTAATAGTGGTATTGCTAGATGAAAGGTAATGCATCATTTTAGAGCTCTTTGGAAATAGTTCCAAATTGCTCCTCGGAATTATTGTATCAGTTCACAACTTTACCAACAGTGCATGTGTCCCAATTTTCCCATATCCTCTCCAACATTGATAATTTTCCTTTTTAGTCATATGAGCCAATCTGATAAGTGTGAGGTGATACTTCGAATTCACTTAATTTGCATTTCTCTAATCAATGATTTGTATTCTTATAAATTTGACTTAGTTCACCATGTATTGGAAAAATGAGGCCTTTGTTAGAGATACATGTGTACATTTTCCCTCTTTGTGTTTTCCTTCTAATCTTGGTTGCATAAGTTTTGTTTTGTAAACCCTTCTAAATTTAATGTAATCAAAATTATTCATTTTATATATAGTTATTCTCTCTACCTCATGTTTGGTCATAAATTCTTCTCTTATCTGTAGACTTGCCAGGTAAGGTATTCTATGCTCCTCTAATTTGTTTGCAGTTTTACCCTTTCAAGTCTTATCTCAAAAAAAAAAAACTTTTTTCTGATATTCTTCTGTCTCTCAATTTTGGGATTCTAATTTTAATTGCATTTTCAAAAATGTTAATGTTGTTTCTATTCTGTTTTAAATTATGTAATTTAATTATATTTTCTTATTTCCCTCTCATGATGTCTAGTATTCCTCCTTTTTTCTTTTATAGTTTTATTTTACTATTTACTCTTCAGCACTACTCAAGTGTTTTGAAGATATTTTATTACTGTTTCAAGAGTTCTCAGAGAATTTGTTGCAATGCTTTTACCTTCCTTCCAGAACTTTAGTTGATTTTCTTTTGTTGGAAAGGATCCTTTTATTGAAAAAGATGTTTTCTATCAATGTTGATTCATTTCTCCTCCTGTCACCTTATTTTTATCCATATAAACTATTTTACTGGTTTTCTTAACATACTAATTCTGTTTCTTTTCTACCACTTCATCTAGTCTGCAAGTTAGAGTGGGCATCAAGCATTCTGGAAATTTCTTGATATTTAATGACCCCATCTACAATAATATAATGTGAACTGTATCATATATAGGGAGAACTGAAAGGAACTTAGGTAATCAGGTCTGAAATTTTCATTTTATACATGAGGAAATAGTTTCACAGAGGTTAAGTAGCTTTTCCATACTCACATAAATATTAAGTACCTGAAGGAATATTTGAACCATTATTTCTGCCTCAAAGGCCTGGTTATTATCCAAAAAAATATCTTGAGTATCAAGAGGTTAAATCTAAAATTCTGTTTTTAAAACTGCAGGAGCAATCAGAGATGCAAAGCCTGGTAGCACAATGCTTGGCACATAGTAAATATTTAATAAATAATTAATTGTGCTATAGGTTATAAGTGAGAGGGAGGAAGATTTGGGACTACTAGGTAAGAAAAGGCCTTTTCTCCCAAACAGCTTATAGCCCTATTCCAAGATTACTGTTAGGAACAAAAAATATTATTTTGTCTATCTTGTCTAATTAAGAAACATGACTTCCCACTTAAGTAGGATGTGAATTTATTGACTTCTGTGAAAGCTATATTGCTGGCTAGTTATGTCATTTTGCACAACCTTACAGCAAGGCTGATTAGCCACCCATCTATTTCTTATAGAACTCTCTATCTAGTCAGATAGTTTAGGGCCACATATGGCAAATTGTAGTCCTTCTTAGTAAATAGTTACTCTTGAAAGAAATGGCTCTCCATTTTTGTTTATTATTAATAAGAAAGGACCAGTCAGAATGTAATTGTTCTTTTAGGTAAAATAACATGTCATTTTATTGCTGACATATTATTTTCTTTCATTTGATAAATGTTTAGTGTCATGGCTCAATGAGATATGAGCTACAGTCTGCTAGTTTTGGCAGTTTCTTTTTTAGTCAGAACGTGTAGCTTGTCCTTCCAAATTACAGCTCCATTTATTTTATTCAATTTCATTCATCTGAGTAGCTCCATGGGTAATGATAAAACTATTGCTATTTCCTGAGTGAGGAATTAATCACAAGTAGGATGCTATGGTAAATCTGAGGAAAGGATGTCCATAAATGATCTTAGTGTCATTTTAATTAAAATGGTACATGAGACCAATTTTGTGAAGGAATGTAAGTCAATCAATAAGCACTTTTTATGTTCCTCCTGTGTTCCAGGCACTGTTTTGAGGATATTTTTCAGAGAAGTAGTTGAGATGAGGTGGGAAGGGTAGGGCAGTAGACTATATTTTGTAAAGGTAGGAAAAGAATGTACATTTTACAAGTGACTCCAGTGTTTCATCTCACTTTAGAGACAACAAGTATTTAATGGATTTGATGAAGTATTATGAAAAAGCAAGAGTATTACCTATTTGGAAAACTTTCACACAAGTATGCTTGTTGATAACTTTGTTTCCAGTTGGAGGAAGAAATTAAATTAAGGCAATATGCAATCTAAGAGAAATACTGAAGTACTACTTGATTTAGAGGATTGATAAATCTACAAATTCTATTTCTTATTCTCACTCATAATATGCAAAATATCATTTTATTTACTTACTATTATAAAGCATAAATGTTACATACAATGGAACCCATTTAATGATATTAAAATGTTCTAAATTAATGCTTTTTCAGGGTGCCTCACTTAGGGAAAATAACATGTTCCCCCAAAAGTGTGTTTTTTAAAAATAAGTAAAGTGAATGTCACTTTTCCATTGTCTTGCATTGATTTTAAAGATATATTTAAAGTAAAATTCTCATTCCAAGAAAATTATATTCACTTGAAATTCAAATAATAACAAACATTTTAGATATCTGATCTCCATTACCTAATTATATTTCCCATGCATAAAAGATCTCTCAAGTAGAGTATGCATAAGTTCTCACTTGGGAGGAAAGCTCCTGAATGGAAAGAATAGAATCCCATATATAAAATAATCATTGTCTAAGTCTCACTAGTAGCATGACCAAAAGTATAAATAATTCCTACTTACATTGAGGTCCTATATAATAATAAATTTAGTAGTCCTGGATATAATAATGGTGATATTAACCAATGTTATTATAATTCCAGCATTAGAAACAAGGTTTAAATTGGTACCCATCCACAGAAATAGCAGAGCCAAACATCCTTGATCCTTTCATCACTCATCAGACCACATGTCACATCAGGGTAAAATGTCAGAAAGTCTCAGAAGCTTGAGGAGCAAACTCCATAGATTTAGCCCTTACCTGATTTGGACTTTTGTCTCTGTCTCAACTGTAGTTTAAGAGTTTCTCTAATTGGGTTCATAGTATAAGGAACAGTCATATTCTCTTTGTTTCTTATTTGGAAATTTGTTAAATCTTTCCAATATTAGGTTCTACTGATTAGATAAAATAATCTACTACATCTATATGAAAATAATCTACTACAGCTATATGCAAAATCTCTTCCAAATCTACTTGAATCATCATAACTAAATCATGCCAATAAAGATGATGGTATCTACCAGCCTTTCTTTTGTGTTATGAAGAATATATAAGCAACCTAATTCATTAGCCCTTCTATTAAATGAAATTATCTTCCTGTGACAAGAGCATGTCAAGAATGTGGAACAGTAAGTATGGTCTGTTCATGAGAAATAGAGAAATGAAAATGTTATGGAAACAGCATGTGTGATTCACCAACTCATTCCCAGATAGCTTAGAGACTTCTCTTCTGTCTTGCTACTAGAGGGATCTGGTTCACAAATCAGGCTCCATTTTTGTTTCTCTTAAGAATATTTCAGTTGAGATATATCTTATGACTACCCAAATTTGCTCTTCCCCACAACAAATTGAAAAGTGACAGTTTACATAGTTCCACTTATTGTCCTTTCTAAGCTTACATTCAGTGCCCATATCCCAGTGGTAATACTTATAACTGGACACTTAATTGAAAGCAGTTATATAAAATATTCAAAATACAAAGAATTTTCCAGAGAAAAAGGGACTAATATTTGGAGATGAAGATAGGAAAGGAAATTATCAAAAACTTTTGTATAAAAAATGGACCCTGACTTGTGTGTTAAAGGAAATAGTTTAAACCTACTAGGGTTTTTAATTTTGGGTCATGGACTTGTTTTATCTTTAACATTTTGATAACATTGTTTTGATATAATTTGAAGGCACGTAAAAATTTAAAAGTATTATTCTGATAAGATATTCATAGGCTATTCCAGATTGTAAAATGGATCCATCCCTCAGACATATACACATATGGACCAAGAATTCCTTATCCAAGAGGTTGAAATAATGAGGGAAAGCTTTACAGGTATAAATGATCACTTTCAAAGAAACAAAAGCAGAGAGTTAAATTTCATGCTTTAGGCATAACTACCACGATGTTTTAACTTAAATGGAGAGTAATAAGTAGTAATAATGGGAAGGTGATTGGGAGCCACATTACAGCTTATTTTAAATGTGAGATTAAGGATGTTCTAAGTGACTTAGAAGAAATCAAGAGATAACCTCAATTCTTGATGGATTATGAGAAGTTCAAAATATTTTGGGCAGACATCTTTTTGAAGACATGCATTCAGTACCAAAAAAAATGGTCTTGGACCACTTATCTTCACTCAAATAACATCACAGAGAATGTTTAAAATTTTTAATTGCTCCTCCTCTGTTTCTATTTAGCAACAAATTCAATAGGAACTTATTAAGTTCCTTCTATGTGCAAGATATTCTGCTATGGTGCTAGTTATACAAAAGCAAATAAAAAAATAAAACGTTTACCTTGTCTTTGGGAACTGATGTGTATGTATACACATATATCTACACACATGCATATATATGTAAAAATACACACATATATTTATACACATATAGGTACCATGTAAGTCAACAGAAAATGAAACAAAGGAATTGTTCTTCACCAATCAGAGAGATGACAGAAATTGTGTGAGCTCTCAAATGGCAGTGTACTTGATTAACCCAAATCATTATAATATAAAAATAAAGAATAAAATTTTAAGAAGGAATATTGAACTCCTTTTTCCAGATATAGAGTAACTAAAGCTAAATTTATAAAACAAGAAGAAAGAAAATTAAAAGCCTCATAGCATAATATCATTAGGCTAAAATACTATAATTTTTACTCAACATTATTACTTCTAGTCTATATCATATACTGGTACAAGAGGCACATTCAAATATGCAGGCTAAACATTAAGGGTTCATTTTGTGGTTATCTATCAACTCCTTTCATGGCAATGGTTCAGAAATCTACCTGAACTGGCCAGATGCATGAAAAAAGAGAAGCAAAATGAGGGGAGAGAAAGTGGCAACATGGTAGCATAAAGTCTGTTTGAGTAGGGATATAAATTCTAAGCCAAAAGGAAGGAGCATTCAGTGTCTGGATGGGGTCAGTACTTTCCCTGTGAAGTACACAGAACAGGGAGTCAACAAAGCCCCCAAAACAAGGAGGTTGCGGTGACAATTGCTTGGATCTAAGCAAAAGAGGGAAAAGGGCCAAAGAATGAGGAAGAAAAATTCCATAACCTATTGGGAATTCAATTGAAAGGCTGAAAGATTTTTAAAAAAAAACTAAGAGAGAGTGGCTGAATATTAACCACCATCCTAAGATATAAACCCACAAATACAAAAAAAAAAAAAAACCCAGGCAGAAGAAGGGAAAAATTCAAAGAGAATCCATTATAGAAGACCCTATTATATTATGAAGGAAAATGAGCCAAAATCTCAGATGAAAAAGAATTCTATAGGATCCCTAGAGATCATAGAACAGCCAAGAAACTCCAAAGTATTTCAAAAGACAACTAAAACTTTAAGAATAAGATGAAAATTGGGTTGGAAATCAGAGTTCTTGATGTTTGGATGTATATTCTCTATATGGATCTGTATCTCTCTATTCTTTATCCTATGGGTACATGCCTCTAATATTTACGAAAATTAATACTCCAATCTTTTCAGTCTTTTTCCTCTGGTACCCCTACATTTATTGGTGACTAAGTATGAACTAACCCACTCTATCTGGGGAGTCTCATACATAACTTTTACCTCCTAACTAGAGTTATCCACTTGGACTATATTTCCATCCATCTGAATCCAGACATGTATCTCATCGTTTCACATTCCTTTGAGGCTTTCCATCTCTTGGCCTGGAATTAGCGATCAAATCCACACCTGAAATATATCAAGTTATCATCCTTATAACTCCTACAACAAAAACTATGCCTGACCATCATTTCCGTAATATGAATTTTCTTCTTCACTAGGTTTTTATTAGGCTGTGGACAGAGGCTATCTCCCTTCTTTTTGTAGCACCAGTGTTTAGTATTGTGCCTAATGTAGTAAACAGTAGATTCTTTAAAAATATCGTTTTGAGTTATATTTAAAACAAAAATATCTCAAACCCTATGACATCAAATTATGTAAAACAGCTAGCACAATATATCCTTGAAACCATACAGAGAATTGGAAGTAGAGGACTTTCTTAATAATAAAATGTATATTATGTATATATATATATATATATATATATATACTCATTTAGTAATAATTAGGCTAAAAACTAATACTTAAAATTAAAAGTGACATGTAAAAAGGAAAGGGTATATGAGATGGAATATCATGAATCGGGAACTAGAACAGAGTATCTAAACAGGAAACAATATGTTTTGAAATATATTTGAGGAGTATGTAATTTTGATTTTTAAATTGTCTTCAAGAGAGTTTACATTTTATCCTAAATGCAACAAAGAAGCACAAAAAATAAGGAGAGGGGGAGAAAGACATAGCTAAATCTGTCTTAAAAATATCAATGTACTACATATGTGGAAGAAGGACTTAAGAGAAGAGAGGCTAAAAAAAGGGAGAAGAATTAAAAGTTATAATATTCATCAAAGTGATGGAGACATAAAATAGGATAAAGACTACATGAGTGGAAAGAAAGACTTATCAAATGATTAGGTATGCAGATTATAGGAGAGGAAAGAGCCATGGGTGACTTAAATTAATAGAATCTAAAAAAGGAATTCAGTAAGATGAAAAACTCTTACACTTAGGTACAAAAGTCCATTTCAAAGATGCATGGTTAGGAAGACATAGAAAAAAGCTGTTATCAACAAAAAAGATCTCTGTTTTAGTTGATATGGTTTCAAGAAGAATCATCAACATATTGTAATAACTAAGAGAAAAATCTATTGCTATCTTAGACTGCTATAAGAATTGCATGATTTCCAGGAATTAATAAGTGATTTTCTTGCCTACTGTACTTTGCCTTGATCACACTTCATTTGGAATGTTGTGTTTGACTCTGAGTGCCAAAGTTGACAAACAACAATGATAATCTGGAAAGTGTTCAGAAGAAGATTATCAGATTGGTAGAAAGCTTGATTCCTTGCCTCGTTAGGATAAAATTGAAGGAACTAATAATTTTTAACCCACAGAAGAAGATGCACCAGGGACATAATAACTTTCTTTAAGCATCTGAATGACTTATATAGAGTAAGACTTCAAGTTGCTCTGATTTATACCCAGAGAACAAAACAAAAAGAACACTTGATAGAAGCCACAAAGAAGGGCATATAGATGACAACAAGAAAAAAAAAGACCTAAATGAATTAACTATCCGAAAGTAGAGTAGGATGATTTGAGGGGTACTAGATTCTTCTAACTTGGAGATATTTAAGAGGACTGAACTTTGTACCACTTTTTGAATGTTATAGTAGTGATTCCTTTCATGTATAGTTAGTATTAGATGACCACTAACATCCCTTCCAAATATCAAATTTTGTGATTGTGTAACTTCAAAGTGTTGAACTTAGGTGTACCCCCTCTTTAGCAATAGGGATGCTTGAAGTGGGATTGTGTTGAAGACAAATATAATGAAATATGTTTCTAACATGTTGAGTTTCAGGTGATTATGAGATATTCAGGTAGACATATTTAGCAGACAAATACCTCCTCTACTAATGAAAAAATACAAACATTTGTCACAACAATGATTGAAAATATTTTGAGAACAAAGCATTAAGGGATGTGTATACCACAAAAAACAATATTCCTGAGAATATGAGAATAGATATACTTTTTAAAAAATTAATCTATTTAGTCAATATAGAACATTCTTCCTTGGTTACAAGAATCATATTATTTCCATCCCTCCCCTAACCCCACTCTACCCATAGCTGATGTGCAGTTTCACTGGTTATTACATGTGTCCTTGAAAAGAAGCTATTTCCTTGATGTGTTTACATCCAAATGTTCATTTAGAGTCTAGATCCCCAGCCATATCCCCTCAACCCATGTATTCAAGCAGTTGTATTTATTCTTTGTTTCTACTCCCACAGTTTTTCCTATGAATGTGGGTAGTGTTTTTCCTCATAGATCCCTCCAAGTTGCTCAGGGTACCTGCATTGCCACTAATGGACAAGTCCGTTACATTCTATTGTACTACAGTGTATCAGTCTCTGTGTACAATGTTCTCCTAATTCTGGTCCTTTAACTCTTCATCAATTCCTGGAGGTCATTCCAGTTCCCAAGGAATTCTTCCACTTTATTATTCCTTTGAGTACAATAGAATTCCATCACCAATATAGAAAACAATTTGTTCAGCCATTTCCCAAGTGAATGGCATCCCCTAATTTTCCAATTTTTTGCTACCACAAGGAGCACAGCTATGAATATTGTACAAATATTTTTCCTTATAATCTTTTTGGGGTACAAAGCAAGCAGCATTATGACTGGATTCAGGGACAGACAGTTTCTTAGCATTCTTTGGACATAGTTCCAAATTGCCCTCCAGAATGGTTGGATTAACTCACAACTCCACCAGCATTGCATTAATGTCCCAACTTTGCCTCATCCCCTAGAGAATTTTTTACTTTATGTTGCTGTCATATTAGCCAATCTGCTAGGTGTGAGGTGATACCTCAGAGTTGTTTTCATTTACATCTCTCTGATTATAAGAGATTTAGAACACTTTTTCATGTGCTTATTAATAGTTGTTATTTCTCTAACTGAAAATTGCCTTTCCATGTCCCTTGCCCATTTATCAATAGGAGAATGGCTTGATTTTTTGTAAAATTGATTAAGCTCTTTATAAATTTGAGTAATTATACCTTTGTCAGAGGTTTTTGTTATGAAGATTGTTTTCCAATTTGTTGCTTCCCTTCTAATTTTGCTTACATTAGTTTTGTTTGTAGAAAAACTTTTTAATTTGATGAAATCAAAATTATTTATTTTATGCTTTTTGATTTTTATAGCTCTTGCTTGGTTTTAAAGTCTTTCCTTTCCCAACGATCTGACATGTATATTATTCTGTGTTCACATAATTTACTCATTGTTTCCTTCTTTATGTTCAAGCCATTCACCCATTTTGAGTTTATCTTGGTGTAAAGTGTGAGATGCTGATTCAAACATAATCTCTCCCACACAGTCTTCCAATTTTCCTAGCAGTTTTTATCAATCAGTGGATTTTTGTTCCCAAAGCTGGGATCTTTGGGATTATCATAGACTGTCTTGCTGAGGTCACTTACCCCAAGTTTATTTCACTGATCCTCCTTCATGTCTCTTAGCCAGTACCAAATTGTTTTCATGACCACTGCTTTGTATTATACTTTGAAATCTAGGCCTGCACGTCCTCCTTCTTTCACTTTTTTTTCATGATTTCTCTGCATATCCTTGATCATTTGTTCTTCCAAATGAACTGTGTTATGTTTTTTTTTTCTAATTCAATTAAAGTGGGTTTTTTTGGAAGTTTGATGGGTATGGCACTAAATAAGCAAATAAGTTTGGGTAGGAAGGTCATTTTTATTATGTTAGCTCATCCTACCCATTAGCAGTTAATGTTTTTCCAATTCCTCAGATCTAGTTTTAGTTGTGTCAAAAATGTTTTGTAGTTGTGTTCATATAGTTCCTATGTTTGTCTCAGCACATAGATTCCTAAGTATTTTATATTGTCCAAGGTGATTTTGAATGGAATCTCTCTTTCTAATTCCTGCTGCTGAGATGCCTTGGAGATATGTAGAAATGCTGATGACTTATGTGGGTTTATTTTGTATCCTGCTACTTTGCTAAAGTTGTTGACTATTTCAACTAGCTTTTTAGTTGATTCTCTAGGATTCTTTAAGTAGATCATCATATCATCGACAAAGTATGTTAGCTTTGTCACTTCATTGCCAATTTTAATTAGATCTAGTTTTAATTATGTGGAGAGTGTTTTATAGTTGTGTTCATATAGTTCTATTGTAGTATACTTTGAAATCTAGGCCTGCACGTCCTCCTTCCTTCACTTTTTTTTTCATGATTTCTCTGGATATCCTTGATCATTTGTTCTTCCAAATGAACTGTGTTATGGTTTTTTTTCTAATTCAATTAAAGTGTTTTTTTTTTTTGGAAGTTCAATGGGTTTAGCAATAAATAGATAAGTTTGGGTAGGATGGTCATTTTTATTATATTGTCTCATCCTACCCATGAGCAGTTAATGTTTTTCCAATTGCTCAAGTCTAGTTTTAGTTGTGTGGAGAGTGTTTTGTAGTTGTGTTCATATAGTTCCTGTGTTTGTCTTGGGAGGTAGATTCCTAGGTATTTTATTTTGTCTAAGGTGATTTTGAATGGGATTTCTCTTTCTAGTTTTTGCTGCTGAGCTGTGTTGGAGATATATAGAAAAGCTGATGACTTATGTGGGTTTATTTTGTATCCTGCAACTTTGCTAAAGTTGTTGATTGTTTTGACTAGCTTTTTGGTTCATTCTCTAGGATTCTTTAAGTTGACCATCATATCATCTCCAAAGAATGATAACTTGGTCTACTCATTGCCTATTTTAATACCTTCAATTTCTTTTTCTTCTATAATTGCTACTGCTAGTGTTTCTAGTACATTGTTAAATAATAGAGGTGATAATGGACATCCTTGTTTCACTCCTGATATTATTTGGAAGGCTTCTAGTTCATCTCCATTGCAGATAATGTTTGCTGATGGTTTTAGATATATACTGTTTATTGTTTTTAGGAAAGGTCCTTCTATTTCTATGCTTTACGGTGTTTTTGATTGGAATAGGTGTTGTATTTTGTCAAAGGCTTTTTCTGCATCTATTGAGATAATCCTGAGTTTTGTAACTTTGCTTGTTAATATGGTCAATTATGTGAATGATTTTCCTAATATTGAACCATCCTTCCATTCCTGGTATGAATCCTATGTGGTCATAGTGAATAACCCTTGTGATCACTTGCTGGAGTCTTTTTTTTAACATTTTTAAAATTTATTCAGTTTCAAACATTATTCCTTGGATACAACAATCATTTTCTATTCCTCCCTCCCCTCCCAATTCCCATCCCATTGCCAATGTGCAGTTCCCCTGGGTATTACATGTGTCCTTGATCTAAACCCATTTCCATGTTTTTGGTATTTGCAATAAGATGTTCATTTAGAGTCTACATACCCAATCATATCCCCTCTACTCCTGTAGTCAAGCAGTTGCTTTTCTTCAATGTTTTTACTCCCACAGATTTTCCTCTACATGTGAATACCATTTTTTTTCTCAAAGATCCCTCCAGTTTGTTCAGGGACATTGCATTCCCACTAATGGAGAAATTCATTATATTCAATTGTAACACGGTGTATCACATTGTTCTCCTGGTTCTATTCATCTCACTCTGCATTACTTCATGGAGGTTGTTCCAGTTCTCATGGAGTTCCTCAACTTTATTATTTCTTTGAGCACAATAGTATTCTATCACCAACTTATAACACAATTTGTTCAGCCATTCCCCAATTGAAGGGCATCCCCTCATTTTCCAAATTTTTGCCAACACAAAGAGAGCTACTACAAATATTCTTGTACAAGTCTTTTTCCTTTCTTTATCTATTTGGGGTACAAGTCCAGCAGTGCTATGGTTGGACCTTTTAGTGCCCTTTGGGCATAGTTCCAAATTGCCCCCCAAAATGTTTGGATCAATTCACAACTCCACCAGCATTGAATTAGTGTCCCGACTTTGCCACATCCCATCCAGCATTCATTACTTTCCTTTGCTGTCATGTTAGCCAATATGCTAGGTGGGAGGTGATACCTCAGAGTTGTTTTGATTTGCATCTCTTTGATTATAAGAGATTTAGAACACTTTTTCAGGTGCTTATTAATGGTTTTTATTTCTTTGACTGAGAATTGCCTATTAAATGTTCCTTGCCCATGTATCAAAAGGAGAATGGCTTCATTTTTGGTACAATTGATTTAGCTCTTTGTAAGTTTGAGTAATTAGAACTTTGTCAGAGGTTTTTGTTCTGAAGATTGTTTCGCAGTTTATTTCCCTTCTGATTTTGGTTACATTGGTCTGTTTGTATAATAACTTTTTAATTTGATGTAGTCAAAATTATTTATTTTACATTTTGTGACTCTTTCTAAGTCTTGCATGGTTTTAAAAACTTTTCCTTCCCAAAATTATGACATGTATACAATTCTGCGTTCACATAATTTACACATTTTTTTCCTTCTTCATGTTCAAGTCATTCACCCATACTGAGTTTATCTTGGTATAGGGTGTGAGGTGCTAATCCAAGCCTCACACCCTATACCAAAATAAACTCAGTATGGGTGATAAGCCAAGCTTTGGGGGGAAAATCCACTGGGTATTACATGTGTCCTTGATCTGATCCCATTTCCCTGTTTTTGGTATTTGCACTAAGACGTTCATTTAGAATCTACATTCCCAATCATATCCCCTCCACCCCTGTAGAGTGATAGCTTGGTCTCTTTCTAGTACATTGCTAAAGAATAGAGGTCATAATGGGCATCCTTGGTTCACTCCTGTTATCATTGGGAAGGCTTCTAGTTCATCTCCATTGCCGATAATGTTTACTGATGGTTTTAGATAAATACTGTTTATAGTTTTTAGGAAAGGCCCATCTATTTCTGTGCTTTATAGTGTTTTCGATTGGAATAGGTGTTGTATTTTGTCAAAGGCTTTGATTGGTCTGTAGTTTTATTTCTCTGTTTTTGACCTTTTTAAGCTTTGGAATCAGTACCATATTTGTGTGGTTAAAGGAATTTGGTTGAACTCGCTCTTTGATTATTATGTAAAATAGTTTGTATAATATTGGGATTAGCTGTTTTTTGAATGTTTGATAGAATTCATTTGTGAATCTATCTGGCCCTGGGGATTTTTTCTTAGGGAGTTCTTTAATGGTCTGTTCGATATTGTCTTGATTTGGTATTATTTAAGAATTCTATTTCTTCTTCTGTTAATCTAGGCAATTTATATTTTTGTAAATATTCATCCATACCACCTAGAATGACATATTTATTGACATATAATTGGGCAAAATTGTTTTTAATAATTGTCTGAATTTCCTCCTTATTGGAGGTGACTTCTCTCTTTCCATACATGATACTGTTATTTTGGGAGTACATTGATGACTTGTTCAATTTCTTTTTCTGATGTGGGGTTGTGTAGGTAGTCTATTTCTTCCTCTGTTAGTCTAGACAATTTACATTTTTGTAAATATTTATCCATATCACCTAGATTGCCATATTTGTTGCCATATAATTGGGCATAATAGTTTTTAATGATTACCTTAATTTCCTCATTAGATGTGAGGTCTCCCTTTTCATTTTGGACACTGTCAATTTGCATTTCTTCTTTCTTTTTTTAAATAAGTACCAGTAATTTGTCTATTTTATTTGTATTTTCAAAGGACCAACTTCTAGTCTTGTTTATTAAATCAATAGTTCTTTGACTTTCAATTTTATTAATTTCTCCTTTGATTTTTATCATCTCTAATTTAGTCTTCATCTGAGGAGTTTTAGTTTGTTCACTTTCTAGTTTTTTAATTTGCATGCCCAATTCATTGACCTCTGCCCTCTCTAATTTTTAATACATGCACTCAAGGATATACATTTCCCCCTGAGTACTGTTTTGGCATATCCCACAGATTTTGAAAACATGTCTAATCATTGTCATTTTCTTTGATGAAATTATTGATTGTTTCTATGATTTGTCCTTTAACTCATTTTGGAGACTCCTATTATTTAATTTCCAATTAATTTTTGATTTACCTCTCCCTGTAGCCTTACTAATTATTCTCATTGCATTGTGATCTGAGAAGATTCTATTTATTATTTCTGATCTTTTGCACTTGTTTACAATGTTTTTATACCCTAGTACATGGTCACTCTTTCTGACTGTACCATGTGCTGCTGAAAAGAAAGTGCATTCCTTTTTGTTCCTATTTATTTTTCTCCACATATCTACTAACTTTAATTTTTCTAAGATTTCATTTACTTCTCTTAACTCTTTCTTATTTATTTTTGGGTTTGATTTATCTAGTTTGGATAGAGGAAGGTTAAAATCTCCTACTAGTATAGTTTTTCTAAATATTTTGCCCTTGATATCCATTAGTTTCTCCTTTAGAAATTTGGATACTAGGCCATTTGGTGCATACATTTTGAGTATTGATATTTCCTCATTGTCTATACTGCTTTTTATCAGGATGTATTTACCTTCCCTATCTCTTTTAACCAGATCTATTTTTACTTTGGCTTCATCAGATATTAAGATTGGGACTCCTGCCTTCTTTTTATCTGTTGATGCCTAATAGATTTGGCTCCATCCTCTTAATTTTACCCAATGCATATCTAACTTCCTCATATGTATTTCTTGTAGATAACATATGGCAGAATTTTTTGTTCTAATCCATTGTGCTATTCACATGCATTTTATGGGTGAATTCATTCCATTCACATTCAGAGTTATGATTACCAGTTGTGTATTTCCCAGCATTTTGATTTCCACTCCTAATCCTGGCTTTTCTCCTTTCACTATTTCCTTCTACACCAATGTTTTGTTTTTAATCAGTCCCCCTAATTCCTACCCTTATTTTACTTCCCTTTCTACCTCCCTCCCATCTCATTCATCTCTTATTTTCTTTACAGTATTTTTATACTATCCCACACTCTCTCCCTCCCTTGTACTGCTTCCCACCACACCAGTCTGTTTGTTAACCTTTTGCTTCCCTATAGGGCACAAATCAATTCTCTGGCCCAATGGATTTAATTGTTCTTCCCTCTTTGAGTCAATTTCAATGCATGTAAGAGTTGAGTATTTCTTATTTCCAACCTCTTTACCCTTCCAGTGTATTAATGTTCTCCCCCCTCCCACCATGAGATTCTTTGTGACATATAAATTTACCCTCTTTTGCTTCTTATCCCATTTCTTTCAGTATTAACTTTTTTTAGCTTTAGTTTTGTGTGTATATATATATATATATATATACACATATATATACATATATATGTATTTATGCATACATATATCTATATACATATTTATGTCTTAGCAGTTCATCCTATCCAGTTTGTCACTGTTCCCTCTAATTGTAATTCTTCTAGCTGCCAAGGTGATAGTAACACTTTTTAAGAGTTACCAATGACCTCTTTTTATATTGGGATATATATCATTTTAACTAATTGGGGCTCTTAAAAAAGGTTTTTTTTGTTGTTTTTTGAGTTTTTTTGCTTTTGTTTTTCTATTTCCATCTTTCTTAATTATCTCTTGATGATTCTCTTAAGTTTTGTGCTTGGCATCCAATTTTCTCTTCAGGACTGGTCTTTTCTTTACAACTGCTTGGAATTTTTTCATTTTATTAAATGACCATATTTTCCCTTTACAAATATAGTCAGTTTTGTTGGGTAATTGATTCTTTGTTTATAGACCTAGTTCCTTTGCTTTCTATAATATTATATTCCAAACCTTTTGGTCCTTCAGAGTAGAGGAAGCCAGATTCTGTGTGATCCTCACTGTAGTTCCATTTTATCTGAATGACTTTTTCTTAGCTGCTTGTAATATTTTTTCCCTCAGTCTTATAGTTCTTGAATTTGGCTATAACATTCCTGGGTGTTGTCAGTTGAGGGTTAAGTACAATAGGTGATCTGTGGATTCTTTAATTCTCCACTTTTCCCTCTTGTTCTAGAATATTGGGGCAGTTTTCTTGGATAATTTCCTGTAGTATGATGTCCAGGCTTTTTCTTTTGTCATGGTTTTCCAGTAGACCAATGATTCTGAAGTTGTCTCTCTTGGAACGATTTTCAAAATCTTCTGTTTTGTGAATGAGATGCTTCATATTTTTCTCAATTTTTTTCATTTTTAAATTTTTGTTTTATAGTGTCTTTCTGCCTTGTGAAGTTACTTGTTTTTAGTTGTTATATTCTGGTACTTAATGACTGAATTTCTTCCTTGGCTTTTTGGTCATCCTTCTCCTTCTGCTCTGATTTTCTTTGGAGGTCATCTTTCATCTTATTTTCCTCATCTTTCATTTTCTTTGCTAGATATACTTTTAAACAAAAGTAATATATTAAAATTCTGTAAAGAATATTCTATTTTGCTTGTAGTAGGGAGATTTAGAATCTATATTTTAATGGAAGCAGAAAATAGTTGAGAATGATACATTTCATGCTTATGAAACCAAGTTTTCTTTACATGATAAAAAGAAATAAACAATACCTTTCCAATGAGAACATATTGTTGAAATTGAAAAGGTCAAACTTAGGAAATATAGAGTTAAATTTTACCAAAATACATCAAGATAACAATACATTGGCAGACTCATCACTGAAAATCAAGGAATTCAAGTTTTTGTTAAATTTATTATAATTTAGATTACTTTTCTTTATATGTACATAATAAATTCCATCTACAAGTGTCCTAGTCCCTAATAAATCCCATCTATATATGTCCTAGTGCCTCCCCACCCTCGGAGCTTCACAGAAAGTACTGTCCAGGAGGATGACATGGTCATACAAAATGCGTTTTTCATGTTTTCACCTGTCACTTCACTCTCTGGAGGTAACAGTCACAATTAATTTTTCCAGTGTTAATTCTGTAGCTATGTGTAAATGTTTTCCTGGTTCTATTAATATCATTGTTCATTATTCAGTGAAGTTCCTTCCAAGTTGTTTTTATTTTTTAGGCTGCTCATTGCTTCTTATGGAGTAGTAGTATTCCATCAAAATCATATACCACCATTTGTGTAGTTATTCCCAATTGTTGGGAATTTCCTCATTTTCCAATTCTTTACCTCCATAAAGAGAGCTGATATAAATGTTTTGGAACATGTGAGTTATTTCCCTTTTTTCCCTGATGTACATGGGAAACAAACTCAACAATGGTATTATTTTTAGGTGTAAGGGTATACATAGGTTCATAATTTTGGGGGTATAATTCTAAATTGCTTTAAAAATTATTGGATCACATCACATATCCACATTATATTACCATCTCCATTTTCTACATCCCTCCAACATTTGTCATTTTGACCTTTTGTCATTTTAGCAAGTACAATGGGTATGCAATGATATTTCAGAATTGTTTTAGTTTGCATTTCTCCAATCAATAGTGATTTACAGTATTTTTCATATCTCTATATTCAGCTTTAATTTCTTCACCTGAAATTGTCTGTTCATGTTGTTTCCTTATCATTTGGGGGATAGCTCTTAATCTTGTAAATATTACAAAGTTCTTCATATGTTTTAGATACAAAACATCTATCTCAGAAGCTCTCCAAAATTTTTTTCCACAATTTTATATTTTCCTTCTGCTCTTGGCAACTTTTGTTTTATTTGTACAAAAACTTTTTAAATTTTAATGTACTCATAATTGTCCATTTTTTATTTCATGATTTTCTTTCTCTCTCATGTTGACTCTTAAATTCCTCTCCTGTCCCATAAATCTGCCAGGTAATAAGTTTCTTGTTTTTTTATTAATTAAAGATATTTCCTTTAATGTCTAAGTCATGTTGATCATATCATAGTGAATGACGTAAAATATTAGTCTCTTGAGGTCCATCTAGTGGCCTCTCTGAGGACCCAGAATCTGTCTGCCCAAGTATGTTGTCACAGTCGGATAAATGAGGTGAGATATACTGTGCATTCAGCCCACATACACAGGCATCACACACAGTGCTCTGCCATGGTATCATGATTTGTTTATTATATAGGTTTTTGGTACACACACATAATCAATATCTACGTATGTGACATTCTACAGTTTGATTGGATATTATCAAATCACCTTAAACAACACTCTTGTGATATTACTACAATAAAGAATTCTGTGATCATATACTAAGTTTCTACAACACTCTGTGATGGATATGATTAATGTCAATAAAGCCATTCTTAGGTTAGTACCCGTTGAGCTGCTGAAAAGATCATTGTGCTTTTGGTCAGCTTTCACTATCCATCATAATTTCCTAGGAGATGAACAACAAAACATATTCTTATTTAGTTGTGAGGACTTTAGGCAGACCAATTTTGGGGTTTTCCTCAATTTACAAGTTCTGTTTTTCTTGTGTTACTTTGAGATGCCTAGCAATGCAGCTTGGCTTCTGTTCCAACAAATTCATTCGAGTGTGGTAACTGTAGGACAAGATTCATTATGTTGTAGGGCCTTGCTTGAGAAAGGAGGGGACATGGGCAGGAATATTTGGGCTTTTATTCTGTAATTGCAATCTTTTGGGGGTGATAAACTAAGGGGCTTAATGTAGGGTATATTTATTGATACAATAAGTATTTGCTCTCATGTTATTACTACTGTATTGGGGAGAGAATAATAATCATAACAACTCCAGTAGTGAGGAAAATTTAAGGAAAGAAATCACAGAGGGGGATCAGCAGGGGGCCCTCATTCTGGGATCTGCTTTGCTGATCTTCCTTCCTCGGACTGTAACCTTGTCAAATGGTCTGGCATTAGTTTATACCTAGTTTCTGCCAAATTGGTTTCCAGTTATCTCAGCAATTTGTACCAAATAGTGATTTCTTATCTCTAAATAGGAATCTGTTTTTTCAAGATTATTATAATCTTTTATTGACATTTGATGTATGCTTGTTCTGCTCTTCTGATATACCTTCTTATTTTTTAGCCAGTCCTATATAATTTTGATAATTTCTACTTCATGATATAATTTAATATTTCTGTAAACAGGCATTTACATACATTTTCTGTAAAATTTTTTTTATAATTATGTTTATATAGTTACTGTGTTTGTTTTGGCAGGTACACTCCTAGGTATTTTATTCTATCTATAGTTTTTTAAATGTGGTATCTCTTTATATCTTTTCTGCTGGACTTTGTTAATAATATATAAAATTCTTTTTTAATAAGCTTTACCTTCCATCATAGCATCAATACTGTGTATTGGTCCTGAGCCAGAAGAGCAGCAAGGGTTATGCAATGGGGGTTAAGTGATTTGCCCAGGGTCACACAGCGAGGAAGCATTTGAGATCAGATTTGAACCCAGGACCTCCTCTCTCTAGTCCTGGCTCTCAATACACTTAGCCACCCAGCTGTCCCCAATATATACAACTCTGATGATTTATGTAGATTTATTTTATATTTCCTATTTTGCTAAAATTATTGACATTTCAACTAACTTTTAGTTGACTCTCTAGGATTTTCCATCTATATACCATCAGGTACACTGTAAACATAGACAGTTTAATTGCCTCTTTGTGCATTCTCTGATTCCTTCAATTTACTGTCTTATTAAATTGCTAACATTTCTAATGCTATGTTAAATAATACTGGAGATAATATGCATTCTTGTTTCAGTGCTGATCTTATTGGTAAGGCTTCTAGCTTTTCTCCATTACAAATAATACTTACTGATTGTTTTAAGTATATGCTTCCTGTCATTTTAAGAAAAAAAATCTATTTATATGTGTGCTCCCACTATTCTTAATAGGAATGAATGTTCCATCTTGTCAAAGGCTTTTTCTGCATCTATTGTTCTAATAATCTTTTATTACTTTTGTAATTGATATGATCAATTGTGTTGAAAGCTATCCTTATATTAAGCAATCCCTGAAATTCTGATATGAATCTTATTTGGATACAATGTTTTATCTTTTTAGCATATGGTTATAGTTTCTTACCTAGTATTTTATTTAGGATTTTCATTCATATTCATTAATGAGATCTTTTAATTTTCTTTCTCTGATTTTGCTTTTCTTAGTTTAGGAATTAGTACCATATTTGATTCACAAAAAGAGTTTGTTAAAATTCCTTCTTTACCTATTATTTCAAGTAATGTATACTACAATGGAATTAGCTGATCCTTAAATGTTAAGAATTCACTTGTAAATCTGGCTGATCCTGATGCTTTTTTTTTCCTCAGGAAGTTCATTTATGGCTTGCTCAGTTTATATTTTTTTCTAAAATAGGTTTACTTAGATATTATGTTTCTTTATCTGATACTCTAGGTAGTTTTTTGGTAAGTAGTCTTCCATTTCTCTTACATTGTTAACTTTATTTTTATATTTAAGCAAAGAATAATCTTCATTAGTCATATATTTACCTTTTTCATTTTTAGTACTATTCATCTTGTTTCCCTCTCTTTTTTATCATATTAGCCAATGGTTTATTAAATTTTTATTTCTTTCATAAATCCAACTCCTAAATGTATTTATTAATTCACTGGTTTTCTTACATTCCCTTTTATTGATCTCACCTTTAATTTTTAGAAGTTTTAAGATTTTTATTTTGTTCTATTTCTAGTTTTTTTAATTGCACTCTCAATTCATTTATCTCTTCTTTCTCTGTTTTATTAAATAAATACTTAGTTATTCATTTTCCTCTAATTACTACTTTTACTGTATTCTATAGATTTCTATATGTCACTTCATTCTTTTTAATGAAACTATTGTTTCTATGATTTGTTCTTTAACCTAATGACTCTGTATGATTAAGTTATTTAGTCTCCAATTAGTTTTTACTTTATGCTTCCATATTACCATGTTATCCTCATTTTTTGCATTATTGTCTTAAAAGTATACTTTTAATAGTTAATAATTAATATTAAAATTTAATATTTCTTCTTTTCTACATCTAAGTGTAATGTGTTTGTGTCCCAATATGTAGTCAATTTTTGTAAGTGTCATGTGCCACTGAGAAGGTATACTTTTTTTCTGTGCCTATTCAATTCTCTCCAGGAATCTATCATATTTAACTTCTAAGATTCTATTCATCTCCTTTACCTCTTTCTTATTTTTTGTTAGATTTATCTCGTCTGAGAGGAGAAAATTAAAGTCCTCCATCAATATTATTGTGTTATCTATTTACAATTGTAACTCATTTTTTCTTTTAAAAATTGGATGACAATATTTGGTGCATATAGATTTGATATTGATATTGATATTGTTTTATTATTTGTGGTCCAATTTAACATAGTATAGTGTCCTTGTTTATCTCTTTTGATTCTATCTATTTTAGACTTAACTTTGGCAGAGAGCATAATTTTTACTCTTGCTTTCTTTTTATCAGCCAACAGTGTAATCTGTTTCCATCCTTTATTTTTTTTATCAATGTGTATCTCCTTTTTAGGTATGTTTCTTATAAACAACATATTGTTGGGTTTTGATCTTTTGATACATTCTGCTACTTCCATTTTATGGGTGAATTCACCCTATTCACATTCAAAGTAATAATTACTACTTGTGTATTTCCCTCCACTGATTTTTTTTCTCATTGTCCTCTTCTTTTCTTTTGGTCATATCCCTCTTCACTTGTCCAATTTCTTCTGTCCTCTCGAATTCACATCTCTTATTAGAAGACTTATCTTACTTTCCACTAGCCCTCTTAGATCTAAATTGACCCTAAAGATCACTCCTTGTCCCTTTCTCCTTACTTTTAGTTACTATTCTATCCACCTCTCCAAAAGTCCCTCCCTCCAATCATGACCTTTTATTTCTTTATATGAATTCAATTCTAAAAAATCCCTTCCTTATCCGAAGAATCCCTCCTTTATCATCTCTTTTTATCCCCTTATTTCTTCATTTGTACTCCCTTGTATCATCCCTCTATTTTCTTATTTCATTTCCCTCCTTTCTTTTAATTTACACTTCCACTTCTTAGTCTTTATGTCCCTAAAGTGGACTCTTAGACCCTCACTTTTCATATCTCCTTTCCCTCCTTTTTCTCTTCATACTAAGCAGATTTTTCTTCTTCTATTTTTATATGTGTATCTCTCTTTGTCCCAGATCTACTGAGAGTAGGGTGCTAGTAGTACTACCCCAACACCAGCTCCTCCCCTTCTCTGTGGCATTTCTTCCACTCATTTCTTTTTATATCAGATAATTATTACATTTTATTTTTCCCTTTTCTTTTTTATGTCACTCTAGTTTATTCCATTATATCCACCCTGATCTAAAGTCTTCTATCCATATATTCCCTTTCAATGTACCTAGTTAATGATTTTATTGTTAAGGGTTATAGATGATATTTTCCTGTACAAGAAAAATGCAACAATTTGACCTTTTTAGTTGCTCGTGATTGGTATTTCATAATTATCTTTGTGTGTTTTTTATAGGTCAATTTTTCTACTCAGTTCTTGGTTTTTCCTCTAGAAGAGTTAAAATTACTTTAATTCATTAAATATCCCTTTTTTAAATGTGTTATGCACAAAGTATACTCAGCTTTTTGTTGTATGTCATTCTTGGTTTTAAACCCAATTATTTGGCTCTTTGAAATTTTATGTTACATGCCCTTCTTTAATGTTGAAGCTGCTAAATCAAATTATTCTGACTGTAGTTACACAGAAATGCAATTTTGTTGTTGTTGCTTGCAACTTGCTGATTCTGCATTGTTTGTTTGGATGTGTCTATGCTACATGGTGAGGCTGAGACGAGGGAAGTTAGAGACCTTCCTTGCTAGTTGTCTCTCGCTATTCAGCTTCACTTCCATCTCCTATTAGTTTTTGTTACTTTTAGAACTGATTCTGTGAAGGTATTTTTTATTGTTTGTAGGATGTATTAGGAGGATGAGGAAGTTTCATCCCCTATTCTACTATCTTCCTGTTGATAAATTTTATAATGAGGTAAAGGCAGTTTAGATAGGTCCATATTAGTAAAATGGGGTGGTCTATTGCATCTCTGGTCCTTTTCAGTTGCCAGCAGGTGAAGTCTAAGAGGAGTTTGACTAGGAGATGACCTGCTATGTGATATATAGCAGGTAAAACAAAAATGGCAGATTGAGTGACACCTTCCTCAACACTGATTGACTAGTAGAACTGGGGACAGTGAGTCAATGAGTCAGCATAACTTTCAATAATCTCTTATTTAAACTGCCTCTTGAGAAGTAGAAAAAAAAGAAATGTGTTCTTTTTTCATAACCAGTTGTAAGGATCTCCATAGGCATTTACTCTGATCATAAAAGATATTCCAAAACCATTTACTTCCCAGATAAAATGAATGACCACAGGGATCACAAACACTTTATTAAAAAGAAAAAGAAAACACTGGGGAACTCGATGTCAAAAAGAGAAGTTGTTTTAATTGTTCTCTAACCTTCTCTGAACTTGAACTAACACCCTTTGGATTGAACCTGCCTATTTCTTTTCTATGAATCCATGGAAAAAGTTAATCTATTCAAATTTTTACTCATGATCTGGCACTGATCCCTTTTGAATAAATGCAAACCTGACTAGTCCATTTTATGTAGTTGGAACCAGACAACAGCAAAGCATACTTTATATAATATTATATAATATTAAGATATCCATCCAATAGACTCTAAATGAACATCCTAGTGCAAACATCAACAACATGGAAATAGGTTCACAAGGACACATGTTATACCCAGTGTAATTGCACATCAGCTATGGGAAGGCTGGGGTGAGGTGAGGGAGGGAAAGAATAGAATTGTAACCAAGGAATGATGTTCTAAATTAACTAAAAAAAAGACATATCCATCCAAGTCACTTTGTCATCTGCCTGACTATGGCACCACAGATCCCATTCAACATCACTTTACACTTATTTTTCTAGTCAAAAAAGTAAATTCAAAAGTACTAATAGTTTTTAAAATGGTTTGTAGATGTCATTTGACTATAGTCTTGTCACCCTTCTGTGATGCTCCAATAGACTCTTTCAGGTTGCACTCCCCCCATTTGTTCTTTTCTCTCTAGAATTTAGCATACTGTGAAGATTGGACTTGGCTCTCCCCTAATTGTAACAATGAAGTTACTTAGCTCTTCCTTTATAGTGAAGATTAAATTGTAATCCCCTGTTTATTTTTCAATTTTAATCCCAAAAGTGTAAACCCAGTATTTAAAGTAGATCTACCCATTTTAACCACAAAAAGGTATGAACTAACCACAAAATGTGTCAACACCCATTTAATACATTGAGTGGGAGGTCTGTGACCCATGTGTGAAAGAGTGGGCAGTTCTAGAGAGCAGCATCTGCTGATCGTTAGATGTAAAATTTAGGGGAGGTGACACAAGAGAAAAAGGTCTTTAAATAGTGGAAACAGAGACACACAAGGAGAATTCAGTCACTCAGAGTTGGACTGGAGGACAGTCTCTTGGCTTGGAGGGAAGAACAGTGCCTTGGAGCTGGAGGAAAGACAGACACTTGAGGAGAGACTGGAAGACCGACACTCAGATTTGGAGTGAAGACATTTGTCTGTAGAACTGGACCCCTGGAGGAGCTCCTGCAAGGAGACCTCAGACTGCCTTCATTTTAGATGGTCACCATGGTGAGTATAAAGGCTGACTTCTTTCCTTGTCCTTTCTGGAGGTCTGAACCTCTGAGAAAGGCCCTTTGTTTTAAGACTCCTTTCCCCTGACTGGTGTCTTAGAATTTCTAACTGGTTCAGAGGAAGTCTGAGCTTTCTCTGTCTCTCTCTTTCTCTCTTTCTCCCATTTTCTCTCTTCCTTAATATCTTCCCTCTATTGTAAAATAAACTACCATTAAATCCATTTGGCTTTAGTAACTCATTTTGGTATTTAGAAATTAAATCCCTGACAACCACCAATTAAATATTCAGTCCAACAATAAATTTTAACAAGAGTATACAATAAATACCTAAGTTCATTTATTCATCTCAGGTAAAATGATTAGGTTTTTTAAATGACATTTCCCTCATGATTTTGAGAGCCATTGCATTTACAATATAGTCTTCTATTCTTTTTGTCAAAAGATACCTATAGACTAGCATACTTTGATTTTCTCTACTGAAAACATCTATAGCTGTTACTCTGTTGTTGAAAATATATCACTAGACTGAATTAAAATTAAAATATTTCATCAAGATGAATCTTCCTGGGAGCCAAAGAGAGAATAAAATATGTTTGTCTAGTAGTACCAGGCAAAATATCTACTGGAAAAAAATAGAGATTTAAAGGGTATGTGTGTGGCAAGGGGTTATTTTCTTGAGTAGACACAAAAACCAAATCTGAGCAAGAGAGCATTTAAAAATAACTTTGATGTTTTCATGAGCCTAAAAAGTATTTTCCCACTGCCTCTCTTGATCCCAAGGATGCATAACTAACCACCTCTTCTAAGAAACTAAGTGGTTCCTGAAAGTGATGAAAATAACCTGACTCTTACTGACTTCTTAGATGTTTTCTTTGTTTTATTTCTATAGTTTTTCCAGATAAAATAAATATTTCCCCCTAGATATATTGACCTGTGTCAACAGTGAATTGTAAATGATTCATATGGTATGAGATATGTCATAATAGTTTTATAATTATGTTCTTCTGTAAAATATCTGTGCTTCCATAGGGGGGGCCTTTTCATCTTTTCCATATCTCTCTTTTCTTCCCCTACATAATTTGTATACTTTAGTAAATGTGCATATATATATTCAAACATACATAAACATGTTTGCATATACATATATAATGTATTTTTCATTGTTTAAGTAGCTCAGAGTTACAGTTGCTTTTTTAAACACTTTTTCTGTTTCTTCCTTTCTAAGGGTTATTTTTAATTGATACATCTTTTGATTCTCTAGAATACCAACTATAATATAGAGAGTAACTTCATGATAGGAAACTTTTATAAAAATATAAACAGCTAGGGAAATCCAATAAATAGCAACAACAAAGTCTAAACATATATGGATAATTACAACTTGGAAAATGCTCTTAATGCAGTTCTTTTCTTTTTCATTCTTAATCCTCATTTACATATACACAGAAAATCCCTGCTTATTTTAGCTGAAGGTAAATAATATGTTTATTAGCATATTTCAGTGTAGTTAGAGTTTTTAGTGAAGTTCATTAATTAGTTCTTAATTACTTTAATTTATCTTCAAATACTTTTAAAGACTGATTACTTTGCTTTATAGTTAATTTGGATCATATTATGAGTAAAAAATTTAAAAAAGTTTCTAATGCTTTTTCCTCTATTTTCTATGTATATCAAAATTAAGTACTTAGAATAGGAAACTTCTACTCCTTGTCCTTGTCCATGTTTCTAGGTTCTCTAGAAACCTTTGTTTCTTCTAATTTTATGATGTTATTTTATATCTTCATCATAATCCCAATGAAATCTTATTTATTTTACTCACTTCTATGTAGCTAGCTAGTCAACTTGTCTTCATTTAATTCATTGAAGTCCCTGCTGTTATTTTTTCTTTTAAGAAATGATTTTAAAGACATTCATTCAAATGGTAAATGGATTGCTGTCCATAAAAGTAGAGAAAAATACAAGAAAAACTAAGCAACCTTGGCTAACTCATTAGTAAAAAGAGAAATTAGGTAAATTATACCTAATCTAGTGATGTGAAGTTCAGTGAGATATATATAAATGGAATGCTAAAAGACATTAAACAGAAAACACTTAGGTTTACTATGATTAAGTCAAATGATAATAAATATCAAGTACAAATATTAGGCTTAATATTATAGGAAATAATTTACAAGGTGAAGTGACATGACTAAATAATAGTAAATTAAAAATTAAAAAAAAACATCTTTCACACATAATTTTTAAAGATTTACAAAAGTCCAGAGGGTTTTCTATGATTTTAAATGCAATACAAGCCAACCCTTTGATTTTAAAGTAAAAAAAGTTAGTGGGATCTTACACTCCATTAATAGGTTATATGATCTATATCAATATTTAATCAATGAATATGTTACTCAAATATGTGTCAGGTGCTGAACTAGGCAGTGGGGATACACATAAGAACTTAATTCAAACAGATCATTTGTTGGAAAAATATAATCCAAAGAATTTCAATGACTTGTCCAAGATCAAATACTTAGGAAGCAGCAGAATTGGAATTTGATCCCAACTCTCCACAAATTCAGGGCATTGCCAAAATCTTCTCTTCACTGATGAGATATTTCCATGGTGGGTTGTGATGAAGAAATATCTCATTGGTGAAGAGAAGATTTTGTTGATGTCATTGGAAGTGGTGGAGACAATAGGTATTTCAGACATCTGACTCATTGTCATGTGGATCAGAGATTATTCCTATTCAATTTGGTTCGAGAGGAAGAGAAAGGGACAGGAACACAGAAACTGTGGACCTCATTTTAGCTTGCTATATCAGTAAAAATGAATAAAAGCCATCCCAAAATGGAGATACCTTGATACTTTATATAATGCACAATCTTAATATAATCATGTCTCACATCTGTAGTGAAACTGTTATTACCAGTATACTGCATAAATAAAGTAGTTTGACTAGAGAATTTAATTTTTAAGTAAACTCGGATTCAATGATACTCTTTTTCAGTTTTGAACGTTTCAACAGTGTATTAATCCATGGCCCAGTCTGAATAAATATGTACTTCCTATTCCATTTAACTCAACAAATATTAAATGCCTACTTTTTGTAGAGTTCAGGATTAGGTAAGATAATAATCCAAAAATTAAATAAACTATCATGTCCAGTTATACAACACTCATAAAAATATATGTATTGTGAGTACATAAAAGAGAAATAGTACTGTGAGAATTTCCCTGGGGGAAGTTTTGTGGAAAAGAGGCCATTTTGTTTGTACTTTAAAGTAGGGGAAAGATTTTAGTTGGTAAATCAAAAGGTTTTTGATCATGGAGGCTATCTGAGGGATAGAGAACTGTTCATGTAAAGGTATAATTATTTGTGGTTCAGAATCAGTGATGAAGTAACTTTTGCTCATGAGGATGATGTATGTTTTTTATTAATTATTGTATTTAGATTTATACTGCTATTGACCCATGTGTTTCTTTTTTTTAATCAGAACATAAAAAGTATCAAATACATAGCATTTGAAATATGGCAATCATACTAATAAACTTAACTGTCTACTATTTTATTGTAAGGTTTTCCATTTGGGGGAATTTGAGCACTTTATAAACTTTATAAAACATAATAGTTGGAGTTATTGAACATTAATTTAAATCTTACTTTTTCTAGAATTCTCTACCATCATATCATCTGCAAAGAGTGATAGTTTGGTATCCCTTCAATTTCATTTTCTTCTTTAATTGCTACCATTCGTATTTGTAAAAAAAAATTAAATAATAGTGATGATAATGGGCATCCTTGCTTTACTCCTGATCTTATTGGAAAGGCCTCTAACTTATCACCATCGTAGTTGATATTTGCTGATGGTTTTAAATAAAAACTGTCAATTATTTTGAGGAAAGGCCCTTCTCTTTCTATACTTTCTGGTGTTTTCAATAGAATGGATGTTGTATTTTGTCAAAGGCTTTTTCTGTATCTATTGAGACAATCATGTGATTTCTGTTAGTTTGGTTATTGATATGGTCAATTATGTGGATAGTTTCCATAATATTAATCAAATCTTGAATTCCTGGTATAAATTTAGACTGGTTATACTAAATATTCCTTTTGATGATTTGTTGTGGTCTCTGCTAATTTTTTATTTAAGATTTTTGCATCTATGTTCATTAAGGATATTGCTGTGAAGTTTTCTTTCACTATCTTTGGTCTTTTTGACTGGGCAATCAGTACCATATTTGTGTAATAAAAAGAATTTGGTAAGACTTCTTCTTTGTGTATTTTGTCATGTACTTTGTGTAGTATTGGAATTAGTTGTTCTTTGAATTTTTAAAAGAATTTACTTGTGAATCAAATCAGGCTCTGGGTTTTTTCTTTAGGGAGTTCATTGATGGCTTCTTCAATTTCTTTTTCTGAGATAGATTTATTTAAGTATTGTATTTCTTCTTTTGTTAAACAAAGCATTTTATATTTTTATAAATATTCACACATTCACCTAGATTATTATATTTATTGTCATATAATTTGGCAAAATAATTCTTCATAATTAACTGAACTTCCTTTTCATTAGAAGTGAGATTATCCTTTTCATTTTTTATAATGTTGATTTGATTCTCTTTTTTTATTAGTTACCAGTATTTTAGCAATTTTGTTTTTTTCAAATTACTAACTCCTAATTCAATAATTCTTTAACTTTCAATTTAATTAATTTCTCTTTAATTTTTATGATTTTTAATTTAGTTTCTATCTGGGGATTTTTAATTTGTTCTTTTTCTAATTTTTTTTAAGTTGCAAGCCCAATCCATCATCTCTATTTTGTTGATATAGACACTTAGGTATATAAATTTTCCCTTGAGTACTACTTTGGAAGTGAAATTAATAATTATTTCTATGATTTATTTTCTGACCCACCAGTTTTGAAGAACTAGATTATTTAGTTTTTAGTTAATTTTAAATTTATCTCTTGATAATTCCTTACTAATTATAATTTTTGTCTCAATATGATCTGAAAAATTTGCATCTATTATTTCTGCTTTTCTGCATATGTTTTCAATGTTTGTATGCCCTAGTACATGGTTAATCTTTGTATATGTATCATATATTGCTAAAAAGAAGTTTTATTCCCCTTTTTCCCTCTTCAGTTTTCTTCAGATATCTATTAGCTTTAATTTTTCTAACATTTCATTCACTTCCCTTACTTCTTATTTATTTTTGTTTGCTATTTATCCTCCCCATTTCCCCCTCCCTCTATTTACTTTTCCCTTCCCTTGTCTTATTCCCCTTTTACTTTTCTGTAGGGTAAGATATAATTTTTTCCCCAATGAGTACATTTGTTTTTCCCTCTTTCAGCTAGTTATGATGAGAGTAATGTTTAAGCATTGCCTGTCCCTCTCCAAAATGGTATTGGTTGGAGGGGATTCTTTTGGTGACTGAGCTTTGCTTTTCTACTCTTCCATCTTGACTCCTCCCCCAGAAGTCTTCTATATACTTTTACTTTATTTAACTTCATTTTTCATTACCCATAACTACATTTTCTCTAAACTATCCATTGTCTAGCATATTTATAATATGAATTTCATTAAAGGAAGTCTTCCTGTTTTTGAACTCCATTTTTGTCCATCTCAGGTACAAATTTCCTCCACTTGGAGGGTAAAAATTACACAGCCACTTCTCTAGATTACTACAGATAATCTCTTATATCTCATATTAAATTTGAAACAATTTTATAATATTATTTAACTATTTGATGTGTCTATGTCATGGTATATTTTAAGTTAAAAGGGGGAAATGAACTATTTTTTACATTTCTTTTGGAATTCCTTTAATTCCTAATACAAAACATTCAAAACATAATGCATAATTACTGAATTTATAGATAGATGAATTAATGAATATCAGTATCAACAACCATCTGCACTATTATGTAAGTTTCTTTAGGCTGGGAAGTATAGGGGATTTTGTGGTCCTTTAAAGTACTGGAGTGGTGGTTTGCAAATAATAGGAGCTTGAAGAATTTAATCATTAGAATTTCACAAATGAAATTGTCCTTTTTAATATCTGAGTACTAAAACTGAATTTAAAATATTGTAATAGACTAACTGGACCAATTCTTATTTGAGAAATCATGTGGTATAGCCCTCTGAAACATTGCTGACAGGTCTTTAAATTAACTGTTTTATCAGCTAAAGATTAAAAATTAGAGCTGGGAGGGAAAGGGGAATTTCTCCAACAAAAATCTAATGCCTAACTTCACACACTATTTTCTGCTCTGGTATTATCTCCTTCTTCTGATATAAAATACTGAATTATACCCACTCAACTATAGTGTTATTATTAATCCAAATTTTAATTATTCAAATAAGAAAACATTCTCATTTAAATAATTCCAGAAATATAAATAAAATAAGGAGACATTATCTTAGTTTTGCAAATATTCTTACTGGCAATAAAATTGAAATAAAGGACTATAGAAAACACTACTGATATGAAAAGGACCTGTAGATTTGCAAATTAGTTCAATCTCTTTTGGAAATTAAGAGAGATTTACATAGTAAAATGAATTCAGTATTGTTCTTAACCTTTAAACTAACAAGATGATGTTGGGATAATAGTTTAAAGATAGTGTTTTCTTGATAAGGTGAAAATTTTATACAAAAATAATCTAATAACACTATTTTATGTAGAATTCTATAAGGTATACTACTGAAATGAAGTACTTACATTACTTAATGTTCTTTATCATTTATTATTAATTATTTTATTAATTTTTAAATTATTAATAATTAATTAACTATAATTTTTTTCATTTTTTCTGAAACCACCCTTTTTGTCACTTCTTGCAACAATTTTGATAGAATATGTAAGAAGTAATGAAAGGAATGGTTTCATAAAATTGGAAAAATTTGTAGTAATGCATATATATTGAAGTGAGCAATACCAGGAGAAAATATATACAGTAATAGCAATACTATAATTATAATCAATTATTAAACACAGCTACTCTGATCAATACAATGATTCAGAACATCAAAGAACATCTGATGAAAAATTCTCTCTACTTCCAGAGAAAGAAATGATAAGTTCTAAATGCAGATTAAAGCATATGTTTTCAATTTATTTTTTCAACATGACCAACATGAAAATATATTTTGTTTTGCTTCACACGTATAACAGGTATCATATTGCTTGCCTTCTCAACAGGAAGGGTAGAAATAGGAAAGGAGAAAATTTAGAATTAATTTTTATTGAACATTAAAAATTAATAAATATTAAAAATTACAACATATACTGGTCACAATTTTAATAGTAATATTTACTTTACTGTGTATTCATTATTTCTATTCTTTTTATTACAATTATTTCCTTTATTCTGTTACTGTTCGTTTTTTTGTTAGACAATAAATTATAGAATTTCATAATTTTAGACATAATCGTTTGTTTTGCTTTTTTGCATTTTTGAAAAGTTGTGACATGTTCTTACAGTTGTCATGTATGTGTACATTATTATAGACATGGATTTATGTGCACACACAGAGGTATATGTCTATATATGTGTATGTATGTACATATACATACATGAATCTCATGCTGCTTCACATTTGTTCAAGTAGCTACTTATCTATATCCAAGTTTAAAATGTTACTTTCTTTCAGGACTAATGGTCATCTACTCCCCTTCCATCTATAGGTGTTACCCTAGGCTGTATCTTTGTGTTTAAGAGCCTTCTATTTCAGTAAGAATTGTTTCCTGCAAAGTAAAATTACTCCTTTAGATATATGGAGTTAAACATTCCTTTTCTTTATGATCACCTTGTCATAGTTATTCACTCTTTCTAGCCATTAATTAAATATTTCTATTATAATCCTATTACTTCCATTATCTGACCACCTTCTTATCTTCTTTCTACTCTCTTTTCCCATTTTCTTCTCCCAAATAATCCCCCCTTCCACTCCCATACTCTTTTAGAGTCCTTATATCTTGGTCTCCCTGCAAATCTGAGTCTATGACCCCCTAGTCTTTGTACTTTGGAGAAATTTCTTTCTTTCTTTCTTTCTTCATATTTTACATCTCATTAGTTCTTTTCAACTCAGTTTGTCTTCTCTTTTCTAGACTCCCATACTACTGTGATCATGTGAATTTAGTTTACCTAATTTGCTTTTTAATGTATTTTGAATATTCAGGGATTCATACTTCTAATAGTAACCACTGAGTACTGTGGAAGTCATCCTTATAGTACCTTAAATGATGGAAATAAAAAGTGACTACAAAAAATAAAAAAATAAATAAAACTCTTATCTTGTGGTCACCTCTCAAGTCAAAGACAATTTTGTGGTTTGGGGTATTTTGTCAAAGGTATCAAAGTTCTATATAGTGTGCCATTGTAAGACAGAACCCTTAAGAATTTGGCAATATCTCATTGGGTGATGAACTCTTACTATGGTATGGATTGTCTCCCTAACAAGTTATCTCAAATATTATGCACTGTGATAAGAAAGGAGAGAAATGGGTGCAAATAGGCAAAATAAAGGATTTTTCACAGAGATCAGTGTATTGGACTTACCCCATGCCATGGAATGGTGTAGACTGTGTTCTGGAATTTGGGGAGAAAGTAGGAAAGGGGACAGAGATGGCATGGGCTTTTTGGTTTCCTGTTTCTTGGGGAGCCTGAAGCAATAACTTCCTCCTGCTTGGGATCTCTACAAGTCTAGGAGGGGTTTTCTTTCCTATCCCCTTGAAACCAAAGCCACCAGCTCTGGTATGCTGTATGAAAACATCTGTGATCTTGTCATCTGCTCAAGTTCTAGTCTCCTGAGAGATTTTTTTTTCCAGCTGCTCTGAGCTCTGTGTCTGGCTAGCCAGTGAAGGAAGACTAATTGGCCTACAGCCATCTTGGGCCTAACTGGCCAGAATTGATCTCTGAGATAAAGGGTCAGCCTACCTGATCTAAAGAACTATTTACCTTGCTGAAACTTATTTGAGAGAATTTTGGTTAGGTAGTTAGACAGATGATTTTTTAGACAATCAGTGAAGGAATCTCAGGAGCTAGATGAAATGAAGACATCCCTTTGTAGGGACTCTAGGAAGGGGAGAGGTATAGCTAGAATTTCCTAGAGCAGGGCATCCTATCTTCTAATCCTCCCATCCTGCTTACCTTGGGTTAAAATAAAATGCTATCTTTGTTTTTTATACTGGTCTGGAGTCAGAGAAGCACACTGAGCCTGTGGGAAGGCCTGTCAGGCCTATCCTCACAGTGGGTATCAAGTAACAATCAATCCTTGGTATCTCATTTATACCAAAATAACCATCTATTCTATTTCCAATAGTTCAGCGCTACTTAATAAGGCATGGTGAATTGAAATATCCTCAAAGGTAATCTCTTTTGGATTTTGACAAATGCATTTTTAATTTTAATACACCTAATACTTTAGTTCCAATTTTTTATTTCCATGGAAATGGCAAAATAAGAATTATAACTACATTTTCCATCCATTCAAAATTTGAATACTTCATATTTAAAATTGCTTTCATAAAGTTGTATATTGAGAGTTATTTATTTCTGAAAGCTGACCAGGCTCTATCTACTTTTGTTTGTTGATAACTTGTACTAGTGCACAGTTGAAGCAAATTTTAGAAAGAGCAAATGATTCTTTTATCTGTGTGTTGCCAAGTGAAATGAAGGCTATTCCACTCCAATCTTTACTGACATGTACAATTCTGAAAAATAATGGAGTGTAAGGGAGACTACTGACTAATTTGAAAGAGATGTTTTTTTTTCCAAATTGGAAATAAGGTCAAATTTATAATTCTATCATTACTTTTTCTTTGTTATTATAATTGTAATTTTGGGGGACTCACATTCATTATATGGAGAAATGAGGGTTGAAGGCAGTGAGGAAAGGGTTGATGAAAATGGATTCCCTCACTACTCCTTCCCAGAGTCCCTGAATTACTTGAGGGAGACAAATAGGAGAACTCCTCTCAGTAAAGGCTTGCCCCTTGGTGCCTGTGCCAGCCCTCAAGGGCAGCAGGGAAGTCTTCTCTTCAAGGAGAGGTATGTGGGACGTCGACCTGGATATGCACTGCTTTTGGGCACTCACAAACCTCCCCCTTGTGTCTTCTTGAAAACTAGCAACAAGATGGAATGTGCCGATGGGCTTACTCTCTAGATGTAAATAAATGAGACTGAATTCCCCATCTGACTGCTTATTTGATTTAATTGTTGATTGGGGTAAAGAGGAAGAGGTTAGAGTGATTTTAGGTCACCCTAAATCTTTTTAAATAATATAATTACTGAAGTAAAAGGTTGTCTCATAGTCAGGGGAGAGGAAGAAAAAGGGAGAGAGCATTGCTTACTGATTTGAGTCCAGTATCTCAATAGTTCATGGAAATGGAAGTCTGAATAAATTTGGTTTCTTGACAGAACCTGCAATATTAAGATTTCTGTCAGTGTCAGGAATCACCAAAGGTGTCTTGAATGGCCCCCAGAAACAGGTCCTCCTTCCACTCCCTTCTGTGCCTCTGCACCCAAGACCCTGCTCCTTCAGGAGAATTTCTCAGAAGTCCTGTTCAGTTCCCAACTGCTGTTCTTGCCTCATGCAACTGTCAAGCTCTCAACATTCATTTCAACCCAATGGTTCTTTTTTCTACTCCCCATCATTACATAATAAATAGATTAAGTTTTAATAGGACACTTTTAAAAATGCCCTTTCTCTATTTTTAATTATAATAAACTTTCAGAGATAGTTAAAGAACCTTTAATGTGAATTGAACATTAGAGATCATCTAATCCAATCTGCCTCCCAATATAGTTATTGATATTTTCTACCAGACCTTAGCCTTATGGCTATCCAACCTGTGCTTGACCATTATTAGTGGCAGGAGCTAACTATTTTTTGGAGGGAGGAAGGGGGTCACCTATTCTATTTTTAGACAGCTCTGGTAGAAAAGTGCTTCATTTTTTTTAGTACAAATCTGGCTTCATTCACTGGATCCAGTTTTGCTGAACAGACCACAAAATCATCTAATTCTTCTGTCATATGATGATGAATCAACAATTGAGCCAGCTGGATGGAGATTCTGTGGGGCTACCTTGCCCCAATTCTGGGGCAATGGGTGTCTTGCTGTCTAGTTAAGGGTGTGTTCCTGTCCACACCACCCCAGCTCCAGTACACCTAGCCAGGGCTACTGGTGAACTCAGAGAAATAGGCAGACTTCTGGTAAAATCATAAGAATATACCAGGACAGGTCCCTGAATATAAAACTGTGAAGTGCATAGTGAGAGAGCCACTCCTCAGTTTCCTTTATTCATTCATTCAAGAGAGAGGAAGAAATAAATGACCCAATGAGAGGTGAGCCCCTCACTGCTCTCTGACACCAGTGGCATTTTTGCTTAACTTTGCTTAGTTTTAGTTTTAATTTTCCTTGAAGATTTCCTTGCTCAAAATACAGGACCAGCACCTCACAAGAGATCTCTAAGGACAAGAGATTGCCAGTGGAAAGTCCTCCCTCATTGGTCTGGTGGATGTGGTAGAAAGGGCTTCTATCAGCAAGATCCTCAAAGGGAATGGTGGAAATTATGCACCTGGCAATAGGGACTGTGACAAAAGGATAGTGAAAACAGTCTACTATGCTCTGCCATGACTGGAAAGCAAATCAAAAATGCTGCTCTTCCCATTTCTGTATTGGATACTGGCATTTCTGACAGCAATGCTTAGGTTCCAAAGAACACAACAGCTCCTGGGGTGACTTTGAAGACTTAAGTGATGTTTCTGACAAGTCTGACACTTACAGCACCTGCTATATTCTGGAGCAATGGACAGCACCAGAGCACATGAAAGTAATTCATATTTAAATGGATGTGTCACAATCTCTTGTGACTATCTACAGTCTGGCAATTTATCCATTATGATGGAAATTCTGCTTTTTTCACCTATTAAAGTCAAACTCAGGAATGAAAATATTTTAAGCTTGTTTTCATGAAGTAGTAGTACAACAGATGGCAAGAGGATATTTACACCATCTTCTATATTTTAGAAAAATATAATGTAAGAAATACTAACCACAAACCTATAGAAAAAGCAATTTTGCTCTGATTCCTGAAAACTCTGGAGGATTCTATAAGATGAAAGTAGTACATATACTTCAAGATGCCTCTGAAGTAAATCTCATTATCAGAAACATTTCTTACTTGTTCTTGGATTAGATACTGCTCAAAAAAAGATCTTTCAGGAGTTAAGAATCACATTCTGGAAGATTCAAACTTGAAAAAGACTGAAGAGTTATTAGAAGTAAGGACATTTAATTTTAATAAGTGTAACATTCTAATTCAAAACAAACTCTAGAATATCAGATCCCTGACATCTTTGAGGTGATAAACCAGAAATTCTCAGCTTTTTTTGTATTGCTACCATTTGAAGTTGAGTTTGTCATGGATAAAAATCAAGACTTTGCTTTGAAGATGTGGAAATGTCTGCTTAAATGCTTTGATGCTTGTTTGGAAATTTGTTAACATATTGTACACAAAAGATTTAAATTACATCCTAGCTAAAGATGAGGAAAAACCTAAAGGCATAGTCCTCAAAGTATCTCATTCATAACTGTTTTCCCCAAACTATTATGTTCTTAAAGGTGTTAATGTAGAGAAATCTATCTTCTATTTAGACATAAAGTGCAGTGCTCTATATTGTGCATTAAAATCTTCACATTATTTTATGTAACTGCTGAACTTAAAATAGCACTCATGGGCTTTTTATTCCTTTTAGAAGTTTGTTTTAAGGAACTTCCAAATGAAAACTTTCTCCATTTCTCCATTGAAGAATCAGCCATTTTAAAAACGAGCAAAGCCAATAAATCTGCACTGCCTTTTGTAACATTTTATCAAATAAAGTTGCATGAATTAAACAAAAATAATATTATCAATATCCTCCTAAGTTTTTTCTTCTACAATCTTCTACATTCTCAACTTCTTTAACCATCTCTTATGTGGTATATTTTTATATATACTCAAAATTCTCATTTATATCCTCTTAAAAAAAACACCTTACTTTTTGTGTATTGGTTGGAAGGCAGAAGAACAGTAAGGACCAGAATCAGTAAGGATCACATAGCTAGGAAGTGTCTGAGGCTAAATTTCAACCCAGAATCTCTTGTCCCTTGGCCTGGCTCTCAGTCTATTAAGCTCCTTAGCTGTCCTCTGTATAACCTCTTAGTTTTCTTTTTTCTCAATATTATTCAAATATATTAGTTCTAAGAAATATGCAAAATATTGGCTATCATGAGATATAGAATCTATATTTTTCCCCTCTGGGTACTTTTATTTCCTGAGTGTAAATCCTCATGTGAAATCTTTTTAGCATCAATGCATCTGATTTATAACATTGAGAATTGCCAGGATCACTAAGAAGTGAAATAATTTTCCCAGAGCCATGAAGGCAGAATGTCAGAAGTGAGATTTGAACCCAGATTTCCATGATTCCATGTTTAATCCTGTATAATTATGCTACATTAACTTTCTTGCACATTATTTTTTGTCTCTATTACCTGTCTTAACTTTGGCAAATTACTTATCTTCTCTGTGTTCCAGAGAATGGACAATGAAAGGGTTTAACTTGATGATCTACAAATTCTCTTTCAGCTCTAAATGCGTGATACAATAAATTTTCTCAAGAAATAAAGTTAAGGGCTAGGCCTATGATTTCACTGGTACATACACCTCCAAGTCAGTCAATAAGCATTTATTTAACATTTACGATGTGCCATACACTGTGTTAACTGCTAAGGATATTAATAAGAAATTGACAGCCCTACTCTCAAAGGAACTTACAGGATAATAGGGAAAGGCAACAATCAAAAGGAGACTGAAAAGTGTGGAAGGTATGTGGTGGGTGGATTCCAGACTAAGGAGATCATTTGGTTGAAAATTAAAAAAAAAATTAGTTGGGTTTAGAGTCCTCTTTAAATGGAGGCTTTGGGAGCAGTTCTTTGATCCATATCTGGGAGGCAAATTACATCTAGTGTACAGTTTGTGTGGAACAAAACTGATGAAATCTCATGGGATAATAATTTTCCTGGTGATGAGGCATCCTAGGAGCATAATTGTGATATATTACAGTCTTAAGTTCTGTAGATAATAGAACTCCTAATTAATACTATATAGCATTTTACGTTTACTTTTGGAAACTGCAATTGTTTCATCATTTGATCCTTACAACAATCCTGTGAGAGATGATTTTTACCTCCTTTTATATATAAGGAAGGTTAAGTGATATGTATAGTCTCATACAGCTTGTAAAGTCTGAGATAGAATTGAAACTTTGGTTTTAAAACTCTTAAGTCTAAAATTCTGTCCATTGTTTCAATCAACTTTGTCTTTTACCAAATTGAGTAAGAATAAATTCTGGACCTACAGATTAGCTTTGATCAGTAGTATCAAACTCAATCCTAGATAAGTCATTCAACAAAATTCCTGTGAGTCACATATTACCTTAGAAAATCACATATTATTGTTATCTACATTTAGTTGTATTTTTATTTATTTTGTTAAATATTCTTAATTACATTTTCATCTGATTCTGGACCCGCTAAAGAATGTCATGGGTCTCAAAAGCCCCATAAGGAGTACTGATTTAGAGCACTGAGAGATTAGTGATTTAAACTTAGCCAATGTGTCAGAATCAACACATCAACAAGATCTTTGTGACTACAAAGACAGTTCCTCATCTAATATGCCATGCCATGCCAAAAGAGGTCTCTGTGACCTCTTTTAATTCAGTTTAAATTCCCTTTCTATTCAAGTAGGTCAGTAATTCTAATGGCTCACATTATATTTGCAGTCAACACTGAAAGAAGTTTGTTTCATCCAAAATAAAATAAAATAAAACTAATTATATCTCTTGAAAAATATAGGGGGAAGAAAATAATTAAACTATCATAGGGAATACTTCCTAAAGCATTAACAATTTTACTGTGCAGTCATAGTCAAACCTTTCAGTAATGGGCAGTTGCTAAAGCCATTAATCTTTATATGGAAAATGCCTTTATGTCATAGTTGATCATATCAAAAATGCCCACATGGATTACAGACTACAGAGAAGAGTCCTCATGGTGCCCATCAAAACTTGACATTCATGATCACTCTCTAATGTAGCAAGAAGCCAGTAGGAACTTTGGGAGGTGCTGTCAAAAAGAGATAAATTGGGATTAAAAATGTATTCAGTCTTTTGAATATATGAGTTCTGTTTCACAATTGTAGACAGCTTATGGTTGAGAGATACTAAGACTAACCAAGGTTAAAATCTGACTTAAAATCTTAATAACTAAGTCACCAAAGCTACTAAATATTTTCTTCTGGATTCTTAAAGTTGATATGAGCTATTTCTATGCTGTCTGGGTCTATACACTTTGTGTAAGAGAATGCCATATACATGTTAATTTAACTTTACCTTGAATTATGGTATAATTCTACCATTGACATGTCTATATTAAAAGCAATCAATATTGGAAAATATTGGCATGGAGAATTTAAAGGTAAAGGGTTCCTAAAATGTGAATCTGAAAACAAATCTGATTTTGCTTAGCTTTTTCACTGACTTTGGACCCCTGTTCTTTGAATTCATCCATAGTATTGGGCTGGTGGCACCCTGAAGCTTCATAATTAAAATTTATAAATTCATAATTTGAAGTCATAAAAACCCTTGACCTGAAAGTTTTCAGAATTTGATTTATCATCTATATTCTGTCCATCAGAAATATGTCTTGTCTTAGTCACCATGGATTTGAGAACACTTCATTTTTAAGTAAGGTATATAGTTGTATGCTATTAAACCATGTGAATTCCTGTCAAAATCCTCCTATTATACTGATAGGGAAAATTATGCTTGGAATAATTAACAATTACTATGAGATCTTGGTCAAAATTACTCCACACCAACCATCCTAAAGTGAAAGATTCTTTTTATGTTAATGATCTCTTTTTGGTGAAATCAAATACTATCAGGAAGATGTTACCAATTGATTTTTCATTTCTTGGTGACACTCATTCTCATTTGAAACTGATAAATGGGATAAACTTTTGTGATTTTTTAAAATTTTTAAATGAACTGGAGTGACAAAGAAGAAAAAGACATTCTTGCTAGCAAGATGACTTCTGGATTCAGTTGTCTTTCCATATGTATTATCAATATTTTCAGATTTCCATACTCTAAGAATTTTTTAAAATATACTTTTTATTAATCAAAATATATTTCCATGTCATTCATGTTTGTAAGTGAATCATTTTATGAAACTAAAATCTCAAAACATATACCCAAATAACAAGGGATAAGTCATATGTTTTCATCTGCATTTGTACTTCAACACTTCTTTCTCTGGAGGTTGATAGCATTCTTTTCTCTAAGTTACTCAGAATTGTCCTGAATCATTGTATTGCTGTTAGTAGCAAATTCTATCACATTTCATTGTTTTCCAGTATTGCAGTTACTGTGTATCATGTTCTTCTGGTTCTGCTTATTTCAATCTGTATCAGTTAATGTAGGTCTTCCAGCTCTTTCTGAAATTATTCTGTTCATCATTTCTTACAGCACAATAGTATTTCATCACCATCATATGCCACAATTTGTTGTCCTTCTGCAGTTGAGGGATATCCCTTTAGTTTTTAAATATTTTTCACCACAACAAAGCAGCTATAAATATTTTTTTTACAAACAGGCCCTTTCCCATTTTTACTATATTTACTTTTTCATGGTGTCATTTATTTCATTTTTTAATACAGTTCCTACATATGTTAAATTCTAATCTCTCAAAAAAGTGTTTTACAAAGTGACCTTTCTGAAGAACATATAAAAATTAACATCATGCTAAGTCTATTGAAAAGCAAATTTTAGAAATCCAAGATTTACCATGTTGTTAAATAAGAGGAAGCATGAAGTAGTGGATTCAACACCAGACTTGGCATTCATTAGACCTGGACTCAAATCCTACTTCAGTTGCTTCCTTTATGTTTGTCCCTATGAAGTCCATATAATTTCTGTATTTTCGATTGGTAATTCATAATGAGTTCTTTTAGCAGGCCTCAGAAGTCCATTCTAGGTCTAAATTTTGTTCCTATGATCTGAGCACAAAGTTTAACTCTGATGTTATATGTGTGACTTTGAATGAGTGAATTAATTCTTTAGGTCATGGTTTCCTCATAGGAAAAATGAAGGCACTAAATTACATCTAATGAATTATCCAGTTCTTTTTTTTATTGTCTTCAGCTATTTTATTTTTTAATTCAAAGATATTTTAAATTTTCCCAGTTACATGTTCTAACAATTTTAACATGCATTTTCTTTTTTAATTAATTTATTTAGTCAATTTAAAACATTATTCCTTGGTTACAATAATCACATTATTTCCCTCCCTCCACTCGAACCACCCTTCCCACAGCCAATGCACAATTTTATTGGGTATTACTTGTTTCCTTGATCAGAACCTATTTCCATGTTTTTGGTGTTTGCATTAGGATGTTGATTTAGAGTCTACCTCCCCTGCCATTTCCCCTGGACCCATATACTCAAGCAGTTATATTTCTTCTGTGTTTCTATTGCCAAACTTTTTCCTCTGAATGTGAATAGTGGTTTTTCTTACAGATTTCTCCAAGTTGTTCAAGATCACTGCATTGCTATTGATGGAGAAGTCAATTACATTTGATTGTACCACAGTGTATCAGTCTCTGTACAACGTTCTCTTGGTTCTGCTCATCTCACCATGCATCAAATCCTGGAGGTTGTTCCAGTTCCCATTGATTTCTCCCATTTTATTATTCCTTTGAGCACAATAGTATTCCATCACCAACATATACCACAATTTATTCAGCCATTCCCCAACTGAAAGGCATCCCATGGTTTTCCACTTTTTTTGCCACCACGAAGAGAGCAGCTAAGAATATTCTTGTACATGTATTTTTCCTTATTATCTCTTTAAGGTAAAAACCCAGTAGTATTATAGCTTGATCAAAGGGCAGACAGTCGATTAGAGCCATTTGGGCAGAGATCAAAATTGCTCTACATAATGATTGGATCAACTCACATCTCCAACAGCAATGCATTAATGCCCCAACTTTGCCACATCCCCTCCAGCATTCATTTCTCTCCATTGCTGTCATGTTAGTCAATCTGCTAGGTGTGAGGTAATACCTCATAGTTGTTTTGATTTGCATCTCACTTATTATGAGAGATTTGGAACATTTTTTCATGTGCTTATTAATAGTTTTGATTTCTTTAACTGAAAATAGCCTATTCATGTCCCTTATCCACTTATCACTTGGAGAATGGCTTGATTTTTTATACAATTGGTTTATTTCTTTATAAATTTGGATAATTAGACCTTTGTCAGAGGTTTTTGATATGAATATTATTTCCCACTTTATCACTTCCCTTCTAATTTTGGTTGAATTAGTTTTGTTTGTACAAAATTTTTTAATTTGAAGTAATCAAAATTATTGATTTTTTTTACATTTTCTGATTTTTCTAGCTCTTGCATGGTTTTAAAGTCTTTCCTTTCCCAAAGATCTGACATGTATACTATTCTGTGGTCATCTAATTTCCTCATAGTTTCCTTCATTATATTCAAGGCATTCACCCATTTTGAGTTTATCTTGGTGTAGGGTGTGAGATGTTGATCCAAATCTAATCTCTCCAATACAGTCTTCCAATTTTTCCAGCAGTTTTTATCAAATAGTGAATTTTGGTCCCAAAACCTGGGATTTATGTGCTTATCACATTCCACTGATCCTCCTTTTTTGTCTCTTTGCCAGTACCAAATGGTTTTGAGGACTACTGCTTTAAAGTATAGTTTGAGATCTGGGACTTCAAGTCCTCCTTCCTTTGCATTTTTTTTATTCTTTCCCTGGATATCCTTGATCTTTTGGTCTTCCAAATGAACTTTGTTATGTTTTTTTCCTAAATCAGTAAAAAAGGTTTTTGGTAGTTCAATGGTTATGGCACTAAATAGGTAAATTATTTTGAGTAGAATTATAATTTTTATTATGTTTGCTCATCCTACAGATGAGCAATCATTGCTTTTCCAATTGTTTAGATCTTGTTTTAACTGTGTGGAGAGTATTTTGTAGTTATGTTCATAGAATTCCTGTGTTTGTCTTGGCAGATAGATTCCTAAGTATTTTATATTGTCTAGGGTAATTTTGAATGGAATTGCTCTTTCTAATTCTTGCTGCTGAGATGTGTTGGAGATATATATAGGAATGCTGATGACTTATGTGGGTTTATTTTGTATCCTGCAACTTTGCTAAAGTTGTTGATTATTTCAACTAGCTTTTTGGTTGATTCTCTACGACTCTCTAAGTAGACCATCATATCATCTGCAAAGAGTGATAGCTTGGTCTACTCAATGCCCATTTTAATACCTTCAATTTCCTTTTGTTCTCTAATCGCTACAGCTAGTGTTTCTAGTACAATGCTAAATAATAGAGGTGATAATGGGCATCCTTGTTTCACTCCTGATCTTATTTGGAAGGCTTCTAGTTTATCTAAATTGCAGATGATGTTTGCTGATGGTTTTAGATATATACTGTTAGATATATACTGTTTATTATTTTTAGGAAAGGTCCTTCTATTCCTATACTTTCTAGTGTTTTCAATAGGAATGGGTGTTGTATTTTTTCAAAAGCTTTTTCTGCATCTATTGAGATAATCATGTGATTTTTGTTGGTTTGCTTGTTAATATGGTCAATTATGTGGATGGTTTTCCTAATATTGAACCATCCTTGCATTCCTGGTATGAATCCTACCTGGTCATAGTGAATAACCATCCTGATCACTTGCTGGAATCTTTTTCTAGTATCCTATTTGAGATTTTTGTATCTATATTCATTAAGGAGATTGGTCTATAGTTTTCTTTCTCTGTTTTTGATCTGCCTGGCTTTGGAATCAGTGCCATATTTTGTCATAAAATGAATTTGGTAGAACTCCTTCTTTGTTCATTCTGTCAAATAATTTGTATAATATTGGGATTAGTTGTTCTTTGAATGTTTGATACAATTCATTTCTTAATCCTTCTGGACCTACAGATTTTTTTCTTAGGGAGTTCTTTGATGGCTTGTTCAATTTCTTTTTCTGATATGGGGTTGTTTAGATAATCTATTTCTTCCCCTGTTAGTCTCGGCAATTTATATTTTTGTAAATATTCATCTATATCACCTACATTGCCATATTTGTTGCCATATAATTGGGCATAATAGTTTTTAATGATTGCTTTAATTTCCTTTTCATTAGAGGTGAGGTCTCCCATTCCATCATGAATACTGTCAATTTGGTTTTCTTCTTTCCTTTTTTAAATTAGATTGACCTGTACTTTGTCTATTTTGTTTTTTCAAAGTACCCATTTCTAGTCTTATTTATTAAATCAATAGTTCTTTGACTTTCAATTTTATTAATTTCTCTGTTGATTCTTAGGATCTCTAATTTAGTTTTCATCTGAGGATTTTTAATTTGTTCACTTTCTGTTTTTTTAATTTGCATGCCCAATTAACTGACCTCTGATCTCTCTAGTTTGTTAATATATGGAATAAGGATATCAATTTCCCCCTGAGTACTGCTTTGGCTATTTTTCTTCTTTCCCTATTTCCTTCCACACCAATGTTTTGTTTTTTAATCAGTTCCCCTAATTCCCACCCTTATTTTACTTCCCTTTTTACCCCCTCCCTTCTTATTCCCCACTAATTTTCTTTATAGTCTTTTTAAACTAACCCCTCCACCCTCTCCTTCCCTTGTATTTCTTCCTTCCCCATAAGTCCATTTGTTACCTTTCTTCTTCCCTATTTGGTGCAAATCTATTCTCTGTCCTAATAGGTTGGATTATTCTTCTCTCTTTGGGTCAATTTCAATGCATGTAAGAGTTGAGTATTTTCTGTCTCCAACCTCTTTACCCTTCCAGTGTATTGATGTTCTCTCCCCTCCCACCATGTGCTTCTCTGTGACATATAAATTTACCCCCTTCACTTTCTTTTCCCATTTCTTTTATTATTAACTTCTTTTTTTAGATCTAGTTGTATTTATATATACATATGTATATGCATATATACATATATGTACATATTGTAAAAGGTGAATCCCAAATAATTAAATATCCAGGTCAGCTGCCAAATTTTGTGGTGATTTAATTGATATAGTTTAGAAGATTTTAAGAAGAAGGAGGAAAGAAGGGGCTAATACCGGGCAGGAAAATAGGAGATCTAGAAAGTAAGTGTTTGAGTGTGAAGGAGGAAAGAATCAGCTTGACCTCCAAAGAGGCTTAGCTAAGATGCCCAAACCTGAAATTAGCTCCAGGGCAAACTCACCATTCAATACTCTAAGATGTCAGAACTCTTAGCATGCTGCCAGGGAAAGAGAGTGAGGCAGAAACTGATGTGTCTTATATGGAGGTTTTTACATCACTTTTCTGCTTCTCATCTGTACCAATGAGGATTTAGCTTGACTTAGGACAGCCTAGAGGTCTGTCCTTTTTTTTGCACATGTATGTTGAAGGCCATCTCCTCAGATAATTGAATCTTGAGTTTGATGCAGACCTTTCAAAATCTTGATAAACTGAGTAGTTTTGAGAATGTGGGTTTTCCAAGATCTGATTCTGTTATTCTAAGTATCTCCATTGTTTTTGATCAGGAAATAGCTAAATCAAATCTTCTAAAGAATGGTCTGATGAGGGTGGAATAGTTTTAAAATTCACAATCTACATATAAATACACAAATATATATGCATTTGTGCATATATATATACATACATATTCATGTCTTTTCATTTCATCCTATACAGTTTGTCACTGTTTCCTCTAAGTGAACCTATTCTAGCTTGCCTGGGTGGTAGTAACAATTTTTAAGTGATACCAATGACCTCTTTTCTTATAGGGATACATATCATTTTAACTCATTAGACCTTTTATAAAAAAGTTTTTTTTTATCTTTTGTTTTGTCTTTTGTTTCTCTTTTTTCCCTCTTTTTTAATTGCCTTTTGATGATTCTCTTGAATTCTGTTCCTGGATATCAAATTTTCTGTTCAGGTCTGGTCTTTTCTTTACAAATTCTTGGAATTCTTCTATTTTGTTAAATGGACATATTTTCTCCTGTAAGAATAGAGTCAGTTTTGCTGGGTAGTTGATTCTTTGTTGTAGACCCAGTTCCCTTGCTTTCTGGAATATCATATTATATGCCTTTCAGTCCTTCAGTGTAGATGCTGCCAGATCCTGTGTTATCCTCACTATGGTTCCATGGTATATGAATGACTTCTTCTTAGCACCTTGAAATCCTTTTTCCTTGGTCTTATAGTTCTTGAATTTGGCTATAACATTCCTGGGTGTTGTCAGTTGGTGATTAAGTACACAAGTTGATCTCTGGATTCTTTCAATTTCCACTTTTCCCTCGTGTTCTAGAATATCAGGGTAGTTTTCTTGGACAATTTCCTGTAGTATAATGTCCAGGCTTTTTCTTTTGTCACGGTCTTCTGTTAGACCAATGATTCTTAACTTGTCTCTCCTGGAATGATTTTCTAAATCTTCTGTTTTGTGAATGAGGTGCTTCATATTTTCCTCGATTTTTTCATTCTTTTGATTTTGTTTAATAGTGTCTTGCTGTCTTGTGAAGTCACTTGATTCAAGTTTTTGTATTCCAGTACTTAATGACTGTATTTCTTCCTTGGCTTTTTGGTCATCCTTCTCCTTCTTGTCTGATTTTCTTTTGAGGTAATTTTTCATTCTCTTTATCTCATCGTTCATCCTCTTTACCTCATCTTTCATCTCCTTTGCCTCATCTTTCATCTCCTTTGCCACATTTTCAAGGTGATTGGTTTTGGCTTACAGGACACTATTTTCTTGTTTTATTTCAAGTGCCTCTGTTTCCAGATGACTAATCTTAGTTTTTAAGTTCTTTTTCCAATTGTCTTCAGCCCCTCTTAATTGTGTTTTGAATTTTATTTTGAGTTCTTCCAAAACCTGTGTCCAATTCCTGGGATTTCTGTTTTATTGTTTGGTGTTTCCTCCTGCTCCATTCCTTTTGCTCTTTGTTCATTGCCTATATAGAAGCTGTTGATTGCAATTTCTGTTTTCTTTTTCTATTGTTTGCTCATATTTTCCCCTTTTCCTCCTGTAGTTGCCTGCACTCTTTCTCCTCTCATTATGTGTTGGATCTGTGGGTTTGGGCTTTTCTGTCCATCTTCCCTCTTGGAGTTTTGTCAGCAAAGCTCTCACTGCAGTCTGTGGGAGATGGGTATTGGAGTTTTTGCTTCCCTGTGCTCTGGAGGATTTGATTGAATTAAAGTCCAACAGTCTGTGGGGGAGTGGTGTTGGAGCTTGAGCTTCCCTGCACTCTGAAGGCTGTTAATGGGATTAAGTACTGCTGGGTTGGGCTGGATGTGCCCCGAGGCCAAAACCTCATGGAAGGGGGGGAGCAATATGGAGGGTCTCTGCTGCTGCAACCAGGCTGGTTGTTCTGTGCTCCCTCTCCAGCTCCTTCCCCACCACCTGTGTTCAGCACTCTTCAGCTGGCACAGCTCTACCTGCAATGTACTACCTCCAGACCAGTGCTTTTGCCCGCCCAGAGGTTTCAGCTGCTGCTTGAGGCTTAGTGCTCTATGTAGGGGTCAGGGGGTCTTGGGATCTTTTTTAACCCTTCCCCTTAAACCCAAGTGTTGTCAAATTCCAGATTTTAGGGGGCATAACTTTTAAATTGAGTCCAACATGAAGGTTCCTTGGCTCTAACTTTTTAGGTTTGATTTTCAGGCCCCTGGGAGCATTTAGTTTGTAATTGGTAAGGAAGGGTTTTCAGAGGTCTGAACTTTCACTGGCATCTTGACTCCGCTCTGGATCATCAGGTTCTGAATCTGTTAGACTGTGTAAAATAATCTCAACAACTGTCTTTGAGAATGATCATACTCTTAAAATTATTTAGTAATAAAACTATAAGCAGGCACAACCTTTTTTTCCTTTCAAATGATTCAAGTTCAAGCCTGTATGTATATCTAGTGTTATCATAAATTAAGACAAGACACTACTGGAACTTACTGCAATAAAAGGGAAAAACAGTCTTCAGATTTTTTTAGGTATTATGAAAGTTGTTAGAATGAGAGAGACTATAAAAATCCAGTTTTTCAGGCAGAGCAGTGAGGTAGTCCCATGATAGAAAGCCTACTGAGCTGAATATCAGCCTTCCAAATTGCCACACTCTGGGTGTAGCTGGGTAGGAGGTCCTAGGTTCAAATCTGGCCTCAGACACTTCTCAGCTCTGTGACCTTGGACAAGTCACTTAACCCCAATTGCCTAGTATTTACCACTTTTCTGCCTTGGAACCAATACACAATAATGATTCCAAGATAGAAGGTAAGGGTTTTTTTTTTAAAATGCCACACCAGGATAAGAAAATAAAATGTTCTCTTATTCCTCACTTTGCCCTAAAATGCTTTGTCTGGAACTTTTATTACTCCTCATCCCATAGATAGACTTTTGTAGACAAATTTTTGTGTTCCCATAAATTTAATGAACTGTCTTAGAAATTCTAACCAATAACATGGATTATCAGCTCCTCTGTAACTTATATTTTCAGAGATTTGCCTGAAATACTGAGATATTGCATGTTTTTTTCCCTAGATCATAAAACTAATGTGCCATAAGAATTAGGAATTGTTTTGGGTTTTTTTGTCCTAGATTCCAAGATAAGGGGACTATGATACAACAAAACTTTGCACATATTAGATGTTTGATAAATGTATTGAGTGAACACCTAGAAATTGTCAAGTTATCACTATCATTTCTTATATGTTGAAAATAAAATTATATTTTTGGCCTTCATTATAATACTTTGTTAGGTAGCATAATTATTATTCTCTCAATTTTAGAAAACAGGCTAAGTGGTATGTTAAATGTTGCAGAGAAAAATTATAATTGAGTATAGAGCTAGACGGCTTTCTGGAGGGCAACTAATCCTGTTTACTTATTTTTTTCAGATGAAGAAATCCAAGATATAGAGAGGTTGTGACCCACCCAACTTAACAAAACTAGTAAGTAGCAAAGACAGCATGTCAATACAAAAACCCAAATTCAAAACATTTGAAAAGACTAACCAACATTTGAGATAATTATGGTTTCTCTCCCCCACCTCCATACATATATATATATGTTATATATAGTGTTATATGTATAAATATATATACATTATATATATATATAGAGAGAGAGAGAGGGAGAGAGAGAGAGAGAGAGAGAGAGAGAGAGAGAGAGAGAGAGAGAGAGAGAGACAGAGAGAGAGACAGAGAGAGAGGAGAAAGGGGGGAACTTTATATCCATATTCTTACACTGTCAGTCCATTGATTTGAGGGGACCTCCTGATGAGGACCACCCTTAACAATATAGATCAGTACTTCACTGCTACTTAAATCCTACATTTATAATCTTGACAATATAATTCAAGTTTATCTACCCGAGATAACACAGCCAATATGTTTTAACAGGTAGTACTTGAATCCAATAGTTTTTAAATTTTTTTAAATTTTGTAATGATAGATTATGAATAAGCATTGTATTTTATTTTTTATAAACCTTATCTTCTGTCTAAGAATCAATATATGAACTATAAATTAATTCCAATGCAGAAGAGAGGTAAAGGCTTTGGCAATGGAGGATAAGTGATTTGCCCAGGATCACACCATTAGAAAGTATCCAGAGCCCACATTTGAACCCAGAACCTTCCATCTTTAGGCCTGCCTCTCAAACTACTTAACTATCTAGCTTCCCAGATTTAGTATTGTTTTTCTGACAATTCTTGAGATTATGATTTAGTTTCTTTTCTCCTGCATTACAAATATGAATATTTCCAGATAAAGATAAAATAATAAATTTTAAATTGTTACTTTTGAATTGCTTAATTTTTTTCTAATCTTTAGTTATTTTTTAGGATTAAATCAATTTTTTTCATTTTTTATTGCAATCATTTGCATTAGATCTCCTTCATTTACCAATATATTCCTTCCCCTTTCAAACCTGAGGGTCATCCTTTAAAAAAATATTGTAAAGAAAAGAATTATTTGACAATATTAACCAATATACCCATCAAGTCTGATATAGATTGATATCCATTTTATATACATATATTTATAGACTTGAATATTTATTTATGAATACTCTGTCTCCCTATTACCACACCACAACAAAAAAGGTAGAAAAGGAGGGAGGTACCTTCTCTTATTCTCCTCTTTTCTTCTCTCTCTCTCTCTCTCTCTCTCCCTCTCTCTCTCTCTCTCTCTTTAGTTAGGACATTATAATTAGAAAAGCTTATTTTCCATTTCTATAGTTGTCCTTTGGATTTACATTGTTAAAACACTGTTTTCTTTTTTCTTATTACTTCACCTCCTTCTTTGAGTGTTCTTAAAAAACTAAATAGTGTAAAATCTTAAGGACAAATGATGTTCTTTAGGATATTTAACATTCCCAAAGGATATGTGATTTTGTAGAAAAAAAGAAAATATTCCTTCCAACAGCTAATGTGATCATTTTATTCTTCATTTCTTTGTTTTATGCTTTTTTGCACTGTATTCAAAATGTTTAGTAATTTTTTTCTTTCGTAGAAATTTAGATATCTCTGAAATAGAGCCTCAATTTCATTCAGTATACATATTACCTTTATTTTATACTTCTTTTTGCTTTTGCAAAAGGAAGATGGTAGGTCAGTCATTTAGATTGCAATCTGTTTTGAGTGAACTCTGGTGCCAATAGAATTGAATTTCTAAGTCTTTGTTTAGTTTGACATCCATACAACCATTATTGTTAAGCATGCATCACTTCACTGTCACATAAAGAAGAAATTATTTTAACTATTGACAAATTTTTAGGGATGGATATAAAATATTTAGATATGAAAAAAAGAGCTTAAGAATCCTTTTGCTTTACTAACCAAATTTGTTTTTGGCATTTGAGTTTTAAAATTCAGTCATCTGGTAATAATTCAATTAAATAAATTTTATTAAACACCTACTATGTGGTAGATACTCTGCAAGATCCTGGGGATATAAATAACAAAAAATCAGTCTCTTCCCACAAGAAGTTTACAATCGAGTGAGGGAAGATAGTACACAAAAAGACCTTAGAAAGTGGAGAGGTGAGGAATACCAGAAAGTATATGGGCATCTTGTTCTGTGAAGTATAATCCAGGCAAAGGTGTAGAAGCAAAGTAGAATTTGAGAGAAAGGGGTTAGTACATAAAGCCTGAGGAAATAAAATTGACATTTAGATCCAATTCTGTTCTCCCACATGTCAATTAGGGCAGAGCACAAGACTTATAAAAAGTGAATTCCCCAATGTATAAAGAGGCTTTGACAGTTGACAAGATCTGCCATCAAAATAGGTTAAGCACAAATAGATAAAGCAAGAAGAAAAGTATTAAAATAGAATGAAAAATAGACAACAAAACAGGCATATAAGTAAAAATATTTTAAAATATGTAATGCAAATAAAAGGAAATTGAGCTAACATCTGATGAAATAGAGAAACCTATGTATTTCCAAATGATTATGGAAGTCTAGCAAAATGTCTTTGAATATTTCAAGAGAAAGAAAAAAAGAACCATGAAAGAAGTTTATGATTTACACAACAGATACTGTAAAAAATAAATGAATGTAAATACAAATAAACTGGAAAAATAGAAGCAAAATACATTCATATTAAAAGAACACAGTTTTTATATTGCAAAACACATGGATATCAGAGATATAAATTATAGTCAATATTAGGTTTATATAATCCATGAGAGAAAGAATCCACAAAATTGGTCTAAAAGTTTTAAGTAATATCTTCAACCATTTCCTTATGACTGCTCACAAATTAGAATTATCTCTACTTTTTATTAAGATTGACCCCTTTTTATAAAGAAGAGCTTATTATATTTCAGACATTATTCAGGCCACTCCTCTAAAAAGTGTTTACCTTTGCAATTTGTTATTTTGTCAATTTCAAAAAGTCATAGATAATATATTTGCAACAGATTTTATCATCAGATAGCTCCAAGGCTGTTGATTTGGTTTTGATCAAGTAAACATTTATTAAACTACATTCTACTAATCTTCCTTTAAGACCAAGCAATACTCAACACTCATATTCTACTCCCAAGAAATTGATTATCTAGCTTCTTTTGGTGTTCAAATCCTACCCAAACATTATACAAAACCTTCATTCTTCCTTTAAGTAATTTAACCATGGTTATTATTCTTTCTCAGGACCAGATTGTACACAGATGATTTTCAAAGTTTTTTGTTTTTTTTTTATAATGAATAAGATTTCTTCATACCATTTGGTCAAGTCCTGAACAATCTGTAGTATTCTACACAAAGTGAAAATGAATAATTGATATAAATAAGACCTAAGAAATTCTGGCTTCTTGCAGTGATATTTGGAAAGAATTAACCTAGTGTGCAAACCAGCATGAAATGGGACATACTGAATTCCCAGGGATTTAATGGGGGAAAAAATATACCATATACTGTTTTCTTATGTCAAAAATATGGAGTCTCCTTTTCTGTCTTTTTCAGTCTAAAACATAATCACTTTATACATGGACTAATTTTATTATTAACTGTTCTGTATACATGCCAATTACACATTTAGATAAATAAAGCATGTATTACTTGGATATTACATGGCCTAAAATAACACAGATTGCAAGTATTAGAAGTAGAATTTAAAGTAGGTTTCATATAACATACTAGAAGGCATTCCAGAGGGCAAACAATTATCATAGATATTCATGTTTATCTTTGAATAATTGTCAAGCATCATGGAAAGGCAATGTAATCTAGGATGTGGATTTGGAGTTAGGAAGGACTAGTTTCAAATATCACCTCTGATTTAATAGTTTTGCTGACCATAGACAAGTCATTTAACCTGTAAGATAAAGATAACAACATCTCTAAATCCAATCCAGATTTTTTTAGGCTTGAAAGATAGAATTTATGTATAATACTTTGGAAATTTTAAGTTATTATGTAACTTTTTGTTACCAGCAGTATCAACAAGTTGAATTTCTGTAATTTTACATATATGATGCAATCATATCATCCAAATCCGAATGGAAACATGTTATGAATATGGACTTGATTCATTTTATCTAAAATATGTAATGCTTTAATTATTAGGGGGAAAGTATCTGTTTCTAGTAAAAAATCAGCAAAAGATTAGGAAGCGATTCTCAAAGTCTGATCTTGGGACCCCCTAAGGCTTCCCTTCTACCATTTATGAAAACCAGGTTTACTTGACAATTTAGTTCAAAACATTTTAAATAATAAAGCTAAGACATTTTAATTTCTAATTCAATAAATAGTGACAACTAAAACCTTAATTTTGAAAAGTCATTGGAGAGTTATTATTATTCTTAAAATTGCAAGGGGTCCTGAGGCCAAAAAGTTTTTGAATTACTGTTAAGGAAATGCTAGGAATTGAAGCATTATTTACTTTGAGGCCCAAAGGAAAAAAAATTAATCAAACTAATGATCTGTTTCTATCTTCCTAGGATACTGAAGCCATCCATCATCCAAACCTTTAAATTCTCTTTCTCCATTCTTTAAAACTTCTGTGCTGCAGCATCTCAGTCAATAAATATTTTAAGCACCTACTATGTGCTTAAAGTGCTTACACACTTTGTATGCATGACAAGAACAGGGGATACAAAAGAAGATAAAAGACGTTCCCTCTTCTCAAGAAACACATTATCTAATGGGAGATACAACAAACAAACAAATATGTACCAAGAAGTCTATACACTGGATAACTAGGAAATAAAAGAAGGAAAGCACTAAAATCAAGAGTGGGTAGAAGGATTCCTATAGAAAATGAGATTTTTGGTTGAGACTTTAAGTTATAGCCAAGGAATCCATTAGGTAGAGATGAGGAAGGAGAATATTTTAAGCATGAGAGACAATTGGTATTCTTTTGTACAGCTACAAAATTTTTCTTATACTTTATTAAGCCTAATATTTCTATCTCTACCTTGGAAGTTATTCCCTCAGGCCTTCTACAATATCTTACCCCACATGGAATTCTCTGTCTCATTCATCTTCAGTAATAAACTTCTCCTTTCCTCTGGCTTACTTTCCAAAACTTAAACTCCCAGGTGTCCTCAAAAGGAAAAAAAATGTTGGCTATTGTAGCCCCTTCCAGTAACATACAACATTTTCTCTTCCATTCAATTAAAGACTTCTTTTTCAAAGTTTGAGATTTTTTAAAATCTCACTGCTTCCATTTACACACTCCTTTTCTCCTCAACTCCTTGTAAGCTTCCATCTCCATAATTACCATAAAAGAGTTCTTTCAAAGCAAACAAAAGAGGAGAAATGCCAAATCCATTTTCCATATTCCTATATCCACTCATTGTTTATTATAGTAAGAGTCATACTCATTGTTAATCACATTAAGACTACAAAGAGAAATTTGTAATATTTATTAATGAGTTGCTTGTAACATCCTTTTAGTTTGCTATCATCATCATTACATCAGTGAGATTAAGATCAGTTTTCATTTTTATATTTTTCATATGTCAAGATCACTATTTTTGCATTCCCTATGAGATAACCTTTTCTTTTCACAGAATATATTTGCTACATGTGTAATTGCTTGCATTTTAGGATTTAGGATGAAAGGTTCTTTGGGACACAGACCATATTTTCACTTTCATTACTATCCTCAGAGATTATTCCAATGCTGGGTATATCCTAAATTCAATAAAAATGGACCAGACTAACTAAGCAAGCAATTCATTGCTTAACAGGTAATCTTCTCATGGTGTGCCTCTGTATCCTTAGCTAGGTTGATCCTCAGAGAATTAAACTTTGCCCCCAGGACCATATTAATTTTTTTTTCTAGCTAGTTAGACATTTCAAAGTCATAAATAGCCTTTTTGATGTCCAAAGTCCACATTTTGACCCAATGAGGCATTGGAGGATTATTTATCCTACTTTTAATGGGTGTGTTGGGCAGATTCTCTCTGGAAAATATGGAAATGTATGGAGGAGCTATATAGGCTTAGAAGATATAGACTGTTGTGATTTCTATAGGAATGAAATATACCACTCCTGAATCCACTGGAGAATAAAGATTATGCCATCATGTAAGAATAAATACTCTCTCCCATTCCCATTTGTTAAAAATTGACATTCTGAGTCATATTTGCCTATATCTGAAGTGTTCAGGCCTTGTGTTTCAGAGTTTGTTTCCTATACTATCTACATTTTATTCTGATCTTCCCCAACCTGTACTATGCCATATTGATGGTGTTTGCTCACTGCTAATTTGGGAAATAAAACAGCAAAATCCACCCTAAATATACATTTGGGCTCTCTTAGTGACAAAGGAGAGTAAAAGGAATGGCAAGCACTGCAGTTTCCTATTCTATTCTTTTTGTGAGTTGGATAATTAAAGTAAAACCATAGGTGAATTCAGTATGAATTTTTGAGGAGTAAGGAAATCATATCAATGAATTTTTTAAAATATTTTTCCATCAGTCAATATATTTTCCTCCTACTCTTTGAGAAAAATATAAATGAGAATTTTATTTGCACCTTCCAATGTTAATTAATTAAGACTAATTAATTAAATTAAATTAAAATAATTGAATATTCTTACTAAAAAAAGAACTTAGTGCTCTACAAGTTCCTATCAGTAAATTTTTTTTCTCTACTCAGATTCTAATTCTGTGGACCAACAAAATATGTAGGCATGCCACATGGCTTCCTCAGTTAGACTAGTAGGGCATTGGTTCAGATGCTATTCTTCTTAGCTTCAACAGAACATTCCTATTAATTTCCTTAATGAAGAATTTAAATAAGTAAAAAATATGTTTTCAAGAGAGCAGTGCTAAACTTTTAAAACTCTTATCTCACTCAGAAGTATTTATTAGAATTTTTGTGAGCAGGGTTGATGATATTAAGGTATGTCACAAAAGAGTACTAAAAATAAAATGCTATATCAGAATAAGTGGTAGTCTGTGAACAAAGAATTATAATGGTCTTCACTAACAACCTTTTTTTTAAAATTTTAAACATTATTTTATTTGGTCATTTCCAAACATTATTCACTGGAAAGAAAGATCATTTTCTTTTCCTCCCCGCCCCCTCTCCCACCACCTTTCCCTCGCCCATAGCCAATGCACGATTCCACTGGTTATCACATGTGTTCTTGACTCGAACCCACTTCCCTGTTGTTGGTATTTGCATTAGAGTGTTCATTTAGAGTCTCTCCTCAGTCATATCCCCTCAACCCCTGTAGTCAAGCAATTGCTTTTCATCGGTGTTTTTACTCCCACAGTTTATCCTCTGCTTGTGGATAGTATTTTTTAGATCCCTGCAGAAGTTCAGGGACATTGCATTGCCACTAATGGAGAAGTCTATCACCTTCAATTGTACCACAATGTATCAGTCTCTGTGTACAATGTTTTCCTGGTTCTGCTCCTTTCACTCTGCATCACTTGCTGGAGGTTGTTCCAGGCTCCATGGAATTCCTCTACTTTATTATTCCTTTTAGCACAATAGTTCCATCACCAACATATACCACAATTTGTTCAGCCATTCCCCAATTGATGGGCTTCCCCTCGTTTTCCAATTTTTGGCCACCACAAAGAGCGCAGCTATGAATATTCTTGTACAAATATTTTTTCCTTATTATCTCTTTCGGGTACAAACACAGCAGTGCTATAGCTGGATCAAAGGGCAGACAGTCTTTTATTACCCTTTGGGCATAGTTCCAAATTGCCCTCCAGAATGGCTGGATCAATTCACAACTCCACCAGCAATGAATTAGTGTCCCCACTTTGCCACATCCCCTCCAGCATTCATTACTTTCCATAGCTGTCATCTTAGCCAATCTGCTAGTTGTGAGGTGATACCTCAGAGTTGTTTTGATTTGCATTGCTCTGATTATAAGGAATGTAGAGCAGTTTTTCATGTGCTTATTAACAGTTTTGAATTCTTTGGCTGAGAACCACCTGTTCATGCCCCTTGCCCATTTATCAATTGGAGAATGACTTGATTTTTTGTACAATTGATTTAGTTCTTTGTACATTTGTGTAATTAAACCTTTGTCAGAGGTTTTTATGAAGATTGTTTCCCAATTTGTTGCTACTCTCCTGATTTTGGTTACATTGGTTTTGTTTGTACAAAAACTTTTTAATTTGATGTATTCCAGATTATTTATTTTGCGTTTTGTAACTCTTTCTAATTCTTGCTTGGTTTTGAAGTCTTTCCCTTCCCAAAGGTCTGACATGTATGCTATTCTGTGCTTGCCTAATTTTCTTATAGTTTCCTTCTTTATGTTCAAGTCATTCACCCATTTTGAATTTATCTTGGTGTAGGGTGTGAGGTATTGACCTAAACCTAATCTTTCCAACACTGTCCTCCAATTTTCCCAGCAGTTTTTATGAAATAGTGGATTTTTGTCCCAAAAGCTGGGATCTTTGTGTTTGTCATATACTGTCTTGCTGAGGTCGCTTGCCCCCAGTCTATTCCATTGATCCTCCTTTCTGTCTCTTAGCTAGTGCCAAATTGTTTTGATGAACGCTGCTTTATAATATAGTCTCAGATCTGGGACTGCAAGGCCCCCTTCCTTTGTATTTTTTTTTCATTATTTCACTGTATATCCTTGATCTTCTGTTCTTCCAAATGAACTTTGTTATGGTTTTTTCTAAATCAGTAAAAAAAATTTTTGGAAGTTCCATGGGTATGGCACTAAATAAATAGATGAGTTTGGGTAGAATGGTCATTTTTATTATATTGGCTCGTCCTACCCATGAGCAGTTAATGTTCTTCCAATTGTTCAAGTCTAGTTTTAGTTGTGTGGAAAGTGTTTTGTAGTTGTGTTCATATGGATCCTGTGTTTGTCTCGGGATATAGATTCCTAAGTATTTTATTTTGTCTTAGGTAATTTTGAATGGGATTTCTCTTTCTAGTTTTTGCTGCTGAGCTGTGTTGGAATTATATAGAAATGCTGATGACTTATGTGGGTTTATGTTGTATCCTACAACTTTGCTAAAGTTGTTGATTATTTCAATTAGCTTTTTGGTTGAATCTCTAGGATTCTTTAAGTAGACCATCATGTCATCTGCAAAGAGCGATAATTTGGTCTCCTCCTTGCCTATTTTAATGCCTTCAATTTCTTTTTCTTCTCTAATTGCTACTGCTAGTGTTTCTAATACAATGTCAAATAATAGAGGTGATAATGGGCATCCTTGTTTCACTCCTGATATTAATGGGAATGGATTTAATTTATCCCCATTACAGAGGATATTAGTTGACGGTTTTAGATATATACTGTTTATTATTTTTAGAAATGACCCTTCTATTCCTATGCTTTCTAGTGTTTTTAGTAGGAATGGGTGTTGTATTTTTTCAAAGGCTTTTTCTGCATCTATTGAGATAATCATGTGGTTCTTGTTGGTTTGCTTGTTGATGTGGTCAATTATATGAATAGTTTTCCTAATATTGAACCAGCCCTGCATCCCTGGTATAAATCCTACTTGATCATGGTGGATGACCCTTCTGATCACTTGCTGGAGTCTTTTTGCTAGTATCCTATTTAAGATTTTTGCATCTATATTCATTAGGGATATTGGTCTATAATTTTCTTTCTCTGTTTTTGGCCTGCCTCGCTTTGGAATTAGTATCATATTTGTGTTATAAAAGGAGTTTGGTAGAACTCCCACTTTGCTTATTATGTCAAATAGTTTGTATAGTATTGGAGTTAGCTGTTCTTTGAATGTTTGATAGAATTCACTGGTGAATCCGTCAGGCCCTGGGGATTTTTTCTTAGGAAGTTCTTTGATGGCCTGTTGGATTTCTTTTTCTGATATGGGATTATTTAAGAAATCTATTTCTATTTCTGTTAGTCTAGGCAATTATATTTTTGTAAATATTCATCCATATCACTTAGGTTGGTATATTTATTGCCATATAGTTGGGCAAAGTAGTTTTTAATGATTGCCTTAATTTCCTCTTCATTGGAGATGAGATCCCCCTTTTCATCCTTGATGCTCTTAATTTGCCTTTCTTCTTTCCTTTTTTTAATTAGATTGACCAGTACTTTGTCTCTTTAGTCTGTTTTTTCAAAGTACCAGCTTCTTTTCTTGTTTATTAGCTCAATAGTTCTGTCCCTTTCGATTTTATTAATTTCTCCCTTAATTTTTAGGATTTCTAGTTTGGTTTTCTTCTGGGGGGTTTTAATTTGTTCATTCTCAAGTTTTTTGATTTGCATTTCCAAATCCTTGATCTCTGTCCTTCCTAATTTGTTAATATATGCACTCAGGGATATGAATTTTCCTCTAAGTACTGCCTTGGCTGCATCCCATAAGGTTTGAAAGGATGTCTCACAGTTGTCATTTTCTTCAACGAAATTATTAATTGTTTCTATGATTTCTTCTCAAACTATCAGATTTTGGAGTATCATATTATTTAATTTTTAATTAATTTTTGATTTGGATCTCCATGTACCCTTACCGATCAATATTTTTATTGCCTTGTGATCTGAAAAGGCTGCATTTATTATTTCTGCTTTCCTGCATTTGAGTACCATGTTTCTGTGACCTAATGTATGATCTATTTTTGTGAATGTGCCATGTGGTGCTGAAAAGAAGGAGTATTCCTTTTTGTTCCTATTTATTTTTCTCCATATGTCTATTAACTCTAATTTTTCTAAGATTTCATTCACCTCTTTTACCTCTTTCTTGTTTATTTTTTGGTTTGATTTATCTAAATTTGATAGTGGTTGTTTCAAGTCTCCCACTAATATGGTTTTACTGTATATTTCGTCCTTCAATTCTCCTAGTTTCTCTATTAAAAATTTGGATGCTATACCATTTGGTGCATACATGTTGATTAGTGATATTTCCTCATTGTCTATACTCCCTTTTAACAGAATATATTTACCTTCCCTATATGTCTTGAATAGGTCTATTTTTGCTTTGGCTTTGTCAGATATCATGATTTCAACTCCTGCCTTCTTTCTATCAGTTGAGGCCCAAAAGGTCTTACTCCAACCTTTAATTCTAACCTTGTGAGTGTCAACCCACCTCATATGTGTTTCTTGAAGACAACAAATGATAGGGTTTGGGTTCTAATCCAATCTGCTATTTGTCTACATTTTATGGGTGAGTTCATCCCATTCACGTTCAAAGTTATGATTGTCATTTGTGGATTAGCTGGCATTTTGATATCTTCCCCTAGTTCTGACCTTTCTTCTTTAGCTATCTCCTTTTAAACCAGTGATTTATTTTAGGTCAGTCCCCCTAGTCCCCTCCCTTGAGATGCTTCCCTTTCTAGCCTCTCTCTTTTATGCTCCCTTCGCCTCCCCCCTCTCCTTCCCTCCCTTTTTATACTGTCTCCCCCTTCCCCTCCTTAATTTTCCTTTCTTTCTTGCCCTAATAGATAAGATAGAATTCAGGATCCCACTGGATCTAGATGTTCTTCCCTCTCAGATTTGATTTCACTGAGAGTAAGGTTTAAGTAATTCAACTTCACGCTCTCTTCCTCTCCTTCTCACATGAGAGTTCTTCCCCTTCCCTTCCCATGTGTATCTTTATATGGGAAAGATTATTCTATTAAGTCCCCCCCTATTTCTTGAAGTAAGTCTTAGTGTTATCAATGGTTCCCCCCCTTTTCCTTTCTTTTCCCCCACTTTCCCCAAATCTTCTTAATGCCCCAATCTTTCCCTATGCATGTTTCTTCTAACTACTCTTATGATGCATACAATTTTTGAGAGTTACACAAAACATTTTCCCCACATATTAATATATATAATTTGATGTAAATGTAGTCCTTATAGAAGAGAGTTTGACTTAAAGAAAAAGATAAGATTTATCTCCTTTTCCCTTTCTTTCATATTTACCTTTTCATGTTTCTCTTGCTTTCTGTGCTTGGATATCAAATTTCCCACTAAGTTCTGGTCTTTTCTTAGCAAATGCTTGGAAATCTTCTATTTTGTTGAATGCCCATACTTTCCCCTGGAAGTATATAGTCAGTTTTGTTGGGTAGTTGATTCTTGGTTGGAGACCCAGCTCTTTTGCCTTTCTAAATATCGTGTTCCATGCTTTGCGGTCTCTTAGTGTGTTAGCCGCTAAGTCCTGTGTGATCCTTATGGGAGCCCCCTTATATCTGAAGCTCCTCTTCTTGGCTTCTTGTAAGATTTTCTCCTTTTCTTGGAAGCTCTTGAATTTGGCAATTACATTCCTAAGGGTTGTCTTTTGGGGATTTAGTATAGAGGGTGTTCTATGAACCCTTTCTATTTCTATTTTGCCCCCCTTGCTCCAGAACGTGGGGGCAATTTTCTTTTATAATCTCCTGTAGAATAATATCGAGTTTATTGTTTATCTCTGGTTTTTCTGGGAGACAGATAATTCGGAGGTTGTCTCTTCTCCCTCTGTTTTCCAAGTCTGTGGCCTTCTCAGTGAGATATTTTATGTTTTCTTCTAATTCATTAATTTTTTGGGTTTGCTTTATTGATTCTTGCTGTTTTATGATCTCACTTTCTTCGAGTTGCTTAATTCTGGTTGTTAGGGACTGGTTTTGCTTTTCAGCTTTGTCTGCCCTTCTATTGGATGCTTCGAGCTCTTTTTCCAATTGAGCAGTCTTATCTGTCAGACTGCTGACATCTTTCTCCCAGTTTTCTTTCCAGGTTTCCATCTTTTGGATAAGTTCCAGTTTGAGATCTTCCAGAGCTTGTTGATAGTTTCCATTTTGGGAGGCCTGTTCTGATTTTTTGGGGGGATTTCCTCCTCATTCTCCTCTTTTCCTTGGGTACTTCCACCATAAAAGTTTTCAATAGTCACCTTTTTCCCTTTCTTTCTGGAGGCTTGATTTTGAGCTGTGTGAGCCATTCCTTTGGTGGTTTTATTCCCCTTTCCTTTTTGGTCTGGGGTCTGGGTGATATGGGCGGGTTTTTTGTGAATTTAGGTTGCCTCAGGCTAGTTCTTCCCAGCCTCCGAAGTTTCTTAGAGCCCTGGGTCCCTGATCACAGCCACACTGCCCAGGTGTTCAGTTCCTCCCAGGTAATCAGCGTGTGGTCCGTCCCTGGTGTTTAGCTCCTCCCAGATGCTCAGTGCAACCGCCCAGAGTACAGCTCCGCAGACCCCCTATGCTCAATGCCAGGCTCTCCCATGAAACCGCCCTGAGACGTTTTTCTTGGCAGTCCCCAGATCCCAAGGACCTAGAGTGCCCCCCCCCAGACAGAGATGTTCCCCACTCCCTCGCTGTCCCAGTAGCGCTCTGGTAGTTCACTCTGGTTTGGTGGGGGAGGTGGTGGGGAAGGGCAGCTCAGTTCATGTTTCTGTGCAAACTTTTCCTCCTTCTTATTATAGTTTGGGAATCTTCAAACCCCACGTACCTTCACCTCTGTGGGGTACTGGGGAGTACTGGGGAGTCCTTCTGTTCCTCCAAAGGTGATTTTTATGCTCCTATGATGTAGTCTATTTCATTTGGTGCCAGAGAGAGGAAGCGTGTGGCGTTTAGTTTGCAGCCATGATCACTAACATTCTTTTTAAAAAAAGAGGAGAGCAAAATGTAGTCCTTTTAAAAACTGTTGATATTGAAGATCTTTTAAAGATATGTTTAAAAAAATAAGTTAGTTGTTGACCATCATCATAAATACAGAAAACCAATACTAACTACATTAAAAATCAAAATCAACTTACTATACTAATAAAATCAAATCTTTTAAATAATTTAACTATATATACATCTATGTAAATATACAGATCTGTACAATTTCTACATCTATGCATATGTTATGCATAAATTATTTTTTAAACCCTCACCATCCATCTTGGAATCAATACTGTGTACTGGTTCCAAGGCAGAGGAGTGGTAAGGGCTAGACAATGAGGGTTAAGTGAATTGCCCAGGGTCACACAGCTGGGAAGAGTCTGAGGCCAGATTTGAAACAAGCCCTCCCATCCCTAGGCCTGGCTCTCAATCCACTGAGCTACACACCTGCCTCCTATGTATAAACTATTTACAATGTGCAGGAGAAAAATAAACTCCCTCCCTTAAGATAGTCTAAGAAGATGTTAAAGATTTTCTATACAAATGTATGAATGTTTTCTTGATTTTATCTCTTAGGAACACATAAAGTCTTCCTGTGAGATAAGATCTTATTATTTTAATATGTATAATTATTATTATTTTCCCAAGGTGATTTATCTGTATTTATTTCTATGGATACTCATCACTTGCTTATTATGTTGCAGAGTTTGTGAGAAATGTGTCGTATAGGTGGATTTTATTTTGTAGTGAATATTTACCAAATCTTTAAAGTTACCTCTTCTGCTACTGTCTTATGTCTTCATGTTGTTACTATGTAGTGTTTGTTTGCAAATATAAGGAAAGTATGTAGTGTTAGAACAGCGCAAACAAAATTCATGTCCATAATCAGTCTATGTTCCTCTTCTCTGTGTTAATTTTTTTTTCTGGAAAGATTTTGTTATAGTCCAATTGTCCTTTTTGCAGTCATCTATGTTTCTTCTATGTTGTCTTCTCTTTTGTCTTGATCTTTGATCTCTGTCTTCATTTCATTCTTCTTCTGATATTTTTTTGACTGCAGCCATGTTGTCTGAAGTAATCTCTTCTTCTGTTGCTTTTTTTTCACATACAAGCAATGCAGCCACATTTCTTATTCTAATGCACTTAACACTTAAAGTTTTTTATGTAAATCAAATCCCCAGGCTTTATCTTATGGAGTTCATATTCTAATAGACAACTGTCACACCCACAACTTCCATTTAACCCATGGCTTTGCACTCTTCAGGGGATTTTACAACACAGATTTGGCAGCATCTGTGTCTAAGAGATGATTGTATACTTATGATCCTATTTTTAGGGTTACATGGGGTTCTGTGCTATTTTCTGGAGAAAGGACAGGTATCACAGGAGCTAACAAACTAGGATCAGGAAAACTCTACACTTGTTCCTGTTCCTCATTCTCTAATTGTTCATTGATTTCTCCTGTACTAATTTCCCATGTTTTTAAAATCTCTTTGTCATTTTCATTATTTTTTTATTCCATTGCCCATACTTCCTAGTCCATTTTTTCCATATACTATTTTCTTGACTGCACAGGCCTTGGCACACGTTCATAATGAATTTGCAGCTTTTTGCGCATCAAGTTTTTCGGCATTCCCACCAGCTACTTGGGAATATTTTGGACGAGCACCTGCTTTGATATATTCTTTCATAGTATTCAGGTCTGTTGCTTGTTGTGAATTATGGTAGCATCCCATATTAAAATAATTTGGGTAGTTTCGTCTCCTATTATGGGATGCATTATTAAATCCATTATTAAACCCATAATTACTATATACATTTTGCCTGTATCCATTAAAGTGATTAAATCTATTGCTTCAGTTTTCCCTGAAGCTTTGTCTGAAGAATTGTCCCCTAAATCTGCATTCAGTCATAAGGTGATCAGGTCATTTACAAAGAAAATATCTTGGGGTTTGTCTGTATTGACTGGGGTTATAATTATTTCTGGGTTGTCTATAAGTTCTTAGTGCAGCTACTGTTTTTTCATTCACTTCATTAGATTTCAGTTTTTATTTAAGATCTCTGATGATTTTAGTTAAGTTGTCAATTATATCATTTATCTCTTCTGATTGCCTCTCTTTCTCATCTTGGAAAACATAGTTTGAAATTCTCCGAATTTCATCAAGACCCATGTCAAACCAATTTGGACAGTTACTTCAAAAACAATTTTGGACCACAGGACATTTTTTTACCAACTGCCTTTGAATATGATTTATGTTTTCATCTGTTAAGGTATCCAACCCAATCCATTTTTTTCTGCACAGTCAATAATTCTATAGATGAAAGTGGAGGGAATCTCTCCAACTTCCTGCTTTAGGAGCTCAAATTTAGACCAGGTTCCTGGGCTTCTGGAATTTTGAATCATAGTTTCAATTATTGCCTCCCTGGCTGTAGTTAAGTCTCTGTACCCCACAAAAGAGATATATTCCCAACCAGCATCACAAGTTGGCCAATCAGCAATTAGGCGGTTATTATTGGTGTCCTGTATAATCTTCTCCTTCTCTCTTTTTGTTAATAATTCATCCATGAGGATGTCAAAGCCCACATTATAAAGGATTATAATGCTGAACTCCTTTACAACACCAATGGGTTCTTCTCCATTATTTTTGGATTGGATTATTTTTCTTTTCTTTTTTTAAATTAATTTATCTAGTCAGTATAGAACATTAGTTACAATAATCACATTATTTCACTCCACCCCCTTCCTGCAGCCAACACTCAATTTCATTGCGTATTCCTTATGTCCTTGATCAAAACCTATTTCCATGTTGTTAGTGTTTGCATTAGGATATTCATTTAGAGTCTAGATCCCCAGCCATATCCCCTGGACCCATGTATTCCAGCTGTTGTTTTTCTTCTGTGTTTCTACTCCCACAGTTTTTTCTCTGAATGTGAATAGTGGTTTTTCTCATAGATTCCTCCAACTTGTTCAGGATCACTGCATTGCCACTAATAGTGCATATCATAGTGTATCATTCTCTGTGTACAATGTTCTCCTGGTTCTGCTCCTCTCACCATGTATCAATTCCCGGAGGATGTTCCAGTTCCCATGGAATACTTCCACGTTATTATTCCTTTGAGCACAATAGTATTACATCACCAATATATACCACAATTTGTTTAGCCATTCCCAAATTAGAGGGCATCCCCTCATTTTTCCAATTTTTTTTTGCCACCACAAGGAGCGCAGCTTTGAATATTTTTGTACATATCTTTTTTCCTTAATATCTCTTTGGGATACAAACCCAGAAGTGCTATGGCAGGATCAAAGGGCAGACAGTCTTTTAGTGCCCTCTGGGCATAGTTCCAAATTGCCCTCCAGAATGGTTGGATTAATTCACAACTCCACCAGCAATGCATTAATGTCCCGACTTTGCCACATCATCTGCAGCATTCATTACATCCCTTTGCTGTCATGTTAGTCAATCTACTAGGTGTGAGATGATGCCTCAGAGTTGTTTTGGTTTGCATTTCTCTGATTATAAGAGATTTAGAACATGTTTTCATGTACTTATTAATTGTTTTGATTTTTCACTGAAAATTATCTATTCATCTCCCTTGCTCATTTATCAATTGGAGAATGGCTTGATTTTTTGTACAATTTGTTTAGTTCTTTATAAATTTGAGTAATTAGACCTTTGTCAGAGATTTTTCTTATGAAGATTATTTCCCAATTTGTTGCTTCCCTTCTAATTTTGGATGCATTAGTTTTGTTTATATGAAACATTTTTAATTTAATGTAATCAAACTTACTGATGTTACATTTTCTGATTTTTTTCTAGATCTTGCTGGGTTTTAAAATCTTTCCATTCCCAAAGATCTGACCTGGATACTATTCTGTGTTCATCTAATTTACTTATACTTTCCTTCTTTATATTCAGGTCATTCACACATTCTGAATTTATCTTCATGTAGGGTGTGAGATGTTGATCCAAACTAATCTCTCTCACACTGTCTTCCAATTTTTTCAGCCATTTTTATCAAATAGTGGATTTTGGTCCCAAAAGCTGGGATCTTTAGTCTAATCATAGCCTGTCTTACAGAGGTCATTTAACCCAAGTCTATTCCACTTATGCTCCTTTTTGTCTCTTAGCCAGTACCAAATATTTTTGATGACCACTGATTTATAGTATAGTTTGAGATCTGGGACTGCAAGTTCTCCTTCCTTTGCATATTTTTTCATTATTTCCCTGGATATCCTTGATCTTTTGTTCTTTCAATTGATCTTTGTTATGTTTTTTTTTCCTAATTCATTAAAAAAAATTTTGATAGCTAGATGGGTATGGCAATAAATAAGTAAATAAGTTTGTGTGGCATTGTAATTTTTATAATGTTAACTTTTCCTACCCATGAACAGTTGATGTTTTTTCCAATTCTTTAGATTTAGTTTTAATTGAGTTGAGAGTGTTTTGTAGTTGTGTTAATAAAGTTCCTGTATTTGCCTCGGCAGATAGATTCCTAAGAATTTTATATTGTCTAGGATGATTTTAAATGGAATTTCTTTTTCTAATTCCTACTGCTGAGATGTGCTGGAGATATGTAGAAATGCGGATGACTTATGTGGGTTTACTTTGTATCCTGCAACTGTGCTAAAGTTGTTGATTATTTCCACTACTTTTTTAGTGGATTCTCTAAGATTCTTTAAGTAGACCATCATATTATCTGCAAAGAGTGATAGCTTGGTCTCCTCAATGCCTATTTTAATACCTTCAATTTCTTTTTTTTTCTTTTCTAATTGCTACTGCTAGTGTTTTTGTACAATATTCAATAATAGAGGTGATAATGGGCATCCTTGTTTCACTCCTGATCTTATTGGGAAAGCATCTAGTTTATTCCTATTACAGATAATATTTGCTGGTGCTTTTAGATAAATACTGTTTATTAGTTGGGGAAAGACCCTTCTATTTCAATACTTTCTAGTGTTTTCAGTAGGAATGAGTGTTATTTTTTGTACAAGGCTTTTTCTGCATCTATTGAGATAATCATGTAATTTTTGTTTTGCTTGTTCATATGTTAAATTATGTGGATGCTTTTCCTAATATTGTACCATCCTTGCATTCCTGGAATAAAACCCAAATGATCATAGTGAATAACTCTCATGATGACTAGCTGGAGTCTGTTTGCTAGTATTTTTGCATCTATATTCATGAAGGAGATTGGTCTATATATTTCTTTCTCTGTTTTTGATCTGCCTGGCTTTAGAATCAGTACCATTTTTATGTCATTAAAGGAATTTGGTAGAATTCCCTCTTTGCTCATTCTCTTAAATTTTTTGTATTTTATTGGGAGTAGTTGTTCTTTTAATGTTTGATAAAATTCATTTGTGAATCCATCAGGTCCTGGGGATTTATTCTTAGGGAGTTCTTTGATGGATTCTTCAATTTATTTTTCTGATATTGAATTATTTAAGAATTCTATTTCTTCTTCTATTATTTGAGGCAATTTATATTTTTGTAAATATTCATCTATATCTCCCAGATTGCTATATTTGTTGCCATATAATTGGGCATAATAGTTTTTAATGATTGCCTTAATTTCCTCTTCATTTGAGGTGGGATCTCACTTTTTATATATGATACTGTTAATTTGGTTTTCATCTTTCCTTTTTTGATTAGATTGACCAGTAATTTATCAATTTTGTTTGTTTTTGAAAAATAACAGCTTCTAGTATTATTTATTAATTCAATAGTTCTTTCCCTTTCAATTTTATTAATTTCTCCCTAAATTTTTAGTATCTGAAATTTAGTTTTCATCTGGGGGTTTTTAATTTGTTTGCTTTCAAGTTTTTTGACTTGCTTGTCCAATTCATTGTCCTATGCCCTCCCTAATTTTTTTAGTACATTAACTCAAGGATATAAATTTCCCTCTGAGTACTACTTTGGCTGCATCCCATAGATTTTGAAAGAATGTCTCATCATTGTCATTTTCTTCAATGAAATCATTGTTTCTATGATTTGTTTTTTAACTAACCAATTTTGTAAAATTGTAATATTTAATTTCAATTAATTTTTGAATTGGCTCTCCATGTACATTACTGATTATTATTTTTATTGCATCATGATCTGAAAAGTTTGCATTCATTGTTTCTGCTTTTCTGCATTTGTTTGCCATGTTTTTATACTCCAGTACATGGTAAATCTTTGTGAATGTACCATGTGCTACTGAAATGAAGGTGTATTCCTTTTTGACCCTATTTATTTTTTCTATATGTCTATCTATTAACTCTAATTATGCTAAAATTTCATTCACATGCCTTACTTCTTTCTTATTTATTTTTATTTGATTAATCTGGATTTGATAGTGGTAGGTTTACATGTTCCACTAGTATAGTTTTTCTATCTATTTCCTCCTTTAACTCCACTAGTTTCGCCTTTAGAAATTTGTATGCAATCCCATTTGGTTCATGCATGTTTATTACTGATAATGTCTCATTATTTATACTGCCTTTTATCAGGATATATTTACCTTCCCTATCCTTTTTTTTAAGATCTAATATTACTTTAACTTTGCCAGATATCATGACTGCAAATCCTACCTTCTTTCTATCAGTTAAGGCCCAATAGTTTTTACTCCAAACTTTAATTCTTTTTTCCCAATCTTTAATTCTAACCTTGTGGGTATCTACCTGCCTGATGTGTGTTTATTGTGGACAACATCTGGTAGGATTTTGATTTCTATTCTCCTCTGCTATTTGTTTTCATTTTATGGATGAGTTCATCCCTTTCACATTCAAAGTTATGATTTCCACTTTTTATTCCCTAGCATTTTGATATCCTGTCCTTGTTCTGGCCTTTCTTCTTTGGCTATATATCCTTTTAAACCAGTGGTTTGCTTTTAATCAGTCCCCCTAAGTCCCACCTGTAATATGTTTCCCGTTCTGACCCCTCCCTTTTTGTTCCCTTCTTATTTTTTAGAGGATCTTAAGTTCCCTCCCCCTCTCTTTCCCTCTCTCCTTCTACTCCCTCCCACCCACCTTAGTTTTTCTGTCTAATTCCATTTAAAATTTTTAAATTTAAATTTTTTAAACTTTTAAAATCACCCTAGATAATATAAAATACTTAGGAATCTGACTGCTGAGAAAAACACAGGGTTATATGAACACACTACAAAATGCTCTCCACACAATTAAAACTAGATCTAAACAATTGGAAAAACATTAACTACTCATGGGTAGGACTAACTAACATAATAAAAATGACAATTCTACCCAAATTATTTTACTTATTTAGTGCAAAACCCATTGAACTACCAAAAAACGTTTTCATTGATTTAGAAAAAAAAACATAATGAAGTTCAATTGAAAGAACAAAAGATCAATGATATCCAGGGAAATCATGGAAAAATATGCAAAGAAAGGAGGCCTTGCAGTCCCAGATCTCAAACTATTCTATAAAGCATTGGTCCTCAAAACAAATTGGTTTGGCTAAGAGACAGTAATGAGGATCAGTGGAATAGACTTGGGGTAAATGACCTCAGCAAGACAGCCTATGATAAAACCAAAGATCCCAGTTTTGGGAACAAAAACCAACTTTTTGATAAACACTGTTGGGAAAATTGGAACACAGTATGGGAGAGATTGGGTTTGGATCAACATCTCACCCCCTAAACCAAGATAAACTCAGAATGGGTGAATCACCTGAATATAAAGAAGGAAAGTATAAGCAAATTAGGTGAACACAGAATAGTATACTTGTCAAGTCTTTGGGAAAGGAAAGACTTTAAAACCAAGCAAGAACTAGAAAAAAACCACAAAATGTAAAATCAGTAATTTTGATTACATCAAATTAAAAAGGTTTTCTACAAACAAAACTAATGCATCCAAAATTAGAAGGGAAGTAACAAATTGGGACAAAAATCTTCATTACAAAAACCTTTGACAACGGTCTAATTACTCAAATTTATAAAGAGTTAAACCAGTTGTACAAAAAAAATCAAGCCATTCTCCAATTGAAAAATGGGAAAGGGACATGAATAGGCAATTTTCAGTTAAAGAAATCAAAACTCTTAGTAAGCACGTGAAAAAGTATTCTAAATCTCTTATAATCAGAGAAATGCAAATCAAAACACTCTAGCAGAATGGCTAACATGACAGCAAAGGAAAGTAATGAATGTTGGAGGGGTTGTGGCAAAGTTAGGGTATTAATGCATTGCTGGTGGAGTTGTGAATTAATCCAACCATTCTGGAGGGCAATTTGGAACTATGCCCAAAGGGCACTATACTACTGTCTGCCCTTTGATCGAAGCAAAGCTCTGCTGGGTTTGTACCCCAAGGAGATAATAAGGAAAAAGACTTTTACAAGAATTTTTATAGCTGAGTTCTTTGTGGTGGCAAAAATTGGAAAATGAGGGGATGTTCTTCAATTGGGGAATGACTGAACAAATTGTGGTACATATTGGTGATGGAATACTATTGTGCTCAAAGCAATAATTAACTGGAGTAATTCCATGTGAACTGGAATGGCCTCCAGGAATTGATGTAGAATGAAAGAAGTAGAACCAGGAGAACATTGTACACAGAGACTGATACATTGTGTTACAATCTATTGTAATGGACTTCACCATTAGGGGCAATGCAGTGATCCTGGACAACTTGGAGGAATCTATGAGAAAAAAACACTATACACATTCAGAGGATTAACTGTGCTATTTGAAACACAGAAGAAAAACAACTGCTTGAATATATGGGTACAGGGGATATGGCTGGGCATGTAGACTCTAAATGATCACCCTAGTATAAACATCAACAACATGGAAATAGGTTTTGATCAAGGACACTTGTAATACCCAGTGAAATTTCATGCCATCTATGGGAAGCGAGAGGTCAGTGGAGGGAGGGAAATAAAATGATTCTTGTAACCAAGAAATAATGTTATAAATTGACTAAATAAATTAATTTAAATTTAAAAAATTAAAAAATAAATGTTTGGGAGAAACATAAAATAAAATAACACCTTTAGGAAATTTTTCCCAATTTCTTCCCTCATCCCCAGTTACTCAGAGCTTTCTATATTCACCTTCTATTTACTTTATGTATCTTCTATGTATCTATTTGTATTCTTTCTGCTCTTAGAGTATAAACTCTTTGAAGATGAGTACTTTTCTTCCTTTTATTTGTCCCCAGACTATAGAGCAGTGTCTGGCAAAGTGCATTTGCTTAATAAGTGATTGTTGATTGATCAATTGACCGATTTATATATAGAAGAGAATCAATACAAAATAATGCATTTTAATGATGATAATAAAATAAATATTTAATAATAAAGAACAATAATTCTGAATTATTACTTCATTCAATTCATAATATAAAATTTAATTTGATAACACCTAGTAGTCATGTTCATACTTTGAGATAGCTACTAGTCATAGCTCATTAAGGAAAACGATGATTTTAGCCTATATATACCTTTGACAAAAATTTAGAAATTGACAAAATATTCAAATGTTTCATGATTTGATTAATTAAAACTCAAGAAAACTATCATAAATTTGATGAATTTTAAATACTAACTTTATAACAATAAGTAATTTCTTTAATAGCATGAAAATAATAAATAATTTAGGCCAGATTTTTTTCTAAGAATCTGGGGAGGTATAGTTAGTTAAAGAAATGTATTTTAATGAAGAGAAAGAAGCAGACATGAAAACTTGTTAAATGAAAACACATTCTCCTTCTCCAGGCCTTTGCTTAATAATTCGTTCATTTATATTTAATAAATATTTATTTAATAGCTTTATGGTGTATAAAAAGGTACTTTAGACAATATAAAGAAGAATTCATCTCTGCCTTAAAAGAATATGTAATCTAATAGCTAGATGAGAGATGAGAGATCTATCTCATATTTATGTAGTTCAAGGTATTTTTAAGGTATTTTATTCACTTAATCTTGACAATACCAGAAAGAAAGGATTTAGGGTTAGTGTTAACAGAGGTCAGTGAAGTAGTAATCATTTCAAACTTTAAAATGAGGAAACAAATTCAGAGACTTTTCCAAAGTCTCATACTTAACATATGGCAGAGCTGAAATTTATTTCTGGTTATTTTTACTTCTGGCCTAGTGTTCTTTCCACTACATTATGGTACTTACCTTCCAACTTTAGGGGAAAATAAAATTCTGTCATAGTATGCAGAAGTATATACTTCTAGTGAATTTTAAAAACAATGCTGAAAACGTACCCTTGGAGAGCATAATTTGGAGACTGGACAAAAATAGTAAAGTTATTAGCAACATAATAGAGAAAATGCCAAATATTTTATAAAAATTTATTAAAAAGTGGAAAGGAAAAATCCACTTGTAAAAGTGGTGAAATAAAATCTGCCACTTTTGTCATTGACGATAATTGTAACTTCACTAAGACCAAAGATTTGAGATTAGTGGAGAGTCAATAATATGGAGCTAACTATTCTCATAATGAACATATATATTACTTAAAGTGAATGGGAATCAATATCACATATTCACATTATCTTTCGTCTATTCTAGAAGTGAACGGTTTTAATTTGAAAATAAATCAGTGAATGGAGGAAAATAATCTTTAGAATCTTTAGAAGTATTTGCAAACATCACCATATTTCAGATGTTGAACTCAGGACAAAGTATATAGAGGAAGATATTTTTTTCTTTCCTTACTTTAAACCATTTTTGAATTAACTAAAATTTATTTTTATATCTGTGATTTTCCACTAAATGTTCTTAACTTGTTTAAGTGAAATAAAAATTATTTAGATAGGAAGACTTTTATCTCTTTTGTTAAAATGTGATTTGATGTTTTTTATAATTTCATCTTTAAAATGTGTTGTTTTGAACTTTAAAATTTCAGTAAATATGAACAGTTCCCATAAGAACAGAAAAAGTGGGTCATTTAAAACTGCAAATCTTCCTATCCACAGTTTCTTTTTTTTAAGTATATAATACATTCTTTACATTAGTTTTAAAGTTCCTCTGATCTTCAGTTTCCCTCAGAATTTCATTTTATTCTTTCTTGTGCTCTATAAAATTTTGCATTGACTTTCATTTCTTTTTTGCCAATTTAGCATTACTCACAAGTCCCACCTGGAATTATTACCCCACCCACTCAAAAAAGTTTTCCTTTACAAAAGTAAGCATAGTTAAGCAAAATAAATCAACACATTGACCTTATCTGAGAATATATATCTTATTCTGTACCCCCTTTCTATCACCTTCTCTCTATAAAGCATTGGAATCTATACTTCATAAGTCTTCTGATACCATGATTGGTTTTTCCGTTAATCGGTGTTCTTTAGTTTTCAAAGTAGTTATTTGATTATATATTACAATGTTATAGTCATTGCATACATTGTTCTCCTAGCTCTGCTTACTTTATTTTGCATTATTTCAAACAAGTCTCCCCACTCTTCCCTGAATCTTCCTCTTTCATCATTTCTCATAGCACAATAATATTTGATTATATTTCATATATGATAATTTGTTCAACCACCATGAAAACAATGATTCTTCTTAATTTCCAGTTTTAAAATGGTGCAACAATTTATATTCAATTAAAACTTCCCCTTTATAGATGGGGTGGGGATTAACTGACCAATTTACCCTGGTAGTTAGAGCCCTAGTTTATATAATTTTAAGGAAAATAATCCTCCAATTAGATCATGAAGAGAGTAGGGTCTGCATACATATTCTTAATTTAGTGATGTAGAGATCACTGCTTCAACATCATAGAGAATTGATCATAGAGCTTGAATGTTAAAAAATAATGAAAACATTTTATATTATTTTAAAATGACTTATGAAACTCATTCTAGAGAAAATTTGGAAGTTGAAATTTTTCGTGTTTGTATTTGTTCCTGTTTCTAATCTTGTCTGCTGATGGGGTATTCCACATTCATTGACAGCTTTAATGACACACAGAGCAGGTCATTAAAAGAAAACAAATTTTTGATTCTGTTGATCTTAGAGAATTTGCCTTTCCCTAACAACTCTTGATTGCTTCAGGATACTTTTTACCACAAGGTATGTAGAAAAGTCTGTTAAACTAATAAAAAAAACCCCACTATGTTCAAATTGGGACACTTTTATTTACTAATTGTATGACTGAAAAGTCATTCTTGCTGCCGTGGACACAGTATCTCATGTATAAAATGAGGAGGTTAGAATAGATGAGTGCTAACATCTCTTTAAGTTTTAACATCTTATTCTTCTTATTGGTCTATTGTAATGAACTATTTTATCCTGTTACTATTATTTCTTTATTTGTTACTTTATTTTATTTTATCTTTAAATTATGAAATCTCTTCTAGCTCATTACAATACAGATATCAACATTTAGAACTGAAATATTGTTAGTTGCCTTCAGCTTTACAATTTTGTTGTATTTATTATCCAGAATAATTTCAGTAAGACAAAATTATATTTGCTCTTTATCCTTATAGCAATAATACTGACGGATTAGTTATGTTAAATCCTATCATGATACCCCTCCCTCTCCCATGCTCAATATATCCTTCACCTTCAACTCTTTTTTTTAGCTAAATAATTATATTTTTTATTTTGTAGTTACATTGTAATTCTTTGCTTTATCCCAAATTATTCCCCTGCTGGATCAGCATAACTACAACTTCCATTATGTTTGGGTCATATCATCCACACATTCCAGTGTGATATATTTGAAAGACTACTATGTTGGGGGCCAGAGGACTGTAAAAATGGAGACTTGAATCCAGTACTTCAGTCCCCAGAAGTCCTTGCTCACTTCCCAGAATGCTTTGTAAACACACTGAATTCTCACCTGGGTGAGAACACAAATTATTATTTAAAGGAGTTCTCCACCTACTGAGGGTTTCTTTTCTACTTCCACTGCCCAGCAGACACATCTCTCATGATATGAGTGAAATTGAATTGGGCCTCTCGGCCCACCTAGCACATGCCTTTCTTACTTGTATTTTCTTAAATTCTCAACCTTTAATAAAACTCTAAAAATATAATACTCCTTGCAAAGAGAAACTAATTTCTACCTGCCTTAGTTCCCCAAATTTTAATCTTTACAGGATATATGTTCAAGTCTTGATTCTGCTACTTGATAGCTGTATGACCTCAGGGGACAGTGACTCCTCTCTGTTAGTACATAAGTCATTTTTAAGGGATTAGCATGGGTTTCTGATTTGTTCAGTATCTTAGACATCCAGTTTTAAAATTTTGATTCTTTCATTACAGTTCTTTCATTACCCCATGGCTTTTTTTGCTGTTCTTCCTATTGTTTTTTTTGTGTGTGAAAAATTTAATAGTATTTACAGCAGGTATTAATAAAGTCTGTTCCATCTGTCACTCTACAGACATTGTTAAATTCCTCTATCATATACTATAAATATGTAAAATAAATATGAAGTATTTTAGGAAGGAAAGTATCTAGCAACTAGAAATGGTAAATGTTTTGTGCAGAATGTCATGTTTGAAATGAATTTTGAAACAAGTAACATTGTATAAACAAGTATTAGAAGAAGTTTTCCAGGTATCAACAAAGACAGTGTAAATGGATTGGTTTGGAAAATTAAGTCCTGTATTTGAAGAATTGCAAGAAAGTTAGTTTGACTAGAATGGAGAGAAAGATAAGAACATAATTTGAAGGGATAGTAGGATCTATGGGAGAAATCTTTTTTGCTTGTTTTTGTTTTGCTTTGTTTTTATAAGAATTGAACATGCTGTAGACAACAGAAGGTATGGTGAGACTGAGAAAGTCAAAAGAGAAAGGAATGATTGAGAGGGCAATTTACTAGAGAAGATTGAAAGATATGAGATCAAGGACATATTGTAAGGGATTTGTCTTGGGTACTTTATTATCAGAAACTAAAGGAAAGGAGGAATAGATGGTTGCTATTTGAGATGAAGAGAAGGGGTGAAGAGGAAGCTCATGATTAATGGCCTCTATTTTCTCTATATGGAATTGTGCAAAACTAGGCATACACCTGAGAGGGCAGGGAATAGAGGAATTTTGTAGAACATTTTGGAACACCTATTGTGAGGAGTGGGATTGTAATGAATGAGAGCAGAAGAAAATACTTGCATTTCCTAAGCCACAGGGCTATTATTAGAATGAAAATAATTATGGAAAGTACTTTATAAGATTAAGACAATTTATAAATGAGTTATTATAATGATGATAATCATCTTATTAAGAAGTTGGCACCACACATATATGAAAACATCACTCAAAATTGTACTAATAATAGCAAGGGAAACAATAAACAATTGATCTGGATATAAAAGAAAAATATTCCCTTGACTTTAGCTTTGAATTAATAAAAACCTCCCAGAATGTACTATTTTTCTAATTAGAATGTGAAAGCTTTTACTCACTATTGGAATATATTTCAGATTAATTCTGCATTCAGGTTGGTCAGATAGGTGACTATTGAGAGTCAGGCCTAGAGATGAGAGGTTCTGGGTTCAAATTTGGCCTTATATACTTCTTAACTGTGACCCTAGGCAAGTCATTTAGCCCCTTTCCCTAATCCTTACCACTTGTTTGCCTTAGAACTAGTACACAGGGGTGATTCTAAGATGGAAGGTAAAGGTTTAGAAAAATTTCTTTGTTAAAGTATTGTTATTCCACATTTACCTAGGTAGTTTCACTAATATCAATAAAATGAATATTTTCAATGTAAATGGCTATGTTTATGAATTTAATGGGAATATGATTCAGTAGGTTTGTATGAAATATGATGGTAAGCATTGTTTTCAGTGTAAGATATTATTAAAAAGAAAATCAACTTGGAAATCAAATTCACAATAACACTGACTACTGTGTGCATATTGGGAGCTATCCAAGTCAATAAGAACTCTATAATTATAGAAATTATAGAAAAATAATTAAATTTATCTGTCTATCAATTCACAAAGAATCTAGGAATATATGATAATTAACTTCAACCTAAAAGGGAATGTGGTCCATTCTCTCTTTTAGCAAATGAAGAAAATGAAAACCAAAGAGTGTAAGTAGATCGTGGCATATAAATTGTTGGTTTGTAGATCCCATGGCTATCTACTTTATTATTTTTTTCTTTTTTTAATTTTTATTTGGTCATTTCCAAACATTATTCATTGGAAACAAAGATCATTTTTTTCTTCCCTCCCCCCCTCCCACCACCTCTCCCAAAGCCAACACACAATTCCACTGGGTATCACAAGAGTTCTTGATTTAAACCCATTTCCATGTTGTTATTTGCATTAGAGTGTTCATTTAGAGTCTCTCCTCAGTCATGTCCCCTCCACCCCTGTAGTCAAACAGTTGCTTTTCATCAGTATTTTTACTCCCACAGTTTATCTTCTGCTTGTGGATAGTGTTTTTTAGATCCCTGCAGATTGTTCAGGGACACTGCATTGCCACTAATGGAGAAGTCCATTACCTTCTATTGTACCACAGTGTATCAATCTCTGTGTACAATGTTTTCCTGGTTCTGTTCCTTTCCCTCTGCATCACTTGCTGGAGGTTGTTCCAGTCTCCATGGAATTCCTCCACTTTATTATTCTTTTTAGCACAATAGTATTCCATCACCAACATATACCACAATTTGTTCAGCCATTCCCCAATTGAAGGGCATCCCATCATTTTCCAATTTTTGGCCACCACAAAGAGCGCAGTTATGAATATTCTTATACAAGTCTTTATCCTTATTGTCTCTTTGGGGTACAAGCCCAGTAGTGCTATGGCTGGATCAAAGGGCAGACAGTCTTTTATCGCCCTTTGGGCATAGTTCCAAATTGCCCTCCAGAATGGTTGGATCAGTTCACAACTCCACCAGCAATGAATTAATGTCCCTACTTTGCCACATCCCCTCCAGCATTCACTACTTTCCATAGCTGTAATGTTAACCTATTTGCTAGGTGTGAGATGATACCTCAGAGTTGTTTTGATTTGCATCTCTCTGATTATAAGAGATGTAGAGCACTTTTTCATGTGCTTATTAATGGTTTTGATTTCTTTGGCTGAGAACTGCCTGTTCATGTCCCTTGCCCATTTATCAATTGGAGAATGGCTTGTTTTTTTGTACAATTGATTTAGCTCTTTGTAAATATGAGTAATTAAACCTTTGTCAGAGGTTTTTATGAAGATTGTTTCCCAATTTGTTGCTCCCCTTCTGATTTTAGTTACATTGGTTTTGTTTGTACAAAAGCTTTTTAATTTGATGTAGTCAAAATTATTTATTTTACATCTTGTGACTCTTTCTAAGTCTTGCTTGGTTTTAAAATCTTTGCCTTCCCAAAGGTCTAACAGGTATACTATTCTGTGTTCACCTAATTTACTTATAGTTTCCTTCTTTATGTTTAAGTCATTCACCCATTCTGAATTTATCTTGGTGTAGGGTGTGAGGTGTTGATCCAAACCTAATCTCTCCCACACTGTCTTCCAATTTTCCCAGCAGTTTTTATCAAATAATGGATTTTTGTCCCAAAAGCTGGGGTCTTTGGGTTTGTCATAAACTGTCTTGCTGAGATCATTTACGCCAAGTCTATTCCACTGATCCTCCTTTCTGTCTCTTAGCCAGTACCAAATTGTTTTGATAACCACTGCTTGATAGTAGAGTTTGAGATCTGGGACTGCAAGTCCTCCTTCCTTTGCATTTTTTTTTCATTATTTCCCTGGATATCCTTGATCTTTTGTTCTTCCAAATGAACTTAGTTTAGGTTTTTTTTCTAATTCATTAAAGAAGGTTTTTGGTAGTTCAATGGGTATGGCACTAAATAAGTAAAATAATTTGGGTAGGATTGTCATTTTTATTATGTTAGCTCGTCCTACCCATATGCAATCAATATTTTTCCAATTGTTTAGATCTAGTTTTAGCTGTGTGGAAAGTGTTTTATAGTTGTGTTCATATAGTTCCTGTGTTTGTTTCGGCAGATAGATTCCTAAGTATTTTATATTGCCTAGGGTGATTTTAAATGGAATTTCTCTCTCTATTTCTTGCTGCTGAGATGTGTTGGAAATATATAGAAATGCTGATGACTTATGCAGGTTTATTTTGTATCCTGCAACATTGCTAAAGTTGTTGATTATTTCGAGTAACTTTTTGGTTGATTCTCTAGGATTCCTTAAGTAAACCATCATATCGTCTGCAAAGAGTGATAGCTTGGTCTCCTCATTGCCAATTTTAATACCTTCAATTTCTATTTCTTCTCTAATTGCTACTGCTAGTGTTTCTAGTACAATATTAAATAATAGAGGTGATAATGGGCATCCTTGTTTTACTCCTGATCTTATTGGAAAGGCTTCTAGTTTATCCCCATTGCAGATGATGTTTGCTGATAATTTTAGATATATACTGTTTATTATTTTTAGGAAAGTCCCTTCTATTCATATACTTTCTAGTGTTTTCAGTAGGAATGGGTGTTGTATTTTATCAAAGGATTTTTCTGCATCTATTGAGATAATCATGTGATTTTTGTCAGTTTGCTTGTTAATATGGTCAATTATGTGGATGGTTTTCCTAATATTGAACCATCCTTGCATTTCTGGTATGAATACTGCTTGGTCATAGTGGATGACCCTTGCGATGACTTGCTGGAGTCTTTTAGCTAGTATCCTATTTAAGATTTTTGCGTCTATATTCATTAGGGATATTGGTCTATAGTTTTCTTTCTCTGTTTTTGACCTGCCTGGCTTTGGGATCAGTACCATGTTTGTTTCATGGAATGAATTTGGTAGAACTCCTTCTTGGCCTATTCTGTCAAATAGTTTGTTTAATATTGGGATTAGTTGTTCTTTGAATGTTTGCTGGAATTCATTTGTGAATCCATCTGGACCTGGGGATTTTTTCTTAGGGAGTTCTTTGATGGCTTGTTCAATTTCTTTTTCTGAAATGGGGTTAAGGTAATGTATTTCTTCCTCTTTTAGTCTCGGCAATTTATATTTTTGTAAGTATTCATCCATATCACCTAGATTGCCATATTTGTTGCCATATAATTGGACATAATAGTTTTTAATGATTGCCTTGATTTCCTCTTCATTAGAGGTGAGGTTTCCTTTTTCATCTTGTATACCGTCAATTTGGTTTATTTCTTTCCTTTTTTTAATTAGACTGACTAGTACTTTGTCTATTTTATTTGTTTTTTCAAAGTACCAGCTTATAGTCTTATTTATTAAATCAATAATTCTTTGACTTTCAATTTTATTAATTTCTCCTTTGAATTTTAGGATCTCTAATTTAGTCTTCATCTGAGGATTTTTAATTTGTTCGCTTTCTAATTTTTTAATTTGCATGCCCAATTCATTGACCTCTGCCCTTCTTAATTTGTTAATATATGAACTCAAGGATATAAATTTCCCCTGAGTAGTGCTTTGGCTGCATCCCATAGGTTTTGAAAGGATGTCTCACCATTGTCATTTTCTTCAATGAAGTTATTGTTTCAATGATTTGTTCTTTAACTAACTGGTTTTGGAGAATCATATTGTTTAATTTCCAATTAATTTTCAATTTGCCTCTCCATGTTCCCTTACTAATTATTATTTTCATTGCATTGTGATCTGAGAAAGTAGCATTTATTATTTCTGCTCTTTTGCACTTGTTTGCAATGGTTTTATGCCCTAATACATGGTCAATTTTTGTGAATGTACCATGTGCTGCAGAAAAGAAGGTATATTCCTTTTTGTCCCTATTTATTTTTCTCCACATGTCTACTAACTTTAATTTTTCTAAGATTTCATTCACTTCTCTTACCTCTTTCTTATTTATTTTTTGGTTTGATTTATCTAGTTCGGATAGGGGAAGGTTCAGATCTCCCACTAGTATAGTTTTTCTATCTATTTCTTCCTTGAGCTCCTCTAGTTTCTCCTTTAAAAATTTGGATGCTCTGCCAGGTGCATAGATATTGAGTACAGATATTTCCTCATTGTCTGTACTGCCTTTTATCAGGATGTAATTTCCTTCCCTATCTCTATTAACTAGATTTATTGTTACTTTGGCTTTGTCGGATATCATGATTGCGACTCCTGCCTTCTTATTGTCAGTTGATGCCCAATAGATTTGGCTCCACCCTCTTACTTTCACCCTATGTGTGTCTATCTTTCTCATATGTGTTTCTTGTAGACAGCATATGGTAGGGTTTTAGACTCTAATCCACTCTGTTATTCACTTGCGTTTTATGGGTGAGTTCATTCCACTCACATTCAGAGTTATGATTATTAGCTATGTATTTCCCAGCATTTTTATTTCTGCTCCTTTTCCTGCCTTTTCTTCTTTCACTATTTCCTTCTATACCAATGTTTGCTTTTGAACAGTCCCCCTTGTTCCCACCCTTATTTTACTTCCCTTTTTACCCCCTCCTTATTTTCCCCCCTTATTTTCCCTATAGTCTTTCTAAAATTAACCCTCTGCTCCCTCCCTCTCTTGTACTGCTTCCTTCCCCTCCAGACTATTTGTTACCCTTCTACTCCCCTATAGGGTGCAAATCTGTTCTCTGCCCCCAATGGATTGGATAGTTTTTCCCTCTTTGAGTCACTTTCAAATCACATAAAAGTTGAGTATTTCCTGTCTCTGACCTCTTTACCCTTCCAATGTATTGATGTTTCCCCCCGTCCCACCATGAGCTTCTTTATGACATATAAATTTACCCCATTTGTTTCTTTTCCCATTTCTTTTAATATTAACCTATTTTTAAGCTCTAGTTATATATATATATATATATATGCATACTCATGTGTATGTATTTTTGCATGCATATATCTATATACCTATTTATGTCTTGTCCTTTCATCATATACAGTTTGTTGCTGTTCCCTCTAAGTATACTTCTTTTTGCTGCCCAGCTAATAACAACAGTTTTTAAGAGTTACCAATGACCTCTTTTCTTATAGGGATACATATCATTTTAACTTATTGAGTCTCTTAAAATTTTTTTTGTTTTTCTTTTTTCCCCTCTTTTGATGATTTTCTTGAGTTCTGTACTTAGACATCAAATTTTCTGTTCAGGTCTGGTCTTTCTTTATGAATTCTTGGAATTCTTCTATTTTGTTGAATGACCATACTTTCCCCTGTAAGAATATAATCAGTTTTACTGGGTATTTGATTCTTGGTTGTAGACCTAGTTCCCTTGCTTTCTGGAATATCGTATTCCATGCCTTTCTTTTTTTCAGTGTGGATGCAGCCAGATCCTGAGTTATCCTCACTGTGGTTCCTTGGTATCTGAATGACTTCTTCTTGGCAGCTTGTAATATCTTTTCTTTGGTCTGATAGTTCTTGAATTTGGCTATAACATTCCTGGGTGTTGTCAGTTGGTTATTAAGTACAGGAGGTGATCTGTGGATTCTATCAATCTCCACTTCTCCCTCTTGTTCAAGGATTTCAGGGCAGTTTTCTTTAATAATTTCCTGTAATATAATGTCCAGGCTTTTTCTTTTGTCATGGTCTTCTGGTAGGCCAATAATTCTTAAATTGTTTCTCCTTGAATGATTTTCTAAATCCTCTGTTTTGTGAATGAGATGCTTCATATTTTCCTCAATTTTTTCATTCTTTTGGTTTTGTTTTATAGAGTCCTGCTGCCTTGTGAAGTTGCTCGATTCTAATTGTTGTATTCTGGTTCTTAAAGACTGGATTTCATCCTTAGTTTTTTGGTCATCCTTTTCCTTTTGGTCAGATTTTTTTTGGAGGTCATCTTTCATCTTCTTCACCTCATTTTTCATCTGCTTTGCGTCATCTTTCATCTCCTTTGCCTCATTTTCCAGCTGGTTGATTTTGGTTTTCAAGACACTATTTTCTGTTTCTAGATGACTTATCTTAGTTTTTAAGTTCTTTTCCCAATTGTCTTCAGCCTTTCTTAATTGTGTTTTGAATTGCATTTTGAGTTCTTCCAAAACCTGTATCCAATTCACTGGGATTTCTGATTTTTCCTTTGCTGGGTCCTCCCCCTCTATTTCATTCCCTCTTTGCTCTTTACCTGTGCAGAAGCTGTCTATTGTGATTTCTTTCTTCTTTTTCTGTTGTTTGCTCGAGTTTACCCCTTCTTTGCTCCCTGTATTTGGCTGTGCTCTTGCTCCTCTCATTTTGTTTTGGTTTTGGGGCTGTCAGTCTCCCCTCTTGGAGCTTTGTCAGATCTCTTGGTACAGTCTCTAGGGGACGAATGTTAGCTTCCCTGTCCTCTGGAGGCTTTTGATTGGATTGAGTTCAGGTGTGTTGGGCTGTATGTGGTATGAAGCTCTGAGGCTCTGAAGACTCCTGGAAGGCTGGGCCTCACTCTTTCCAGTTCTCTCCAGCTGCTTCTCTGCTGTTTGCAAGTGCCTTTGCCAGCCTCCCTGAACTCTGAGGAGTTCTGATTGAATTGGGTTCAGCTGGATTGATCTGGTTGTGCCCCAAGGCAAAGGTGAGGCTGGAGCCCTATGGAGGGACCCAGCCATGGCCCCTTCTCTCCCTGGCTTCCTCCCTGCTGTCCAAGCTGGATGCTCCGAGCCTGGCGCCCAGCTGCTCACAAGGTAGATCCTCAAAACCAGCACCTTTGCCCACTCAGAGGTTCCCGCTGCTGCTGCCAAGAGCTCAGCACTCTGAGTTGTGGGGGAGGGGTCCTGGGACCTTCTCTCTGCCTTCCCTTTAGCCCTGAGTATTCTCAGATTCCAGCTTTTCGGGGGCAGTACCTTTTGATTTGAGTCCAGAAGGAGGGTTCCCCGCTCCTGTCCTGTTGTTCAGCTTGGATTTCGGTGCCCTAGGAGCATTCAGTCTGTATTGGTAAGGAAGGGTCTTCCAAGAGGTCTGAACTTTTGCTGCTTGCTAAGCCGCCTTCTTGACTCCGCCCCCATGGCTATCTACTTTAGTGGATAAATTAATTTGTGATTGACATATCATTCACTAAAGCAACAAATATTTGATTAACTTCTATATGTATATTGCTTATTAATGAGTTCATAAATAGCTTCTAGGATACCAAAACTTCTTGAAAACTGTACTTATGTAAATAAGCATTTTTCTGGCAATATCTTTTTTATTAGTAAATTAGTTGACACACAATTTTCTCCTAATTATTACAAAAAGTTGATCTTCCAGGCTTTATTGGATTTATCAAAAATATATGGTTATACTCTTGTGTATAATTGTTAGACATTCTCCTGAGATAAAGGACCCAGGTGCACTGCATTCTTCCCCTTGCTTCTCATTGAATGTTATACCTCAACCTCCAAAACCTTGGAAAAACTGTATGTTATAGATCTGATAGACTGAGATCAACTCTCAAAATGCCACCATATCATTCACAGTGATACAGAAACACTTCATTAAAAAGAGGGGGGGAAACACTTTTGTATGTGATCATTAGTCCCAAAGATCTACCTAAAGCTATACTAACTATTTATATTATTAGGAAACTTTGGGCAGATATCAACTCCCCGGGAAGTCCTTTCTTCTTTTGATCTGATATGCCAGTGTAAGGGAAAGAAAGTCTGTTTCCTCCTCTTCCTCTATTCCTCTCCCTTCTCTTTCCTTCCCTCTCTTCCTACTATATTTCTTCCATTTCTATAGCATAACTGTCTGAGATCTATAAAAAATATCCAAGTGAAGATGAGTTTCTGGGGGTTTTAATATTTGTGTTATCTCCCCTGTGAAAATGAGAACTTTTTTATCTAGTTCAATCCAACTAAACCTTATTAAGTTGCTACTATAAGCATGGTGTTGTTCTAGGTGCTCAGAGATACAAAAACAAGATGAAAATAGTACCTTCTCTCAACTAACATATTCTATTTAGGGCTACATCATATAGCCCTTGAACCTTTCATGCTACAATTTTCTTCTCATCAGTTTTCAAGCTTTTATTTTTCTTCTTTTATCTTAGTTTCCTATAGTCTTTTATCAATTACTTCACATACTCCTTAAAGTGAATATTACTAATTATCCAAAATAGAAGAGATAGGAAGAAAAGAGAAAGAAACCAGTACTTTAAACATTGCCCTAAGAGGGATAAAGAGAGTGGATTTATGATATCTTTGGTATAAAGAACTTCTTGATTTGAAAACTCATTCTACTAAAGTTTGTCAGTACCTTCTCCCCTACAAAAAGTGTTAAAGAGTTGCCTGGAGCAATAAGATGTTAAGTGGTTTACCCAGGATCACCTAGCCAATAGGTAAGGAAGGTAAGATTTAAATTCAGGACTGCCTGTTATACCTCTTATGATTGTCATGTTAATAGAGACTTACTCCATTTGAATCAGATTATAGAAACTTATGACTGGCAGTACTGGATTTCCTTTGGAAACTATTCAAAAGACTTCCTAGTATCCAATAGAACACCATTATGTTACCCAAACTATATATTATTTTTAACTGAAATTTAATTCATGCCTTCTAAACTATTGAATGAAAAATAAGTGCCACTGAATTGGAGACTCATGAGGTAGATTTATTCTGGTGGCTTTATGAGATCACATAGACAATTATTTTCATGCATAAAAAAAGATTCAGCAACCTATAATCTGTACCACTAAAGGAATGCCATCCAGTGTTGATTAGACCACAATGTATTGATGTATCAGAGTACATTAGAATTGGAAGATTATGAAAAATCTATCAAATTTTCAGATCATGGATAAGTGATCAAACCCCTCTGAATGTTTCAACTCTTGTGAGTCATTTAAACTTTTGGTAGACTTCAATTTCCTCATCTGGAAAATGAGAGACGGCTTCTGAGTTTCTCTATAACTATATATCTGCAATCCTGTAATCAAGTTGAATTTCCCATATTTAATATTTTAAAAAATACTGAAACCAAAAACCTCCGTAACAGAGTTTAAACACAAATTTTATCACTCATATTTCAGTATAAAATATTGGCAACTACCACTCTATATGTCCATTTTCCCATCTCTATAAAATCTTTGTACTAGTAATTTATCAAAAACATCATTGATTAAAACATTAAAAGAAAACTAGAAGATTTTCAGAAATTACTTTATAGTATTTCCATTCACATAATTGACCGAAAAGTATAAAATGTAAAGATCCTTTAGCTTGTACCCTGATTACAGTAAAAAATAAATTTGACTTAATAGACTAAAACACAGATATTAAACTAAAACTCCTCTGAGCCTGAGACCACATTAGCATACAATTGGAAATGTGTAACTAAATTAATTAACATACAATAAAACATGGACAATATTAACTTGTGACTTTGTAAGTCAACACAATGCTCAAAGAATTCCACTTCTATTTCACTTTGATACCACTGGGCTAAAATATAATCTAAAAAGTAGATGAATATTTTAAAGATCATATTCTTTTACAGTTGTGATCAAAGATATATCTTTACTCAAAAATCCTCTAGATATAAAAAGCAGTTTAGCCCTAAAGCAATAAAATAGTCTTATGGAAGATATCTTGAAAAAATATATTCTACTTCTACCAATACTCTCAGATAAAGAAGGATTGTCACAACTGATAATGTCTAGCAAATAAAGGGTTACCCACTATGAAAGTATTCAGAAGACAGAGAAAAGGAGAGCTACCAGAGGCCTAGAAAACGATAAATGTCCCAATTAACAAATAAGAGAAAAAGTGGTCAGGAGTTGCATATATTATATGGATCTCAGCTTTGACTCTTGGGAAATTCTATACTATAGAATTAAATGAAGACTAGTAAGAATTTATCTAGAAAGACATTCTTTTTGGAAGTAGTAATTAGGTAAATTGATCAGAAAAATTATAATATCACTGATATTTATTTAAAGGTATGCATACATTTCCTCATTTTGCCATAGAATAACTCTGTGAATTGGTCATGAAGAGATAATATTATACCTAATTTATAGATGAGGAAATTGAGAGATGTAAGTCAAGTCCATGTTCACAGAGCAAGTTTGTGACAAAGGCAGTATTTGAATAAATATCTTTCTGATTGCAAAGCCAATCTTCTATATGACTAGTCTTCATGAAAGTATAGTAAGGTTTATTCAGACTTAATTGGACAAAGTAATCATCAGTAAGTTGATTAAAGAGGAAGTGTTAGGTAGGTAAAGGAGGTCTGCATTTGTAGTCAGAGGTTCTGAGTTCAATTATGGGATTATATGATTTTAGAGAGCAAAAAGAGCTTAGATTATCCAGTCCCATGTTGGCAGAGCAAAGGCATGGGTGCTGGAGAGGGATGGGGAGGGCTGCTCTATTTCCCCTCTCCATAGCACCCAAGAATATTTTTTACATTCCCTGTCCCTCTGTCCAGATACCCAATTTGAGCACTTCTTCCCTCTACTGCCTGGGATAATGCAGGGGACTCACAGGCAGTTTGAAGTTGCACTTTGGGCACATGATCTTGAAAACATTCACCAATGCTGATCCAGTCTAATGCAGTTATTATACAGATAAGGAAACTAAGAATCAGTTAGGTTAAGTGACTTCCCCCTGGCCACACAGATTGTAGGTGTCAAGGAGGGGATTTGAACAAAGGCTTCTCTCATGTCAAATCTAGCACTCTATCAACTTTGATATGGATGCCAACTTTTGTACTTACTACCTTGTTTTCTTTGACAAGTTATTTGGCTTTTCAGGGTCTCAGTTTTCTCATATATAAGTAGAAAATTTAGATGAGATTAATACTTATAAAATGTCTTTAAACTCTAAAACTAACATCATTCAATTCTACTATGTAGACTATGTATAAGGGCTTTAATCTGTCTTTAGCCTTATATTCTTCAACATTTTTTTCAGTAATTCAATTGAAAGTGTAGATGAAGCCTGATTCAAATTTACAGATTATATGAAGCTGTGAAAGTTAACTAATAATCTAGAAATTAAAAGTTAAAATCTTAATATTTTCCAATGAGCTAGAAAGATGCATCATGTACAAAACAATGATATTTAATTGGAATAAATCTAAAGAATTGCTTTTGGATTAAAAAAGCAAACTTCACAAGTACATAATAGAGAAGATCTGCTAAATAACAGTTCATCTGGTAATGATATTTAATAGACTGTAGCAAGCTCAGAAAATCAGTGCTATAACATGTTAACTAGAAAAGCTAATGTAAACTTATGATGTATTAAGAGAAGCATGGTTTCCAGAATGAATATAGGATGTCCCACTCTATTCTACCCTCATTAAAATACATCTGAAATATTCTATTATTCTATTAAGTTCTGAGACCTATATTTTAGAACAAACAGTGACAATATAAGGCATATTTACAAATGACCAGAATGATAAAAGAGAAGATCATGCAATAGGAAGATTGAATAAATCAGGGATAGTTAGCCTGGATAAGACTTACGAGGAAATTAATAACTATCTTGTAATATTTGGAAGGTTGTCATATTGAGAAGAGATTAGACTCTAAGATTGCTTGGAGGGACAGGATTAGAAGTAACATTAGATGAGTATTGCAGTCAGATTTTTCACTATATTTAAATTTTAAAAACTAGAGTAATTCAAAACTTATTGGAAATTCTCCTGGGAAGTAGCAAATTCTCTCTCATTAGATTTCAAGGAGAAAGACCCCTTTCGGTAATGATAGAGAAAGGAATGTTGGTCAGGTATTGATTGGACTAGTTGGCCTCCGAGGTCCTATAGAGCTTTATAATTCTATGATTCTATGAAGGTTGTAACAGAGTAGTGTGAAAGAGGATTTAAACACTTTGTCTATTTTAAGTTACTCAATCAAGAACCTGGAGTCCCCTGCCTTTCACACTTAGTCATTAACACTTAGTAAGAACCTTTTACTAGAACAGGAAGTTTTTACCCTAAAAGACCACAAGCACTGTCCCCCACCCCACACACCCCCAACACCCCCAACCCCCACCCCACCCAAGGGCAGTGCTAGGTAAAATTGAGAGCCTGTGATTGATTCTTGAGATGTGACAGAAAGAGCTGATGGGTGGAGAAAACTGCATATTAAGGGGGAGCCTCTGGGACCCTGACTCTCTTGTGTGGTCTTTTGCCTTGTGGGCATGAGTTCTGGTGAGGTTCTTTTGGGCTTCGGATTTTGGCTTCCTGATTCAGACTTTGGATTCTGGTAAAGATTCATCTTTCTGCATTGGAGACTCGGGCTGAAGAGGGACACTTACTCGCGTGAGACTCTTGTCTCCTTGGCATGAGAGACTGCCCTTTGAGGCCCAGCCTCTTCAGTGTCCATCTTTGATTATTGAAATGCCTGGCTGGAGACACTGTTGTGGGCTAGTGAGATTTACATTCAGATTCCCATTTGCAGTATGGAGGCACTTGGACCCAGACTTAGGGTATTTTTAGTTAGGCAATATTTTCTACCTCCTTCCTACATTTCCTTCTCTTACTATCACTATTTTGCCTTAATAAAGCTACTAAAGCTATTAACAGTCTCATGACTTAATATTTAATTATTATAAATAGCTACCACAATTAAAAAAAATTCTTATATTTGTCAAACCCATTTTAATTATTATAGTAGCATGATGAGCATAATTCATTAATATAGAATTTAATAGAAAAATACAAATCTCTATGTTTGAGATTTTAAATTCAATTGCAAAGTACAGAATGGGAAAGAAATGTCTATGCAAATAGTTCTTATGACAAGGGCTTAATATTTTGATATTTTTTGTGACCTGAACAAAGAAAAAGAATAAACATTATGATGTGGGTATTTTGATCTCCTTCCCTGCTGTAGAAAGAAAAGTAGATACCGAATGCCTATTATTTCACTTCTTAAAGTAGAGTTGTTTGCCATGATTGATGGATAAAATGTCCCTACATATTTTTTAAGAGTTAAGGGTGGTGGTGTTTATTTTATGTAAAATTCATTTTATTCCACTGTAGGCACATGAGGTTTTATTTTTGGCTCTTTAAGTACAAGACCATGGAATATGAATAATTAGACTTCTTAATATATTTTGGATAGCTCCATAGTATAAGTTTGACAAATTCTCTCCTAATATGAATGAGGAGGAAAAAAATCATAGTTTATCTACTCTTTAAAATTAAAGTTCAGCAATGCAGTGCATTGTGAGGGAAGAATCAGCCTTGCTAAAGGGAAATCCAGTTTCTCAGGTACTATTATTATATCTGCAAAGGCTAATAATAGCTTTATTATATTGAAAGCAAAAAGACTGGTCTTATCACCATGGGATAAAACTGCTATTTTTTGGTCACATACAAGTATCACAAATCAACAATGGACCTTGAACAAGTGCTCCAAAGGGAAAACAGGAAGCACAAAATACTACATATGGTTCATATATATTCCAATGATTTGGATGGAGTTACACAGGAGATCCTTTTTTGGGCTGGGAGAACATGAAGCTGGGAGAGATACTTAATAGAGTGGAAAATCGAATTGGTGATTTAAAGTCTCTTAACAAGGCCTCAACATTAGTGTATAACTACTGAGATAAATGAAATGGAGTAAATGTAAACTTGTCATTTAGATTTTAAAAATTCTAATAGTACATTTTTGATTGAATGTTTATAACAAAACTGACTTCTAAATGACTTGCTTGTTTGTTTCACATTCTTCTCACTACATTATTCTATTCTATCATTGACAAGGACTTTTACATTTTTTTTGAATGGCCCCTCTAGTGATATGACCACACAATCCCTAAATTTCCTCAACTGCAGTTTTCCACTTATTCATCTAATTTGAGCTACTCCATGATATGGTCACACATTTATTCCCAATGTCTCTTAGAATTCAATCAATAACAAGACCTAGAACTTGTGACATTCCACAACTGCCAAATGACTCACTTCTAGTACATTCTTCCTAGCACCACTCTACTACTTACTCATGTTCTTCAGTATTTTCTTGTCTATATCTTATACAATACTTCACCTTGTTCTACATTCAGTTTTTAGTCTTATCAGCTGCTTTAATATTTCACTAGCTTATACTTAAAGACAGCTACATAGTACAGTGGATAGTGCTAGACCTAGAGTGAAGACTCAACTTCCTGAATTCAAATCTGGCCTCATATACATACAATTTATGTAATATTGAGCAAGTTAATTAACCTTGATTGCCTTAGTTTCCCTATCTATAAAATGAAATGGAGAAGAAAATGGCAAACCATTCCAGTATTTTTGCTACGAAAACCTCAAATCTGGTCACAAAAATCAGACATTTCTGAAAATGACAGAACAACAAAAGTTCATGATTAAGAATCCCTTGCCTTATTGGTCTACTGTCATTTAGAACTTATAATTGTATATAACGCCTAACTTTGAACTCTATTTCATCCCTAGAGATGGTGATCATCACTTAGAGGAAAAAAATTGAGATGATTTAATCTACTACAAAATATTAGGGACATAGAGTTTAGAGCCAGAAAGTGACCTGGTAGTCCAATGAGTTGGATCCCATCATTTTATAGGGAAAAAACTGGGACACGGTGAGATTAAGTAACTGAATCAGAGTGGCTCAACTAATAATTGTCTGAGGAAAAATTTGATCTCAGATCTTCCAGATTTTATGACTAATGTGCTACCCATGGTACCAGCTACTACCTTCTTTAGCTGGACCCTCAAGGCCCATTTATTTTATTACTATTTTACATTTATTGCCATCTCTCCAAAGCTATTACTATAAAACTTTAATTCCACTAATTCCCACTTTATTTATAACAGGTAATTTATAGTTATATCATCCTGAAAAGATTGCCTTTGACCAGTAACTTCCTAAGCTCTTCACTTTCATTCTTAAACCTCAGTTTTACCCTCCTCACTCACCTCCACTAGAGTCATAGAAGACATAAACCAACTCTTCACTATGGTCAATCTTTTATCCCAAAATTCTATTATTATAATTCTGAACAATTTCCTGGTTTCCACTCTTGACTCTCTAACTCTACTGGCACTTTCTTTTTTGGTCTGATGCCTGACTAATAAAGCACCTACCTTACAGGGGTGTTGTAAAAATCATCAAACTTCTAAATCCCTAAAGGCATATATGTGTGAGGTAACATATCTATTCCTCTTTGGAATTAAGATCACCTTTCTTAAAATGAATGTTCCCTGGAAAAAGTAACACAAATTGATTATCTTAGCTTTAGTCTGAATTAATATATTTCATTAGTTAACTAATCATTAGATAAGATCATATGAAAATAGAATTGTGGAAAATTCCATGATATGGATACTGGTGCTAGAGAGGCAAATGGGGAATGAAAAAAGGACCTGAAGAATGGTGGAGATACTGCCACATTGTGGAGATCTGAGAGATCAAGCCACTATAATAGAATTGCACACCTTGAGAGATAGCTCTAAAGGGAGCAAGATGTTTAAAATTATTTTTAAAATATGGTAATGACAACAAATTGGGAAAAAATCTTCATAGAAACCTCTGACAAAAGTTTAATTACTCATATTTATAAAGAGCTAAATCAATTGTACAAAAAAATCAAGCCATTCTCCAATTGATAAATGGGCAAGGGACATGGATAGGCAGTTCTCAGATAAAGAAACCAAAACTATTAATAAGCACATGAAAAAGTGTTCTACATCTCTTATAATCAGAGAGATGCCAATAAAAACAACTCTGAGGTATCACCTCACACCTAGCAGATTGGCTAACATAACAGCAAAGGAAAGTAATGAATGCTGGAGGGGATGTGGCAAAGTAGGGACATTAATTCATTGCTGGTGGAGTTGTGAACTGATCCAATCATTCTGGAGGGCAATTTGGAACTATGCCCAAAGGGCAACAAAAGAATATCTACACTTTGATCCAGCCATAGCACTGCTGGGTCTGTACCCCAAAGAGATAATGGACAAAAAGACTTGTACAAAAATATTCATAGCTGCGCTCTTTGTGGTGGCCAAAAACTGGAAAACGAGGGGATGCCCATCAATTGGGGAATGGCTGAACAAATTGTGGTATATGTTGGTGATGGAATACTATTGTGCTAAAAGGAATAATAAAGTGGAGGAATTCCATGGAGACTGGAACAACCTCCAGGAAGTGATGCAGAGCGAGAGGAGCAGAACCAGGAGAACATTGTACACAGAGACTAATACACTGTGGTATAATCGAACGTAATGGACTTCTCCATTAGTGGTGGTGTAATGTCCCTGAACAATTTGCAGGGATCTAGGAGAAAAAAACACTATTCATAAGCAAAGGATAAACTATGGGAGTGGAAACACCGAGGAAAAGCAACTGCCTTAATACAGCGGTTGAGGGGACATGACAGAGGAGAGACTCTAAATGAACACTCTAATGCAAATATTATCAACATAGCAATGGGTTCAAATCAAGAAAACATGTAATGCCCAGTGGATTTACACGTCGGCTATGGGGGGTGGGGGGGAAGGAAAAGAAAATGATCTATGTCTTTAACGAATAATGCTTGGAAATGATCAAATAAAATATAATTTAAAAAATATGGTAATGACAACCTTTACCCATATTAAACATTTTCTTAAAAACCTGCCTTTAAACAAGGACCTACAGGTATTTATGGAGATGAGAGAGAGAGAGAGAGAGAGAGAGAGAGAGAGAGAGAGAGAGAGACAGAGAGACAGAGAGAGACAGAGAGAGACAGAGGAGAGAGAGACAGAGACAGAAACAGAGACAGAGAGAGAGGGAGAAAGAGAGAGAGAGAGAGAGAGAGAGAGAGAGAGAGAGAGAGAGAGAGAGAGAGAGAGAGAATGGCATAGAAGAAACAAATCAGGGGATGAATATTCTATTTGTTTGTGAAGGTATATGAGTCGATGTATGTAAACATGCCATTATATATATATATATATATATATATATATATATATATATATATATATATATATGTCCCTCTTTGGTGGGAAATGGCAGCACAAAAAGTGATTGTTCTCTAATATGTCATTATCTTTGGTCTTCAACTCATTATTCCTACTCCAACTCCCCAACCCCAATTATTGTGTTCCATTCCCAGACTAATTTTAAAAATTGTCTTTTTTTGTAAATTCAGATAAAGGTGATTGTAATTATGTGTTAGAAATGTCAAAATGAATCATATAACTCTCCAGCTATTTCTTAACATAGGTGAAAATACCAGAGGTCTCTATTTTGCTCCATAATGGTCCCTTTGCCATTGACAATACAGTCAGAATTGTCATTTGTCAGAAGAGAGCTTATATATTTTATCTATTATATGATTCCTAGGTTACCATTTTGTAGTCAAGTGAACTTTCCCGTCTCCTATTAAAGCATATTAATAACTCAGGAGGAAAAAATAACCTTTGCATTATTATCAACTGGATTTATTTTTTTCACAAATCCTGACATACTTTAACTTATATTTGAACTCATACTCTATATTACAAAAGGTAATTTGTTCATCTCATTGGAATTGTGTCTTCTTATCAGCTCTTAAACCTGATATGAATAGGAAACAATAGAATATTATACCAGAAGATGAAGTGTCAGCAATATATCTTTGAATACTACTGAATAGTCATTTACTGCAAGCTTTAAAGAACTTGTTTGGGATCATTGATGAGTCCCAAGTATAGATAGAATGTTTTTAATCATTTGAAAAAGAAAATCTAAAAGGGGAAGATTAGTTTCAATGTCTTCTTGAACAAATGAATGGAGAAAAGTTAAATATCAGACTATGAATAATAAAAGAAATTTCATAATTTTAGTTATATTTTATGTTTTATGTGCAGTTAATGCACTGAACTTTGGGATTAAAGGGTTAAAATCTACTTGATCAACCAGAAAACATGAATAATATTACATTGTTAAAGCACCTATGTAGAGATACAGGTATTCGATGGGGCAACCTGACAATATACCTAAGTCACAATGGTCACGGGCATTTATTTATATGATACTCTAGTTTGCAAAATGCTTTACATGCTATCTCATTTAGGTATCACAACACAATAGTGGAGTAGTTATTATAACCATTTTGTAGAAGAAGAAATTGTGCATCTGAGTGGAGAAATAATTTGTCTAGTCTATGTATACCCTGTGCAAGCTACCTGCCATGAAACTCATTGTATCTTCTATTTGATTCCAGTGCCTTTACTAAGGAATGATATTAAGAAACAGAATAAATTGAAATGCTATGCTCCCTCACCTTCACCACCTAATTTCTTTGGTTCAAGACAGAGCTCAACTGCTATCTTCTGGAAGATGCAGATCCTTCCCTGGTCCTTCTGAGGCCTCCCTTTTAATTATTTTTCCTATCAGATTCCGTTTACATAACCCTTTTTTATGTATGTAGATATTCTTATGCATTATATTTTCTACTAGAATGGACACTCTTTAAAATGAAGGCCTTTTTTAACATTTGCTTATATAATTAAAACCTAGGTCAATACCTGGCATATTAAAAGCACTGACTAAATGTTTACCGACTGACAAAAAAAGGGAAGGGAAAACACTTTAAGTACAGTAATATTTTTATCTATTTTATTTGTTATAATGAAAAATTAGAAAAAAAATCTATATGATAAATGAATGGAAAATGGTTGAATAAATCCTGCTATATTAATATAATATAATTAAAATGACAAATGATAAAAATATGAAAAAAACATAAAAACATATAATGTGATATAAGATAAAAACAGCAGAATAGGAATAGCATGACTTATCTACAACTATATTTTTATTTTTATTTTTTAAGGTGTAATGTTTTTTATTTTTTATTTTTATTCGTTTTTATTTTTTAAATTTTTATTTGGTAAATTTCAAATATTATTCCTTGGTTACAGTAATCATATTCTATTCCTTCCTCCCCTCCCCCCCCCCACTTCCCATTGTGGATGCGCAATTCCACTGGTTATTACATGTGTTCTTGATCAAAACCTATTTCCATGTTGTTGATATTTGTACTAGGATGTTCCTTTAGTGTCTATATCCCCAATAATATCCCCCTTGACCCCAATACACAGTATTGACTCCAAGATAGAAGGTAAGGGTTTAAAAAAAATGTTGATTTAAAAAGAGACAAAAAAAATTTGTTAGTCTTTTTGTCAGAAATATAGTGTTATGAGCTTGAGATCAAATTATAGTTCCTCTTTATGGGGTTTATATCAAGATTTCCTTTTTAAATATTTAGTATTTTTTGCTTTGGTAATTTGCTTATTTTTATTTACTTTAAATGTTGCTATGTTAAATTGAAAAATTATATCAAAGAAAAAAATAAGTCTAATCTATAAAAAGAAACTAAACAAAACTGGGTTCAGCAAAGTGGGAATCTAGAAAGCCTAAAATCAATTTTAAATGTTGTTTCTTCTCTCTTTTCTCATTTTTGTTTTGTTTTCATGGGAAACTGTATTTGTGGGGACAATTTGATTTCATGCTGGCTTCTCTATAATGCTGTCCTCAGGGTCCAAGATCGCATTATAGCTAAGAGTAGACTATAATGAAACATTCACAGTATGACCTCTCCAGCCCCTTTCCCAGTGGGGTTTTGCTGCATACACCAGACCAGACAGTCACCTTGGGCCCTTAACCAATTTAGGTCTTCCTTAACAATGCCTCTAAAATCGTCTATTTTATTGACATGAGTTCCCTCTAATGTCTACCTCCTCATGCTTCACCCCTGCATTTTTTTAACCTTTTAGAAAGCAGTTTGACTTCTCTGAAACCACCATCCTGTTATTTTGCAGAGATTTAGGAGGACTTTTAAAAATTGGAGTCAAACATATAGCCAAAATATAATGAGTTTCATGTCATAACAGGTCATTTTTTGAGAATTTCTACTGTTTATTTTGAGCAGATATTTCTGTGATGTTACTCAGTCTTTTGGGGGTAGTAAGGATTATAGGGCAGTGGCATATGATCATTAATATGAATGAAAGCAGTGTAGATTTTATGACAGACAATTTTTAATAAGTATGTAAAGATTCTCGAAAGCTATGTAAGTAGAACATAAGATCTTAAAGGCTCTATTATGACTTTGAGTACAATCTCACTACAGTTTGTGTTTGCTACCTGGAAAGACTCATTAATAGCAAGTTTTTGGCCACTAAGTGATGAATTCTTTGACCATGGTGACCTGGGACAAAACCAAGGTAGATAGATCAATAAACGGCTTCCTCATTTTGTCTTTCAGACTGCTCATTCGTCCATGCGCCTTCAGTTTTTACCTATCAAATCAGATATCTATGTTATCCCTAATATTCTTTTCCACTATTTCCCACTGATTGTAGATCTTTTATTAGCTAATTAACTTTAATTTTTAAAGACTAGAACTTTTTTTTCAGGTATAACTTTGCTAATGGAAGTGAGATCTTACTAAAGAAGCTCTTTTTAGCAATGCATATTGGCACATGTTGTCCAACTCATAGTCTTATAACTTCTGGAATATTAATAGTTTAGGTGACCTGACCAGGAATCACATAGGCACTAAGTATCAGGAATGGAATTTTATCCCATATTTTCCTAAGTGCAATAATCTATCTCCATATCTACTCAGATAACCTATTAATTATCATGATAGTAACACAAAATTAACATGACCCAGTATGAATTTCTTCATATTTTTCAAAAAAGGATACCAGTTTCAAACATTATTTTTCTTTTTTTTGGTGTTACTCTCATTTTTCCAGTGTTTCTCTCTAAAATCTTCTAGTCATTTTTGTTAGAGCTTTTGCCTTCACTCCCAGTGTACCAATTCTATTGCCTCTTCTTTTGAATTTCTCCTTACTCATCATTCCAACTGCTGACTGTAGCACAAGCCCTGTTCATCTCATGCTTGCTTTGCTGTAGAAGGTAATAGATCATCTGGATGACTTTATTTTTCGTTGAGTCCTCATTCAACTGTGAGGAAAATGAGGGCTTGTTCTGTTCTCATATTTGGGGAAGGCGGTATCCCAAGTGCTTAGTATAGTGTCTAACAAAAGTATCTGTTTAAAAAGTACTTGCTAAGATGCTATCACTCATCATATAAATTGTTGCTGTGAGGGCCTCAAGTATAGTGCCCATATTACAAAAATCACAATACTATCTTTTGAGTTAGCTACAGTTGCTACAGTTACATAATTAGAGTAAATAAGACTGGGGTTCAGATCTTCCCTTTTGATACTTAATAATTGGTTAATCCTGGGAAAATCACTTAAAATTGCAAGTCTAAGTTCTCTCTTCTATAAAATGGAAATAACACCTACTTCAAAACAGCAAATGATACAAGATACACATTGATATATCACTGAAAAACTGGAAATGTTATTTCAAAGTGAATTATCATTTTTTAAAAATTTTCCCAAAATGATCAAAATAAGTACAAATCACTCCTGCGTGAACAAGCTATTGAAATTAATAGGCCCCAAACTCCAATATGGCTGTCCATTCAAGGAAAATTCTTAGACCCTCTAATAGAATCTGACACTGTAACAATGTTTTGTTGATACTGTTTGCTTCTTTGGAACCTATTTTGACTGGGCCTTTCAAAATTACTGAGCAGTTACATTAGCTACTCCCTCAGAGATTCCAGTTTTGACAGTTTTCCGGTGATCTCACATCTGTCTGTGTCAAGAAGAATATTTACTGGAATTTCTATGTACTACCTGCCAAACGGGGGCTCATTATGTTAAAGGACTCTGGCTACATTTCTGCACCCACTTACCCAGTCTAATCCTTACTGTAGAACTCCAGACAAATTTAGTATCGACATGTGCCCAAGTGACCAAGTCCTGGACTTCCCAATTCCTGATTTTCCAGCTCCATTCTTGACTTCCAGACCCATCTGAATATAGCTGGATATAGTCCCCAGTCTCTAGAAGAAGTACCTGACCTGAGCTAGAAACCTTCCCACATTCTGACAAAATCAGTAAGGATTTACTGAGCCATGTTTCAGCAAAGCAAGTGCTAATAATAATTCTTTATAGATCATGTTAAACTTTGAGATAAATTAAGTCCATGTAAGAAACTCAAATGTAATAAGTGGCAGACAATGGTGTTCCTGATTGGCCTTTTTCTACAATCTAAACCATTTGAAAATAATTAATCTCCTTCTTGATCTCTCTCCCCCTTTGCGTCCTCCTCTGTCTCTGTCCCTATTACAGTTTATCTCATTTGTCTTTGTTTCTCTTTCTCTCTCCATCTTACCTATTTCTTCCTCTTTTTTCTTTCACAAACACACACATAAATATATATATATATGTACATATATAAAAAATTGTATAATGTACAATAATGATAGAATTTCATTTTCACTTTGGTCCTGAAGGAAATAATGTTAACACCCTCAACTGATGCTACTACCTAAAAAGTTTTGAAATGTAAATTTACTAACACTGGCAACCATATTATTTTCAGGTTCACATCCCTCTGTTTTGTATACCTTCTATACAAATAAATGGCACTAATTTAATTTTTTACCTTCCTAATTCTCTGATTATGTTCTTTGGTTTCAAATCCATCCTTGCTTCAAATTGGCCATATTAGTCCTGGAATATCTCCATATATAAAAAGAAAATATCATTTGTTATAGAAATAGAAAATACTTAAAATATAATTTCATCATTATATTTTTTCTGACTCAGTAGGAATTGGTTCCAACTCCTCCTTGATAGATGGTTTTATGAATTTCTGTTACTAAGAGATAATACTCGGGTGATTAGCCTTCTAATATTGCAGCATTTTTAGAATCAGTTAATCTGTTCTGCAGAGTTAGGTTCCCAAATGAACTTTTCAAATTTGTGGAACCTACCTCAAGTTTCTCATCTCACTTATGTGTCTTTTTTGTTGTTTATTAATAATTACTTTCTTTTTAAAAACAAGATCTCTCTATTGTGCCCAGACTGGAAGTGCAAGCCCAAAACTAATTAACATAGAGGTTGGAACCTGATCAATTTTTGGAACCTATGCCAAATCAGACCTTTCTGGGCAACCTGGTAGATAGTCCCTGCCATTGGGGGTTCACCATACTGGTGTAAAACTTGCCATGAATAGTTGATTGGCCTGCCAAATCTCAGAACTCCAAAATTCAAGTAATTCATCAACTGCAGCCTCCCTTCTCCCAACAATAGCAGAGATATAGCATGTAATACCATCATGACCAGTTAGTGTATCCTTTTAAAACCTAGAATCACTTCCATCCCACAGTGAGACATCTGAATAGGACTTTACTGGAGGCATATACTATAAGGACAATACGTGTTTGATGCATTACACTTATAAATGAGAATTAAAACTCTAATACTGGAAAGACCTCTAAAATGTGTAATTTATTTTCATATTTTCTGAAAGAAATAATGGCTTTCTTTCTAAAATCTTGTGATATGGATTTTTAATTCCTGTACAAAGTAGATAAAGGTGCTATATTTTATAATCTGAACGGGAACAGAAATTTAATGTGTATAAGCAGTCTGCTCATTTTCTAGTATAATATATCCTAAATGGCTTCAATGTCTTCATAGACAGCTAACACTGCAAGCAGTAATTGGAAAAATATATCATTAACTCAAATGTTCTTGCAAGTCTAGGTCAGTTTGTTAATGTTGCTTAAGTCTCTATCATTTCAAAATAGAATGCAGAGTTGTTTTGTCAGGATCCAAATTTTAGCTAATAAAAGTTACAATATTATAAACGTGAGGTATCTATAGAAGGAAGATATTCCTCACATCTAATGAATGAAGCAAAAATAGTTGGTGCAAGGTAGTTATCATAAGATTATAAGTAAAATCATAAGTAGTCCAGAGAAGATGGAATTTTGCTTTGAACATGACAAAATTTAGGGTGACATAGTTCATTATCATATTTGTAGACTTTTATTGGTGCTTACTATAAATACCTCACAGTAACACACACACATACAAACACACACACACACACACATATATATGATACTTTTTTTCTCATAGGGCAGTTGACTTCCACTACAAATCCAATAAAAAATGGTCAAATCTCTGGAGTTTGTGATACCCCTCTAAGCAGGAATATACCCACCATAGGATTTTTAAAAAATCATTAATCCATTCCCACACCCCATTTCAAATGAAATTTAATTTGACCTTATCCATTTAGAACTAAAGAATGACTATTTGTGCTTAAGTTTTATTCAGAATAATCCTAGATAAAAGAAAATACCAATATATGTCATCATTTAAAAATTACTGTATATTCTGGTATCAATAGGGAGTAGATATTGTGTTTAGTACAATCATCAACAAACACTTATTAAACAACAAATGCATACCAGCCAAAGGTCTTTATGCTGACAATTCTAAATTTAATGAGTTTCAAAACAAATTTCCCCAAATATATTATAATTTAACCCATTGTAATGAAAATGAAATAAAATTATAGTTTTATTACAAAATATGGCATATAATATAAGAATCATCAGAGATCATGTTTGTAAATATAGTTATATTAGAAAAAAATTAGATGCTTTCTTTATCTAGAACAGAAAAAGATTTAATTCAATAGGTAGTCATCTATTTAAGCAAACAAATACTAAAATACCTACCAAGTGCAGTATATATTTTTATGTTTTTTTTCTTGATTGCATGTTGATACAATTTTAATAATCTGACATTTCATGACACATATTCTCTCTCTCCCTCTTACTCCTCCCACCTCCCTGAGATGGATGACAGGTAACATAATATAGGTTGTACATGTCCTGTCCTGCAAAACATAATTTCATGTTTGTTATGTTATAAAAGAAAATATTTATCATTTGTACTAGAGAAAATACATGGAAGTAATAAAAATTAAGACTTCTATGCTTCTATTTGAATTCAGGTTTGTCAATCCTTTCCATGAAAGTGGTTAGAATTTTTTCTTAGTGAGTCCCTAGGATCTGTCATGGATACTTGCATTGCAAGTGCAGTATACTATGTTAGGCACTAGAGGTAAAAAAAAAAAATAGAAACAATACATTATCCCTAAACTAAGAGTTTACATTCTAAAGAGAGATGTAAGAAAAAAAGAAAAACAAATAACTATAAAAAATTGATAATATATTAAATGCACAGATGTCCAAAATAGCAGGAAAAATTTCAAGAAGTTAACAATACATATAATTCACAGATTTAGAAAGAAAACAATCTGGGCAATAAGGAAAGGGCAAGACCATGACAGCAAATGACAACACTTTAAAAAAAATTATTTAATTAATCAATTTAGAATATTTTCCCCTGGTTACAAGAATCATATTCTTTCCATCCCCTCCCCATGCCCCCTTCCATAGCCAGCACTCAATTACACTCAGTTTTACATATGTCCTTGATCAAAACCTATTTCCATTTTATTGACGTTTGCACTAGGGTGATCACTGAGTATATATTCCCTATCATATCCTCATTGACCCATGTGGTCAAGCAGTTGTTTTCCTTCTATGTTTATATTTCCACAGTTTTTCCTCTGAATGTGGATAGTGTTCTTTCACATAAATACCTCCAAATTGTTCTGGATCATTGCATTGCTACAAATACAGAAGTCCATTGTATTTGATTATACCAAAGTGTATCAGTCTCTGTGTACAATGTTCTCCTGGATCTGCTACTTTCACTCTTCATCAATTCCTGGAGGTTGTTTCAGTTCACATGGAATTCCTCCAGTTTATTATTCCTTTGGGCAAAATAGTACTCCATCACCAACATATAGCACAATTTGTTCAGCCATTCCACAATTGGGGGACATCCCTTCATTTTCCAATTTTTGCCACCATAAATAGTGCAGCTATGAATATTCTTGTATATGTCTTTCCCCCTATTATCTCTCTGTGGTATAAACCCAGCAGTGCTATGGCTGGATAAAAAAAGCAGACAGTCTTTTGTTGTCCTTTGGACATAGTTTTAAATTGACCTCCAGAATGGTTGGATCAATTCACAACTCCACCAGCAATGCATTAATGTTCCAATTTTGCCACATCCCTTTCAACATTCATTATTTTCCTTTGCTGTTATGTTATCTGCTAGGTTTGAGGTATTACCTCATAGTCGTTTTGATTAGCATCTCTCTGATTATCAGAGATTTAGAACAATTTTTCATGTGTTTATTAATAGTTTTGATTTCTTTATCTGAAAATTGCCTATTCATGTAACTTGTCCATTTATCAATTATGAAATGGCTTGATTTTTTTGGTACAATTGATTTAGCTCTTTATAAATTTGAACAATAAGATGTTTGTCAGAGTATTTTGTTATGAAGATTGTTTCCCAATTTGTTGCTTTCCTTCTTATTTTGGTTGCATTGGTTTTGTTTGTACAAAACCTTTTTAATTTAATATAATCAAAATTATTTATTTTATATTTTGTAATTTTTTCTAACTCTTTCTTAAATGTTTCTTTCCCCAAAAATCTGACATGGATGCTATTTTGTGTTCAGCTAATTTACTTATAGTTTCCTGTTTATATTCAAGTCATTCACCCATTCTACGTTTATCTTGGTGTAGGGTGGAAGATGTTGATCCAGTCCTAATCTCTCCCATTCTGTCTTCCAATATTCCCAGCAGGTTTGTCAAATAGTGGATTTTTGTACTCAAAGCTAGGATAGTGGGTTTATCATATATTGACTTGCTGAGGTCCCTTACACTAAATCTATTCCACTGATCCTCTTTTCTGTCTCTTACCAAGTATCATATTGTTCTGATGACCACTGTTTTATAGTATAGTTTGAGATCTGGCACTACAAGGCACCTTCCTTCACATTTTTTTTTCATTATTTCCCTAGATATTCTTGATCTTTGGTTCTTCCAAATGAATTTCCTTATATATATATATATATATATATATATATTTTTTTTTTTCCTTCTAATTCAGTAAAAACGTTTCTTGGTGGTTCAATGCGTATGGCACTAAATATGTAAATAAGCTTCAGTAGGATTGTCATTTTTATTATGTTAGCTTATTCTACCCATGAGCAATTAATGATTTTCTAATTAATTAGATCTAGTTTTAATTGTGTGGAAAGTGTTTTGTAGTTGTGTTCAAATAGTTCCTGTGTTTGTCTTGGCAAGTAGATTTCTAATGTTTAGACTGATTTTAAATGTAATTTTTCTTTCTAATTATTGCTGCTGAGATGTGTTCGAAATGTATAGAAATGCTAATGATTTATGTGAGTTTATTTCGTATCCTGCAACTTTGCTAAAGTTGTTGATTATTTCCACTAGCTTTTTAGTTGATTCTCTGGGATTTTTTAAGTAAACCATCATATCATCTGCAAAGAGTAATAGCTTGATCTCCTCAGTGCCTGTTTTAATACCTTAAATTTCTTTTTTCTTCTCTAATTACTAATGCTAGTGTTTCTATTACAATGTTATATAAGAGAGGTGATAATGGGCATCATTGTTTCACTCCTGATCTTATTGGGAATGCTTCCAATTCATCCCCATTGAATATAATGTTTGCTGATGGTTTTAGATATATTCTGTTTATTATTTTTAGGAAAGTCCCTTCTATTCTTATGCTTTCTAGTGTTTTCAATAGGAATGAGTATTGTATTTTGTCAAAGGCTTTTTCTGCATCTATTGAGATAATCATGTGATTTTTGTTGGTTTGCTTGTTGATATGGTCAATTATGTGAATGGTTTTCCTAATACTTAAACATCCTTGCATTGCTAGTAAATTTCTCCCCCGATCATGATGAATAACCCTCTTGATGACTTGCTTGAGTTTTTTTTTGCTAGTATTCTATTTAATATTTTTGCATCTATGTTCATTAAGGAGATTGGTCTGTAGTTTTCTTTTTCTGTTTTTGACCTGCCTGGCTTTGGAATCAGTACAATATTTGTTATTTGTGTCATAAAAGGAATTTTGTAGAACCCCTTTGCTTGTTATGTTAAATAGTTTGTTTATTATGAGGATTAGTTGTTCTTTGAATTTTTATAGAAGTCACTTGTGAATCCATCAGGCCTTGAGGATTTTTTCTTAGGGAATTTTTGATGGCTTTTTCAATTACTTTTTCTGATATAGGGTTATTTATTCTATTTCTTTTTCTATTAATATAGGAAATTTATATTTTTGTAAATATTCATCCATATCATCTATATTGCCATATTGATTTGCATATAAATGGGCAAAATACTTTTTAATGATTACCTTAATTCACTCTTCATTAGAGGTGAGGTCTCCCTTTTCATTTATGATACTTTTAATTTGGTATTCTTCATTCCTTTTTTAAATTAGATTGACTAGTATGTTGTATATTTTATTTGTTTTTTTCAAAATATCCCCTTCTAGTCTTACTTATTAATTCAATAGTTCTTTCACTTTCAATTTCATTAAGTTCTCCTTTAATTTTTAGGATCTCTAATTTAGTTTTCATCTGAGGATTTTTAATTTGTTCACTTTCAAGTTTTTTGATTTACTTATCCAACTCTTTGACATCTGCCCTCCCTAAGTTGTTAATATATGAACTCAAGGACATAAATTTCTCTCTGAGTACTGCTTTGGTTGCATCCCATAGATTTTGAAAGGATGTCTCATCATTGTCATTTTCTTCAATGAATTCATTTTTTAAATTTTATTTAGTCAATTTAGAACATTATTCTTTGGTTACAAGAATCATATTTCTTTCCCTTCCTCTCTCCCCCCACCCCTTCCCATAGCCAATGCACAAATCCAGTGGATTTTACATATGTCCTTGATCAGAACCTATTTCCATGTTGTTGATGTTTGCACTAGGATGATACCAAACTTTTAGCTTACTTCTGGTCTTTTCTTTACAAATACTTGAAAATCTTCTATTTTGTTCAATGTCCAAACTTTCTTCTGCAAGTATATAGTCAGTTTTGATGTGTAGGTGATCCTTGGTTGAAGTTTCTATTCTCTTGCCTTTCAGAGTATCATATTCCAAACCTTGAGGTCCTTTAGTGTGGAAGCTGCCAGATCTTGTGTAATACTGATTGGTGCTCCTTGATATCTGATTTTTGGCTTCTTATAAATTTTTCTCCATAGCTTGGAATCTCTTGAATTTGCTTATTACAATCCTGGGGGTTGTCTTTTGAGGATTTAGTGTAGAAGGTGTTCTATGAACTCTTTCAATGTCTATTTTGCCCTCTTGTTCAAGGACATCAGGGCAGTTTTCTTGGATAATTTCTTGTAGTATGATGTCAATATTTCTGTTTATTTCTGCATTTTCATGTAGACCAATGATTCTCAAAATTTCTCTTCGAAATCAATTCTCATGATCTTGTCAGAGAGATATTTTATGTTTCCTTCTATTTTGTCAGTCTTTTGACTTGGCTTTATTAATTCTTGCTGTTTTGTGAGATCATTGGCTTCCAATTGCCCAATTCTGCTGTTTAAAGACTGGTTTTCAGCTATAATTTTTTTGATTTTCCTCTATTATATTTTGAATTTTCTTTTCAGTTTGGTCTATCCTACTTTTCATGGCTTCCAACAATTTAATTTTGGTGTCCAGGTGGGAAATCCTGTCTTTTAAACTGTTATTTTCTTTTTGAACTATATCCTACTTTTCTCATCAAAATTCATCCATCTTTTTCATAAGCTCCAATTTAAATTCTTCAATAGCTTGTGGCCAGTTTCCATTTTTTGGAAGATTTAGATGTATTTATCTTTTTGTCCACTTCTACTATTTCCTCTGTAGTCTGGATTTTTCCTCCATAAAAATTATCCAGGGCCAATCCCTTCTTGTTCCTCTTGGTTTTAGGAGGTTGCTTTTCCTGGACATTGTTTTCCATCACTATGCTCATTTTTTCCTTCCCTTTTCAGTCAGAAGTTCGAGTGAAGAGTGAAGGCTCTCTGTGTATGGAGCTATGGAGTATGGTTTTTCCCTGAGGCCACCTCTAAAGTCCCCACAGTTTCTATGGTTTTCCGCCTTCCCTTGCCTGCGCTATCACTGTGCCTAAGGTCTGTGCTCTTCAGCCTGCTGGATTCTGAAGTCTAGCCCCTCTCAGGGGTAGGCCCTTGGTGGTCTCAGTCAGCTGCCAAGGTCTTGGAGCTTCCTCTTGCTCACTTCAAAAGGTGCCCCTCACTTGCTCACTTATTGCAGTGCACAAGCTCTGACTCTAGCATACTGTGTGTGGTTTGGGGGAGGGCAGCTTCCAATTTGTTGGAAACTATTGCCCCCCCTTATAGTGTGGAAATGCTCAAATCCCACATACTTTCAATGCTCTGCCCCACTGTAGATTCCCGTCATTCATATGAATTTTTTTGGCCTTTTGAGGTAGTAGTTTTTGGTAGGCAATGAGGAGAGGGAGAGTCCTGTGTCTACACTCCCACCATGTTTACCCAGAAGTCTGACAACTCTTTTTGTTTGTATAAAACTTAAGAAAATAGTTTGAGGGGAAACAGTAGAGTAAGAGAATCTGCCACTGATTCTCCAGACTTAGCTACCATCATTTAGCTTCCTTTTTGTTATAGAACTTCCCTTCACAATAACTGTTTTCTCATGTTGGAATCTCTCTCTAATTCAGCAGCCCCATTTTCCAACTGTTAAGTTTGTCTCAGAGCCTCCATTTGGAAAAGGCCCCAAGCTGACTATCTTTCTCCACCTAGTTCTGCCTCTGACCCTCTCAATTTTGCCCACATACTTTAACTAACTTGACCTTCTGTAATTTCCATACTGTATGTCGCCTTGCTAGCCTAATATATCCCTCTTCCTTGTGTCCCTTTATCCCATAGGTAAAGTCCTTCCAGAATCTCAGTTTTAAGGAAAGGCCCCTGGCAACCTTCTTCAATTGTATCTCCTTACTCTACTTCTGACTCTACACTTAATCACAAACACCACTGCCGCCACCACCATCTTCCTTTTCTGGGATGTCTCAGTAAGTACGAACATAAACTCCTTGTGATCAGGGACTATCTTATTTTTGCTTCTGCTTATATCCTCATTGTTTAATATAATATTTAACACAAAGCAAGTATTTAATGATTGCTTCTTTATTGACTTAAAGGAAGCTTAAACCATATTTTTGAGGACTTGAATATCAGGCTAAGGGATTTTTGTTTCATTTCCTAATTAATAAATAAACAATATGCAATCAATAAGTATTTATAAAGTAACTGTATATAAATGTATAGTTGTTCATGTTTCTTTTTTTCTTCCGTCTCTCTTTAGATTTTAAACTCTTAGTTTACGGATCGTGTGTTGTTCTTTTCATTTTCTTTACACATTTCTTTTTATTGCTTGCTAAAATAATTCCAGGATAAGAGAATCTGAAAAGAATAAGAAAACCCCAAAGTAATATAGTACAATCTGATTCATATTAAACTTGTAGTCCCTTAGTATGAGATCTTTTTTACATTAGCTTCTTTAAAATTTTTCTTCCCTCATTATCTTTTATACAGACAAAATATAATTTATATTTATATATTAAATATAAATGTTGGACTTCACATTTCCCCTAATATGAAATTTATATATGTTTTAGGAAGTTTTAAACTCTTCAGGCCAGAAACTGAACTAAGACTTTTTGAATATGATCTATTTCATTTTATTAGACTTGGTCAGTAATTATAGAATCAAAGAATTTAACCTTTCAAGAAGTATATGGTTCATAATTAAGTTATTCAGTATGTGACATATCCCTCTGAACTCCTGAGAATATAAAAATTCAGTAAACATATCTCCAACTTATCTTAAGCATATCTCTAATCATTGTTAAAACTGTAAAATAATACAGTCACTCACAGTCACACAGTTTCTTGGATAATTTCACTAGAGACTTACTTCCAAGTTGATATCAATCCATTAATGAATTATTTCTTCAGACATTCCACCAAAGGGAGAAATAATACAAGTTTAAAAATAAATGTTTTACATTATCAAAATTTAAATGTAAAATACTGCAAGATCTACTAGTCCATACTTACTATATTGGCTATATTTCTACAATTCAGCAGAAAGATTTATCAACTGCTTTGCTGTAATTCAGGTTTGCTATTTCTTTGATGCCACCCTTATCTATCAGTGTGCTCCTCAAATTGGTTTCTGATATTAGTACTTTACAATTTTCATACATAACAAAGATCACTACCCATTCACACGTAAGCATTGTATATGAATATTATCTATGTTGTTCCATGGGTTTCCCATGTGAATTTTGGCTGACATTCCGACCAATATGCCAGTAACATACCTAACTTTCTCCTGAACCCCTACCAGGATATAAGTACAGTGCAGGGAATTGTTATCCCTCACTCTCACCATAAAACCAGCTCATCTTTTTTTTTTAATGTTATGCAGTTCTCTTTGACATTGTTCATTCCAATTGTTCTTTCACATTTCTTGTTGTATGTGTAGCCTACTCATTCTAAACATGATCATTACCATTCTCTCTCTATGATACTCATTTTTAATAAATTGCTTAGACTGTAGTATATATAGATCAATGTCAAAGAAAACACAAGTGTGAGGATGCTGAAAGATTAAATAGAGATGTTTGAAGGAGTTGCAAGTTACTAAATGTGTGGGGAAAGTCTCAGACTATATAAGACTGAAAAAAGAAGATAGAATAGAAATCTATTTACCTAGAAACTACATTTCCCATCATTATGAAAAAAGTCCACCTAAAAATTTGATGATGGCATCCTTCTTCAGTGTATTAAAAGGCAGGCTTAGACCAGAGTTATTCCATAGTAGATCATATCCTAATTATTATGCAATTGCCTGAAAGGTGGAGAAAACTCATGATCACAGATTATTTGGCAACTGATTAAAGAGCATTTACTGTAATAGAGAAAAGTACCAACTTATACACTACGTTCCAACAAAGTATCTCCTAATTGTATTTGGAAATTTTTCAGGATAGTTCAAAAGACATAACACAAATTACTTTTACATGATTTTTGTCATGATCATTCTTCATATTTGTTTTACTTAGTCTTATTTTCCACGTTATTTGTTCTTATTCCCTACTTTGATTTCATTTTAATTTTTTCTGGAAGTAATATGGTGAATATATGATTTGAGGAAAGTTTGGAGTAGAAGAAAGGAACATTGACCTTGGCATCAGAAAAACTGATTATAAACCTCAGCATTCCAACATTTTTGAGTCAATGGAATAGTTAGTTTTTCATATTCATTATCCATAAAATGGAGATAAATTAATTACCCACCCTACTTTATAGTAATGTGTGGAGTAAAAAAAGCTAGAAAAATTTAAAGCACAATATAAATGGAAATTATCAGTATTATTATCAATACTATGTTTTTATGGCCCTTCTACATGCAAATCACATATAAAATTTTCAGAATCATTTGGTAAAATTTGCCCACTACCCTTGAACGGGGCAATTTCTCTCTCCTCCTTTCTCTCTCCCTCTCTCTCCCTCTCTATCTCTGTCTCTCTCTCATGCACATATATACACATGTGATAGAGACATGAAGAGAGAGAGGTTTTGCAGGACTTGTGGGCCAAGATTCAATGCTAGAGACCTAGCTCTAGCTATCAATCAAGAGAAGATTCCAAAATAATGTTCCCAGGAGTGGCAGTTTGGAGTTTGCTGGCCAAACTGAGAAGAGAAACTTGGCTTTTGGACCCTTTCTCTGTCTCTCTGACTCTGAGTAGTTGAAGCTGATAAGAAAAAGAAACTTGGCTTTTGAAGTGGTGGTCTATTTAAGAGCTGAGCTGGCCAGGAGAAACTTAGAGACTTGGAACATTGTTTCTTTCTTGGGTTGAGCTGAAAGTCCTTGATGATTTTGTGAGAAGAAAGAAGATTTTAAAAGCTGTTGTACTCCATCTCCCTAACTAAGAGTCACAGTTTGTGACTAGACTACTTTCTCAATCCTTCATTTAGATTAGGGACTTCCTCATCCCTCTTACCTCAGTTTCCCATCCTGTTATCCCAATAAACCCCTTGACTTGAAAAACTAAAGGAAAAGAATATCTTTATAGTTTACTCAAGTAGGGAGGGAAGGAGCCAAAGGCTTCAAGAAGAACTGGGTGAAGAGGGTTGGTTAAGGGAGGGAGTGAGGGAGGAAGGAGGTTAGGAAATAGATTGATCCATCAGCCATCAGTAGGGATCAATAAGCATACCCTAGAGCAATTCTCCTGTGAACCAGCATTCTTATGTGGCAGTATCCTTATGTGGCACCCCTCAGCATTTCTCATTCCTATCTCCATTACAAATAAGCAGCCTCAGGTCCCCTCTAGGAGCTCTCTCTCGATTCACAGTCAAAAGCCAGAGAGCAGCAGGCATTGCAAGAAGAAACATTTTCCCCTCAGTTTACCTCTCTATTTCAACAAGTAGTAGTTTCCAATCAGTTTACTATTCTATTTCAAGAAGTAATGTTTCTTCAGTTTATTATTCTATTTCAAGTGGCACCCTTAGTCTGACTGTACCCAACAATCCCACAGGCAGGAAATATATTCAAATAAGTAGTTTTTGGTGTGGTGGTTTTGACAGCCATTGCTTGCTTTTGGGTTTACCATATTCTTTGCAGCAAACTGACTCAAATGGTAGTGGAGAGTGTGGATTTTGTAGGAAACTTGATATTGACTGTTACAATTACCTTTTCAAATTTACTTAGTTCTCTGGCAAGTCCTGGCACAAGTATATGTACTCTTCATGGCTTTATTGCAGACTCTAACCCAAGTGAGGAAAGTTTTCAGATTAATGGTTCCCCTTAAGGCAGAGGAAATAATGGCCATTGATAACAACTTGGACAAAATGATTAAGGCAGTATTTGAACAACTCATTAAGGAAAAAGGTTTAGATCTAGTTATGGGCAAGGACAATGGACAATGAGAGAATGTAACTCAGGAAACTGAAGATAGCAATGAAAATGAAAACCAGGCTGCTAGTGCCCCTGAGAAAATATGTCCATTAAAGGAAGTCACTAAGCTAACAACTAATGCTGATGTTATTCAAACTAAGGCCCTTAGACAATTCAATCCTCAGGAACTTGAGTCCATTAAACATCGCTTTCCAAAGTTTGTGGACAATCCTTTTAAATCCCACAAGGAGCTGAAGAGAACATTTTGAATCTTTGATCCAGATTTTGAAGATGTTGAATTTCTTTTATCAGAACTTTTCAGCTCCCATGAAAAAAGGAAATTTGTGGATACAACTAGATCTGATGGTAATTTGACCAGCTGGCCTACTATTGATCATAGAATGGATATGGATTTTGCCAATCCAACCTGCATGTCATACCTTAAACAGTGTGGAGAGGATTTGCTTCAAGCCATTAAACAATGTTGTTCCAACCTAGTGCATGGTCCAAATTTGATAATCAGGCAGTAAAAAGGGGAACATCCTGCCACATACATAAACCATCTGTCAGAAATGGCAGAGTCAATCTTAGGTTTAGAAGCAGATAATGATGAGACAGCTGGTCACGTTCATAGACTATTTCTGAGGGGATGCACACCCAATTTGAGGACATTTTTAAGAACTATTTCCCTGAATATGATTCAGTTTCCCTAATTGAATTGAGAGACGCTGCAGGTTACCTATTTGAAAATAGTTCAGATCCTAGCAAGGAAGTTAAAGATCTTAAAGAAAAGTTGGAGAGGACTGAAAAGGATTTAAAGCAAAAGGAAATTGAAGAAATTAAAATTTTGAACACAGTCAGAACATACACAAAACCTGTTTCCCAAAAACCTAGTTACCAGGCAAGATTGGTGCAAAAAGAAACTAGGGAGTGTTTCTTTTGCCACTGTAAAGGGCACTTGATTAGAAACTGTTTCTTAAAGAAGAAACATGAAAGTACTAACAGAGACAAACATAATGCAGAAACTAGGTACAAGAAATCCACTTGCTGTTCACACTGCAAGTTGAAATCCTCACAACAAGCTTCAGACTTGATGGGAATGCAAAAGGCAATAGAAACTGGAGCTAAACCTAAATATTGAGAAATGTTTAGAAGGGAATTATGAAGCCAGCCACTTGGAGATAGAAGAAATAGTAACAAAGAGGTTGCAGTTAAAAATAATAGTAAAAAGTTGAGAAATAGTGTAAAATTGGTGCAAGAAAGTGATTCTGTGAATGATAGCCATTGCAATAAGGCAAGAGAAAGGCAGAACCAGATTAAAGTAACTGAGGCAGAAAATAATGAAATAACATCTCAAAATGCAAATGAGATGTGAGAATTTGATAAGACTTATATAGTAACCACACAGAAAAAGTCTGTAAAAGAAATCAAATTTTTCCTAGGAAACTTTTTCCAGTGTAGAGTGGATAATGGGATTGAATTATGCAAAAGGAAAAGAAAGAGTCACAATAACTCAAGAAAAAGTTAGTGACTGGTGCAGAAATACATAATTTAAATTCCCTAAAGGTTACTGTTTCTAAAGATAACAAGGCTCCAAAAACATTCAAAGAAATCCCACCAAACTTAGTTAATTCTGTATATAGCTTTATGGCAGAAGTATCCTTAGAAAATACATCTAGTTTGAATCCAGAAGCTAGTACTTTCCATCCAGCAATTAGTGATTTAGGTAAGGAAAAACTAACTGATAATGAAGCTGACATTGCATTTGAACACAAAGATTATCATATTCAAAGTAGTGGAGGTGATATATCAGTTAAATTTGAATCTGGGGATGGAATGGCAGGCTTAGTAACAACCAAGGATTCAGTTGGTGCCAGCATTCTAAGTGGCACAGGGGTGTCTGGCCAAGGCAACTGCCATGATTTAGGTTCATGTTCCATTGTAGTTGAGAATACAACCTCTGATGTAGACATCAAAGGAAATGAATCAAATCAAGAAGAATTAACTGGATTATATATACAACTGGAAGAGGGTAGCAAAGGCATAGACAATGAATCAATAGTTATTAACACCTTGGCTACTAAACCAGAAACAGATACATGTTGTTGTGGGGGACAACATGAAAACACACATCCTATTTCTGATGATGCAGGGGGAAATGCAGAAGTATAAACCTTATTCCCAGAAGAAAGTAATAAAATAGAAGGAAAGATTCCTATCTCTACACAGTCAGATGAGAGTGAAGATAAACATAAACCTCAGGCTAGTGGTAGAGTAGGATCTGTAATTATTAACAGTGTACAAGATCTGCAAGAAGAAGCTAACCCCATACCATCTAGTTTACCAATTCAAAATGAAAACCAAAAGCTTAGTAGTGAGACACATCCAGAAACTGATTTGAGTAACACAGAAGCTAGTGACAAAGACTTAGATCAAAACACAAAGCCAGAGTTACCAACATCTGGCAAGAGTTCACAAGGCATTGAGCAAAATACTAAAAGCATAGTGATTGCATTTAGTGACTGATTTAGACACTGAATCTGAAGGGATTCCAGAAGGTGTAATTATAATGGATGAAGATGATGTAGAACAAATACCTTATCAGTTTTATAAGCTTTATGAAGATGTAGATGAAGAAGGGGAAGAGAAAAGATAGCGTACCTATAACCAGTGCAAACAAACTCATACCAATATATTGATGAGGTACATTAAATATTGATGATTCTTTGGGCAAAGAACAAGATGTATATACCATTGGAGAAAAAATTATGCAAGCTTAGGGGTTGACAATGAAATGACTTTATAGAGAAGTTGAATTACATAACTTATGAAGATATAGATTCTGAATGGGAAGGGTAATATTAAGAAACATGTTGAGAAATGGAGGAGGGGACATAGACACAAAATTTCATTTCTAATCTCTAACTTCAAACATAGGACAAGTACCATTCAAGCTGTAACAGTGAAACCAAGATTAGTTGGAGGTCCATAGGGTAACATTCTACACAAAAACTTAAGTGAATGAAGACAATAGTCTTGGGGTAGCATAAAAAATAAGTTTTATGGCTAAAGAAGAAGTAGTAATTCAACATCTTGAACACTCCTAAACTTGTAGCAATATTCCAACTTCATAACTAGGATAGACACAAACATCTAGAATGCTGGAGAAGCATGGATTCACATTGTTTGAATCTGTTGTAACAAGACTTTAACAGCAAGATATAGTTGAGAACCAAAAAAAAAAGTTTATCCATATCTTTCAACCTTCATCGTATAATAGTCTATACCGGGGGAAGAAGGGAGAGAGGCAATACCATGAAGATATTATTTCATAGTTTCAGATATCTCACTAGACATAACAAGGTGATCATGTCATCAGTGACTATACATATACAGATGACATCTGAGAAAAAAGTCCTAGTCATGAACTGCAACATGAATAGCCCAAGAAGAAAACAATAAGAAGCCTGGTGAATATAAGCCTATGGAAACACAGGAAAGCACATGAGTATTTGCCACCAGAATACAGTAGAGAGAGCCCTGCATATGTTAAATTAATGAAAGGATAGCACCCATGAAGATATACAGCCAATATCACAGTAATATGAAAGGAAAGCATTGCATTTGGAAGAGTAGCAGACACAAAGCAACAAAACCTCAATGTAAAATATAAAATAGTCTCTGCCTGACATAGTAACATATCAAAAAGAACTATCTCCAAGTAATACATACAATAACCATTCAAAAAACTACATACAGTAACCATATGATAGACCTCCTTAATGAAGAAAAAAGAAAAATTGAAAATTATGCTCTTAGGCATAACACATACATCCATGCAAGAAGAAAAACACAAGTTGAGCTAACCTGCAAGCACGAAGAGAAACCAATGCATAAGGCTTACTGCCATGCATGAAGAAAGATTGATAAATTCTGCATGCATGAAGATTTCAAATCACTTCCATGCAAAAGTAACTTTTCACTCTTGCACATACACGTGTAAATCTCACACACATGCATTGTTCGTGTGTTCCCGGGTTCCTGATTATTGCAGCAGACCCTGATTTGAAGAACACAAGTCTTCAATCAAGTCTGGATGATGGCGAATGGCATACAGACCAGACAAAGGACCAGAGTGAAAGGAAGAGAATCTCTACAAGCAACATGATTAGACATGGAAGGACTCTGGAACTTTGAAATTTGGAACTTTTGGCCATGAAGGTTATGTAAGGAAGCGTCATATATGTGAACATCACATATATTTGCACACACATCCTACATAGCAAAATAAGATATTCCATGGATCAGATAAGTATACACATGCATAATTACATGAAAACAAGACACACTGACAAAACTTTTTGTGGAAAAGTGAAACAAGGTTTTTCTTTTCTGCATGAGTTTGCACAGAAATTCACAAAGATGTACATGTCTAAATTTATATAGACACATGTATTTACTAAATTAATTAACATGCTAACTTTTAGAGTAAATTTATTAACAATCTAAATACTAACAATAGTGATAGCCTAGTGAATTTGTCCAAGGCTTAGGAAGTAGACACATAGAAGTTTTGAAGTATAGAAGAGAGATTATACTATAATACACACACTTTTTGCTTATTATCTCTTAAGGCTCAGGCAGGTCACTTTACTTCTCTGGGCAAATCCTTCCCTCAGCAAATCAAGATAGTAAGAATGGTAATATATATGCCATTCAATGTATCAAAAAATAGGGGGTTTGGTAAAATATATAGTACATTAAGAACATTAAATTTAAATTAATGTTTATGAATCATTTATAACATGTGTTTCTGAGTATTCTCTGCCCTATTTCTTTCCATTCTAATACTATCAAAAGGATTAACTATATGTACCAATATATAGAGATGAGCACAAATACACATGTATATATTCATATAAGTAGGTATATTTAACTATGTAAATATATACCAACACATATACACACAGACATGTAATACATGTAACATATGTAAACAAACTCATGCCCTTATATGTGTTCATACATGTTCATATATAATGGTTATAATTTTATTTATGTGGTATGTTTTAATGGCTTAAAAGTACAGTAAGACTTTGGGATACATATATATTTATATATAGGACATTGTGTGTATGTATATAAATGGTGTCCCAAAATCTTAGAAGACAGTATATAATATATATGTGTTATTATTTGTTCATATATACATACTATCATATGCACACACATACATACATAGCTATAAACACAAATATGTAGTACCCAATCAGTAGTTTGCTCTCCCTTATCTTAGCCTCCTGGTCTACCTGACATCCTTCAAGTTCTAGCTAAAATCCATTTTAATTTCTTTTAATTTTATTCAGTCAATTTAGAACATTATTTTTTGGTAGCAAGAATCATATTCTTTCCCTCCTTCCCCTCCCCCAATCTTTCCCATAGTCGATGTACAATTCCACTGGGCATTACATTTGTCCTTGTTCAGAACCTATTTCCATACTGTTGTTGTTTGCACTAGGATGTTCACTTAGAGTCTATATCACCAATCATATCCCCCTTGAGCCATGTAATCAAGCAGATGTTTTTCTTTGGCGTTTCTACTCCCACAGTTTTTCCTCAGAATGTGGATAGTGTTCTTTCTCATGGATCCCTCCAAGTTCTTCAGGATCACTGCATTGCCACTAATGGAGAAGTCCATTAAATTCGATTGTACCACAGTGTATCAGTCACTGTGTATAATGTTCTCCTGGTTCTGCTCCTCTCAGTCTGTATCAGTTCCTGGAGGTCATTCCAATTAACGTGGAATTCCTCCACTTTATTATTCCTTTGAGCACAATAGTATTCCATCACCAACATATACCATAATTTGTTCAGCCATTCCCCAATTGAAGAGCATCCCCTCATTTTCCAATTTTTTGCCACCACAAAGAGTTCAACTATGAATATTCTTGTACATGTCTTTTTCCTTATTATATGTTTGCGGTACAAACCCAGCAGTGCTATGGCTGGATAAAAGGGCAGACAGTCTTTTATTTTTTAATTTTAAATGTAATTATTTTAATTTTTATTGATTGATTTTTAATTTTATATAGTCAATTTAGGACATTATTCCTTGGTTACAAGAATAATATTCTTTATTTCCATGCCCTCCTCCCACCCTTCCCATAGCTGATGTGCAATTCCACTGGGTATTGCATGTATCCTTGATCAGAACCTTTTTCCATGTTGTTGATGTTTACAATAGGATGATCATTTAGAGTCTACAAACCCAATCACATCCCCCTCGACCCATGTAATCAAGCAATTGTTTTTCATCGGTGTTTCTACTCCCACAGTTTTTTTTTTCTCTGAATGTGGATAATGTTCTTTCTCATAAATCCCTCCAAGTTCTTCAGGATCACTGCATTGCCACTAATGGAGAAGTCTATTAGATTCTATTGTACCACAGGGTATCAGTCTCTGTGTACATTGTTCTCCTGATTCTGGGCCTCTCACTGCATCAGTTCCTGAAGATTGTTCCAGTTCACATGGAATTCTCTAGTTTATTATTCCTTTGAGCACAATAGTATTCCATCACCAACATATACCACAATTTGTTCAGCCATTCCCCAATTGAAGGGCATCCCCTCATTTTCCATTATTTGCCACCTCAAAGAGCAAAGCTATGAATATTCTTGTACATGTATTTTTTCATTATTACCTCTTTGGGGTACAAACCCAGCAGTGCTATGGCTGGATCAAAGAGCATACAGTCTTTTAGCGCCCTTTGGGCATAGTTACAAATAGCCCTCCAGAATGGTTGGATCAATTCAAAACTCCACCAGCAATTCATTAATGTCCAACTTTGCCACCTCCCCTCCACAATTCTTTACTTTCCATTGCTCTCATGTTAACCAATCTGCTAGGTGTGAGGTGATACTTGTTTTTATTTGCATGATGTGATTTTGTTGGTTTCCTTGTTAATATGATCAATTATATGTATGGTTTTACTAATATTGAATCATCCTTGAATTCCTGGTATAAATCCTACCTGGTCATAATGAATAATATCCATAATCACTCCCCATGTACCCTTAATAATTATTATTTTCATTGCATTGTGATCTGAAAAATTTTGCATTCATAATTTCTGGTCTTTTGCACTTTTTTCAATGTTTTTGCAATTCTTTTCCCCCACATTTTAATATCTTCTCCTATTTATGTCCTTTCTTCTTTTGCTATATCCTTTTAAACCAGTGTTTAGCTTTTAATTGGTCCCCCTAATTCCCACTCTTATTTTACTTCCCTTTCTATCTCCCTCCCTTCTTATCCCACTCTTATTTTCTTTACAGTCTTTTTAAACTACCCCCCATCTCCTCTGTATTGCTTCCCTACCCACCAGTCCATTTGTTACCCTTATATTTCCCTATAGGGTACAAATCAATGCTGCCCCAATTTATTTGATTGTCCTTCCCTCTTTGAGTCAATTTCAATTCACATAAGTATTGAGTATTTACTATCTCCAACCTCTTTACCCTTCCAATGTATTGATGTTCTCTCACACTCCTGCCATGTGCTTCTTTATGATATATAAATTTACCCCATTTTATTTCTTATCCCATTTCTCTTATTATTGACCTCTTTTTAAAAATTCTTGTTGTATATATATATATATATATATATATGTATATACATACATACATACATATATACATATATATATATATATATATTTATGTCTTGGCATTTCATCCTATACAGTTTGTCACTTTTCCCTCTAAGTACAATTCTTCTAGATACCCAGGTGATAATAATTTTTAAGAGTTACCAATATCCTCTTTTCTTATAGGGAAATATATCATTTTAACTTATTGATTCCCTCAAAAAAAGGTATTTTTTGTTTTATTTTTCTTTTTCCCTCCCTTTCTTAATTAGATGATACTCTGGCTTCTGCGTTTAGGCATCAAATTTTCTTTTCAGATCTGGTCTTTTCTTTATAAATGCTAGGAATTCTTCTATTTTATTAAATGACCATACTTTCCCTTGTAAGAATATAGTCAGTTTTGCTGGGTAGTTGATTCTTGGTTGTAGACCTAGTTCCCTTGCTTTTTGGAATATCATATTCCATGCCTTTCAGTCCTTCAGTGTAGATACAGCCACATCCTCTGTTATCCCCACTGTAGTTCCATGGACTCTGCATGACTTCTTCTTAGCAGCTTGTAATATTTTTTTTTCCTTGTTCTGATAGTTCCTGAATTTGGCTATAACATTCCTGAATGTTGTCAGATGTGAATTAAGTAAGGAGATGATCCGTGGATTCTTACAATATTCATTTTCCCCTCTTTTTCTAGAATGTTGGAGCAGTTTTCTTGGATCATTTCCTGTAATATGATGTCCAGGCTTTTTCTTTTGTCATGGTCTTGTTAGATTTTAAATGGTTGAGGTCTTAAAATGTAGTGATTAAAATAGTGGAAGATGTAAATTGTGATAGATATAAGAAAGGATGAGTAAATTTTACCATAGAAATATGTTTCACTACAGTGTCTTGGTTTTTAAATCAAATATAAGGTGGTCGCCAGGGAAATATTCCCAATTATTCAATTACCCAAGTCAACTGGGTTTATAGAGATTTTAATTAATACAAATGTGGAATTAAAGAAAGAAAGAAAAAGGAAATAAGTATGAAGGGCCTTAAGCCAACATGGCCTAGACCTGAGTCTTAAGAGAGAGAGATCAGTCAGTCAGTCCTTTAACACTCACCACAAGGTCTGTCTAAGCAAGGATTCTAGTGACACCAGGCTAGCTCCATCTCAGCTGACTTCACCAGAGAGAGTTCCAGCCAGAGACTGTTCTAAAGGGCCTCTCTCCAGAGCCTCCAGAGGGACAGAGTCCACTCAGAGGAGCTCCAGCGATAACTCCTTAGAGATTTTCTCCAAGAGCTTCCCTTCTCCAGAGCCTCTCTCAAGAGATTCTGCCCAAGTGATCCTCATCAGAGATCCTCTAAAAAGATTCTTCTCCAAAAGGATTCTGATTCTTATATAGGAGGTTTTTCTCCTATATCACCTCCCCTAAGTCCTTACATCTATCAATCACTGTAGAAGTTTTCCAAAGGACTGCCCATCTGAATTCTTGCTAAGTCGACTAATCTCCTCAGTAAGTCTGAACCAGTGAAAACACAGCTGAGTCAACTAATCTCATTAAGAGAAAACTTGCCCGACCCTTTTAGGTACCTAGCATCTCATTGTATCAATTCTAAAAACAGGCATGGCTCAAAGAGCTCCTTGCCTTATTATAAGCATGGGTCCAAGTACTTTCTTTGTTTAGCAAGGAGTTTTCTCCCCTAAAGCAGTCTTAAGTACGGGTGGAGTAGAGGTCCTTCCCATAGCAAGGAGTTTTCTCATCAAAATGGGGAATGTTCCCAGTCCAATGGGGAAATTTTTAACATTCACAAGTCTGAGAAATTTCAAGGTTTACAGTCTTCAGGTAGACCAATGCTTTTTACGTTGTCTCTCCTGGAATGATTTTCTAAATATTCTGTTTTGGGGTTGAGGTGTTTCATATTCTCCTCATTTTCTTTCATTCTTTTGATTTTGTTTTATAGTTTCCTGCTTCCTTGTGAAGTCACTTGCTTCTAATTATTGTATTCTGGTTTTTAAAGACTGAATTTCATCCCTGGCTTTTTGGTCATCCTTCTCCTTCTGGTCCAGTTTTCTTTGGGGGTCATCGTTCATCTTCTTTGCCTAATCTTTCATCTTCTTTGCCTCATCTTTCATTTTCTTTGTTTCATCTTTTATCTCTGCCTCATTTTTAAACTGATTAATTTTGGCTTTCAAGACACCATTTTCTATTTTTAGATGACTTCTCTTGCTTTTTCAGTTATTTTCCCAGTTGTCTTCAGCCTTTCTTAATTGTGTTTTGTATTGTATTTTGAGTTCTTTAAAATCCTGTTTCCAATTCACTGGAGTTTCTGTGTTTTTGCCTGGTTATCTTTGATCTTCCTCTTTTACATTTGCTCTTTGTTCATTGCCTGGGTAGAAGCTGTCAATTGTAATTTTTTTTCTTTTTCTGTTATTTGCTCTTATTTGCCTGTAGTTGCCTGTGGTATTGCTCTTCTCATTATGTGCTGGATCTTTGGGTTTGGGCTTTTCAGGCAACCTTCACCCTTGGAGCATAGCAAGGCTCTCAGAGAAGTCTGTGGAGAGGGGTGTTGGAGCTTGGGCTTCCCTGCCCTCTGAAAGCTTCATAAGATTAAGCTCAGCATAGTTGAACTTGCAGAGCTGGATGTGCCCTGAGGCCAAATACTCATGAAGGGGGGCAATATGGAGTGTCTTGGGTGTGACTAGGCTGACTGCTCTGCCCTTCTTCTCTAGAAGCTTCCTCACCACCTGTGTTCTATGCCTGAGCCTGGCACAGCTTTACCCACAAGGTATTCCCTCCTAACTAGTGTCCTTGCCTGTTCAGAGATTCCAGCAACTGCTGGAGGCTCAGTACTATAGGTGGGGGAGGGGTCCTGCGACCTTCCTTCTTCCTTCACCTTAAACCCATGTGTTCTCGAATTCAGCCTTTATGGGGCGTACCTTTTAAGATGAGTCCAGTCAAAAGGTTCTTTGGCTCTGTCCTGTTGTTAGGTTTGGTTTTCAGTTCCCTAGGAGCATTTGGTTTTTAATTGGTAAGAAAAGGTTTTCAGTGGTCTGAACTTTTGCTGTCTTTATGCTGCCATCTTGACTCCTCCTAAAATCCACTTTTTAAAAGAAGTCTTTCTCAGTTTTCTTTAATTCTAATGCCTCTATTGACTATTTCCTTTTTATCCTATAGAGTGTATATTTTATTCCTGATAAATTTGTGAACTCAAGTGTAAAAAATGTCCTTTACTTTTGTTTATTTATTCCTGCACTGTTGGAGCAGTATCTGCCACATAGTATGTTCTTAATTAATGTTCATTGACTGATCTAATGATTAACTGACTAAAAAAATATAAGACTGAAGATAGATCCTTGGGGAAGATCTACAATAAAGGAACACAAAGAGAACAGCAAAGCAGATTGAAGTAATTACAAGATGTAGTGAAGATATCCAGCAAAGTGTATTATTTCTGAATTCATGAGAAAATACAATAATCAATAGGATAGTCAATTATGTCAAAAGCTGCAGAGAGGTCAAAGGAAATGTAATCCAGTAATAGCCATTCAATTAAGTAGTTAGAAGGTAGTTGACTTAATTTATAGAGCACATGTTCAGAAAACTGGTATCTCCGTTAGCCTAAATTCAGAAGCTCAAAGGGAAAATGAGAAGTGAGAACATATATGAAGCAGTAGTGATTGAAAAGAGATTGTGGATGTGGTCACATTTACATTTATAGCCTAGATTTTTCTTTGATAATGCCTTTTATACAACCTGATGCATGAAAGCCACCATTACAACATTCTTATATGTACAGTAAATTGCCCCATAATTTCTTAATTCACTTGATTTTTAAATTGTTTTAGAGAATTTAAAGTTCTATAATTCATAGTCACATACCATTAACAGAATATTGATGATAAAAATAGACTTTTGAAACAGAGAGAATATTGAAAACTTTGCATGATTTCCTTAATGTTATTTAAGATAATTATATTCTATTTAACACATTTTTAGAATAATTTAAATTTTCCTATGTCTCCATAATCATGTCAGCTTGAAATATGGGAAAATTAATTTCCTAAAACATAAAACCTATTGCTTTTTATGAAATGATCCATGAAAAACTTCTGTAGAACCTTTAAGTTTCAAGGAATATCATTTAAAAAACCTTCCCTAAGCTGTAAGTGAGAAACCTGTAAGCCTAAATTTTATTTCTAAAGGGTATTGAAGTAGAATAAGTACTGACCTTGGAATCTCTGTTTAAATTCACTCGCAAGCTATGTGACTTAGGGCAGGCCCTTGCCCCTCTCTGATCTTCAATCTCTCCATATGTCAAATGGATACTCATACCATCTCACACAGATTTGAGTAAAAACATATTGACTTTAAAGTGATATACAAATACATGTGGCATATCATTAACTTCAGTCAGCAGCTTGAGAATAAGCCAATACCAGAAAGTACTAAAATTCTAAATATAAGATAGGAGAGTATGGGATGTTATGACATTTATTAATAGAAAACAAGTCTGGGCAGAGCAAAGGGAAAAAATGGAAATAAAGACTTTTGAACTTCATTATCTTGTGTTGAGTTCACCAGTTTTAAATTGAATTTTTCTTCAAATGCTATAAGTTCACACAGAGTTCTGCCCAGTCTAAAAATTACTTGCTACATGAATGGACATAAATGAAGTATTTTCATATAACACAGGAAAAAAATATCAACCCAAGAACTGACAATGTAACACAACACACACACACACACACACACACACACACACACACACACACACATATATATATATAAGCAATTTCCTAACTTTGCATACCCATGCCCATAAAGTTAAAATGTAATAAACTATAAGTAACTGTAGAAAACTAAAAGGTAATTGTAATAACACTTTCTTTAAACATTTGAAAGAGAAATGCCACATTTTTTTTGCTTAATTCTAAAAAGAGTGTATTATCTCTCTCTGAATAGCTTCATAGGATCTGATTCAAAGTAGAGAATAATTTAGGTCCATTCATACAACGGTACTAACACATTTAAGGAGGAAAAAATGTCTATAGCTACTAAATATACTGGTACATAAATTACAAAAGAGATACAGAATATAGTGTTATTGATCTTATTTGGTAATATATATGCATTTTCTAATTGCAATATAGTTTTTATTTCATTATTTTGAAGATTCACTCCTTGTTTTACTCAGAACAAAGTGTAATATTTTAGAAAAACTTCTATTAATACCAATATTTTTACTTTTGAATAAGTAGAATAAATAAATATGACACTTTAGAAAAAAATTTCATATATTCAGCCTTTAGTAAATTTGCTTTAGTGGTTTGAAAGTGGTTTGAAAAGTAGATGAACTAAATTTTTGTTGGACAAGAACTTTTTCCTTTAAGTCAAGAATTTATTAGAACTATCTATCAGCAAGGGCTATCTCACTACATATCTTTACATGAACATTAAAAACCTAAAGAACTAACAGTTGGCATTGAAAGATGTGATTTCCATAAATATTTCCTTTATTGAAACACCCGAGGTCAGATAGTAAAATAGAGAATTTACCCTTTTCACAGATTTCTTGGTATTACCAGAAGAGATATTTTCATAAACAAAAAATACAAGAAGGTCTGAAGAGTTTTCCAGAGGCTTATGTTACCCTAAGCAGATGTAAGAAGGCTAGAGGAAGAGTATTTAGTAATTGTACTTAAAGAATGACCTTACTTATAAATGAAAAAGGGAAGTATTATTTAAAACCTGGTCAATGAGCTGCTTTTTTATGTAGTCTAATCAATAGCAGTATTTTCTCTGAGTAGAATCTGTCTTTGCTCCCTATTCTGTGCTATGCATATAAATGTTTTTTTAGGCTTTAAAAAATATCCACACAAATCAAAGGACTTACTTCTGAGTTTGTAGAGGCATAATAGTACAATGGAAAAAATGTGAAATTGAGAGGTAAGAGACTCAGGTTTAAATACTAGCTCTGCAATTTTCTTCCTCTGATACCACATCAAGAGTTTTATCTCTCCGAACTCGAGACTGTTAATATGTAAAAAAGAAGGTATTGAAATAATTGTACTCTAAAATATTCCCTAAGTCTGATTTTATTTTCTTAAAATCAATAAAATAATAGAATTTAAGATCTGAGAGGGACAGCAGCATCTGTCTACTCCAAAATATATATGTAATGAATCCCCGTTAAAGAACACACACCAAATCTTTGGATATTAGGCAAAGATATGATGGATTAAATATAAAGTCATTATTAGCAGTACATAAGGGAAGCCATTTAAAGATAAATAAAATATAGAAGGAAAATGATATTAATGATTCTTAATAATGAATTTTAATTTTTAATTTTATATTTACTTTTACATTTTAAACCAGTTTCCCCTTTATCAGACAAGACATCAAGCCTATCAATCATTGATGTATATAATCAGTAGGAATCTAATATTAATTGACTATGCAATTTTTAAACCTTAATTTGCATTATCTTTATATAATAGATATCAACTTTTTTCCACTAGAAAATCTTTTAATTATATATCCCATCTAAGCATATAAGTAAATGTGAAAAATAATTATTTTCTTTCTTTTGTATTCTAAATAAGGTATAACTCATTTGTATATATAGTATAAATATATATATATAACACATGTCATATGTTATCTGATTTTTATCATAAGCATTGGGAAAGGCCAATATTGACCTGAATTTTTAAAGGAAGAGCATATGCTCTATGAACATTTACTCTGATTCTAAGGGGAAATATACATATATATGTATATATATGTAAACATAATTATTAGTAAATATTGAAAATATAAAGTAAAAATCACAACTAGCAATATGGCTTCAAGAAAAAAATCATATCAAAATATACTAATTTTAATTTTTGATGTATTATTAGTCTCGTTGACCAAGATTCTATAGCAATAGGTTGCAGGTGCTATCTTAGCCCTATCTTAAAGCAGATAGCAAGGATGAAAGTAAATATGTCAACTAATTTTTATAACAATAGATTTCCTTATATATTAATCATCTTAGTGGAGAATACCAAAATATATTAATACTACCCCATTATTAATTATTCTTTCAATATACTTGAATTTATTAGCAATATGAGTCTGTACTTTTATTTTTGGATTTGTCTTCTCTTATTTTGGGTGTCAGATTGAACGATTTTTGTAGATAACATTCTTGTTTTATTTAAAACACACATGTAATTTGGAGTTCATTGTTCTTTGAATATTTGATTCCACCATTAATCCTTCAGAGCACAGAATTATTCCCTCCCTTTCCCCTTTGGGAGATTATTTAATGCTGTTCAATAACTTTTATTTTGACTGCAAAACATAAATGCCCTGTTTATTTTTATCAAACTTGTTCTTCAATATTTTTGACTACTTATATATTTCAATTATCAGTTTTATTGGTAATGAGTTTCAAGTATTTATTTTGTTACCTCTTAATTAGTAATATTTTTTATTTCTCATGTTTATTTGACCATTATAAAATTCAAAGTTTGTTCATTTAATTTGTTATGAATAAGCTTCTAGATTTATATAACAATTTAATTTGTAGTAAGAAGAAGAATCATGCATAGGGAAAGTTTGGGGCATCAAGATGATATGGAGAAAGGGTGGATAGAAAGAAAAAGGGAGGGGGGAATCGTTGATGGTACTAAGATGTACTCCAAGAAATAGAAAAAAAACTAAATAGAATAATCTTTCTCACACAAAGATACACATGGGAAGGGGAGGGGAAGAATTCTCCTATAAGAAAGAGAGGAAGAGAGTTTTTACTTAAACCTTCCTCTCAGTGAAATCAACTCTGAGAGGGAAGAGCATCCAGATCCATTGGGATCTTGAATTTTATCTTATCCAACAGGGCAACAGAGAAGGGAAAACCAAGAGGGGAGGGGGAGAGGGAACACATAAAGGGAGGGAAGGATAGGGGGGAGGGGAAGGGAACAAAAAGAGAGGAGCTAGAAAGGGAAACATATGAAGGGAGGGGAGTAGGGGAACTGATTTAAAGTAAATCTCTGGCTTAAAAGGTTATAACTAAAGAAGAAAGCTCAGAATTAGGGAAGCATATCAAAATGCCAGGGAGTCCACAAGTGACAATCATAACTTTGAACGTGAATGGGATGAACTCACCCATAAAACATATACGAATAACAGAATGGATTAGAATCCAAAACCCTACCATATGTTGTCTTGAAGAAACACACATGAGGCAGGTAGACACTCACAAGGTCAGAATTAAAGAATGGAGTAAGAACTTCTGGGCCTCAACTGATAGAAAGAAGGCAGGAGTTGCAATCATGATATCTGACAAAGCCAAAGCAAAAATAGACCTGATTAAAAGGTATAGGGAAGGTAAATATAATTTGGTAAAAGGGACTATAGATAATGAGTAAATATCACTAATCAATATGTATGCACCAAATAGTATAGTACCCAAATGTCTAATGGAGAAACAAGGAGAGATGAAGGAGGAAATAGACAGTAAAACCATATTAGTGGGAGATTTGAACCAACCACTATCAAATTTAGATAAATTAAATAAAAAAATAAATAAGACAGAGGTAAAAGAAGTGAATGAAATCTTAGAAAAATTAGAGTTATTAGACATGTGGAGAAAAATAAATAGGGACAAAAAGGAATACACCTTTATCTCAGCACCACATGGCACATTCAGAAATATTGAACATACACTAGGTCACAGAAACATGGCATATAAATGCAGAAAAGCAGAAATAATAAATGCAGCCTTTTCAGATCATAAGGCAATAAAAGTAATGATCAGTAAGGGTACATAGATCAAATCAAAAATTAATTGAAATTAAATAATATGATACTCCAAAATCAGTTAGTTAGAGAACAAATAATAGAAACAATTAATAATTTCATCGAGGAAAATGACAATGGTGAAACATCCTTTCAAACCTTATGAGATGCAGCCAAAGCAGTAATTGGAGGTAAATTCATATCCCTGAGTGCATATATTAACAAATTAGGGAGGGCAGAGATCAATGAATTGGAAATGCAAATAAAAAACTAGAAAGCGAACAAATAACCCCCCCCCCAGAAGAAAACCAAATTAGAGATCCTAAAAATTAAGGGAGAAATTAATAAAATTGAAAGTGATAGAATTATTGAACTAATAAATAAGACTAGAAGCTGGTACTTTGAAAAAACAAAATAGACAAAGTACAGATCAATCTAATTAAAAAAAGGGAAGAAGAAAAGCAAATTAACAGCATCAAAGATGAAAAGGGGGACATCACCTCCAATGAAAAGGAAATTAAGGCAATCATTAAAAACTACTTTTCCCAATTATATGGCAATAAATATACCAATCTAGGTGATATGAATGAATATTTACAAAAATATAAACTGCCTAGACAAACAGAAGAAGAAATAGAATTCTTAATAATCCCATATCAGAAAATGAAATTCAACAGGCCATCAAAAACTCCCTAAGAAAAAATCCCCAGGGCCTGATGAATTCACAAGTGAATTCTATAAAACGTTCAAAGAAGAGTTATATATACAATACTATACAAGCTATTTGACATAATAAGCAAAGAGGGAGTTCTACCAAATTCCTTTTATGACGCAAACATGGTATTGATTCCAAAGCCAGGCAGGTCAAAAATAGAGAAAGAAAACTATAGATGAATCTCCCTAATGAATATAGATGCAAAAATCTTAAATAGGATTCTAGCAAAAAGACTCCAGCAAAAGATCAGAAGGGTCATTCACCATGATCAAGTAGGATTTATACCAGGGATGCAGGGCTGGTTCAATATTAGGAAAACCATCCACATAATTAACCATATCAACAAGCAAACCAACAAAAATCACATGATTATTTCAATAGATGCAGAAAAAGCCTTTGATAAAATACAACACCCATTCGTATTAAATACACTAGGAATAGAAGGATCCTTCCTAAAAATAATAAAGAATATATATCTAAAACCATCAGGTAATATCTGCAATGAGGATAAACTAGATGCATTCCCAATAAGATCAGGAGTGAAACAAGGATGCCCATTATCACCTCTAATATTTCATATTGTACTAGAAACACTAGCAGTAGCAATTAGAGAAGAAAAAAAAATTGAAGGCATTAAAATAGGCAAGGAGGAGACCAAGTTATCACTCTTTGTGGATGACATAATGGTCTACTTACAAAATCCTAGAGATTCAACCAAAAAGCTAATTGAAATAATCAACAACTTTAGCAAAGTTGCAGGATACAAAATAAACCCACATAAGTCATCAGCATTTCTATATATTTCCAACACAGCTCAGCAGCAAGAACTAGAAAGAGAAATCCCATTCAAAATCACCTTAGACAAAATAAAATACTTAGGAATCTATCTCCCGAGACAAACACAGGAACTATATGAACACGACTACAAAACACTCTCCACACAACTAAAACTAGACTTGAGCAATTGGAAAAACATTAATTGCTCATGGATAGGACAAGCCAATATAATAAAAATGACCATCCTAACCAAACTTATTTATCTATTTAGTGACATATCCATTGAACTTCCAAATTTTTTTTTTACTGATTTAGAAAAAAACATAACAAAGTTCATTTGGAGGAACAAAGGCTTAAGGATATCCAGGGAAATAATGAAAAAAAAATACAAAGGAAGGTGGCCTTGCTGTCCCAGATCTCAGACTATATTATAAAGCTGCGGTCATCAAAACAACATGGTACTGGCTAAGAGACAGAAAGGAGGATAAGTGGAATAGACTTGGCATAAATGATCTCAGCAAGACAGTTTATGACAAACCCAAAGACCCCAGCTTTTGGGACAAAAATCCACTATTTGTTAAAAACTGCTGGGAAAATTGGTAGACAGTATGGGAGAGATTAAGTTTGGATCAACACCTCACACCCTACACCAAGATAAATTCAAAATGGGTGAATGACTTGAACATAAAAAAGGAAACTATAAGTAAATTAGGCAAACACAGAATTGTACACATGTCAGACCTTTGGGAAGGGAATAATTTTAAAACCAAGCAAGACTTAGAAAGAGTCACAAAAAATAAAATAAATAATTTTGATTACATCAATTTAAAAAGTTTTTGTACAAACCAAACCAATGTAACCAAAATCAGAAGGGAAACAACAAATTGGGAAACAATCTTCATAAAAACCTCTGACAAAGGTTGAATTACTCAAATTTACAAAGAGCTAAATCAATTGTACAAAAAATCAAGCCATTCTCCAACTGATAAATGGGCAAGGGAAATGAATAGGCAGTTTTCATATAAAGAAATCAAAACTATTAATAGGCACATGAAAAAGTGTTCTAAATCTCTTATAATCAGAGAGATGCAAATCAAAACAACTCTGAGGTATCACCTCACACCTAGCAGATTGGTTAACATGACAGCAAAGGAAAGAATTGAATGCTGGTGGGGATGTGGCAAAGTAGGGACATTAATTCACTGCTGGTGGGGCTGTGAACTGATCCAACCATTCTGGAGGGCAATTTGGAACTATGCCCAAAAGGTGATAAAAGACTGTCTGCCCTTTGATTCAGCCATAGCACTGCTGGGTTTGTACACCAAAGAAATAATAAGGAAAAAGATTTGTACAAGAATATTTATATAGCTGCACTTTGTGGTGGCCAAAAATTGGAAAATGAAGGGATGCCTTCAATTGGAGAATGGCTGAACAGATTGTGGTATGTGTTGGTGATGGAATACTATTGTGCTAAAAGGAATAATAAAGTGGAGGAATTCCATGTTAACTGGAATGACCTCCCAGAATTGATGCAGAGTGAGAGGAGCAGAACCAGGAAAACACTGTACACAGAGACTGATACACTGTGGTATAATCGAAGGTAATGGACTTCTCCATTAGTGTCAATGCAATGTCCCTGAACAATCTGCAGTGATCTAGGAGAAAAAATACTATCCACAAGCAGAGGACAAAATATGGGAGTAAAAACACTGAGGAAAAGCAACTGCTTGATTAAAGGGGTTGAGGGGACATGATTGAGGAGAGACTTTAAATGAACACTCTAATGCAAATACCAACAACATGGAAATGGGTTCCAATCAAGAACACATGTGATACCCAGTGGAATCGCACGTCAGCTATGGGGTAGGTGGTGGGAGGAGGGGGAGGAAAAGAAAATGATCTTTGTCTCCAATGAATAATGTTCGGAAATGACCAAATAAAATAATGTTAAAAAAACAATTTAATTTATTTTAATTCAATTTCTTTAATTATTTTTTGATTTCCAAAATTCATTTTTGACTTTGGTTTTTTCTTTTGTTGCTCTTCTCATTTTCTAGCTTCATATAGAATTCACAAATCTGTTGTTTCTCTTCCATTTTTACTCAATTGTTTAAAATTGATGTGTGTTTTGCTTATATCCCAAGTATTCTGGAAAATAATTTAATTATTGTCATTTTCTTTTATTAAGGCATTTATATATTTTTCTTTGATTCATATACTCTTTAGGATTATATTCCTTGATTTCTGAGTTCTTTTCCGCCCAAGATCTTTTATTGATTAAAAGTAACCTGTGTTGTGGTCAATAAAGGATGTATTTAATATGTATGTAATTTTTAATGCCATGGTACATTAACATTTATTGTTATATCAAGCAAATCTAAGAAAGCTGTATACATATTTTAATTCTAATCAAATAAACATGAACATGGAAATTTTTATTTATATATAATATTTCTTCACTATTATTTGCTAAACATTTGTAAATATTTGTTCATAAATATTGGTATCTCTTTGCTATTAATATTTACCACCTAACTTGAATTTATTATTAAATAAATACCATACGTACATAAAGTAAAAATTTAAATTAAATCAAATAATTATTAAAAATTCATTATGTTTATACTATAATTTCTATAATAACAATCATGTTATAGAATGGTCAATTAGCTCACATTTATTAAGCACAACTATATGCCAGGCAATGATCTAAAGACTAAGGATGCAAAAGGAGGCAAATAAAAGTCCCTGCTTTTGGGGAGCTCATAGTATAATGAGAGACAACATGCTACTTTGAAACAAGATATATATATCTATAGATATATATATAAAATATATATGACAGAATAAATTGGGAGTTGTTTGTCCCAGAGGGAAGAAGATAAAGAGAACTGAGAATGTCTTCTTAAAGACAGTGAGGCTGTACCTGAAGCTTATAGAAAGTAAGGGATGAGACAGAGATGAGAAAGGATATTATTCCATATAGAGTTCCTTGTGTAAAGAACCATAAGGTGGTCTTGGTTACTGGATGAAAGAATATGTGGAGATGAGAATAGAATTTAAAATATGTGAAATAAAATGAAATACTTTGAAAATGATACTTTTATGTTTTCACTAATATATGATTAGTAGCAATATTTTAATGAGTTGATAAAATTTGTAATTTCTTTTTGAATATTTCTAAACAAATAGTCTTTCATGACAATAAAATTTGACAGTGTAGATATCATAGTGTATGTTTTTAGTGAATCAAAATATGTTTGATCTGCTATGAATAAAGTAGTTATTTCTCAATTGCAAACACTGAATGACCAATAGCCTCACTCAGTATTTTGGCAAAAATGAAAGGCCTAATTATCTTTTCTCTTTACCAAAAGGAAATATTAAAGCAAATCTACATTTAAATATCAAGATAACAAACTTTTTAAATGTGGAATGTTACTGTTTACTTTGAGTTTATGTTCTATGGTGAAAAATCCAGAAAAAAGATTGGTAGGTTTTTTTCACTTATATTTCTGCAAAGGCTGATAAATTCTCTCTGAAAAAAGGAAAAAGCAATAAGCAGTTTATATTCTAAGAGTAGATACACAGAAGAAATTTAAATAACAAAATATATTTTTCTCGAGCACCAGATGTACCATGGTTAGAAAGAGGGTGTTAACTTAAAAGATTCTCATTTCAGTAATAAATCATCTTGGACATGTTTGGCATTGTAAAGTAATAGTGAATGTGAAAGTGCTCAGGCTTTCCAAAATTGTCACCAAGTTAAAAGCTATTCACCATCCCACTGAATACAGAATACATGCAAGCACTTGTAAAGACACCAACACAAAGTCTTTACCTTTTTTTTAAAAAACATATTCACGCAATTATTTTTCTTTGCTTGAGTGCCATGATGTGTTGAAACTTAATTCCCTTTTGGTCCTACATTCTATTTTGACAGGAGAAGTGTTTTTTTTTGTTTTGTTTGGTTTTGTTTTTACCTTCTCACAGAAAAGAAAAATGGCATACAACTGGTTGGGAAAATAATTCCTTACTATTGAATGCTAGATAATTTTAATTACTACCTGAGCGTTAAAATATCATGTACTAGTTTGGAGAACTAATCAGATTTTATCTTTTATCATTCAACATGTAAATTTTAGATTCACTTCTGATTAAAAAAAAAAAACTCTGGCCAACAATTGTTTTATTTTTAGGCAGTACTGCATCTGGATATGGGAATTTTTCTCAAGGGAAGCAGGAGCTTAAATAGAGCTATATCAAAATAGAGCTATATTAAAATAGAGCTATATCAAGGCTAGGAGCAATATTTAGAACACCTGAAAAATACAGGGAAATACCGGTCATGCTACACTTTCACCTCAATAATAATACAGTAACTTGAAAAAGTAAAGGAAGAATAGCTGACAGTTTTGTAATCACAAAAACACATATGCATATTTATTTTCACATGACATTTATTAAACTATTAGCGTTTTTTCATTTTCTTGGTCCTTCTAGAAAAATTGGCTTTCGTGCCAAGTACCAGTCATCAATACATAGACATTTACTCTTATTAATGTAATTTAACAAAACATACAAATGGATTTAAAGACAAAACCCTTTAAGAGTAGTACTACTAATTGAAGTGTTAATGCAACATTCAGTGCAAAGATTATTCCAATTCTTTCTCAGCTATGACATTTCCTATTTTGAGATCGGAACATGGAATCTCCATTCCTATTTCATATCTACAAGAAACATTTTATCCTATGTTAACTTAGCCTTTGTGGAATTATTTACTTATCTCAGCTAATTAATCCTGAATAGAATCTCATATATTCCTAGTGCTCTGAGGATCACATCCAAGCAGTCTCTTTGCTTTAATTAATGATCCTTCTTTCTTTACTATTCTATTTTCACAGGAGCATTCCTTATTGTTCTCCAAGAATTTCTTGATTCCTCCAAACTTTAATACCTTCATATAATTGGTAAAAGCTAATTTATGCAGTGGGAGTCCAACTCATCATAAATTGTCATATGCCTCTTCCTGACTTCTACTTCATAAACTTGATTCTAGTACGGACTTGGTTTATTCCTGGTAGTCAGGGGAATCAGTCATCTTCTAGTTAAAGCTATATGGATAATCTTTATATTATCTCAACCATAGGGATCCTCATACATGTAGTTACCCAAATATAGAACATCTCTACCCAAAGAAAGGTAATTACTACAAATAAATAGTTAGTTAAGCTCTCATTTTGGGTTTTATTTTTCTAAGTTAATGAGTCCCCTTTTTTCTCCATTTTTTTCCTTTACCTTTGCATGAGGGTGTTGTCACATGAATCAGGTACCTGTGTTGTTATCAATAGAAGGTCCCAATTCAAATTCTCAGAACATGAATCACAATGTGGTAACAAGCCATGTTTTGCCATATATTACAGAAAAAAATAGTAAAGAATGGATGACAGGTTTTAAGTATTAAGGTGAAGTCCCAACAAAATCCCTATGGAGGAAACTTTCACCTATACAAGAAATTTCTTCTATCACTGGTTCAATCCAGATGAAAGCTTTTCCAAGTGTACCAGGAATGTCTTTTTATCTCATCATACTTTGATTTTCAAATGCAAAGTAATAGAATTGGTGAAGGTGGTTTTTTTTTTTGGTTTGTTTTTAAGAAGGGGGGATTTCACTAGTTAACTTGGATCATATAGCAATTGCTTTCTCCCTGAATAGAATATTTTATCTGTCATTTATTATGACAAAGAGAAAGAATTTTTTAGAGGGTAAAGTACTAAGCATTACAACATACTTTGAGGTTGCTACTTTCTCACAGGATGATGTTTATGAAAATGACTTCACACATGATCATTTCAAGGGTTGCTATTACAGATGGAAGCAAGTTTAGAAACAGTGATTGCTGATCTGTTCTTAGGGATAGGCAGTTTTGGTACTTTAAGTCATGATGTTACAAGGACTTCTTTGCACTTAAGATTGAGGAGAAACTCAGAGTTTAATGATGACTTTTGTCAGAGAGTTGCAGTAGCTTTGTGTGATAGATTGGGCCTTGCCAACAATCTCAGGCAAGCATTGCTGCTTTCCTCAGGGGCTTCTCAACCTTTCAAATTGGTTATAGTAATTCCCAGATCTACCAATGATACTATTACTTTCTGGAATGTCTATTAACCTTTTTTTTAGTTTTTAAAACATTGTTTTATTTGGTCATTTTCATACATTATTCATTGGAAACAGATCATTTTCTTTTCCTTCCCCCTTTACCCCCCCTCCAGCCCTTCCCTAGCCGAAGTGCGATTCTAATGGGTATCACATGTGTCCTTGCTCTGAACCCATTTCCTTGTTGTTGGTATTTGCATCAGGGCCCTCATTTAGAGTCTCTCCTCTGTCATGTCCCCTCAACCTCTGTAGTCAAGCAGTTGCTTTTCCTCGGTGTTTTTACTCCCTCAGTTTGTCCTCTGCTTGAGGATAGTTTTCTATGATCTTTGTGAAATGAAATGAGCTATTTTGATTTGAATTTCTCTAATTGATTTACATCATTCTTTCACATTCATTAACAATTGTTAATGTTATCTGAGTATTTGCTTATATAATTTGAGAATTTGTCAACTTATCAATTTAAGAATGAATTTTGTTCTTTTTTATGTTGTATATCAGACATTTATTAGAGATGCAGGATATATATTTTCTTGGAATAAATTCATCAGCTTCATGAAATTAAATATATCCATTTATGCCCCTTGTTTGAATGAGAATCTCTTGTTTTCTTGGTTGTGAAAACTACATTTTCTAATTTTCTTCCAATTTAGTTATGGTAAGTTTCTGAAGATTATTTCTTCAAATTATAGTTTGAAGTGTATAAAAGCTATTTCCTATTCTTAATTTTTTATTTCCTTCCTTTTATGTTTTATATTTTTCCTACCAATAAGTTTCATTTCTAATCATTTTTCTAGTTCTAGAAAATATTGCCATAGTGGTTTATTTTAATATCAAATTTCTATTGTACTTATATAACTATTGACTATATTACTAGAAATGACATTTGTAAGTTAGAAAGTGTCTAGAGAAGAACAATCAAAATAGCAAAGGATCTTGCCACTGTCATTATTGGAAGGAACTAGTGGTAGTCATTCTAGCTCAATAGTACTCAAAGTGTGTTCTGAGGATGCCTTCGCATCTTTGAAATGACTGAAGAGCATATGGGTAGTCAAAACTATTTTCATAAAAACTCAGGCATTTTAATGTATAATAAGATAAAGTGAAGTGGTTATGAACCTTGTAAACAAAATCCCTTTATGAGGCTCTCGATAATTTTTAAATGTATTAAAGGATACTGAGATCAAGAAAGTTTGAACAACATTAGAGAATCATAGTCTAGGTGGCAGGAGGAGGATACTTAGTAACTATTTCCAAATATTTGAAAGATTGACAAGAAGAAATAGGTTTAGATGTCTTCTATTTACCTCTGGAGGGTCAGAACTAGGAATTATGAATAGAAATTTCAAAAGAGAAAATTTAGTTTTAATGTCAGCTCTAACAATTAGAGCTATGAAAAAATAGGTGATTTGCCACAGAAGGGAGAAGATATTCTTCACTGATGCCTTAATGTTTTTTGTACAAAGTATTGAGCATCACTCCTGGGATATATTGTAGGTGAATTTCATTATTGGGTAGGAGTTAATTTAGATAAGTATTTTCCAGGTATAAAATTCTTTTAATCTGAGATCTTTAACATCTTTATCAATCCTTCCTTCTTGAATAACAAGGAAAAGAAGGATAGAGTCTGTGACATAATGGTAGAACTTCACTATCTGAGCTCTTAAAAAACCACTTGGATGACAAGTTGAAATTTCAGAACAAATTTAATATAAATAATGTAGCCAAAAGGATATCTTGGAGATTTTCTCATAACTGATTTTTATCATTATTAAAACATTGATCTGTATCAAAATAATGGTACCAAGAACCAACCACAAGATTTTAAGACTAAGGAATACATATAAAGACATATATCCTTTCCTAGTTGCTTCCTGATCATTATTACACTTTGGAAGATACAAAGATATAGCCATGTAAAGGAAATTTCTCTCTAGGAACTAGCTGGCAGTCTTCTTAAAGACTTCCTGTGCCTTATTCCCACTGTAAGAGCAATCTAAGCTACTTTAGGGCACAAAAATGTTCTAGCCATCTTACTTGCATAAAGAAGCACACTCATTTGAAAAAAATATGTAGCCTATAACCCACTCTATATTACAGCATTGGTAGTTAAATGCCTCTCATAAGGAAAGACTTGCTTGCTGCTGCCCATCACTACAGTGGTGAGCCAGATTACTGCTCTCAGCTTCATCATAATCGCTGTCCATGGTTCTGACTGCTTCTGTCTGATATTGTTAACAAAGGTTGTCCTCTCTAGCATAAAAGTATATTAGTATGACTATTAAATAACTATTTAGTATACTCTTCTGTTGTTTACTCTCCATATCCTAACACATTCATATATCTCTAAGATTTCAATGATATACTATTTTGGTTCTCATATTAAAACCAAATTTTATCAGTGGACCTGAGAGCTTTAATATGTTGAATAATGCAGATGGTTGGAAATCACTGGACCATAGATATGAAAAGAAAAAAAAATATTCCCACCCATGAGTATAACCATTCACTAGAGAACCAGTAAAAAATATAGAGTTCACAGTGGAAATTTTTGCTTTTTGTTTACTGAAATACAAACTTAATTCATCTAGCATTTAAGAGAGGTCATATTACTACTAAAATATGTTCCTGGGAGGCAGCTAAGTGGTTTGAGACCCAGGTTAAAATCTAGTCTTAGATACTTTCTAGCTACATGAATCTGAGAAAGTCACTTAACCTTTATAGCCTAGAGCTTACCACTCTTTTGCCTTGTAACCAATACACAGTATTAATTCTAAGATGGAAGATAAGGTTGTATAAAATATGTTCCCATAAAGGTTGTGATGGGGGAATTTGAATACATATTCTAGCAAGCTTTAGTTATCAGATACAATTGGTTAGTGGGAATACAAGGCTATTTGGAGGAGGGTTATTATTTTCATTTAGAGAACATTATAAATATAGAAGAAACATTTCCATAATTTAATGATTATTATTATCAAAGATCAGCACAAAAGTTCATTACTTAATCAGATGTCTGCCCTTAATATATATCCCCTGGAGTCTGGAAAAATATTCCCTGGAATTTAATCTTTCTTGAGAATTTTTGGAAAATTTAACCAATTTTATATCTGCTACTTTAAACAGTTGCACTATTGGTGGTTTGGCCAAATTCTCAGATATTAAAGGATCCTTGTTTTAAGCTTCATATTTTAATTAACTCTTTTGCACTGGAGTAATTTTAAATGTCTTTTTAATCAATTATGTATATAATACCACAGCTTTTGACATTTAAAATGTTAGCAATTTAATTTTGAAAAATGAGTATTAGCTTTCCAAAATATATGATGAGTTTTTGCATTGTTATATTTTCCCTCAGAAATTTAAATTCTACAAAAATTATCTTTAATAATTATATCGATATTATACAAGGTTATGAAATCTTCATATATAATGTTTATTTTCTACCTGGAAACAGAACCAATATTAAACCCTACTCTATATATCCTGCCAGTTTTCAAACTTAAATACAGGAAGAGTTAGAATGTTTTCTTAAAATTCCTAAGATAGCTCTGAAACTTTCTTTGTAATTTAAGAGAAGATAGGGAAAAATTGAGGTTCAGTGCATAGAGATTATATCAATAAATGGAGAAAGTATGGTCCTAAAACAAAAATCCAAAAGGCTAGTCATCGTGTAGAGACATTATTTTATACATAGAAGAAGAAGATTTTTACAACTCTTTTTTGCCATAGAAACCTCTTGTAGTCTAAGGAAACCTATGAACCTCTTTTCAGAATAGACCTCTTTTTTAATTAAAAAATAAAATATATAAGATTATGAAGACAACTACACTGAATTCAATTATTAAAAATCATTTTAAACAATAAATTTGTGGATACCAGGTTAAGAAACCCTGAGCTAAAGCAATATTTTATTTTAATTATTTCAATTGATCAAAGCTTTTTGTCTGTTAAGTATGAACAAGATAATTCTATGCAATGAAACGCAGAGCAAGAGGAGGCCTTTCAATTCTTCCTTTGTCCAAAGGAATAGAGAGATAGATAGATAGATAGATAGATAGATAGATAGATAGATAGATAGATAGACAGACAGACAGATAGATCTCATTTGTATACATATGTACATATATATGTATGTATTGATATATTGTATATCTTCAGTTTTCCTGTATCTTCTCTTAAGTGAAAACATTTCAGAGCCGTTTTTCTCATGTGTGACTTAAGAAATGATCTGGGGACATGGAGAGGGCAAAGTCAATATTTCAGAGAAGGTAAATGTACCCATCTGATTTCTGTCAAATTATCTCCAAAAAGCAATGATATTATACCACAAAATGAATTCTGGAGGAGCATAACCCACAGAAAGACAAGGTTAAGAAACTTTCTAGCCCAAAATAATTTAGAAGGTCAACATGAGATATCTAGTGCATGGGCTGGAGATGGACAACAGTGGGTCAGGTCAGGCCCCATGAGGCAGCAGAACTTGGGCACAACTGAAGCAGCAAAAAAAGGCTTCTGGAACTTTCAGGCATAGATGGTAAGGAAGATAGGACAATTTTCTCAGAAGGAGATTAAGGAGGTTAAAGGGGTCCCTTTGCTGACTCTGGGTGCAAAACTTTTGTCTTACTGACCATACCCCAAGAGCCTGGCTGCTATCCAGGAGTGTACAAAAGCAAACCTTTTCATCCTTTATCACAGCTTGCAGGGTGAGGAGGACCACCAGCATACACTAGCACTTGCAATTATTGGGCAGCATGGGGAAACCACTTCTTATGTCATACTACTTTAGAAGAACTGAAATCAGATAGATCCCCAGGGCTAGCTCTGAAAGCAGATGCACAAAGATCCTGAAGATTACAATAGTTCTTTCTTTACCACAGTTACAGAGCTCAATTTTAACATTTTTTAAACTAAAGGAAAAAAGGAAAAGGCAAGAAAATCAGCAAGTAACAGAAAAATAGAGAAACTAAGCACAGAAAGTTATTTTGTTGACAGGGTAGACTCAAACTTAGAAAAAGATACAGAGTCAATACTGGTGCATCCAAAGCTTCAAAGAAAAATTTTAATTGCTCTCAGACTCAAAAAGAATTAATAGAGGAGCCCAGAAAAAGGTTTTTTTAAAAATCAAATAAAAGAGGAAGAAGGAATATTGGGAAAAGAAGTGGGAATGGAACAAGAAAATTATGATAAAAGAACCAACAGCTTGGTAAAGTAGGAACAAAAAAATACTGAAGTACTTAATGCCTTAAAGAACAGAATAGGCCAAATGGAAATATATACATATTTGTATATATACACAAAAATGCCCTGAAGAGAAAAACTTCTTCAAAAACAGAATTGGCCCTTTGGAAAAAGAGATACAAAAAATCCCTGAGGAAAAGAACTCTTTACAAAATAGAACTGGGCAAATTGAAAAGTATGTTCAAAGGCTCACTCAAAACAATCATGCCTTAAAAATTAGAATTGGGTAAGTGGAAGTTCATGATTCCATGAGATATAAAGAAACAATCAAAGATAGGGGAAACTGGGTGGCCCAGTGGAAATGAGAGCCAGGCACAAAAATGGGATGTTCTGGATTCAAATCTGACCTCAGAAACTTCCTAGCTGTGTGACCCTGGGCAAATCACTTAATTCCCATTGCCTAGGCCTTACCACTCTTCTGCCTTAGAAGCAATACACAGTATTGATTCTAAGATGGAAAGGTAAGGGTTAGAAAGGAAGGAAGGAAGGAAGGAAGGAAGGGAGTGAAGGAAGGAAGGAAGGAAGTGAAGGAAGAAAGGGAAAGAAGGGAAAGAAAGAAGAAAGAAAATAATCAAAGAAAGTCAAAACAATGGAAAAATAGAAGAAAATATGAAATATATCAATGGAAAAACAACTGACATGTAAAATAAGTCCAGCAGGGATAATTTAGGAATTATTGGATGACCTGGAAGTTATGCTCAAAACAAGAATTTAGACATTATCTTTCAAGAAATCATCAAGGAAACCTATTCTGATATTCTAGAACCAGAGGACAAAATACAAATTAAAATAATCCAATGATGACCTCCTGGAAAAAGGTTCCAAAAGGATAACTCCTAGGAATATTGTAGCCAAAATCCAGAACTCCCAGGTGAAGCAGAACATAATGCAAATAGGCAAAAGGAAACAGTTCAAATGTTGTGGAGCCACAGTAGTGCTAACACAATATTTAGCAGATTCTATATTGAAGAATGCATGAGCAAAGGAGCTAGGACCTCAAAACCAGAATCACTCATCCAGCAAAAGTGATCATAATCCTTCAGAGGAAAATGAATAATAAATGAAATAGGGTACTTTCACATATTCCTGGTGAAAAGAACAGAACTAAATGGAGAATTTTACTTTCAAATGTATAGGATTAAAACTGAGATATTGTATCTTTGTTGTGTTAAAGTTGGTTTCAGGCTGCTGTGAGCTGTGGCTCTGAGTAACCATGTAACTGACTTGAGGGCTAAGCAAGGATAACTGCTGGAGACAGATGTAAAAAACAAAACCTCTATTTAATAAGGTTAAAAGTTTATAGAAAAGGTAAGGATAGGTAAAAGGTTCAGGGTATGATCCCTAATCTAAAGGGGGTCTAAATTTATCCCAGTCCCATTGGTCCTTGCAGACCTGCTTCTTGCACAGGGTTTCCCCCTGCCTCCTCATACCTTTTTTAATCTATAACTGAAACCCCAAAATTTCTATACTAAATAAGTTATTCTAATATCTTAAAAGTTTATGTATCCTGCTCACTTTTCCAACTGTCAAAGCCTTTGGTCTATCAGGCCTCTGGCCTACTCAACTCTGCAGTCACCCAGAGATAAAAAGAACAGGTGCTTCTTTCTTCTTTCTTCTTTCTTCTGGTCTCCTTACTGGAGTCACTCCCAAACTGCCACTCTAGTTTTCCAAATTTCCAAATAAAATTTCAGAGAGCAAGCAGCAACCACCCTTTCAGAGCCAAGGATTTCTCCAAGAGATCCCTTTGACATTTGAAAGCTCAATCCCTCAAGTTCCTCAGAATTCCTTGTAGGAATTCTGGCCCAAGATTCTAACCTGGACTTAAAACTGACCTTACAGTCCCTTCACTCAGCTTTTATCCTACTAAATTCCCAATTTTAATTCATTCTAATAAATGCATGACTCAAGAGAATCATAAAAAGGTAAACAGGAGAGAATCAAAAGATTCAATAAGGTTAAATTGTTTGCATCCCTAAATGGGGAGATTATTTTCATAAGATAGATGGTGAAGGTGTGAACAATGGGATGATATAAAAATTAAATTAAATTAAGGCATGAAAAAGAGGGATGCATTTGGAGGAAGGAGAAGAGAAAAATAGAATGGTGCAAATTTTTGCACAAAGAAGAGGCATGAAATAATGTTCAGAATGGAGAGGAAGATGGGTGAGGTGGGGAGGAGAGCAAGTGAACCTTACTCTCATTGGAACTGACTCAGTGAGGGAAGAACAGGCACAATCAATTGATTGAGAAAAAGATATCTTATGATACAGGAAAATAGGAAAGAGCAAGAATAAGAAAAGGGGATAGGACTAATAGAAAAGAGGACAAGGAACTAAACAAGGGTAATTAAGTTGGAAAGTAATAGACAGTAATCAAATGGTGCAAAAATTTATGTCTCTCTAATAAAGGCTTCATTTATCAAATAAATAGAGAAATGAGTCAAATATACAAAATCCCCAGTTGATAAATAGTCAAAGCATATGAGCATGCATTTTTCTTTTTTTCCCATTTGAATTTATTTAGTCAATTTAGAACATTATTCCTTGGTTACAATAATCACATTATTTCCCTGCCTCCCCTCCACCCACTCTTCCTGCAGCCAACACACAATTTCATTGGGTATTACTTGTGTCCTTGATCAGAACCTATTTCCATGTTGTTGTTTACACTAGGATGTTCATTTAGAGTCTACATCCAACCATATCCCTTTGACATATGCATTCAAGCAGTTGTTTTTTTTTTTCGGTGTTTTTACTCCCACTGTGTTTCCTCTGAATGTGGATAGTGGTTTTCCTCATAGGTTCCTCCAAGTTGTTCAGGGTCATTGCATTTCCACTAATGGAGAAGTCCATTACATTAGATTGTACCACAATGTATCAGTCTCTGTGTACAGTGTTTTCCTGGTTCTGCTCCTCTCACTCTGCATCAATTCTGGGAGGTCATTCCAGTTCACATGGAATTCCTCCACTTTATTATACCTTTTAGCACAATAGTATTCCATCCCCAGCATATACCACAATTTGTTCAGCCATTCCCCAATTGAATGGCAGAGTTCTAAACTGATTCAGTCATTCAGAACAACAATTTGAACCTATGCCAAAGATTTATAAAACAGTACATACTCTTTAACCAAGAAATACCATTACTAGGTTAGTATCCCAAAGAGACAAAAAAGGGGGCAGGCCCCATATGTAAAAAAATATTTAAAGCAATTCTTTAAGGGGAGGAATGATTTTGAAAGTGAGGGGATACCCATCAGCTGAGGAAGAGATGAGTAAATTATAGTCTATCAACATAATGGAATACTATTGTGCTCTAAGGAAATGACAAGCAGGAGGAGCTCAGAAAAAAATGGAAAAGCCTACACAAACTGAAGCAGAGTGAAATAAGCAGAACCAAGAGAACATTGTACAGTTACATGAATACTTTAAAATGAACAACTGAATACCAGGTATTCTCAACCATACAATGATCTAAAATTCTTCTAAAGAAAAGAGTCATTATTTTTAAAAATGCTATCTACTTCCAGAGAAAAAGAACTGAGCCTGAATTCAGAACAAAGCAAACTTTTTTCTGTCTAAATTTTTTTTTCTATTTGGTTTTCCTCTCACAAAAGGGAAAACATTTTACATGTAAAAACTACACAATGTAAACTACACATGTGAAAACTATATGAGATTTCTTAATCTCTCACAGAGACCAGGGAGTTCATGGAGAGGGAGGGAGGAAGAGAATTTAAGATTCAATATTCTTTAAAAAATGTTGGAAAGTGTTTTTACATGTAATTGAGGGGGTAATAAAATAAAATTTAATACCTTAAAAATTGATCTGTGTAGAGGCAGTGGAATAGACTTTACAACTTATTGAAGTCTCCATAGGAATTTGGAAGGAGTCTGAATGCAAACCAAAACATATTATATTTCAATTTCTTTCTTCATTTTTGTTGTTGAAGAGTTCTTCCACAAGATGACTAATATTGAAAAATGTCTGTCATTATTGCACATGAAAAATTTATTGCCCACCATCTCAGGGAGAGGTGAGGGAAGAGGAATAAGAGGAATAAGACCTCAAAATTTAAAATAAGGTTTTTTTACATGAAATTTGAAAAATAAAATAATATATTTTAAGAGATAGAGATAAAAGAATAGTTGACTATATATCTTAATAGGGATTTTCTCACCATCAGCTCCCTACAGTCATGAAATCACCGGATTAATTGCTGAAAGAAGGTATGTGTGTGTGGGTGTACTTGTGATTCTGACTCTTTGTGACTCTATTTGGGATTTTCATTACAAAGGTACTAGAATAATTTACCATTTCCTTCTGTATATCAGTTTTACAGATGAAAAAACTAAGGCAAACAGGTTTATGTGACTTGCACAGGGGCACACAAGTATCTGAGAATAGAATTGAAATCTTTAAAATGACTCTTCTTGATTCAAAGCCCAGTGCTCTAAACACGGTAACAGTCCATAGGTCCATATACACACATATGTAATTAATACTTAAAATTATAACTTATTTATAATTATAATTTACAACTGCCAAATGCCATTCTTATATATAGGTATGTATATATATATATATGCTGCATCATTAAATATTATGTATCATATATAATTTTAAATGGTTAAAATTTTAATGAATATAATTAGTTGATAATTTATATTTATATGTGACCATTATTTGACTGTCAATGGACTGTAATATTTTGTCATGCAATATATGCAAAAAAGAAAATGTTTCCAATTATTTAAAATATATATGTTATGTGGTTAATTACTATAGCAATTGGCTAATTTAAGATGACTGGTATATTTTTAAACTGAACAGGATGTTATGGAAAGATAATCCACGGATAAAGAAGTATTAGTAGCAGAGAAAAAAATGAATATTTGCTTTCAGAAAAAGCCCAAGACAGTAAATAAAAAACTACTCAGGTTTCCCAAGCAATATCCTAGGTTAATAAAATTATATGTAATATTATAAAAGTTTACCTTTTTCCCCTTTTCATTTTGAAATACTTATTTGTGATTTTTCTGTGATATATAATTTTTTGCAAAAAAAGGAGAATCTAAACCATAAGTTGCATAAAACTACTGCCATAATATTCAAAACAGTCTAGTGATATTCACTTAAGTCTAAGGTGAGAAAAGAAAAAAATTAAGAATTATGTCCAGTAACTATGTTTCTTAAAAGATTTTGGAAAAGTGAGCATTTTATAAGGATGTCAGAGTAGAGTATGAAACTTCTTCACCTTCCTAATACCTCTCACAAACAACCAAAAATAACTCCATAAAATTAATGCTAAAAGTGGCACAAGAAAAAACAAGAATCTGGAGTGAAGCTGAATAATTAGGGTTGACAAAGGAAGAAGGTTTCTGTTATCTCTGGACTCATTTCAGCCATCAAAGAACTTGAAGACCAGAACAAAGAAAACAGAGTCAAATCAAGGTAGCCCCTGGGGGCAGAATTGAAAACCTCACTTTGTTTGCTGAGCCCCAGTTCTTGTATCTCCTAAGATATGTTTGAAGAAGTTGTGTCAGTTACTGCTTCTGCCCAACATTTGGACATTGAATGAGTGGATGCCACAAATTCTACAGGTGTCAGGCCCTAAGGGAAAGAACTCAAACCTCTCTGATTAGAAACAAAGGACTTTGGAGGTCCAAGGAATGAAGACTAAATACCATCTCAGGGAGAGGTGAGGGAAAAGGAATACCTGTTCTATCCTAGGCTATGACAATAGGAGAGGAGTAGTGAAGGAGTACATATGGGTGAATATGGTCCCTGAGAGATTGGGGCCCTATGAGCTGTACTCATTTCCAGGATAGAGGAGTCCCAAACTGCTCCCATGGGCTCTGGTTAGAATGTCTGAGGTCAATAATGGTCTGGATTTGAACAGGGGAACCAGGAGTACATTTAACAGTAGACCATCAAAACTGGAATAACTAAAAAGATCCCAGGAATAAATAAACCCTTGCAAAAATTCTGAAAACTGAGATAACATATCCCAGCATACTAGGAATCCTGGCACTCTTGGAAAATTCCAATAATTAAAAATATTGGCCTGGCTACTAAAATCTAAAAATAAATAAATAAATGAAAATGAATAAGCAAATTAGAAAGAATCCAACTATTGATGACAAATATGGGGATAAATAAGACCTTGACTCAAATTCAGAAGACAGTGAAATAAAAACACTTACTTCAAAAACAGAAAAATAATAAAATAAATGGCCTCAAGTTCACAAAGAAGTTTTTTAAGAGCTTAAAAAATATTTCAAAAACCAAATGAAAGATGTTGAGGAAAAATTAGGGGAAAAATCAAGAGTAATGCAAGAAAATCAAGAAAATTATGAGAGAAAAATCAGTCAAATATAAAAAGAGATCCAAAAACTCATAGAAAAAAATAATTTATTATGAACTAGATCTGACTAAGGAGAAGCTAATGATTTCCTAAGACAATAAGAAATAATTAAACAAAATCAAAAGAATAAAATAATAGAAGATAATATGAAGCATCTTATCACACGAAAAAAACTGACCTAGGAAAAATCAAGGAGAGACAATATAAGAATAGTTGGACTCCCAGAAAGTTATGATCAGAACAAAAAGAGTTTAAATGCCATACTCCAAGAAATCATCAAATGAAACTATCCAGAAATTTGAGAAGCAGAAGGTAAAATAGAAATTGAAAGATTCCACTAATTGCTACTTCCAAGAGACCCAAATATGATATGCACAGGAACATTATTGTTAAGTTCCATAGCTCCCAGTTTAAAGAGAAAATTCTACAAGTAAGTGGGGGAAATATAATTTAAATATTCTGGAGCTACATTCAGAATAATATAAAAATTATTAGCTACAACATTAAAAGAACACAGCATATGGAACTCAGCATTTCACAGAGCAAAACTACTGGACTTACAATAAAAAATAAGATATCTAACAAAGATAAGCATAATAATAAAACGTAAAAAATGGACACAATAAAATTAATGAGTTTTAACTATTCCTTGATAATACCCACCTTAGGCTAATGGTAGCTCCAAGCCTGAGTGTACACATAATGCAAAGCATTTCTGGTGGGAATACAATGGCTTGAGAGAGCATAAATATTCTGCAGAAATCCTGATTTAACATTTTTCATGATATAGATGTAATCTTTCATTCCTAAGAGGTTGTAGCAGTAGGACAAAACTTCTACTGGGTATAACCAAACAGAAAAGATTTGCTTTAGGAAATAATATGGTTCTGACAAAAGATTAATTCTGCTGCCTAAGTACCAATCTAGCTTAATATGGTCATGGTAATATATGTTAACTGAGAACTAGATGGAATAAAGTGATGAAATATCTTGCTGATAGGAATAAGGAAAACAGGACTAATATCACACTGTTTCAGCAGCAAATTGTAAGGGTTTATTTTTGTTTTATTTTTTGTCTTTTCAAGAAAATAAGATGGAATTATACATTAAGAGCTGTAAAAATTTTCATGCTCATAGCCCTAGGGATCCCATTACTAGAATTTGGCCCTAAATGCATTGTCAAGTGAGGTAAAGGCTATGATGTATGAAAATGTTCATTGAAGCTTTTCTTGTAATGACAAAAAACTGGAAATAACCCAAATGCAATGATTGGGAGAAATGGCTAAATTGTGATATTTGAATGTAATTGGTGGTATTATGTTGTTAGAAATAACAAATATTGGAAATAAAAGAAACTAAGAGAAATATATAAAGAGATAAAAACAAAAGAGAATAATAATAATACATACTATGATTACATTAAAAAATAACAGCCAAAACATTAAAAAAATATTATCAAAGTAAAACAACCCCAAAGGAAACTAAAAAATCAGATGATTAATCCCAGTATTATACAAACTATTTGACATAATAAGCAAAGAGGGAGATCTACCAAATTCCTTTTATGACACAAATATGGTACTGATTCCAAAGCCAGGAAGGTCAAAAACAGTGAAAGGAAACTATAGACCAATCTCCTTAATGAACATAGATGCAAAAATATTAAATAGCAAAAAGATTCCAGCAAGTCATCACAAAGGTTATTCATTATGATCAGGAGGGATTTATACCATGAATGCAAGGATGGTTCAATATTAGGAAAAACCATCCACATAATTGACCATATCAACAAGCAAACCAACAAAAATCACATGATTGTCTCAATAGATGAAAAAAACATTTTGACAAAATACAACACTTATTCCAATTGAAAACATTACAAAGTATAGGATTAGAAGTATCTTTCCTAAAAATAAAAAACAGCATTTATCTAAAACCATCAGCTAACATCATCTGCAATGGGGTTAAACTAGATGCATTCACAGTAAGATCAGCAGCGAAACAAGGATGCCCATCATCAGCTCTATTATTTAACATTGTAAAAGAAACCCTAGCAGTGTCAATTAGGGAAGAAAAAGAAATTGAAGGTATTAAAATCGTCAATGAGGAGACCAACCTATCACTCCTTGAGGATGATATGATGGTCTACTTATAGAACCCCAGAGAATCAACCAAAAAGCTACTCAAAATAATCAACAACTTTAGCAAAGTTGCAGGATACAAAATAAAATCACATAAGTCATCAGCATTTCTATATATCTCCAACACATCTCAGCAGCAAGAATTAGAAAGAGAAATCCCATTTAAAAATCACCCTAGACAATATAAAATATCTAGGAATCTATCTGCCAAGAAAAACACAGGAACTATATGAACACAACTACAAAACACTTACCACACAGGAATAATATACTGGAGGATTTCCATGTGAAATGGAATGACCTCCCGGAATTGATGCAGAATGAGAGGAGCAGAACCATAACATTGTACAAAGAGATTACTACACTGTAGTACAATCGAATGTCATAGGCTCCTCCATTAGTGGAATTACAGGGATCCTGATCAACTTGGAGGGATCTCTGAGAAAGAACACTATCCACATTCAGAGGAAAAACTGTGGGAATAGAAACACTGAAGAAAAACAACTCCTTCATTGCATGGGTTGAGGGCGATATGATTGGGCATGTAGACTCTAAATGAACATACTAGTACAAACATCAACAATATGGAAATAGATTCTGATCCAGGTCACATGTAATACTCAGTGGACTTGTGCATTGGTCACAGGAAGGATGGGGGGAGAAGAGGGAGGGATAGAATATGATTTTTGTAACCAAGGAATAATGTTTAAAATTGACCAAATAAAAAAAAAATCAGATGATCATTATAATAGCACAATTTAATTTATACAATTTAAACAAATTATAAACATTTGGGAATTTTTGTATTTTTATTAAAGTGTTTTTTGTCTGTGATGGTGGTTACTATGTATATAATTAAAAGTTGAAAAAAAAAGTTTATTGTAAAAGTTCAAGCCTGCATGTTAAAAGCTACCAACCTTGAAAAGGATTTCTTATTTAGAAAACTGCAAATGTCCCATCAATTTACAATTCTTAGAAAAGGAAAAAAAAAACAATTTTTAGCTGAGAAAAGTAAAAAACCTTTTAAAAATTATTTTAACTACTTTTTATTGTTATATTTGTGATGTACATTTCAGATGGAGGCACATGTTACATTGTAATATAATCCTGTAGCAATATCTAAATGAACATGTTTGAGATAGATGCACTTGATAGAGTGAATTACTCGAGTTGTAGCTACATTATGCTTTCTTTTATTTAAAGTTATGTTTCATTGTAATTTAGAAAATCTCAAATGAGGGCTGAAGTGAAAATTTCATGAATAAATGATTGAATCCCTTCTGTTATTAAAAGTTTCCACCCATAACCACAGTATATTCTTGTGACCATTTTCTACTTGAACAAAGAATTTGTAAGTCTGTATGCCAAAACTTTTCTTCAAATTAATGACAATTTTAAGTATAGTGGTATGATTTTGTTGTTGGGAGGCTAGCAATAACTATGTCAGGTGGAAACTCAAATTAGTTACATAATTTGTCTGTTTTTTGTTGTTTTTTATTAACTACTTTTCAATAAGTTGTTTGTATAAAAAGAACAGCTTTAAAATGTAGTCTTATTTATTTTATTCCAATCTTTAGAAGCAATTCCATGCAAAAAATATATTAAGATTATATGCCTTTATTTCTCCTTAAATACCCCTAAAAATTCAAGTGGAATGTAATCCAAAAGTACCCCCAAGGAATCATTGAGACTCCATGAAGTGATCTTTATTTAGAATCGATAACTTAAATGGAAGTGGAAGTGGAAAGAGTACCTTCTATTCTGTGGGAAAATACACATCCTTTAAGTGGTGTCCTAATTTCAGTTTTTTCATTGGGGAAGGCAATGAAAGAAATATACAGACTAAAGTTTCTTTATCACTCTTAATTCATTTCCCTAAGAAAAGATTACCTATTATTTCAGAGGAATAAATTTGGAAAGCATTTTTGAAAGAAGAAAAATTATTTCTTAATATTTCTTAATATTTTTAGAGAAACTAAGAAGGAGATGAATATGCTTTCATGTGACATTGTTGCATTGTTGTAAAGGTTAAGTGATAGAATAGTTGTAAAATACTTTGAAAAATTTGGCCTACCATACACCTGTATAATATTACTATTATTGCAGGGATTTTTGTGATTATGGAGATATAATCTTTTTTTTTTTGGAGTTTCATCAATACCAGTCCTTAGATAATCCACATTTTAAAAAAATATTCTTTTATGTTTAATATATTATTGAAAAGTGGGAAAAATAGCTCTTCTTTGTTTTAGGTGACAGTATTGGAATCTAAGTTAATTTTCTACAGGCTCACTGAAAACAGATTTGAAATAATTCCAAAAACAAAGAGGATTCCAGGATCCTGGAATATGTACCTCCTACTGTTCCCACATAACTTTAATCTCTTCCACTAGGTAGTTATATATTAAAGGTATTTTTATCCATAGTAGCTTGTAGATTAAGTGTATGTTTTTATAATGACACCTAAGCCAAATATTCTTAAATTGTTCTAAAGTCGGGCACTTTTGCAAAACATTTTTTTTAAATCTGTGATAATGCTCCAGTTACTGTGCAATTTATTTGTTGAATTTACAAGGATATTTTGATGTTCATCCATTCAGTATGGGTTTTTTCCATCTTGTTTTATGAAATATAGTAAAATGTAGAGCTAAAATTTTAGCCAATAGGCAATATTTTTAAAGTAGTTGATAGGTATTAAATCTTTGCAGCAATACAATGAGTTGTTTTTTTTTTTAGTTTATGCCATTGCCTTAAGTAAAATTCATTAATCATTAATCTGGTGTTCATAGAGGTTAATCTTTCTAAAAAGTCAGTTATGGTTTGTGGATAACTTACCTAATTTTAAACTGGTATCCTAAATGTTTCTGTTTCTACAAACAAAATTAGGGGATGGAAGAATTTCTTCAATGTTCTTTTCACAAGATATTGTTGAATAACTCATGTGTTTGTCATCATTAAGGTGATTTTGATCTCACTTTCTGATTACATTAAACAAATTCATTTTTACTCTTGATAAATGTGATATTTGTCTTTTCCAATAATATTTTGATAAGTTCTTAACCTTTTCATTACTAGTAGTACTACTATTGTTTCTATTGATATTCAAATATGAGAATCACATGAATTATAGAGGTGTATGATTTCCTGGCTGTTTTTATTATGTTGACCATTTTCTCACTGATTAAACATCATGAGAAATTATTATTTATGAGGCAACTTTTGACAGAGAGTAATATGTCTTATCCAACCTTTGTCTCTCACAAAATCTGGACAAGTACTCGAGGCAAAGAGTGTGCATAATAAGTACTTAATCAACTATTAAATGAGTAGTTATTGAGTCCTACATTTAAGAGGCATCTTATTTATTGCCCCCAGACTTGATCCTCTCTATGTGCAAGCACACACATTTGTGAATGGCGGTAGTTAAACTTTATCTTAAACACTATTTACCAGATTTTTTAAAAAGGAATAGAAAAATGCAGATAGGTAATAGACATAAAGATGAAATCATTCTATGAAGATTTCCCAGAAATTCAGCCCTAAGTATAATTTTAAAATGATTAATCCCACAAAAATTTTTTGACTCACAGTATTTTCCTTGTCTTGACCCAATGCTAAACTAATTCCTTTCTTTAGCATTTCTACCTCTTCTTAATCCCCATATCAGTAGAAGACTAAACGTCTGTAAGAATGATTATCTATAGTATATATGTTTTAGTTCTTCTGATGAGTTGAATTCTATGAAATAAAGGGAAAGAATAAAAATGAGAGAATGGGCACATTAAAAGGAGTTTCTTTGAAGACCGTTTTTAGTTTCTCTTTGATCCTAAAGCAAATATTTCATTAGCTCAGTTGGATGCTTGATTTTATGAAGGACAAATAAAGAGGCCTTGGCATCAGATTTGATATGGGGGGTGATAAATTAACAGATTGAGGATGACAGCTAGATTATGAAGCTGGTTAACTGGAGTGTTGGTGGTAACCTTAACAGTAATAGGGAAGTTTGGAAGAGGAGCAGTATAAGGGGGAAATAAGTAAGTTAGCATTTGAACATATTGAGTTTTAAATGTCTAAGGGACATTTTGGGGACATTGATATGTCCAATAGAAAGCTGGAGGTACAACACTGGAGGCCAATTGGGATGCTAGACTTTAGTAACTTTGAGAATAATCAGCAGAGCTTATCACTAAAGCCATGGAAATTGTTGAGATCAAAAAGAAAACTAGTAGAAAGAAAAAAAAGGATCCAGTACAGAGCCTTATACAATACCCATAGTTGATGGAAATGACCTGGTTAAAGAGTCAGCAAAGGAGACGAAGGAGAAGAAATTAGATAGACAGGAAGGGAACCAGAAAAGAGTAGTATGATAAAAATAGAGACACTGAGTTTATCAAGGGTAAGAGGTTTATTAAAAGTATCAAAAACTGAAGAGAGGTCAAAAAAGAGAAGGGAGTTAGATTTGTCAATTAAGTGTTAATACCTTTGGAGTTTCATTTATTTTGCCATTGAAATGATATGCTTACTTCCTCTTTGGCACTGGCATGATTCATTTCCCAATGCATACTCCAGACCCTCAAAACACTATTACTGCATTTTTGGATTTATTGAATAAGAGAATACAAGAGAATAAGAAAGATACATATTCAAAGTTGTAAGTATCCTGAGTGGTCATGTGGTTTAACATACTCCAAAAATAATCTCTTCTACAAAGCACTCTACAAGTGGCTTTCCAGCCTTTCTTTGAAGATCTCCAAGAAGGGTCAACTTACCACCTCACAAGTTCAATATATTCTACTTTTTGATACCTGGAATTAATAGGCAGTCTTGCTCTATATCAAGTTTATAATTTTCTCTTTATAACTTTCACTCATTGCTCCTAGGTTTGATTTTTAGATACAAGCAGAACAAGTCTAAACACTCTTCTATTTGATGGTCTCCCAGATATTTTTTACAAAGTTATCTGGTCCTCTCTCAATCTTTTTTTTTTCCGCCGGGCAAATCTTCTCCAGTCTCTTCAACCAATCCTTGTGTGGCATGAAATTCAGAACCTTCATCATCTTGGATGCCTTTCCATTGACCTTGTCAATTCCCTTTCAAAAATGTATTGCTCAGAATAGAACACAATAATCTATATGTTTCCCAGTCAGGATAAAACATCACAAGATAGTTTTTAGACTTGGACATTATATCTGTATTAATGAAGTCTATCTAAGTTACTACTAGTTTTCTTGAATGTCTTATCACCTATTCAACCAAAGTTAATTTGCTCTACATTAAAATATATTTTCTCCCAGTAAGCTACTACTTATTTAAAACCTTTTTTCTTTACTTACAAAGTTGCATTTTTAATCTGTGTAACTTTACAGTTAGCCTTAATGTATTTCATCTTATCCAATTTAGTCCAATGTTTCAACCCAATGAAATAATTTTTAATTCTGTCAGCCAGAGTATTACTTATTCCTCCCAACTGTGGGTCATATTCTAATTTTATAAGCTTGCCATCTATGTCTTCCTCAAAGTCCTGAATAAAAATGTTAAAGAACCCAGTATGAAATACACAAATTCCCTAATGCACTCTCATGGAATATCCCTTCCATGTAATGACATCTCATTGGGTCTGACCAATAAGCCAATTCCAAACCCCAACCTCCACTAGCCCACACCTTCCTGTCTTTTTCACAAGGCAATAGTCTGAATGAGATACATTATCAAAATTTATGTAAATTACACCTACTTCATTCCCCTAACATCAGAATATTTAGCCTGATAAAATAAAGGAAATCAAGCTAGTCTGCAATTACAAATTGTTTATAAGTTCATGGTGGCTTTTCTTTTTGGTGATAATTAATTCTTTTTTCTAGATTTGCCTTAAACCCATTTACAATATATTATAAAATTTACCCTAAGTATACACTCTTGTGTGAAAATATCAAATTATTGGGTAAATTGGATAATATTGGATAAAAAATTTATTCCTGAGATTTATCCATTCTATTCTGTGCAGTGAAATTTTAAGAGATTTTTTAAAAGATTAAATTAAGTAATATCTGCTTCTCAGGATCCTGTCCCTTCATATGAGTCCTTGTTTTTCAGGCTAAAGTCTTCAAATTCCTTTAATCAGGTCCTACTTAATACAATTGTAGGTGTACTCTCTTTTCTAATAGTTCAGTGTCATAATACACATTCCTCATCAGACTTGTTGTCTCTATGTTTAATCACTTCCCATTAGTGCAAAATTCTATGGATCAAATCACCACCTTTAATTAGCATTTAAAATATGTTATCTTTCTCTCCCAAACTCCACAACAAGACTCCTTATGATTAACAGAATTTTAATTATATGGACAGAGATATATACATATACAATATTAAGGTCCTCTTCAAAATGTTCCTTACATATCCCCTGATTCTTTTATTCCAACTATCTTATTGCTCTCTTTAATTTTTAATGTAATATATTTCCTTTTTTGACTTACCACTTATTTTAATACATAACATACATAATATTTAATATAAAATGATACATTTGGTTACTTATTGATATATTATAAATTATAACAAATATGCTTATCCACAAGAAACAAATTTTCACATTAGCTATATCCAAAAGTTTCATTCTTTTTTCTCCTTCCTCACACACCTCCCTGCTCTCCAAAAAGGCAAGTAATATGATACATGTTGTACATACATTATCATATAATACATATTTCCCTGTTTCTCATGTTGTAAAATAAGAGACATACTGCTCAAACATTAGAGAGATTTTCATGGAGGAAATAAGGAAAAGAGTAGTATGTTTCAAGCTGCATTCAGACTAAGTACAACGCCATTTAAATTAATTGTTTTTAAATTTAGTGTCATACTTGACATTGTCAAATCCTAAATGAATATAAATTCTGGTTCTTACAGTTCCAACATATGTAACCTTAGGAAACTACTAAAGCTCTCTGATTTTCGGGTGTTTTATCTATTCTCCTCTTCCTAGAAATCAAGCTAAATCCAGATATGTGGATAAAGATCACTGGGAGAAATATCCAAGTGTCCTACCTTATTCCTAAATGCTACAAGAGGTTAGATAATTTTAGTTTCATAAGTCATCCATAAAAATCAATGCATGCATAACTTGGGCACTTTATGTATTATAAAAGTGAAAGCTATTTAGACACTCATGTAATACATGTCAAAGTAGTGAACAGATTACTATCATTAACCACCTTTTGTGAATTCACAATAACAAAGAGATGAAAAATCAGATAAGAAGTACTTGCTCAAAATGACACAGGAAGACAGTGGTAAATAGTGAACAAGAAGTTAAGATCTACTGCTATTCATTTCCCTAGCTAATGACCAGAAAATACTATCATTCAGATTATACAGAAGAGTGATAATCTTTGAAATTTCAAGCATTTGAAAACCATCTATTCTAGATAAATACATATATAATTCAAACCTATTTTTGTAGTGTTTCCAACTCGATTATGCAATGTATTATTTTACAAATCACAGGTAGATAATTTTATTATTACATTAATGTTGTGTATCTGTCAAAAAAAACAATAACTATGATTTTTAATAATTATTCTGAAAGTTTAACTCTGGCAAGGCTCTGGGATGGAATCCTGTATTTTCTACTTTTCTTTTTTTTTTCGTGAATCTGAATAATTACTTTAACCAGATTGGACTGCCATTTCCCATTTTTAAAATGAACTTGGATTATATAATTTCTTTGACTCTTACCACTCTAAAGTAGAGTTGGAAAGCAAATCTGTTAAAGAATCCACAGTTAGTGATTATCATTTTTATTCAAATTAATTTTTTTAGTCAATTTAGAATATTATTTCTTGGTTACAAGAATCATAATTTCCCTCCTTCCCCTACCTCTACCCCTCCCACAGCTTATGCACAATTTCATTTGGTATTACATGTGTCCATGATCAAAACCTATTTCCATGTTTTGGCTGTTTGCAGTAGAATGTTCATTTAGAGTCCATATCCCCAACCATATCCCTTCGGCCCATGTAATCAAGCAGTTGTTTTCTTCTGTGGTTCTACTCCCACAGTTTTTCCTCTGAATGTGGATAGTATATTTTCTCATAGAGCACTCTAAGTTGTTCAGGATCACTGCATTGCCAGTAAGGGAGGAGTCCATTACATTCAATTATACCACAGGGTATTGTTCTCTGTGTACAATATTCCCCTGGTTATCCTCCTGTCGCTCTGCATCAATTCTTGGAGGTCATTCTAGTTCTCATAGAATTCCTTCAGTTTATTATTCCTTTGAGCACAATAATATTCCATCACCAACATATACCACAATTTGTTCAGACATTCCCCATTTGAAGGGTATCCTCTCATTTTCCAATTTTTGCCACCACAAAGAGCACAGCTATGAATGTTCTTGTACAAGCCTTTATCTTTATTATCTCTTTGGGGTACAAACCCAACAGTGCTATGGCTGGATCAGGGAGCAGACAGTCATTTAGTGCCCTTTGGGCATAGTTCCAAAATAATTGGTTGGATTAATTCACCACTCCACCATCAATGCATTAATGTCCTGATATCATCACATTCCCTCCAGCATTCATTACTTCCTGTTGCTGTCATGTCAGCCGATATACTAGGTGTGAGGTGATACCTCAGAGTTGTTTTGATTTGAATCTCTCTATTTATAAAAGATTTAAAAGACTTTTTCATGTGCTTATTAACAGTTTTGATTTCTTTAACTGAAAATTGCCTATTCATGTCCCTTGGCCATTTATCAATTGGAGAATGGCTTAATTTTTTGTACAATTGATTTAGCTATTTATAAATATGAGTAATTAGACCTTTGTCAGAGGCTTTTGTTATGAAGACTATTTCCCAATTTGTTGCTTTCCTTCTAATTTTGTTTGCATTCATTTTGTTTTTACAAAACCTTTTTAATTTGATGTAATCAAAATTATTGATTTTACATTTTGTGAATTTTTCTAACTCTTGCTTAGTTTAAAGTCTTTCATTTCCCAAAGATCTGACATGTATACTATTCTGTGTTCACCTAATTTGCTTATAGTTCCATTCTTTATATTCAAGTCATTCACCCATTCTGAGTTTTTCTTGGTGTAGGGTGAGATGTTGATCCAAACCTAATCTCTCCCATATTGTCTTCCAATTTTCCCAGGAGTTTTTATCAAATAGTGGATTTTGGTAAAAAAGCTGCCATCTTTGGGCTTAACATAGACTGTCTTGCTGAGGTCACTTAACCCAAATCTATTGGACAGATGCACCTTTCTGTCTCTAAGCCAGCACCAAATTGTTTTGATGACCACTGCTTTATAGTATAGTTTGAGTTCTGGGACTGCAAGCCCAACTTGCTTTGCATTATTTTTCCATGATTTCCATGGATATCCTTGATTTTTTGTTCTTCCAAATGAACTTTCTTATGTTTTTTTCTAATTCAGTAAAAAAGTTTTTTTTGTAGTTCAATGGATATGGCACTAAATAAATACATAAGTTTGGTTAGGATTGTCATTTTTATTATGTTATCTTGTCCTACTCATGGACAATTGATGTCTTTTTTTTTCCAATTGTTCAAATCTAGATTTAATTGTGTGGAGAGTGTTTTGTAGTTGGGTTCATATAGTTCCTGAGTTTGTCTCAGCAGATAGATTCCTAAGTATTTTATATTGTCTGATGTGATTTCAAATGGAATTTCTCTTTCTAATTCTTGCTACTGAGAAGTGTTGGAGATATATAGAAATGCTGATGACTTATGTGGGTTTATTTGGTATCCTGAAACTTTGTTAAAGTTGTTGATTATTTCCACTAGCTTTTTGGATGATTTTATTTGGTTCTTTAAGTGGACCATCATATCATCTGCAAAGAGTGATAACTTGATCTCCTCATTACCTATTTTATATCTTCCATTTCTTTTTCTTCTCTAATTGACACTGCTAGTATTATTAGTACAATGATAAATAATAGAGGTGATAACAGGCATCCTTGTTTCACTCCTGATCTTATTGGGAATATATCTAGTTTATCCCCATTGCAGATGATGTTTGCTGATGGTTTTAGATATATATGGTTTATTATTTTAAGGAAAGACCCTTCTATTCCTAATTTTTCTAGTGTTTTTAATAGAAATGGGTGTTATATTTTATCAAAGTCCTTTTCTGCATCTTTTGAAATTATCATGTGATTTTTGTGGGTTTGCTTGTTGATATGGCCAATTATGTGGATGGTTTTTCTAATATTTACCCAGCCCTGCCTTCCTGGTATGAATCCTATATGGTCATAGTGAATAACTCTTGTGATGATGTGCTGGAGTCATTTTGCTAGTATCCTATTTAAAATTTTTGCATCTATGTTCATTAAGGAGATTGGTCTATACTTTTCTTTCTCTGTTTTTGACCTGTCTGGCTTTGGAATCAGTAGCATATTTCTGTCATGAAAGGAATTTGGTAGAATTCCTTCTTTGCTCATTCTGACAAATAGTTTGTATAATATTGGGATTCGTTGTTCTTTGAATATTTATGAGAATTCATTTATGAATCCATCTGTATCTGTGGATTTTTTCTTGGGTGATTCTTTGATCCTTGTTCAATTTCTTTTTCTGATATGGGGTTATTTAGGTAGTCTATTTCTCCTCTCTTAGTCTAGGCAATTTGTACTTTTGTAATATTCATCCATATCACCTAGATTATCATATTTATTGCCATGTAATTGGCCATTACAGTTTTTAATGTTTGCCTTAATTTCCTCTTCATTAAAGGTGAGGTCTCCCTTTTCATCTTGGATACTGCCAATTTGGTTTTCTTTTTTTTCCTTATTTTTAAATTAGATTGACCAATACTTTGTCTATTATTTGTTTTTTCAAAGTACGAGCTTCTAGTCTTATTTATTAAGTCAATAGTACCTTGACTTTCAATTTTATTAATTTATCCTTTGATTTTTAGGATCTCTAATTTAGTCTTCATGTGAGGATTTTTAATTTGCTTACTTTCTACTTTTTTTAATATGCATGCCCAATTCATTGACCTCTGCCCTCTCTAATTTGTTAATATATGTACTCATGTATATAAATTCCCCCATGAGTACTGCTTTGGCTGCATCCCATAGATTTTTCTTTTGATTTTTGTTTTATAGTGTCCTGCTTCCTTGTGAAGTAATTTGCTTATAATTATTGTATTCTGGTTCTTATAGACTGAATTTTATCCCTGACTTTTTGATCATCCTTCACCTTCTGGTCTCATTTTCTTTCAAGCTTATCTTTCATCTTTTTGCCTCATCTTTCATCTCCTTTGCCTCATTTTCCAGCTAATTAATTTTGGGTTTTAAGACACTGTTTTCTATTTCCAGATGACTTATCTTGCTTTTTACATTCTTTTCCCAGTTGCCTTCAGCCTCTCTTAATTGTGTTTTGAATTGTATTTTTAGTTCTTCCAAACCATGTATCCAATTCGCTGAGGTTTCTGGGTTTTTTTTTTTTTTGGCTTGGTATTCCCTCATCCATCTCTGTTCTGTTTCCTCTATGTTCAATGCCTGTATAGAAGTTGTTGATTGTAATTTTTTTTTCTTTTTCTATTGTTTGCTTATATTTACTGCAGTTGCCTATGCTCTTGCTCTTCTTATTTTTTTGTGGTTTGGGACTTTTTTTCAGCTTTCACAATTGGAGCTTTGTCAGCAAATCTCTCAGCACAGTCTGTGTGGTAGGGGTGTTGGAACTTGAGCTTCCCTGCCCTCTTAAGGCTTTGATGGGATTAAGTCCACCTGGGTTGAGCTGGATGTTCCCTAAGGCCAAAACCTCAGGAGGGTGGTGCAATATGGAATGTCTCCACTGCTACAACTAGGCTGCCTACTCTGTGCTCTGAGCTTCTCCTCCAACTGCTTCCCCACCACCTGTGTTCTACTCTCTGAGCCTGGCACAGCTTTGCCTGCAAGGTACTCCCTCCAGACCAGCACCCTTGCCTGCCCAGAGTTTCTAGCTGCTGCTAGAGGCTTAGCACTCTAGGTGGGGATGGGATCCTGGAATGTTCCTTCTTCCTTCCCCTTAAACCTGAGTATTCTCAAATTCCAACTTTTGGGGACTTACCATTTAAGTTGAATACAGCAGTAGGGTTCCTTGGCTCTTGTTGTTAGGTTTGATTTTCAGGCCCCTAGGAGCATTTAGTTTGTAATTGATAAGGAAGGGTTTTCAGAGGTCTGAAATTTCACTGCCTCTATGCCACTGTCTTGACTTTGCCTCAATAATGATTATCTTAAGAAGAAAAATATTGTTCTGAACATTCTCTCTAACCCTTTTGGTTTTGCTTTGTTTGTTCTTTTTACAGCATTAAGGGGAATAGTTGGAAAGGATCACAGTGACATACTTCTTGATTAATCCAATGGATTTTTCTTCATATGAGGTAAGCACTAAATTTATCTTAAATATATCTTCAACTATATTCAAGTATGTTATTGTTATCAGAATTCTATTGTTATTAAAACCATATTGATTATTTTTCCCCTTGAAAGTATTTTTAACTTTTCTTAATGCAATTAAGACATATAATTATATTTTCAGTGATGCTTTTGTTCTCCATTTGTGGACTCCCAAATTGTGATGGACAATTTAATTGTATTATTAAAATTTACTTCTACATATGTTCAGTTGCTTACAACTTATAATCTATGTTCTTATAATTCTGCACCAAAATTGGCACACAGAGAAAGCTTAGCCAATGTCTGCCAAATGAGAAAATTAATAATTCTTCTAATTGTATTATCAAAAGCAAGATAACATTGCAAATCCATATATAAATTATTCAAATGTATTGTCTTTTACTCTTATATTTCTCTAAGGAGAATATAAGATTAATGTATAAGTGCATGGAGAAGGATGTCATTAACTGTCTTGCTATTCTTATGTGTTTTAATTAATAAAGCTGCATACTTTGTCAAATTTAGTTAAGCTCGTGCATATTAGAGATTCTATTTAAAATCTCAAATATTTTTTTCTGTTTAACTTTTCTCATAGCCTACTCACAAATACTGAAGGATTTGTTGTAGATTGCCTAACCTATTTATTTCTGGTATTGGTCAGTTTATCATTTCATTTTTCAATGATATATCCACTGGAAATTAAACAAAAATTAAAAGAAAGGAAATTTAGAAACAGTATCTTAAGGAAAAAAATTGTATTTTGGGGCATATAAACAAATATACTTTTATTCATTTAGGCGAAAAATTGTGAAATAATTTGGGATAGTTATAAAATAATAGTTTTAATTTACATTAATCTCTAATATTCCTATATTGCCCTGGATGACTAATCAAGATCTATTTTTTTCAAAGATATACTTGCAACAAGCATCTGCTTCTTTTATTAAAGGGATCTTTAAGTCAATTTAACATCTTATATCAAAGCTACCCCTTTAGTGGCAGTAGCCAATTTGAGCAAATCAGACCACTTCATCTCCCCACTGTTCTTTACCTTTTTTCTTTTGATTTTATTCCTCATCCATACTTTTCCACAGTCATGGACAAGAACATAATGTTAATAACTCTGGGCCATATTGATCAGGACATGGTCCTAAAAAGGGTTGTTTCAGAGAATTGAGACTTAGTATATGTGAGGTAAACAAAGGCAGCAATATTTGAGAAATAAAAGTAATGTGTTTTAAAGCTTTTAAAAATAATAATGGTGATTTATGATATAAATTATGGAGTATACAGGTATTTATTTTGTGACAGACTAGTGTTATAAATTATACTGAATACAAACTCTCAGGTGAATATTTATGCATAACAGGGAAAGAGGATATTATTTTCATATATTCCATAGAGGATATAAATGCCTTTATGACTTGGGAGACTGTGTCTTTAATTGCATGGATATAGAGATATAAAAGGCCATATAATAATATTCACATAGCTTAGAGAAGATGATAACAATGGAACCCACTTATAAGTTCAATATTTTATCCTTGCCAACTTGCACTTTACCTTTTTTAAAAATTATTATTTAAGTTTAACACTATTTTCTTTAAGTAACATTTTTCTCCTTCCCTTCCACTCCCCTTAACCCAGTGAGAAGATAAGAAATATGATATAAATTATACATGTAAAATCATGCAAAAGCTATTTCCATATTAGCTATATTTTAAAAGAGCCAAAAAAAGCAAGGAAGAAAAATATACTCCTATTTGTGCTTAATTTGTAAGTTGCTTCTCTATAGGTGGATAGAATTTTTTGGAATTGTCTTTGATTCATTTATCAATTAGAGTAATAAACTCTTTCATAGTTGATTATCATTAAAATGTTGCTGTTGCTGTACTCCTTTTGCATCAGCTCATATAGGTTTTGCCATTTCTTTTTTGAAGCCATGTTTCCTGTCATTTCTTATAGCGAAATACTTCACAATTATATTCCACAACTTATTCAAGCATTTTGCAATAATATCTATTTCTTGAAAAAAATACCTCTTCCTTTCCCCCATAAACATAACTTCCTACTTCTTGTTATCAATTTGATTCTAAAAATCCCACCCCTAGTTTTTCCTAAGACTCCCACCTTTCTCCCCTCACTGTACTTCCCTATCTCTTGATGTATACTTTTTTCTTGGTATCCTTCCCTTTTCACCTTCCCTTTACTTATCCCCTTGTTCTTCTTTCTCTTAACCCATCCTTCCTTCTCTTATTCCCTTAGTCTAACAAAGGTATTCCCATTCTTTCCCCTTCCCCTCCTGTCTTTTTACCCTTCTTATGTGTATATTGTTCTCTCTTAATCTCAGATCTGATGAGGAAAGGGTTCTAGCATAAGCCCTCTTCCCCTTCTACTTCACAGTTCCTCCACCCATTCTTCATCTATCTAGGGTGGCCTTTCCATTCTACCATATCCAGGACTACTCCACTACCATTTTGGCTCATTCCATAATATTCACCTCTAGCTTGCCTGTTGAAAATACCCAGTCAATGATGCAATTCTCAGGAGCCATAAATGACATTTTTCCCATACAGAAATCAAATAATTTGACCTTTTGTGTTGCTTATGAATAGTCTTTCATTACCTTTTTATGTTTCTTAAAGATCAGATTTTTGGCTAGTTCATGGTTCCCCCCCCAAAAAAAAAACTCCTTTAATTCATTAAATATCTTATTTAAACCTTTACATTTGTTCCTAGCTTTGCTGGATAGATTATCCTTGGTTGTAAGCCAGTACTTTTGTTCTATGAAATACTGTTTTCCATAATCTATGTTCTTTTAATATTGTGACTGCTGTTTTGTATTATTTTGATTGTATCATCACAGTATTTGAATCAATTTTATCTTGTTATGTGTAGTATATTCTCTTTTACTTGGGAGCTATAGAACTTAGCAATAATGTTTCTTTGTGAATTTTCATCTTTGGATCTCTTCAAGCTGGATTCTATTAATTTCTCTTTTACTTTCTGATTCTAGAATTTGTGAGCAGTTCTTTTCAATGATTTCTTAAAGTATAGTGTCTAAAATATTTTTTAATCATGACTTTCCAGAAGCCCAAATATTCTTATATTATTTCTTCTTGGTCTATTTTTCATGTCAGTTGTTTTTGTGATAAGATGTTTCGTATTATCTTCTAATATTTTATTCTTTTGATTTTGGTTTATTATTTCTTTTTGTTTTAGGAAACCATTAGCTTCCCCTTGTTCAGTTCTAGTTCTTAATACATTATCTTCTTCCATGTGTTTCTGTATCTTTTTTTCCATTTTGGGTGATCTTTCTTTCATAATTTTCTTGATTTTATTGCATTATTCTTAGATTTTCCTAATTTTTTTCCTGAAACTCTCTCATTTGGTTCTTGAAGTCTCTTGCAAGCTCTTCCAAAAGGACTTTTTGAGCTTATAGCTATTTACTTATTTCTTGGCTATTTTTGAAGTAGGTATTTTTACCTTACTATCTCTGAAATTGAACCAAGATCCTCTCTATCCCATTTAGGTATCCATATTTGGTTTTTCTCATTTGCTTGATCATCTTTTTATTTATTTATTTATATTTTAACATCCAGGAAGATCACCTCATTTATTGCCATCTCAGGGTTCATAATGTGTTGAGATCTGTTACCTCAGGTTTCAGGGTTATGTTTGTATCTTTATTTTTTCTTGGGTCCTATTTACTTATTCACATTTTTATAGTACACGGTTTTATATAATCCTGGGTTCCTTGCTCAAGCCCTAGTTCATGATTGCCCCCAGGTGCTCCAACCAGAACCTGCAGGCAGTTCTGCCACTACAACTATAAGAAGACAGACTATATCCCCCTGTGGCAGCACCCAGGGACTCCACTATCTTGGGACTGACCACAACTAATGGGGCCTCATTATGTCATACTCTCTCATGAAGTGTGTATTCCTTACTTTTCTTTTCTACAGCAACCTGGAATGGAGCAGGTGTCTGGTCCACATTCCTTGGGCCTCCAAAGGCCCTTGTATCAACTTCTGAGTTTCTTTCTGTAGGACCTATGAGGTCCACTCCTTCAATCCACCTATAGGCTAGTGGAGAGCTTCTGTGAATCAACCCAACTGTTCCCAGGGTCCCCTGCCTGAATATTTTAGTGGTATCATCAGGGATGCAAGCTCTTGGATTTAGCAATCAAGGTGAGAGTGCTAGTCCTGCCCTGAGGGGCTTCCTTTTTGATTCCAATCTTTTTGCTCTGTTCCTGCACCCAGGACATGGAACAGAACAACTGAGGCCATGGAAATCAGAAACCTCCTCCATATTATCTCTGGCTATTCAGTTTCACTACCAACTCCTATCTGTTTTTGCTTCCCTTGGTATTTATTCTGTTGAGTTATTTGTGTTTGTTTTGGTGGATATTGAGGTTCATTCTCTACTCCACCATTTTTCCATAATGCTATTTAGGTTGAAATATTGACTGAAATATCCAACTCCATGATATTTTAATTATTTCATTTTGTATGCTTACAATAATTTATAATTGAGCTGAAATCTGTGGGATTTAACTATAATATTCCTGGGAGCTTTCATTTTGGAATCTATTTTAAGAGGTGATCCAGAGATTTCTTTCTAAAATATTGGGGCAATTTTCTTTGATAACTTCTTAAAATATAATGTATAAGGTCTTTCTTTGATCATGACTTTCAGAAAGTCTAATAATTCTTAAATGAATTCTTCTCAATTAAATTTTCAAGTTAATTGTTTTTTCTGATGATTATGACTTGGGGATAGATGGGACCACTAATGCCCTCACCTAAGTGTCAAAGACCAATCTTATCAATCTACTAAGTTGTCTAAGATAGCAAAAAATATTTCATTCTGACTTTTTGTTGGATCTGCCACTTTAAAAGTTGATTTGAGTAATTATTTAAAAAAATTTTGGATGTAGAATGCTGGGAGAGATCAGCTAGATTGATGCCTGTATTCTGCTATCTGGGCTTAACTTCTCTTTTTAAACATTTTTGTCTTGAACCATCTTCCCCAGATTTATTCAGGGGCATTATAAGTTACATTTAGTAGTACTGACAGGCTACAAAAAAGAAGATATAAATGCTAGACTTGGATTCAAGAAAACTTGATTTTTATTCCTGCCTGAGGCTATTAATATCAATGCAATAATGAATAGTCTCTGAAATTGTTTTTTTTCAGCTCTTAAGAGAGTAATAATAAGTGTAATATTGAATTTATAAAACCATGATGATCAAATAAGATAGTTTATATATGTGAGAACTACTTTAATTTCTAAACACTTATGCCTAATTGAACATTTCTGTTAAGGTAATATCTATGATTCTGTGTCTTTTTATACTCATATTGAGCTTATTGTCATCCAAAACTCTGAACATTTTTGTCATAAAGACATATGCTTCTCCTATCTTGCACTCAAAAAAGTTTTTTTTTTTAATTTTGAAGGGGAATCTAAAGAAATGATTTACATTTATCATTATTAATTTCTCCCTTAGGAGATTCATTCAAATTCCCTAGCTCACCAAGATCTTTTTTAAACTCTAGTCTGTGATCCAATATATAAACTATCTATTTTGTATAATCTAAATAATTGACAACCATGTTATCTATTTTTTTTATAAGTCAGTGATATATATGTTAAATATCTCAGATACAAGTAAAGATTCCCTTGAACATTCCACTAGAGATCCCTCTCCAATTTGATATCAATCCTTTAATACTACTCTTTTTGGAATTAAACCCAACATCTCACTTTTTCTCCATCCACCTAATTATAAAATTATAAAATTACAAAATTATATATGACAAGAGCCCATCCCTTTCAGTCTTATTTATAAAAGATCATAAGAGAATTATAAAGGACTGTTCAAGCCTACTCTATTGTAACACCAGTGGATATTGCTGTGGTGGAAGTAGTTTCAAGGCTGTCATTTGATGATTTCTTTTCCCTTCCTTCCAGATAAATTAGAGATAAAACTCTCTTAAGCCTTTTCTATCTTTGCCTTGGATGATGGTGCAGAACAATAGTTATAAATATGTATTTATTTTGTTTCACAAAACCCTTTTCTATAATCAGTATTATCATCATCAACAACAAAAATGTGTTGTGAATCTTCAAGGTAATTTCATACAATACTCATACTCAACAGTTAATGCCTTCATTTAGTTTCTCCTATCAATCTTTTTTTTTCCTTTTTACTCCCATGTTGCTGAGTATTTTCTGACTTAGTTCGCAATTATTAAGCATGGCTGGGAATGCTACCTTGTTGTGTTTCTTTTAATGCTAGTACTGCTCAATTCTTGAAGTTCTCAATTTTTTTTTTAATCTTGCCTCCCAGATTGTGTTTCCCTTTTAGATCTTCCTGGCATGATTTGAGTCATCCAGAAATTAAAATATTGTGATAGTACAAGATCTTTCTCAGATCAAATAGGAAATGTTTGTTCCTCTCCACTATTCTTCCTAGGAAGCTTCTCTATACTTAAATTATTATTACACTATTATCTATTGTGTTTCCCTATCTATGAGTTTACCAATTTTGTCAGAATAAAAGATATAAACTTGTTCTTATTTGACTTGTTCTTAATAAATATTGTAAATAATATTTCATTCAGTCTATTACTCTTCTCAATTTCCAGTTATGGAGTATGGCTTTGAATCACTCACTATGCCATATCTTATCCTGTTGCCTAACAGTGGCCAGATAATATAATAAAAATTAAATGAATTCAAGAGACAAAAGGTTTCTACTTAAGGAAGAAAGGTCATTATAATAGAGTTGAAGCAAATAGTAAATATTTTCTGTACCCAAAGATAAAAGAAATGTGAGTTCTAATGTTTCCAGGATAATTATATTCATTTTCCCCCTATAATGCTTCTATTTCCCCTTCACAAAGGGAGGGCACAGTCAGTTATGAACTCATCTCATTGTCCATTTGCTATCCAAGACATTTCTATACAAGGGTGAGCTTTACATTTTTTCATGCAAAATAGTTTTTACACACATTAAAAAATACAAGGAAATTATTATAAATGCTTAAATTCAAGAAACGTATAGAAATAAAAAGAAAATTGAATGTTTATTTTGTGAGCACAAGGGACAATCAATGGAAGACTGCCTATTACCTGTTCCATTAGGGCATTCTATACATTAAGTGAATCCCCCCATGACAAACTTCTAACAAGACCTAGAAGAAATTCACATAGTAAAGACAAAGAGATGAATTATGATTTGCTTCATTTGGAGAAATATTTTCATGAAGAGATTATAGATCTATTCAAGTATGTATCATAGTTCAGAATTATGACCTTGGTGTTAAATTTTATGAACTTGTGTCATAAAACTTATATTTCTTTCTCTCCAGTCTAATGCAGTCAGGCTGAGTAGCATCAATTCCTTAGGAGTGGCTTCCTCCTCACCATAGCACTAACATTCTTATGGTATGACCAGGCCACACCATGCTAACTTTCTCCTTCATTATTATGCATGCTTATTTCACTAGAGGCAAGGTCTTGCAAAGATGAAGATGAGAAATCAAGAGAGATGCCTTGGTATGAGTGAGATAAAGCATGGCTTGAGTTCTCCTTAAAATAATTATCCCAGGGAAGGTGTAAATAAGGAATCTGAAACCTCCAGATGAATATTTTTCTTAGATTGGCAAGGCAGTAGACCAGAATTAGTATGTCTGCTAAGCTAGTCCATTTATGAGTGAGGTGAAGTTAGGTCCCTCTCTTTGTTCTACCCACTTTGTTCACAGTCTACAGCAACCTAAAATAATCCCCCTACATTAGTTACAAATCATCCTGAGTGTTTCAAAACTAGGAGCTATTGCCAGTGAACAGCAATTCCACCTATGTCCCACGGTGGGCTAACTAAAATTGTGCTCAAGAAACCAATAAAGAACAATGGAAATTTCCTTTGATATTACAAATATGTAAGGTATTCTTAATAGTCCTTGCCAATGAAAACTGACTAGGGGAAATTAATTGGTGAGATAGCAAAAACGAGAAGCAAATATATGTGTGTATATATATATACACACACACACACATATATATATATACATATATATATATATATATATATATATAATTCCCCAATACTTGAGATTCCTATTTCTTTGGCCTTAAAAGGTCTTATGGATTTTTTCTCCCATGCTCTAGGGATTTATCTTACCAAGAAGAAAATAATAAAATTCCAAGCTATCGGACGAATGAGAGATCTGCTCGACTCATAACTCATGTAGGACCAGGCAGAGATTTTCCCTCTTATATATAAAAAACAATGATTTGAGGATATTATATTCTACTATAAGGCTGACTGAATAAGCCTTTACAGATTGAAAAGTAAGACAGACTTGGAATTCCTAAGTATATTCAGGAAATGTTTCAGCCATATATGAGGCCTGAGTTTTAATGAGTCATAGAAGTTTTGTGAGCTTTTTAATAAAAAAATTCAGAGACAATTATGTCCTGTGTACTTCAACCAAAAGGTGTCAACATTCCTTAAGGGAAGCCTTCAGAAGTATATGGAAAATGAAAACTAATGTTTCTATTTCATTTGTTTCACACAGTAAGGAAAAAGAATTAAGTAGAATAAGTGCCAACATAAATTTAAAGTTTTTTTTTAAATAAGCAATCTTAATCAAACTTATACTGATAATAAAAATTATTACTTGACTACTTCCAAAATTTGGGGTTAAAAAAAAACAGAGTTTTTAGTGCTTCTTAAATACCAAATTTAAATTATGCAAGAAAATATTCTTCTGGGGAGCTTAATTTTATCATCTCAAAAATGAATGATTTATACTAGATAACCACTAAAGTTCTTTTCACTTCTATGATTCCTTTGAAAGTATAATGATTTTGTGGGGAAGCTGGGTAGCTCAGTGGACTGAGAGCCAGGCCTAGAGACGGGAGGTCCTAGGTTCAAATCTGGCCTCAGACACTTCCTGGCTGTGTGACCCTGGGCAAGTGACTTGGCCCCCATTGCCTAGCCCTTACCTCTCTTCTGCCTTGGAGCCAATACCCATTATTGACTCCAAGACGGAAGGTAAGGGTTTAAAAAAAAAGTATAATGATTTTACCTTCCACAAACTAATAATGATAAAGCACATTTATATAGTGCATTAAGGTTTGTAAAACATATATATACAGATATATTTCTTTGATGTATTCATATATACATAGATATAACTACAAAGATATTTAAATACACATAAATATAGGTATGGTTGATTAACTATAAATACTTGTAAGCATAAGAGGTAGGTTATATCTATTCTCTTGTGTATATATGCATATAGATAGATCTAGTTTTAGATTTAATCATCATAATAATCTAATGAGGTAGATTTCATACATGAGTACAGCTGAGTCTGAGAGAGATCAAATCTCTTGCCTGTGGTCTGAATAAGATTCTGAGACAGAATTAGGACTTGTCTCCATGTTGCCCAATTTAGTGTTGTATGGTGGCTATTCAATGTTGTTTTAATCTGTACTCTTCAATTACTTATAATAGCATCTGTACCAATTATTTCCCCTCTCCTTTAATTGAAACTTCCCTCCCTTCGCAGTATCATATAGCTGAGAAAACAATCACATATGCACACAGAAGATAGTTGACTTAAACTTATATTTTACTGACAAAATCTTGGACATATAACATGAGTTAATGAATTTCTACTTCCTAACTCCGTAAAACTTCTCAACAAATTTTCTCCTCCCTTCCCTTTCCCTTTGATAACTTAAAGATTGGCATTTCTGTTCTCACCAAAGCTAGTTCTGTTCTCTTCCAACTTTAATAGGATATTATTCCATAATATTATTACTCTTTTCCCCAACAACACATATTTATCCATGTCCTCTCTACTGATACTTTTTCATCTACTTAAAACATGACCAGATGAAAAAGTATTCTAAATCTCTTATAATTAGAGAAATGCAAGTCATTTTTATATACTGATATTTTATTTGCTACTGAGTAAGGATGGGGGAAACACTGGGAACTAGAGTCCAGGGTAGACGGGAAGGCAGAGAAAAGGGAGCCCAAATGGGTTCACTGGGTCTGCTCTAGACGGAGTGAACCTGATTGCTGAGCCTTGTCCAGGGCACACAATGATGTGAGAGAGGGAGGAGGGGTGGACATGGGCTAGGACCAAGATCCAAGGGTACAGTTTAGAAAAGCATTCAAGACAGCTAGGACCTAAGCCAAGCCAACTCAAGCTGGGGCTGGAATCATCTCTGGGGCAGCAGCACCATGGGGCTGAAGCACAGGAGCCTAAAGCACAATTCTGAGGTACCACCTCACACCTAGCAGGTTTGCTAACATAACAGCAAAAGAAAGTAATAAAAGTTGGAGGGGATGTGGCAAAATTGGGACATTAATGCACTGCTGGTGGAGTTGTGATTTGATCCAACCATTCTGGATGGCAATTTGAAAGTATGCCCAAAGGGCAATAAAAGACTGTCTGCCCTTTAATCCAGCCATACCACAGCTGGGTTTATAACCCAAAGAGACCATAAGGCAAAAGACTTGTACAAAAATATTTATAACATTATTCAAGTACTAACCATATGTTTTCTTCTAGATTTCTGCTCCCACAGTTTTTTCTTCATCTATAGATAATGTTCTTTCTCATAAATCCCTCAGAGTTGTCCTGGATCATTGCATTGCTTTTAGTAGTAAAATCAGTCACATTTGATCTTAGCACAATGTTTCAGTTTCTGTGTATAATGTTCTCCTGGTTCTGCTTATTTTATTATTCATCAGTTCCTGTAAGTCTTTCCAGTTCTTACAGAAATCAAACAGTTCATCATTCCTTATAGTATAATAGTATTCCATCACCATTATATACCACAATTTGTTCTGCCATTCCCCAATCAAGGGACATCCCTTCATTTTCCAATTTTTTGCCATCACAAAAATTCAGGTATAAATATTTTTGTACAAATATAACCTTTCCCATTTTTTTATCTCAGATACTCAGTGGTATTGCTGAATCAAAGGATATGCATTCTTTTAACACTCTTTGGGCATAATTCCAAATTGCCTTTAAAAAAGGTTGAATAATTTAGAACTCCATAAGCAATGCATTAGTGTCCCAATTTTGCCACATCTCCAACATTTATCATTTTCCTTTATTGTCATATTGGCCATGACTAAGTGCTTTTTAATTTTATTTTATTTCATCCTGGGGAGTAGGTGTTATTAGCCCCATCTTATAGTTGAGTAATTTAAGGCAAACAGAGGTTAAGTAACATTCCCAAAATCAGAAAGCCATTAAGAGCCTGAATCTGGATTTGAACTCATTTCTTTCTTACTCTAGGCCCAATAGTTTACTCATTGTGCAACCTGGATGCGATGACAATATGGATCATGTTTTATCACAGTATCATGAATCTTCCAGGGCTTAGCACAGTGCTCTGAATGTTATTGATGATTCTAAATGCTTGGTGAATTTATTATTGAGTACTACAAAGTTTCTTCCTGCTCTAACTTTCTTTAATTCTAATTCAGAAGTATGAGTTGTGCTTTTTCAAACAAACCAGTGTGGTTCTGTTTGTTTTAGGGACAGCTTGTATAAGGCTAACTTTATTTCTTCTCATCCTATTACTTTATGATGATAGTGATGCCTTGTAGAAACATTATAGTTTCGGGGTCTACTATGAAGGTTTAGAGGTTTGAACCTTACAGAATTTATGTCAACAAACACAACTTTTAGTAAAGTTTATCCAGACACCACTGAATGCAGAGCCATATTTAAATGAATCAGACAAACATTTTCCTTTCAGTCAAGGGGATGCTTTTTTCTTACTCTAATTTGTTAATTACAACTTTCATAAGTATAATTAACAAGTAATATTCAAATATTCAAAAATCTAAAGATTAATTATTTCACAAACATTTTGAACTTAATGAGTAGAATTAAAAAGAATTAATAAACAATAAATGTACTCTGACAAAAGTAATTTTTTTTCTCTCAGCTATGTCCTCCTAGATAAGAGTAATGTTTGCTTTTCAAAACAAAGGAAACAATATCTGCAAAGTAGTCTGCACAATGTTTGCCACATTGTGCTTAATAATTTTTGTACTCTCTTCCCCCTTCTTACACATTCATTCCTTCTTTAGTTACTTTGTTTATTCTCATAGCTTTAAGTATTTTGTACATATAAGTTCACTTTTCCCCTTTTTTGAAAAACTTCATTAAAATGTCCTTAAATATAATGATTTTTAAAGTACAGGGATACTTAAAGACTCTACTGTTTTTTCTAACACAGTTTCTTCAGACCATCCTTGATAAGTAAGAATTGAACCATACAAGATTATTTGCATATTACTCTCTAACCTCTCTGGATCTGGAGCCATGTGATAGTGGGTAGATCAATGATGATTAAGGACTATGAGTTTTTGGAGGAAAGCTCCTTAAAAATACATACATGTAACATATATGCATTTTGTATATATGTGCATATATTACATATTTGTATGTTATATGTACACATGCCTATGCCCTTATTGACACCTGAATTCCTATAAACTGTTATCAGTATGTCCTGAAAGGAGTTGCTTGTTTCGGTAACTCTCCAAAGAGATTCCAGGACAGAGGATATGAGGGATGGCTTTTCTGGAAGGCTATATTTACTAAGTCAGTTGATGATATTTATTCAGCATACAGGGCAAGGAAGAACTGAAGAATAAAATGCCAATTTCTAATTATCAGTCTGGTAAATTTCCCAGTTCTGATGCCTCAGACCTACTGCAAATGAAATACAAACATCTTCATCTTAGTAATTACCCAGGATCCTCAAAAAGAGCCTTTAGACCACTTTGTTCAACCACATCTGTATGATTTTTGGCTTCTAATAGCCCCATCTAAACTCTGAATCATGACTTTCACATAGTCATAAAAATTACATTTGTATATTAGTAAGTTCTTCCAAAATATAAAGATGTCTACCTCATGATTTGTATTCATTGGTTTCTGTTGGAAGATAGATATTATATCCAGTCTCTCTGTCACTCAAGTTCTGCTGTGTCAGTGTTCATAATGGCCAGTTAGAATCAATCAATTTATCACTGTATCAATTCTCTCCAACCTATTCTGTCTTCTCTAGACAAAAAATAATCCTCTTTCTGAAATCCTAAAATGTCCACCAAACTTCTTCAGTAGGGGATAGTAAAAAAGAGCTTACTTGCTTTCAAACCTTTTCAGAGAATTCCAGCTATAGGAGTTTGTTTGTTTTGAAAGGTACACAACCTGACTACTCCTGTGTAACTCCAAGGGCTGCCAATTTTTGCTTTGTCATAATTTTCTTCTCCTTTGATTGTCCATCAGCTTCACTCTGTGAGAGCTTTCACACAAGTCGATGCCTTAGTGGGAGTTTTCTATTGAATTCACTTCAAATGTTCCCACACTGCTCCCTGCTTGTCAAACCTCTGCCTGTTATTGTTATAACACTTAACTTAATTGATACCATGCTAGCATAACAGGAAATACTTTGGAATAATTTCTGAATGTGGTGGATATATACAAGGAGTGAAAGGAATTATTAGAGATCATCCAGTGCATATGTGTTTTTATTTTCTATTGTAATATGTGTGCATCTATATCTGTATCTACGTCTCTCTATATATATGATGGGGTATTTTGGTTTCATTATTTGCCTGTTTTGACATGTACTATGTTATTACTATTTTTGTTATAAATCATCATTTGTTTCCATTATTCTACAATAATAATATACAAATTGCCAAAGGTTGGTTAAAAAGTAAATCACTTTCTTATTGCAATTAAATGAATATATTAAAAACCAGGAGTTAGTTTGCCTTTTTAACATTTTTATTTAAATTGCTATCTAAGTTTATTACTTTAGGGCAACTAGATGGCATAGATGGTTTCAGACACTTACTCTTTGTGAATTGGACTAGTCACTAAACCTTGTTTCCCTTAGTTTCCTTCTCTATAAAATCACCAAGAGAAGGAAATGGCAAGCCAATCCAATATTGTTGCCAAGAAACTCCCAAATGTGATAACAAAGAATCAGAGACAAAAGAACATTTTGGTACTTTGACCTTGGTGAGGTCAATTATCCAATATGATGTTCACAAACACATAGCCTGGCACATAAAAGATGCTTAATAAATGTTTGAGAAATCAAAATAAGAGCTGAGGTACATGTGATATCAGTCAAGATTTTTTTCTTTTTGTTTCTTTTGAAGATGGTAAAGTTGAGAGAGAAATGAAAGCAGTAGTGAGTATGGATGACACTTTTTGTTTGGGCAAAGGAGAGAAGGGCTGTTTCTTTTGTTTCTAAATAATTAATAGAGAGTAGAAACAGAGACTAATGACAGAAATGGGGAATAGAAAAGTAACTTGGAATTGAACTTAGCAAAGTGATGGGCATTTAATGAATCTTTGTTGAATTGAATTGGAATTAGCCCCTAAGAAACAGGAAGAAGAGGTTTTAAGTAAGTATTTACTGAGTACAACTAGAGTACATGGTAATATGAGAAGCAAAGGAAGTTAGAAAAATAGGAAAAAAAATGATGCACACAAGATGTGAAGCATATTGGTCACTGGGCTTGCCCTAACATCCCAGTTTGCTTTCTCCATTGTTTGTCCCTTCATTAGAAAAAAATTCTTCTGACTCTTATCTGTCCAATGCAATTTTCTAATACTGTAGCTGCTTCTCAAAATGGATCTTTCTTTGTGGCCAAATATTACTTGTATTTCATTTCCTTCAAAGCTCCAGTTCAGGTGACATCTCTTACTTTGTTAAACTCTTCCTAATCCTTGCTGGTTATTAGAGCTCACCCCCACCTCTAACTCTCTAGAATTTACTTAGCTATGTTTTTTGTTGTTGTTGTTGTTGTTGGAATCTGTATATCACTAGTTGGAATGAAAGCTCCTTGAAGCTAGGAACTATTTTCCATTTTTCTTTATATCATCCATACATGGGAAATACCTTGAAATAGAAAGATAAGTTATTAAATCAAGAACTAGAAAAGACTTTAGAGACTAACTCCCCCAGACTCGTTCACATTAGTGATGAGGAAGCTGAAACATGAAAATCTTTTGTGACTTGACCTTTGACGTACAGGTGACAGTAATAAGATTCCAATTTCAATACTTTTTTTCACGCTATTGTGCCACTTTGAAAAGGTGACCAATAAATACTTATCAAATTGATTAAAAATAAAAATAGCTTTTCTACATGCTTTAAGGTTTGCAGTATATAATCTATATATACATACACATATATATGTATGTATATATATTCTCACTTGAACCTCTTAGGTTCTTAGGTCTTAGGTCTTAGGAGGCAGGAGCTATTATGATCATCATTTTATGATTGAAAGAGATTAAGTAATTTGTCCCAAGCCACATATTTAGCAAGTATCTGAAAAAGCATCAGATTCAGGCCTTCCAGATTACAAACCCTCCTACTTAACCTTTAACTGAGTTGAATAGGCAACTTACACCAAGAATCCTTTAAAGTAGTTGTTAAATTTGGGGCACACAAGGCACAGACATACTGTAAAATGTCCAAGAGTGTTTAGAACCAGATTAACATAATAAATGTAAAATAAATTAATGTCAAATAATAAAAATATTATATTTTAAGAGATTTATTAAATGATCATTAGAAGTAAAGGAATAAAAAGGTAACGAAATAAAAACCATGTGCCCATGGCTAATCAGCCTGTTCAAAATCCCTACTTAACACCATAGTTGCCAACAGGAAGTCACCCCAGTTGCCTAGCCTTAACCACTCTTCTCCTTAGGGACCAATTCTTAGTACTGATTCTAAGAGAGAAATTAACTTTTTTTAAAGCATAATATTGTCCAAAGTGGCAAAACAAGGGTTAAATACAAAAGAGAAACAAAATAGTGGAGAACCAGACAATCTAACAAAATGAATCCAGCCAGTAATCTACTTCTGCCATATGGTGCCCAGGGATATAGAAGATTAGTACTATCTAGTATTAGTACTGGACTCCAGTAGTTACAGGATAATCTGTGTACTAACTTACTTCCTTGTGCCTTACCTTTAAATGTTTGTAGGTTCTTTTTCAGAATAATGCTTTAAAATTCACTTTATCATCTATAAGTTTCCCTAAAGTGGAAAATAGTATGTATTTTTAAATCAGAATCTATAGTTACATTTATTTTACTAAAGGAAGTGGCAAAAAATGATAGTATCACAAATATCATTTAGACATTGAGTCATTTGGGAGTGTAGTAGATAGAATCCTGGCCATGGACTCATGGAGTCAGAACTGAGTCCAAATCTGACATCAGACAGTTATTTGCTATGTGACCTGGTAGAAATCACTTAGCCTCTGTTTGCCTCAGTTTCCTCAACTGTAAAGTCACAATAATACCACTGACCATCAAATGAGATGCTATCATAAGGCACTTAGCAAAATGTCAGACATGCCATAGGCACTGTGTAAATGCTACCTATCATCATCATCATTATTATTACATATGCTTTTCTATTAGTTTTACCATACATTGTATTTATATGAAAGTTATCTTGCCTTTCAAATATTTGAAAAAATGAACATGAGTTGCTTTTTTTAAAAATATGCTATGTATATCTCCTTTAACATCATGGTAAACTAAGCTAACCATACAGTTTGGGATTGCACCATATATTATTTTGATATGTCATATATTACCTTGATATATGTTCTTTTCAACATTTTTATTACTTCAGACCAAGTGTCACCTTCCATTGATAATAATTCAGTACAAAGTTATTTCTCTTTATTTTTTTACTGCTTATATGGTTTGTGGTTAATCAGCCTTATCAAGATATTGAAATAAAATGAGCCTTAGATGTAAAAATATGGGCTATGAAATGTAGAAACAAGATAATAGTAGAAATGAATAATTTTACACTTCAAGAAAAGATGGGGTGTGTTGTACCTGGTTTGCTGAAAGACAAAGGTACAGCTTCAATTTTCCTAAGAGGGACTGTTGTGGAAGAAAATGAAAAAAAACCAAACAAACCTAATTTGTCCTTAGAACTCTTATAGATGTGAAATATATTGCTAGAACACATAAAAGCTAGCTGGAGATTTTGCTGGAATTTCAGGGAGTTTAAAGAAAAGTTTTTGAAGCAAATGAGAAAAATAAGCACATTTCCATACTTTAACGTGATTGAGGGAATGAATGACTAGTTTTGATATGAATCAAATTATCACTAGACTGCTGTGAATTAGAAGGACATCAGACTATGCATTGAGAATATATAGGAGCAGTAACAGGTTAGATAAGCTATTAGTTATATGGTCTCTTGGTTGAGAATATTCCAGTTCACTTTTTTTAGTCTCTTTCTTAAAAACACACTACATTGTACAATTCCCAGAAAGCTTTTTTTAATACATTTTTTTTCATTTGGGGTTCAAGAGGTCTAATTAATTTGTTAAGAAATTTTATTATTATCAACTCAAAGGTATGGAACTTTTTTGCCTTTCTATAAGCAATATAAACACAGTGCCTTGTAAATTATAGCCAATTTACAAAGTTTCATTAAATGAATAAATTATTTTATGTTTTGATGTCATATCTCTACTGGACTATAAACTTCATTGTGTATTCATCTACAAACTTCTAAAATGGACTGTTTTTAAGTAGGTTAATTTGCAAAGTGTGGTATTTTAAGGGTAGGGTCAGAATAAAGAGCATTATTTAAAAAAAAAACGATTACTAAGTGTTAACAATATATAGCACTGGGGACCTCAGGGCAGGAAACTTAAGTTAAAATCCTAGCTCAGAAATCTATTAGCTAAGTGATCATGTCCCCATTTTATCATCTTTAAAATGAAGATAATATTATCAATTTCACAGCTTTGCAAGGTTAAAATATATAAAATTAGCTTATATAAAGCACTTTGAAAATCTTTATATGTTATATAAATTCTAACTATCATATAAATAATGGTTAATTTTATGCAGAATCAATAGTCCTAATTGTGTTGTAATACACAAGTTATTAACATATTTGTGCCTTTGTTTCCTTAAATATTAGAGAATCAACAATATATAATAGTACTCAATTTCATAGGGTTCTTGTGAAGACCAATGAAATTTCAAAAAGAGGGACAGGCAGAGATGAAGAGGGACAGTGAGAAAGAATTTTTGAATGTTAAAACCAAATGTTAATATTACAAGTCAACATGGCACAATGCATAGGAAACTTGACTTGAAGCCAAGAAAACCTGAATTTAAGTCTTGCCTCTGACATGTGACTATGTGATATTGGACAAGTCACTTGACCAACAGGGTTCTTGGCAACTCTATTAAAAAATATGGCAGAGAACAAGCCAATGTACATTAGTAGTGGAAACTTTCTTACCTAAGAGTTAGTTATACCAATGAGGGAACTAGATGACACAGTAGATTGCATGCTGGTTTTGAACTTGAGAAGATTTCATTTACAAAATGATTATAAACATTCACCGGCTATGTAACCATGGGGAAATCACCTCACTTTTGCCTACTCTAGCTCCCTCAGTTGTACAATGGTAATAAGAATACCACCTACTCCTTGGGTGTCTTCCTAATTCACAACAGTCTGGTGATATTCCAAATAAACCTTTATATAGAGTCTACTTTGTGTTAAGCATTGTGCTAAGCACTTTACAATTATCCCATATAAGAACTGAGACAAGCATATAAAAATGACCTGCCAAATATCATGCAACTAGTAAATATTTGAGACTATATTTGGGCTCTGGTCTTCTTGAGTTCAGACCCATAACTTTCCACTATGATACCTAGATATAATATGAACTGATGTGTGTAAAACATGAGTAGACCATAAAGTACTATATAATGATTGTCATCATTTCTGCAATTTTTTATTAGTATTGGTGCTTTATATCATAGGAAGTTATAGCACTCTGACTTTAGAGGCATGCAGATATGGGAATCATAGCTTAGTTCAGATCAGCTTTGCATTATATTATTTGTTGAGCTAGGAAATTTCAGCTCATCTGTCCTTATCTCTTGTGTTAAAGTCAGCTAGCAGCATGATTACCATCACTGAAGAATTGCTAGTAGTTCATGCAAAGAAAGCAAAATATTGCTATTGAATGATTCAAACCAAAGAGATAATCTTGGGGAAAACAAGATTAAGACTTTTAATGACAATATCAGTTCAGAAAATGTTCCTAGAGACAAGAATCCAAAAGGTCAGAGATTATAAAACTAACCGGTAAACAAGGTAGAAAATAGCCAAGCTAGGTGGTCAATTATGCTTGGCACTCTATGGTCCCCATGAACTATTCTGAAGTGCAGGAGCCTTCCCCAACCAGCTCAGCGACAGTGCTTCCAATGATGAGGCCCCAGACATAGTGTCTCCATTATGTTTCTTTTATAGCTCTTCTGACTTCCCAGCCAATATATTAGTTCCACTTAAACTGAATTGTTGCCAGGCTTTTTATAGCATATCAGCAGACATTGTCTACAGTAGCAGAGCCACAGTTATGTGGGACAAGTCTGGATAACTCCACACTGTGCCTCATTATATCCCAGAAATACCTTCTCCAACCTCCTTTCATGCATTATTCCTTCAAGACCCTTATCTGATTTTGTGCTGACATGAATTCTTTCCATGTGACTATATCAGAAAAAAAATCATTTTTGAAGATTCTGAATGCAAAGTGCAAATATTGACCGTATTTTGTGACCTCCTGATTAGTAACTTTGACTGGCTCTGGAAAATATTGTGATATAGGAACAGCAGTGGACTTTCCCTTTACAATTTATATCTATTGATGGATCTAAAAGTCCTATGCCTCTAGAATATAGTCTCTTAATTCTAGAGACTGAAATATTAACTAGAGCTTAGACTTTAACTAGAGCAAAGCCTTAGAGCCTCTGTAAGTCCTATTAGAGACACTATCAGACCATATAGGAGTCTAACAAAAATTTCCCTAGAAATAACAAAGCCCATTAAAATATGTTCACAGTTAATTAAATTCATCCTTTCAGAAAACAGTCTCATTATATGTACAGTAGTATGCAAATTACTTGGGATAGGGAATTATTTTAACATGGTTTAACTTTGTGACCATAATGGTTATGTGTGTATGCTTCTACTGGCGGGAGGATGATTCATCATGCTTAAAATCTTGCCCAGATGCAACTGGACTGAATCGGTTTTCTGTCAGGTGATTGCTGGATTTTATGCCATGCACTCATGTTCCACTGGTGTCTTTTGTTATGTTTTTAATTATGCAATTAAAATGGATATTAGTCAAAGAAAATGTGCAAAAAATATAAAACTCTCAAAAAGCACAGTTAAATGATTATTGGAACCATGACAACTGGTGTTGTTATGGAAAAGTTTCATGTTTCAAGAATTATTCAAGGCTACAGTAAAACATCATTAGAATTGCTTAAGAGCAAAGGAAAGTATTGTGAAAGATAAAAAATCAACTAGAAGTGATCAACTATTGTAACCATTAGTAGCTTAATTAATAGACAAAGATATAATCAGAGCCTTTCATAGTGACCTGACTATTAGAGAGTTAAATTTTTACAATATGGTTTTGAATTTCTGAAGTTGGAAGGACACTAACCGGACCAGAAAAAAAGAAATTCATTCTAACTACGTTTGTGAATTTAAAACAAATACAAGAAATTACTAATGATTAGGAAGGTGAAGGAATTTTTACTGATAAATGTTGTTTTTTTAGTCAAAACTAATCCAAATCTGTTTTCCAAGAAGTACAGTTGAACCTGAAAGACCTAGGCATGTTCATCAAACAAAATATCCTTCCCCCAAAAATGTTTTAGTGATTTTTTTTAACTAGGAGGTTTTTTAATGACAGATTAATGAATATATTGATATACCAAGAAACAAAGTTTTTCCAGAACCATACAAATTCTGACATGGAGATAAAATAATATAATATCACAAAAGATAAAGAAATGTATTGAGATCAGCATGCTTTATCTGAGAACTTGGTTATTCAATTACAATTGAAACTATGAGTAATAATCAAATCTAAATTTGGTTTGCAATATGGGCTACTCTTTGGAGATACACTTAACATCCATTGTAATTTGGTTTCAAAATAAAAAAATAGTTAATGTTTCAAAATCTTGTGAACTCGATGTTAAGTCATATTAAAAATTTTGTTGTGGAAAAAAGAGAACTTATGACATATTGAAGGTTTTTTAACATGTAAAAATTATGAACTTATTTTATAAACCAATAGATTAAATTATTTTACCCTGCCTTGGTTAATTTTCACAGCTCTGGACTTCCTATTAGTAGTAGATGGACCAGTGGAATTCTCATTAGGAGAACTTAGCTATTTCTCTTGTGATTTCAAAAGCTTACAATTATATTCTTTATAGATTTTTAGATCATCCAAGAGACAAAGAGACAGACATAAAGTCGGAGGAAGAGTGAGCTGCTTTATCCCAGGAGCAAACATAAATTGGGTAATTTGTTGGCTAAATTAGAGTGTTAGGTTGTTATCACACTAAGAGATACTCCCTTTCCTTGGTGCCAGATCTGTCATAAATCTTTACAGGCTGTCACTATTAAATGAGTTGTAATGTAGAATTTGCTTGGGGGTATGCTTTTATTATTATGCTTACATGTTTTCTTGCATACCTCAAGTAGGTTCCTTTTTCTCTCTTCCTTTATTCCCTCAATATACTTTACATGACCATAAAATTAAGGAACATTTTTAACAAGAAAAAAGCCTGAAGGCAAGTCAGCCAGTGCTATTAAGTGAAATAAAACTATTTAAAAAGCTGTTAACATAGAAGTCATTTTAATGGTATTTTGTGCAAAAGGATTTGGGATGATTAGCATTCTTTTTTCCATAAAGTCATAATCTTTGTGGTACAAGTGGCAGATCCAAATATTGATTACATTGATGTTGCCAGGAACATGAAATAAACTTTAACTTGCACCACTAAAACTGAATGGTATCAAATGCGGTGGTAAAAATTACTGGGTATTTGTTTTAAATCATATCAAGAAGATTTAATCTACTAAAATTTGGTATTTCCCAAGTAATTAATTTCTGCTTCTAGGAAAAATGAAGTTTCCCTCTCATTTCTATATATTAAATTGTACATTATAGAAGTAAGAATGTTATAATGAACATATAACTTGACTGAGGTTTAAAGAACTGTATGCCAGTTACAATCCTGCTAAAAGTTTGCCTCCAGACTTCAGGCAAATAATTCTGTCCAAGATTCAGTTTCCTCACTTATTAAATAGAATCATACTAAATTTCAAAGATCAATTCCTATACTGACATTCTCCTGAGCAATGATATGATGTCATTTCTTAATGAAAGACGTTTTTCATTAGAAACCTCAATAATCAGCAGAAGATTTGTATCTAAACACAATATTTATGATGTTCCAGGCATTCGTTCCTATCATCTGGTGCAGAATTGTTTGTGCCATAAAGAATTCCAACTTCTATCATTTAAAATCCAATTTAAATATCTATAGACAGTCAAGAATTCAGTGTTAATAACACAAGATGCCAATTCTCTATTTCTTTCAAGCCAACTGAGAATGTCTTTAAGGCATTATTTTTTTTCTGTGCTAAGAAAATAGGGGGAGGGGAATGCCAAGATTAAAATTCTGTGCTTTTATCCTATTTTGAGGTTCTCCTCCTTTTCTTTCTCCTCTTTCTTTGTAAACCATCCTTGAGATTTAATCAGTGTATAGAGCTTAAATGAGGATCTCCTTCTGCTAGTGCAAATTGATCCCTACTTGGCATCTTACTCTGAGAAAACCACCTGAAGCAGTGAAAAGAGTATTTTCTGGACTTGGGAACAGCTCTCCATCCTATGCACCATCCTGCCTCTATTGATTTCATATGTGTCAAGGCATCTGTAAGAAAATCTTTATGTCTTGGAGAAAGCAAAAAAAGTCCTGCTTTTCAGGATAAAAATCCACTGGGTTTCACCAAATGTGGTTGTATGGAGGTTTCCTGGGTACTCAAGGTTTTCAGGTAGGCAACAGTTTGCATATAGAGGAAAAGTATCTGCCAGATATCTTGAGCTGATGCCTTCCAACTCTGTATTAGCTTTCTGCTAACATATATTGATGTTAAATCAACTAAGATCCAGATAATTTTCAAAAAGACTCCTACCCTCATCTCCCCCTTTGTTAAGAGGAAAGTTGACTTTTTAAATGAAGATAAGTTTACTGTATCTATTTAATTTCATATTATTAATGATATTATTATTTAGGACTTTTATCTCGGTCATTGTTTTTAGTATACAAAATTAATTGCCTTCCTCTTATTATCTTCAGTGAAAAGCCAATGAATGCCTGTGATTTATTATTTATATTTATTAAATTTATTGAATAATATAAACAAAAGTCTTTATCCAAATTTTGAATTCTAATTAGATTTATCATCCCAGGCTAATAATAAAACTAATGCATGTTTAAGATTGCATTATTATCAATAATATTGAGTGCTTAAAATATTCCTACTCAATAAATTCATTTATTTGTCCACCTATTTATTCAACAAATATTTAATAATTTAATGTGTTCAGAATAGTATAATAGACCTTGGAAAATATAAAGAAAATTAAAAAAAGAACATTTCCCCAGTCCACTTAGTGTTTGTTGTCTGGTAAGAGAATGAAATGAATGCAGGTAAATATGAAATATAATATATAATTAGGTGAGAAACATTATTGGAGTTCTAAAATGGAACATAAGTACTAACATGGGGGATTCAAAGTGGGTTTCCTGGAAGACTTGCCTTAAAAGTTAAAGTTAAAAGATTAATATCATGATAAAAGAGGCTAGCCACAGTTAAAAAGAAATGACAAAAGTGGATTAAGATTGAAGCATGACATTTTTTTTACTATTTCCCCATGACTTTTTCCTATAGAGTAAGTGATATTTCTTCTTTCACAATACAATGAACATGGAAATATATATTATGTAAGGAATTAAATTTTGTGGTTGGATTAAATATAGGAGAATTTTAAGATAATAATGTGGTTGGTTGCTGATTTAAAAATGTTATACCTCAAGTCATATTGACTTTCAATAGTTTTATTTACTAAGAGGTGGAAAAAATGAAAGTAGAGGAATGTAAAAGAGGGTAGAGAAAATGCCTAGCCAATCACCCTAATGATGCACCAGTCTGGCTAAACCCAGGTAGGGCTCATTAACCCCTTAACCAGACTCAGTGATGAATTAAACAAGGGTTCGATCCACTCAGCTCCTCTAAGAAGGGGAGGCCTCTCTGGAACTAATGTCTCCAGAAGCCAGGAAAGAAAGGTCAGCTTTTCACTCACCCAAGTCAAAGCTCAAAAGGGAGAAGATCCATAAGCAGTCATACTAGAAGTCATCCAAGATCCAGAGTCCCAGGTCCAAGATCCTCCAACCTGAAAAGTCAGGAAGCACTCCTCTTGCACAGGAAGTTGTTTACCTTTTATAGACCTCCTTTTACATCATCTCCTGTCCCTTCCTCTACTTTACAGGTACTAATTGCAGTCTTTAAATTTACTTAGTACTGCCCAGGGGGGTAGTTGGTTATTTCTGAGTTGTCACTCAATTTAGCGAGTGGCTTGCAAACCTCTCCTACTTAGTGTTAAGTAGAGGTGTCTATGCTTTTGGTTGATTACATTTAAAAGTAGGCAAAGGAAGAGTCAATCCCGTCTTCACAATTCTATAATAACACATGTACAACTTATATCATATTACCTACAACTTGGAGAAGGGAAGTGGTGAGTGTGAGAGAGAACATGGATTTCAAAATGTCAGAAAAGAATTATTGAAAATTGTATTATTGTACTGTAAAAAAGAAACAAAATAAATATTAAATAAATAAATAAACAACATTATTCTGGGGTACATATATTAATAAAAAATCAACAGTCATAAAGGGAGATGTAGAACACGTGAGGTATATGCAACATTGTAAACAAAGATAGCCCAGAATATGTACAGGGAGCAGAGAATATTTCATTTTAATGAGAGCATAGAATTTGTGAGATAAGACTGGATAAATGATGAGGTAAATGATAGGCTGAATGACATAAGGAAATACTAAGTGGTAGATGTCACTGACAGCAGACTATAATTCTATCTTTAATGAGTCGACACTAGGGAAACTAAAGATATTTTAAGCAGAGGAATGTCGTGTCTATAATTATGTAAAATGACTATTCTAGAAGTGGTATAAAGGAAGAATTGGAAGAGACTGACTGTGGGAGACTTTTATGATACTGTTTGAAAAATAGTAATAAAAGCCTATTATCAGGATGGGAATAAGGAAAAGGAATGATGCAAGATCTGATGTGGAAGAGAATTTGAATGGAATTAGTAAGATACTGGATAAATATATAGGTAAGATGCAAGGCACATGAGACAATATCGTCTATAGAAATTGTCAGAAGGTAAAGCATGTTTGAGAAAAGCTCTAATAAGAGTTATATGAATCCTGTTCACTTGACATTGCTGATGCAACCTCTAATTAGAAGTGACATATCTGTTTAGACCCATAGAGCTTGGAGCTCAAAAAAGAAGTCAGAACTTGAAATAAAGATTATTTATACATACATGTACATATATGTATATGTACATTTACATATGTGTATATTTAAGCTAGTATTCAGAAAGTTGAAAATAAGAAAAGAGAATAAAGTCAAGGATATTTCTTAAAGGAAAACTCACATTAAGGTAAAAAAGAGAATCTACAAAGGTGACAAAGAAAGAGGTTAGATAAGTGAACTAAGTAAGAGATTATAGTATCTCTCAAGAAACAAAAGGACAAAGTATTTAGTGGGAGAGGTCTTGGTCAAAAATAGTAAAGCTGTGTGATAATTGCAAAAAGATTATTATATTTGACAATTCTATAATCATGTATGGTCTTATAGAGAACAGTTTCTTTAGAATGGTGGAGGTGAAAACCAAATTTCAGGAATTGATGTTAGAAGATAACGGCTGGTAAATAAATGGAAAAATTAAATGTGGTCATCTTTTTTTCTTTATAAAATTCTTGGATTTGAAACAGGGGAGAACAATTTGTTGATATTTTAATAATGCAGAAGGCCAAATGAATTCATTTTTCAGTGGCTAGAATGACTGGAGAAAGTATAGCTGATAATACTGGTGAATTATGAAGGATGGACAAATAAGGTTGGATAGCTCATATAAAATGTTTTCCATCTTTTTATAAAAGTTAGAGTCACTTATTCTAAATGTAAACAGTGAGTAGTTCAGTTTTGATGAAAGAAGAAAAGAAATTTCATCTAATATTGTGAAAAATGTTATAGATAGTTAAGGTAATATGAAACTATGATTGAGCAATAATAAGTATCTAGCTGAAGTTAGGTATCATAACCTTGAAGTGAATGAAATTGGTACAAATATTCATCCCTAGATTGGTCTCACACTATTACCATGTTCTCAATTATCTTATATTAAACATTCTTTCCACATCGTTTAGTCAAACACTAGTCACCTTTGACACATGATTTTACCTTCTAACAATATCCTTGAGGTAAGCATTCTTATTTATAATCTTAATATGATTTGCAGTTTTATGGTTCATAAAACTTCCTCCCTTTTTTTTGATCCTTATCTTAATGGTATTGTTTCTCTCTCATTCTTATTACATTTCACTTTCCCATTCCAAAACTTAGCCATTTTGAATGCCTACACCTCCAACCTCAACTTCAGGACTTCTACTTAACTCTTAAATATGGTGGCCATGTTCCTCAGTGAAAAAAAGGCACTGAATATGGCAATTTTTTTTTCAAAAAGCAGATTAGATTGATTGTTTTCTTTCCCCCTTTCCACAGTTTTTCTTTTAGGAAAAAAAATTAAAGGGCTAGGATAAGTGCAATAACAAATTGATACATTGAAAAAAATTAATATTATGTATATGCTCTCTTCTATATTTATAAACCTCGTCCTTTGCGAAAAAAATGTGGGGGACAAATACTATTAATTTTTTTTTACTTCAACTTTGTTCTTTAGAATTTTCCAACATTAAGTTTCCATTGTTTGGTGTTGATTGTTCTATCATTAGCAATGTTTTTAGTCATTAGTTCTTCCCATTTCATCTTATACCAGTTTGTGTAATATCCCATTATATTCATGTACCACAATTTATTTAGCCATTCTCCAATTGATAAGCACCAGTGATGTTTCTAGTTCTTTGCTATCATGAAAACTGTTGCTATAAATATCTTAGTGTATATAGGTCATCTTCTTGAGTTATATGTCCACCAGTGGAATCTCTGCATCAAGAACTTTTTAAAATCAACACAATGCTAGCCACAAGCAGAAACTAGAAGATTTCATCAACTTTAGAGAATCTCTCTGACATATGGCTCCCATTGGTGACTACCTTGAATCCTCCTTTGTACTGCATTTAGTATTAACATTCAATGTCAAAACATCAATAAAAATATTCTTAAATGTCATCAAAATCATATTTTATTACCTACTTCAAGTTAATGAAGAACATTTTGTTTATTCCCCTTAAGCTAACATTTTTCTCCAGTTTACCTTCTTAGTGTCTCTCACATATTCCTTTTTCTCTTCCAATAATTCCACCAACCTGTTGCAGGACCACCTCATTACCCTATTAATTCCATATCTTATAGGTAAATATGCCTGACTCAAGTCTCATCACACTACAATCCATCCTCCATTCACCTGTCAAAAGTAATCTTTCTAAAGCACCAAATACTATTTCATCCCCACCCATTAAATACAATCTGGTGACTTCCTCTCACCACTAGTACCAAAATTAAAATCATTTTTGGTGTTTTAAGCCTTTTGTAACTTGACTACCTTGTACTTTTACATTCTTCTTATTCCTGACTTTTAACCACTCTGACTCAGTGACACTAGCTCATTTACTGTTGCTCCTCAAAGGCACTCTTATTTCCCAACCCTGCATTTTCACTTGCTATAGTGGTGGTGGTAGTAGTCTCTTGGTAACCGAGGATGACAATTGTCTTTGTGCGTTTTTGTGCACAAAGACACTTGTGCATGAAGATTTAAGTGGAAAAGTCGATGCACAGAGACAGTCCCACTCTCTCGGCGTTGGAAGCCTGGGTCCAGTGGCACGAAAAGTTGTTACACCTGGAGACTTCCTCAGCTGCATTGGATGGCTGTGTTGTCTTTTGTGCTCCAACACGCCCTGAGCACTCCACAGTGCTTTGCTGCATCGCCATCTCAGCCTTTGAACCTTCTTGTTGGTTTCTTTCACCTGTTCTGCCAAAGCAGTCTTCAAATGCTGGGTGAGCAAAGCCCTGGTTCACCAGGGGTCAACGACGACCCAATGGCTACCCTCACAAGGTTTGGCCAGCCTGTTGAAGCCATTGCCCGGGGTGTGGCCGCTGCCGCATGCTAGCAGCTACTGGGAGCCACAAGTGAGAGCTGGGTGTCAGGTGAGGGTCAGAGGCTGGAGAGCTGCCCTAGAAGGGCACGACAAGCCCTCCATACCAGAGATACTACCCCTCCCTGAGCACCCCATACACCCCACTTGAATAGTAAGTTCTTGATGCAGAGATTCCACTGATGGACATATACCTCAAGAAGATGACCTATATACACCTTCACTTGCTATATTATTCACTAAAATCCTGCCTTGCAAACAAAGCCTTTCTAGATACCTTTTAAAACTAATTCATTCCCTCTGTTGGTTTATCCTGTTATATCTTGTTTCTACATCATTGTCTACATGTTTTTGTCTTATTAAACTATAAACTCTTTGAAAGCAGAGATTGCCTTTCTTGCTTATCTTTTGTACTTAAGTAATGAGATCCTGAACCAGTGATGTACTGGCAGTATCAGAGGATATAAGTAGGATATGAGATGTTATGAAGGTAAAATGATAAAGGTTGGTAATCTATTTGATATAGGGAGTCACAGAGAGAATAAGAAATTGAAAAAAAAATACATCCTGGTATATAGTTCCTATCAAGATGGTTTTAGACTAAGGAAAAGGGAAATTCTAGTCTCATTCTGATATATACTGACCATGGGACCATAGGCAGGACATGACATCTGATAATTTCCAGAGCAGCTCTCCTATACTGGAAGCTAAAGAATTTGTGCTAGTCTACATTTGTGGAGAAAGTTTCTAACTGAGTAGCTAGGTAGCACAATGGATAGAGTACTGGACCAAGAGAAGGAAAGATCAGAGATCAAATCTAGCCTCATGTGCTTACTAGTTATGTGATCCTGTCCAAGTCAATTAACCTCTGTTTGTCTCAGTTTCCTCAACTGTACCTACTTCCCAAAGTTGTTATGAGGATCAAATGAGGATCAAATTACTATCGAATGAGATAATAATTGTAATGTCATTAGCACAGTGCCTGGCAAATAGTAAGTGCTCTATAAATGTAAACTACTATTTTTTATTAATTATTACCAATGAAATCACATGTCCAATAAAATAACAACTGAGGGAATCAATAACAACATTTATATAGCTTTTAAGCTTTGCAAAACTTTACAAATATGATCTCATTATCCTCACAATAACCTTAAGAGATAGGTTTTATTATCTCCATTTTGCACATGGGGTATTGAAGCACAGAGATCTTAATTGACCTGTGGAAAGTTCACAACTAAGAGGCTGGGGCTAAATTAGTACTCACATCTTCCTGACTAAGTTCAGTATTCTATCCACTGGGTCCCATGGCTGCCTCTATTAAGAAAAATACAAAACTTTGTGGCTCCTGTGTTGAGCTCTGAAATAAGATAGTGAATTTGAAAGTGGAAATCAAAGAGAGGTGCATTGAAGTATAGAAGGTGCTTTTTGTAAAGTCACAGAAATGGAATGGAACATAAAACATGTGAAAGAGAATGATGTCAAGTCGATATCACAAAGTTGGTTGAAGCTACATATTGATGTATGTTAAACACAAACCTGAGTTTATATTTTAACTTGGAGCTACAAAAGCTATGGTGATATTCTGAGCAGGGAGAGGCAAAATGGCACAGTGAAAAGAACATGTCCTCTGAGATTAGAAATCTATGTTTGACTCTGCAATCCAGTGCCACTGTCCTCCTTGCTATTCCATACACAGGAACCCTTGATCTTCTAACTCCAGGTTAACTTACTGGCTATCCCCCAAGCTTCAAAATATCTTTCTCCTGGCTAGTCTGGCTTCCTCCAAGTCCCAGATAAAGCCTTACATTAGGGACAGCTAAGTAACCTTGTGGATAGAGTGACAGGCCTGGAATTGGCAGAACCTGGATTTAAATCTGGCCTCAGAAACTTCCTAGCTATATGATCGTAGGCAATTCAGTTAACAGTTCCTTGATCTTTGCCACTCCTTTGCATTAGAATAAATACTTAGTATTGATTTGAAAAAGAAAATCAAATCTTGCTTTATACAAGAAGTATTTTTAATAAGTACTTAATATATACTTGCTTACCTGACTCTTGACTCTAATGCTTACTACTTGTATGTTATTAGGCAAATCACTTAATATCCCTGTACCTTACTTAACTCAACTGTGAAATAATGGAACTTATCACAGTGGCCTCTGAAGTCCCAGTTCAGATCTATGATAATATATAGGTCTATAATCATATAAAAGTAATGTCTGATTTTTGCCTATTTTCCAATTTAGAATTCCTGGGTCTTTCCATTTACTGTGTAATTAAAATTTTTCTATATTTGTACCTGGAATACTTAGCTCATTATTTGGTACTTGTTAGGTATTTGATAAAGACAGTTATGTGGGACTGTAATACAATGCCAATCCTGAAGTCAGAAAAATCCCAAGTCAAAATCTATCCTCAGACACTAGCTGAGAGACCCTGGACAGGTCATTTAAGAAGCTTGCCTCAGTTTCTTCATCTGTAAAATGATCTGTAGATGGAAATGGAAACCATGCCAATATCTTTGCCAGGAAAACCTGAAAAAGTGATTATGAAGAGTTGGACACAACTAATAATGACTAATAATAGACAATTGATAAATGGTTTTTCATTTTTTGGTTCATTGTTTAAGTTAAAGAAGAAAGAGACTTGAAGAACTGAAATCAATTAAATTACCTGTCTAAATTTAAAAAAAAGAAAGATAAGACATGAGCTATGGTGATTTTCCTAGGAGTGAAGAGATGGATATGAATAGGAGATATTGTCAAAGTCCAATTGATAAGACAAAAAATGTATGGGATAAGGAAAATTAGGAAGATTGAAAATGGAAGATAGTCATACTGAGGATATGAGCCTGGATGGTTTCCTCAAAAGAAAGATGAAATTTGCATGAGAGACACATTTATAATGAATGATGATCAATTTCATTTTGGACATGTAAGATTTGAAACTGAGACACTGATAATCTTTGCCATCCAAAGCTGTCAGTGGTCATTGCACTGAAAATAACTGATGTATTTTAATGTTATTTTACCTTCCTTTATTGCTATCATTATACAAATTCATCTCTTGGTTCTTAATTTGCTCTGATTCAGTTGCTATAATAATTTTCTTATTTCTCTGAATTGCTTGTACCCATAATTTCTTATTGTCAATTAGTTAATATATTTCAGACACTAAGTTCCAAGTGCTGAAGATACAAAAAAGAGGCAAAAGACAATCTGTTGAACTAATAATATATTGTTGCATTTATATACTACAGTTTATTTAGCCATTTCTCAGTTGGTGGATGCTCATTTTGGTTCAGATTCATCAAAATACAAAAAACCATAAATATTCATCACAGGACTGCTTATATTATCTTGATCTCTTTTGATTATGTCTGATTTACCTTGTACCTATCCTGTATTATCATACTTCTCTATAGGTTTTTTTCCCAATCTAATATCAGTTGAAAGTAAAGTCCTTGAAGGTAGAACCTGTTTCATTTTTGCCTCTGTACCTCCAGCACCTAGCACAATGTTTTGAACAGAGCAGGAATTTATTATGCATTTTCTGACCTAAATTAAGGAATACATTTAAAGTTTAGCTATATTATCTAAGTTTAAAAAAAAAAAGTTCATACAAAAATAGATACAAATCATCAATCTGAAGGCTAAGATAGTGACAAAATGCTTCAAGGCAACTTCTCTCTCAGTTCTGCTATAACTGACTATTAATACTAGATTTTCTAAAACAAAAAAGATTGTTTCAAATATTGTATCTAAGACAGACCATAAATGATTGTACTATCTTAGAAACTCCAATAGTTTTGCAAATACTAACCAAAGGAATAAATCATAAATACAATAAAATATCAGAAAGAATAGATATTTATAAAGAAAATCTTAAGCTAATAGAAAACATCATATTTTTATAGAGAAATATCCAAACTCACTCATAGACAAGCTATGAACAAAGAGATGATAGGATATGTAAAAATATGTGGCTGGTACCAATTGGCCTTATGGTTACCTGCAAAGAAAACCCTACAAAATCTGCTGCCCATGCTGCTTGTGGAAGCAAGACAAAATTCAACTCTATATCCTAATGTTTAGAAATTATGATCATTAACAATATACTTCTCTTCACCACATGCAGCATATTGAGCATGATTATGTTGTTTAAACTAATCACCAGGAAACCTTTAGTTTATATTTTTGGATTTTTTTGAAATGGCCTCACAGTAATATGAAGTCAATGAGTCCAAAATGTATCTCTTTTCCATTAACGAAAAGGAAGTAAAATTCTACTGCTTATTTTTTTTTTTTACTTTTAGATCTCTCTGAGCAAAAGATTAGTTGGCTTCTTTGGCAGAATATGGTTTGAAACTATAGCCTGTTGTTAACAGCAGTTAATATTTTAATACATTACCATAGACTATCAAGTTACTATGCTGTAATGACAATAAAAGTCATAGTCAGGAGGCCTGGGTTTGAACCTACTTTTGCAATTTACTAGTTTTGACTTTGGGCAAATCACTTCTCTTTCTGACTCTCAATTTCCTCTTCAATAAAATGGTGATATCAGCACATCTTTCTTGACAGAGTTGGTATGAGAATTAAGGTGACAAAATCTTATAATTTCTGAGTTGGAAAAAATGTGATTTGCCTTATCTACTGATACAGGATGCTCACTAGTGTGTACCCAACAAGTAATTTAAACAGCCTTTATTTTTATACATATTAATGAATAAAAAACTTCTATGCCTTGAGGCAGATCATTCCAGTTTTTTAACTCTACAGTTTTAGAAAGTTGTTCCTTATATCAAAGCCTAAATTTATCCTTTGTTTTTTCTTCCCATTTTTCTTAGTCCTACCTTCTTGGGCCAAGAAAAAAAAAAACACAACCTAATAATACTTCCTAATGAGTGTTCCATCAAAATCTTCTTCCCTCTCTTCATTCTTTAGACTAAGAATACTGAGTTCTTTTAATTATTTACCCTTGGCATGATATTAGGACTTTCACTTTTCTCAATACCTGCCATTAGATAGACCCTAACACCTAAGCACAAACTCCAGATGTAGTCTAACAAAGTATGAAGATAGTAGGCTTAGAACTTTTGTGTTCCTGTCCTTCCTTAAGTAAAATTAAGACTACATTACTTTTTTGCCCTTCCATATCACATATAAAACAGAATTAAAACCCTAGAATTCTATACTTTTGATTTATTATAGTTGACCTAGATTGCAAAACTATAATCAGTGGGTTAAAGTTGTTAAAAGGTGGATTTTTGCTTAATATAATGGATAATTTCTTAAAACTAAGCCTATCCAAAAGTAGAATACTTTGCCATTGGTCAGAACAAGTTCCTGTGAGCTGAGGGAACTTAACTGGAGACTAGATGATCACTCATCAATAGTATTACAATTTTGATATAGGTTAGACTAGATGAATTATGTATCCAAGCTTCTCTTTAGTAGGAATGAAATCTAACAAAGTCCCAAGTTATAGAACTGGGCACTCTCTTTTTCTTAAAAAATATTGAAACCATCCTTAAACCTTTATTGACTTGAGGACTAAAAGCTCAGGACATTAACTTTGCTTTCTGTTTTCCTGAGTAAAAAAAGAAAAAATGCCATAAGGAACTTCAGTTCCTCATAGTACCATCACAAGATACTGAATCAACACAGTATCCTCCCTTAATATAATTATTGAAATACTTTCCCCTCCCATGACAGGTAGATATACATTTATTATGGATTAGATGAAATTTGAATCTCTTTTCATTTGAATCCTGAAACCTACTAGGTGACAGACTTGGTCAGCAGTGGCCTGTGATAATTTCCATGTTGTATTTGTGAAATTTTTTGAAAAACAACACCAAAATGAATCATCATTAAATTCCTTTTTATTTGATACAAACCACATTTCTATACTGTCTAGATAATGCATCAAAAAACCCTTCATAAGCTAAAATGCTATTGAAATTTAATGATATTTTAGTCAAAAGATTCCTTCATAATCATTTCAATGAATGTCATTTTTCTCTTGCTACAGAGTAAATTATAAACAACAATTTAAAAATTATATCGAATCCATACATTGGAATATGGGCATTATATGCTCTAAATATACATTTCTTAAAAATTGTCTTCATGTGTTCCTCAAAGCATAGCTTGCACACCTTTTTTTTTACCTTCTAAAAATGAATATAATATAAAGTTATACGGAGCCAAGGTATCAGATGAAGTTGCCCAGTAGTGCTGTTATTTCTACTTAGTTGTACTTGAATAACTGCTGAGAAGAAGATTGATATAGTTGACAATAAGTGTGTAAGAAAGATCCTGAGTGTTTGTGGGACATATTGAAGAAAGTCACCAGCAGAGAGACAGGGAACAAAAAAATTATAGGACAATGAGATCTTTGAAGAAACATTATTTGACATGTTGGAAGAGCAAAAAATGTGGAGAAAATCTAGTAGGATTCTGACACTGCCATGGCATTCTGAAAAGAAAACATGTTAACGTACAAAGGAAGCAGGGACAAGCTTCTGAAAAGACAAGTCTTTTCAGATAGATTTAAGATAAGACTCCCCTACAGCTATGCCAGGTGTCAGTAACAGGTGGGGGATGAAAAGTCCTTCAGTACGACTGTGCTTTATTATGGCACACAAAACTATCTTAGAATTAAATAAAAACGTGCTCTATGAAAACAGTGAGTCCTAGCCAGTAAACAAGAAAAGAATTCAAAGGAAATTGAGATATTACATTACAATTACGGTTTAAAACAAAAGCAAACCTGCCTTTAAATATATGGATACCCTCTCCCACCCACAATAGTCAACATTATCTTTTCTTAAAAGGAGACACTGTTCTTTTTATATTATCACATATGTTTACCTATGTATATTCACATCACATTCAAATGTATAACTTCAGTATAATCTTATGCCAGAGAATAAAAAAGAGAAAAAAAAGCTGAAATAAAATAACAGCACAATAGACCCCCACCTCTGAAAGGAAGGAAAGAAATAGCACTTTGTTCATCTCTTCTAAAGGACCAAATTTGGTCATTATGTTTGCCTAGCATCAGGGTTTTGTTGTTCATCATTTTTACATTGATTTAAAAAGATTTTTTTGGATGAAGAAATTATTTTTTTTGTCAGGGCCATAAATATCTATTAGGCTTATGGTAGAAAGCATGCTGCTTTAAAAGTTACAGTGGACACAAAATACTAAACTACTTCCCATCAACTTCCTCCTCTTCACAATACCTACAGTACATTGAATAGACCCTGTATCATATCAGGATGGGAGGAAGTGAGAGTTTTCTCTAAGAAAATGAGATCCTTATCATAAAAAGCAGAATGTTTAATATACTCCAGCATAACCTGTACTTGAGTGACAAGTGCCACAAGGGTGGCCATGGGCTGCAGGTGGTGCTTCAGGTGCTTTTCCTGTGCTAAGGATAAAATCAACTATAGGGTCCCCTGAGAACAAGTTGAGTTTTCTTGTCTTCATTCTGATACCTCCATTTCTCCTGCTCCTTCTATAGGAAATATCCATCTGAAAGGAGAGAACATCTGCTTCATATAATATTCGGGGTAAAAAACTTGTAATATAACAGCATTTGCAACAATATGCAGAAATGGCAGTGACTTGGAGATGGAAATACAATCTCGTATAGCATATCAATATCAGTAATAGTATCCCCTGGGTGTTCATTAATCTGATTCTCATTATTTTTAGCCTCAAACTTGTGTGGCCTCTGTCACATGTCCTTCTCTGGATATATTTGATATACCTCTATCCTCACATAGAAGATCCTGACCACTTTATCCAAATTCATTCCTTGAGACTGTCTATTTCTCCCCATCCCAACCTCCTGAGCCTGAGAATACATCCTAACATCCTGTGAAATTTGCTAACAACTTATTTGTAACCAGGGAAACTCTAAAGTAGTATATTCTTTGGGCAATGATGGTCAGGGTGATGTGAACTGGTTCCTTTTTAAAATATCCTCCTCTTCACTCTTAATCCTCCAACCAATGAAAAATGTTTCTTTAAAAAAAAAAAGCTTACCTTCCATCATAGAATCAATACTGTATGTTAGTTCAAAATGTAAATGTTAAAATTAATATATAATAACTAAATATTATATCTTATAAAATTTTATTAATAATAACTAAAGCGAAAGAATTGCCTGAATTCAGCCAGGTCACAGTCAAAAAGAGAGTATGGGAGGAGCATACATCCACTTAACTACCAATAACTTGATCTTGTCAATATGGAGACACAGGAGAGATTATAGGGAATTTGGGGAAATACTAAGACTTCTGGGGAATGAAGTCAAAGGTTGAAAATCTCCATTTATACATTCTGCCCTGTGATCCTATTGGGAAACCAGTTACCCCAAAAGGATCATGGAAACATAATCAATTTAAAAATTGCAACAATTTGTGGATAAAATGGAAAAAGGAACAAAACCAATGATTACTAGGTTATTAAAAAGCCAATTTGTGGGCAGTCCCCTTTGGCAGAAGAGTATACATTCAAAATAAAGGCATTTCAATTCCCCATAGTTCAATTCCCATCCCAAAGTTCACTCTGGATCTTCTGTTGCAGCATGTAGGCTCTGTAGGCAGCTATCTTCATGGCGCATTCTAGATTCTGGAAGGTAGCAAGTTTTTTATCCTAAAATTGCTCAAATTTAAATCAAAGTTCACAAAATTCACTTCCTGAGGTGAATAATAAAAAAAAATACAGGTATCACTCAGGAATACATGGCTGAGTTATGAAGTATATAAATCAATTTGCAAAAGAAAATAAAAAACATGAAAAAATCCAAATAAAAGAGCAAAATAACTTATGGATGAAATACAAAATGCAAAAGTCTTATGTCTAAAAAATCTAAGTAAAGGAGAAACAAATCTATAACAAGTCCTTGAATCAGGGTCCAATTAAAATGATTTAAGCAATTATGCATTTACCCAATCAGTTGCCATGACTATAGAAAGTTTGCCACACCATAAAAGACACAAAAGGAACTCGATTTCAGCAGCAAAAGGAAGTCTAGATGGCAGTGAAAAGGAGGTGCTTGATAGAATGTGGTTCAAGGAAGTCCTGCATTTAACACGTTAAACAGCTGCGACCTCGAACCCAAACAAATTCAGGGCCACTTGTCTTGGATCAAAATTACATCAATCCCACTGGGATCTAGTCCTTTTGACCTTGTGCTTCATAAGCACTATGCAGGTGCTCTGTGTTTCATTAGCACTGTACAGTGACTCTTTTGTATATTCCTTTCTTCTGGAATCAGACAGAAGCATGAAGCAAAGTCCTATAATTTTAAAACAATCAATGGCATCATTTTTATAGTCTTAAGCTTTTTGGGTATGCATTAATATTAGAACAATTGTATTTTAAACTTATATTACTGCAAAATAAAAAGAATTAAAGAAAATATTATCAATACTGTTGACATGCTTCAAATAAAAAAGGAGAAAAATAAAACTCAGATACTATATTGTACATGCAAAGAAAAACAATAATAAAAATGTTTTAAAAATAAAAAAATATATAGCTTAAAATTAGTAACACACTGTCAGCCATGTGTGAGTACAAATGATTTTCAGAATAAAACAAACACAGTAGATAATGCACATTCAAAGAATGTGTTTCTTTTCCCATAGTTCTTCCTCTGGATGTGGATAATGCTCTTTCTCATATGTCCCTCAAAATAGCTCTGGATTATTGCATAACCACTAGTAGAGAAGTCCATTACATTTGAATTTACCACAGTTTATCAGTCTCTGTGTACAATGTTCTGGTTCTGCTCGTCTCACTCTGCATCAATTCCTGGAGGTCATTCCAGTTCCCATGGAATTCCTCCAGTGTATTATTCCTTTCAGCACAATTGTATTGCATCACTAACAGATACCACAATTTTTTCAGCCATTCACCAATTGGAGGGCATCCCCTCATTTTCCAATTTTTTGCCACCACAAACTGCATGGCTATGAATAATCTTGTACATTTTTTTTCCTTATTATCTCTTTGGGGTTCAAACCCAGCAGTCCTATGGCTGGATCAAAGGGCAGATAGTCTTTTAGTGCATGGTTGCATGCATGCATAGTGCATGGCACCTTTGGGCATGGTTCCAAATTGCTTTCCAGGATGATTGGATCAGTTCAAAGCTCCACCAACAATGAATTAATGTCCCAATTTTGCCACATTCCCTCCAACATTCATTATTTCCTTTGCTGTCATGTTGGCCAATCTGCTAAGTGTGAGGTGATAGATCAGATCTTTTAATTTGCATTTCTCTGATTATAAGAGATTTAGAACATTTTTCATATGCTTATTAATAGTTTTGATTTCTTTATCTGAAAATTGCCTATTCATGTCCCTTGCCCATTTATCAACTGGGGAATGGCTTGATTTTTTTTGTACAATTGATTTAGTTCATTATAAATGTGAGTAATTAAACCTTTGTCAGAGGTTTTTGTTATAAAGATTGTTTCCCAATTTGCGGCTTCCCTTCTAATTTTGACTGTATTGGTTTTGTTTATACAAAAGCTCTTTAATGTAATCAAAATTATCATTTTGCATTTTGTAATTTTTTCTAATTCTTCCTTGGTCTTAAAATCTTTCCTTTTCCAAAGATCTGACAAGTATACTATACTGTGTTCTTATAATTTACTTATTGTTTCCTTCTTTATGTTCAAGTCATTCACCCATTCTGAGTTTATCTTGGTATAGGGTGTGAGATGTTGATCTAAACCTAATCTCTCCAATACTGTTTTCAACTTTTCCCAGCAGTTTTTGTCAAATAGTGGCTTTTGGTCCCAAAAGCTGAGATCTTTGGGTTTATGATAGACTGTCTTACTGAGGTCACTTAATCCAAGTCTATTCCAGTGATTCTCCCTTCTGTCAGTATGCCAGTACCATATGGTTTTGATGATCACTGCTTTAGATTACAGTTTAAGATCTGGTACTGCTAGGCACCTTCCATCACATTTTTTTTCATTATTTCCCTTGATATTCTTGATCTTTTGTTCTTCCAAATGAACTTTGTTATTGTTTTTTCTAATTCAGTAAAAAAAAAAAATGTAGTTTGATGGGTGTGGCCCCATATAAGTAAATTAGTTTGGGTAGGATTGTCACTTTTATTATGTTAGCCCATCCTATCCATGAGCAATTGATGTTTTTCCATTTACTTAGATCTAGTTTTAATTGTGTGGAAAGTGTTTCGTAGTTCCGTTCATATAGTTCCTGCATTTCTCTTGACAGATAGATTTCTAAGTATTTTATACTGTCTGTGGTGATTTTAAAGGGAATTTCTTTTTCTTATTCTTGCTGCTGGGATGAGTTGGAAGTATATAGAAATGCTGATGATTTATGTGGTTTTATTTTGTATCCTGCAACTTTCCTAAAGTTGTTGATCATTTCCACTAGCTTTTTAAAAGTTGATTCTCTAGGATTCCTTAAGTAGACAATCATATCATCTGCAAAGAGTGATAACTTTGTCTCCTCATTGACTATTTTAATACCTTCAATTTCTTTTTCTTCCCTAATTGCTACTGCTAGTGTCTCTAGTACAATGTTAAATAATAGAGCTGATGATGGTCATCCTTGTTTCACTCCTAGTCTTATTAGGAAGGCTTCTAATTTATTCCCATTGCAAATGATGTTTGCTGATGGTTTTAAAAATATACTGTTTATTATTTTTAGAAAAGGCCCATCTATTCATACACTTTTCAATAGGAATGAGTGTTGTATTTTGTCAAAGGCTTTTTCTGCATCTATTGAGATAATCATGTGATTTTTGTTGGTCTGTTTATTGATATGGTCAGTTATGTGAATGGGTTTCCTAATTTTGAACCATCCTTGAATTCCTGGTATAAATCCCACCTGATCATAATCAATAACCCTCGTGATCACTTGCTGGAGAATTTTGGCTAGTATTCTATTTAAGATTTTTGCATCTATGTTCATTAAGGAGATTGGTCTATAGTTTTCTTTCTCTGTTTTTTTTTTATCTACCTGGCTTTGAAATCAGTACCATATTTGTGTCATAAAAGGAATTTGGTAGAACTGCTTCTTTGCTAATTATGTCAAATAGATTGAATAGTATTAGGATTAGTTGTTCTTTAAATATTTGATGGAATTCACTTGTGAATCTATCAGGCCCGGGAGATTTTTTCTTAGGGACTTCTTTGATGGCCTGTTCAATTTCTTTTTCTGATATGGGATTACTTATGTAAACTATTTCTTCTTCTGCTAATCTAGGCAATTTATTTTTTTTGTAAATATTCATCCATATCCCCTTAGATTGTCATATTTATTGCCATATAATTGGAAAATAGTTTTTAATGATTGCCTTAATTTCATCTTCATTAGAGGTGAGGTCTCCCTTTTCATTTTGGATATTGTCAATTTGGTTTTTTCTTTCCTTTTTTTCATTAGACTGACCAATATTTGTCTATTTTATTTGTTTTTTCAAAGTATGAGCTTCTATTCTTTTTTTTATTAATTCAATAGTTCTTTTACTTTCCATTTTATTAATTTCTCCTTTAATTTTTAGGATCTCTAATTTACTTTTCATCTGGGGATTTTTAACTTGTTCACTTTCTAATTTTTTAATTTGCATGCCCAATTCATTGACCTCTGCCCTCTTGTTTTGATTAAAATTGCCAAACTGTGGCAAGTAAAAATTAGTTTCTCTCTGCTGGAAGTGTTATATTTTTAGAGGTTTATTTAAGATTAAGAATTAAAGAAAATACAGAAGATGAAAGCACGTGTCTAAGCCCAGGGAGCCCATTCACAAACACTCACTTCTTTCCTGCTAGGTAGAGAGCCACATGTGCTCAGAAGTGGAAGTAGGAAGAGAGCCCAGTATGCAGAGAGCTCCTTTAAATAATAATACATGATCGGCCCAGGTGGGAACTCAGGTGAGGTTAAAAAGCATCTCAGGAACTAGAGCAAGGACTTCTGGGGATTGAAGTCCAGGGTTCAAATCTCCATTTTTATATTCCCTGTTTGAGCATTTGGGAAAAAGATTTTCCCCAAAGGGTCATGAAAACACAATCAACTTAAGGATTACAATAATTTGAGGATAAGAGAAAAAATGAACAAAACCAATAATCGCTATATGCATTGACAAAAATCCAGTTAGGGGGCAGTCCCATTTGGCATGAAAGTAGACATACAAATAAATGTTCAATCAACCACACCCAAAGTTCGATTTTGATCTTCTTGTGCAGCTTGTGGTCTGGAGGCTTCTTCATGGTGTCTTCTCCAACAGTTCAGTTTCTGGATTCAGAGAGGTAGCATCATTCTTTACCTAAAATTTTCCTTAAAAGGAATTTAAACTTTGTAATTTAAAATAATATTTTTTTACACTTCCCCGTCTTGAGGGTGATTGAAAAAATACAGGATAACTTAGGGATGTATGACTGAGTTATGAGGTATATGAATCAATTGGCAAGAGGAATTAAAAAAGGACATCAGAAAAAATCCAAATAAAAAGAAAATTACTGGACGAAAAGATAGACTATCAAAGTCTTATGTGTAAAAATTCCAAGTAAAGGAAAAATATATCTATAACAGGCCCTTGAATCAGGGCCCAATTAAAATGATCTAAACAATGATGCATTTACCCAGTCAGCAAGGACTACAGAAAGTGTCCACACTACGAAAGACAGAAAAGGGACCAGATTATAGAAGCCAAGTAGGAACCAAGCTTGGGGATACTCATCTGTAAGTATTTTCAGAGTGAGTGTGGACACAAGGCAAGTCTATGTCATAACAAATGTTAAACATAGCAACCTCGAGTCTTCACACTAGGTTCAATACCTTTGCATTGGCTTGGAAGTGCATCAATCCATCCTGGATTGGCTTATCTTTGCCCTATGCAAGGGCTCTTTTGTATATATCTTGTCCTGTAATCAGACAGAATTGTTAAGTAAAGTCCCATAATTTTTTTAAAAATAATTAGTGGCATCATTTTTATAGTCTCAAGCTTTTAGGCCATGCATTAGCAAATGTATCTTAAACTTATATTACTGCAAAATCAAAAAAGTTAAAGAAAATCTTAATGCTGATGACTTGTGCTTTAAATGTAAAAAAGGAGAGAAAAAATTAAAAAGCCTGAATTAGTATATTGCACATGCAAGAAAAATATAATAAAAGAGTTTTAAAAATAAAAATGTAGCTTATAATGATTGACATGCTATTTCAGCTAAGAAAATATAAAATGCAAGGCTTTCTCACCAAAAATGAGATCCATTTCCTCTTGATACCTGACCATGATCCACTGTGAGTATGAGCAAATGAATGTTAGAAGGTTGTTTTTTTTAAAGACAAGTATTACAAATATGTAGTTATTAATATACCCAAAATTCTCAATAGCCCAATTAATTAAAATAGCAAACAAACACACTATCAGATTTCACATAAATTGCTGTATGGCATTTTTTAAAAGCCTATGAACCGATAGATATTTGTCACAATTTTTGCAAATGTAGCAAATCTTTCAACCTTGGTATTTACACAAAGTAAAAATTATTTTGGGTTAAGAAAATCATCAAGAAATCGAGATATCATTCTGGTGAAAGTAAAGTAGTGAGCTGAAGAATATAAATGTGAGATGCTCCTTTTTTGGAGGCTTTTAGGGGTAAAAATGCCCTGAGATTAACTGCCCAACTTCCATTCACATATTTAGAAATGCGGGAAGGTGGGGGTTATAAAATGTATTTCACTTCAGCTACTAGAATGGGCCTTACCTCATGGTAGGGGCAGGCAAAAATGACCAGATTGTTTAAAAAATTCTAAAAATCATGTCTAAAAAACCCTTAAAATCAATTGAGATATTTAGAACATTAAATTTTTCAAAGGTTATTATACAATTGTAAGCAGTTCTGATGAAATCCATCTATCCTCTATGTGACAATTTACAAAGTCAAAAATAGAAAGGCTGTTTTCATAGAAGGGCTTAATTACAATGATATTTGTTCAATATGGTTATAGGGGGAAAAACAACAGAATATACCAGTAGTTAAAACTCAGTACATTAAAATGATTCAGTGTACCAGAATAATATTGAATGCATTAAGATATGAACTTAAAATCAAAAGTTAAACCATAAACTGAACAAACAGTAAAATGCAATAGAATACAGAGATTTTCATTGGAGTTTGAAATGCCTTAAATTATAACCTCCAGTCTTTTTAAAGTTCCTTGGGTTTTTATCCATTTAGATGTCTATTGTCAGAAGCCAGATTGGTCATGGTTAACTCAGTAACTCTACAAGTTTTTTTTGAATGTCTTATCTCAAAAATTCCCCTTAAGCTATCATAAATACAAAATACATTCTATTCTGAGTCCCTTACTTTGTTGCATTTAAGAGAAAATCATAGACTCTCTAACAGGCAGCTAACTAGGTGGTAGAATAGATGGATCACAAGCTTAGAGTCAAAAGAATATGAATTTGAATTGTGCCTTTAACACTTATAACTGTGAGAATTCTAACAAATCACTTAGCCTCTCTCAGTCTCTGTTTCCTCATCTGTAAAATGGTGATACTAGTAAAACTTCTTTGGCTAGTGTGGATAATGAGATAATATTTACAAAACCCAATAAAACTTTAAAGTGATATGTAAATTTTAGCTATTGTCCTTATTCAGAATGCCAGGTAGTAGAAGAACTAATAAAAACTTTTACATTGTGCAAAAGGAATTATTCCCATCCCAAGTCTTTTCAGATTCCAAGATGGAAAGCATTGGAAAGCATCTTCATTTGTTCATTGACAGTACTTGAAAGTGTAGTGATGTTACTTTTTACTTTCTAGCTTTTTCTCATCCTAATCTCTAAAATGTGTGTTGCCTCAGGTAGTGGTAATAGATAAGGGATGAAGAAAGCTTCAAAGGGATTATGTTTTTTCTTGTAGATCCAATACTGCTTCAAATCAATATTTTGTATATACTTAAGAAACTCAAATCTTTCAATACTCTCAGAAACATGAAGATGAGAAAGTCACTGCAAAGTTCACAGTATATGTTTAAAATAACTGCCTTTTCAATGAATTAATCTCTTTAAATATTGTGTGCAAAGCACTTTGCTAAGCACTGAAGTTAGAAGTAGAAGAATACTACAGTCCCTTCTTTCTAGGAGCTCACCTTCCAAAGAGAGAGACAACATATAAGGAAGATATAAGCTGAAGTATAAGAAAAATGTCTTCTCATCCTTAGGATCCAGCAGAAAATCAGATGGTAATGTCTCTTTAAGACTCTTCCATTTTCACTGACAAGATTGTATGGCTCTTTCAGAGGCTAGAGATCTTTCTTTTTTATCAAAGAATGGTAACAAACTCCCAAATTAACAAGATCTTTATTATTTAGAATAAAAAAATATGTCCACTGCTCACCACAAACATACCATTTAATTTCATGTATTCCAGAGGGAAATGAGGTTGAGATTCAGTCATTATGCCTTCTAGTCTCTATTTTGAGACACTCTAATAAATTGATGAGATGCCAGTAAACTAGACTTTCAATGTTTAGAGTAATCATGATATTAGTTGAGTCTCACCACATTTAGATCATTATAAGAGTGTAAATATAACAGTTACTTTGAAGTTGATGGTGACAGTGCCTGTTTAGATGAATTAATTGATAGACAATTCAGTTGTTTAGAGCTTAGTACACAATAAAGTCAGTACCAGAGAATGAAACCTTGAAGGGGCCATTTAGCTTACCTCTATTCCTTATTCATAAACTGTAACCTGAAGTCCAAATTGCTCCCTCAATGTTATGCTGTTGTTATAAGTGAGAAGTGAGGTCAGGCAAAAGAGTAGATGGTTTTCATGTGTCAATTGCCATTTAATAGAGGAGCAATGTACTAGGGAGTGTGCTTGTGATTTCATTAGTATTGGTAATTCCTGGGTGAGGAAACTTCCTCTGTCAAAGCACACCAGCATCTTTTCTGCAGCTTATAGTCTTAGACAGTTCTCTAGAACACTGAGAGGCTAAGTCATTTACCAAGATTCTAACAGACTACATGTGACTGGTCTAGACCTTGAATTCAGTTCTTCCTATCTTCAAGGCCAGATAGCAATCCATTTAATATGCCCTTTCTAAGAAACAAATACCCCAAAATACATTCTAGGCTGTTGATAATTCATAGAATTACTTACATTGTTGAAATATGTCATATATCTTTTATATGAGATCCAATATAGTAACATGAACAAGAGAATGCTTAATAAGTGTTATTTGTCAAATTGAGACTTGAATGAATTCCAACAGTAACATGTGGTTTGGGAAATGGAGAAGTTGGAGCCTTATTCTGAGGAGTCTTATTTTAACATAATCACTTACAGTAAACAATGAGGGAAATTCTGATTGTTGTCCACTAAAGGGAGGGAAACAAGGGTTAAAAATGATGATTAAATGACGGAATAATTATATCATCTCTTTAATACAGCCAAAGCTTAATGAGACATTCTAACTGTATGTCTTTTGGTCCATTCAGGAACTCATCTTTAGAATTTAAGATAAAGAAAGAAGTCCAGGCCTTGAAGGATGCCATTTCAGGAGCTCAAATTTAGAGATGGTTGGAGATTAGTGAACTCAAGAAATATGTTTGCCCATTTTCAAAGGAAATTATAGAATCTTTTTTTTATTCTCCATGAAACCTAACCTCAGACTTATCCTTTGTCAATCATTTGGCCCTTGAACTTAAGAACAAGCTCTTCAGAAAGTAGCCAAGATAATAATAGAAGGGGAGAAGTAAGTGGTGTTAGTAAGAAACTGACAAAGGAAGAAAACTAGCAAGAAAAAGCTTTCCCCTGGGATGTGCAGTAAGCATTTCAAATAACATACTCAACCACAGGGGATAAAAGGAATCATTTTTTTCTATCTCCTATAGCAAATAGTCCCTGCATTCAAACACTACTGTTTATAATAGAAGAAAAGTTGGAATGAAAAAGAAAACTGTTTATCAGGAAAGTAAGAAAACTAAGGAATGCAGGCAGACAGGAAAAAGGAGATGAAGGAAGGGAGGGAGGAAGGAAGGAAGGAAGGAAGGAAGGAAGGAAAGAAGGAAGGAAGGAAGGAAGGAAGGAAGGAAGGAAGGAAGGAAGGAAGGAAGGAAGGAAGGAAGGAAGGAAGGAAGGAAGGAAGGAAGGAAGGAAGGAAGGAAGGAAGGAAGGAAGGAAAGCTTAATTATCAATGATATTAAATTTTTTTGGTTCTTTTTAGAGTTAAAATTCAACATTGGTGGGACAGCTAGATGGCTCAGGATTGAAGGCCAGGCCTAGGGACAGGAGGTCCTAGGTTCAAATCTGGTCTCATACACTTCCTGTCTATGTGATCATGGATAAGTCACTTAATCCCATTTCCTGGCCCTTACCATTCCTCTACCTTAGAACTAATATTTGTATTGATTTTAAGATAGATGGTAAGGGTTACTATGATAAAATTATAACATTGTTTTATCATGTCATAATTTTGTACATGTGTATTGAGGTTCTTTAGACTGATTCCAGTTTGATCCTATAAGTTTCAGGATGTTTCTTTGTAATTCTTTGTTTAAGTGTGAGGCTTTAATGATATATACCTATAGGACAGTAAATGAATTAACTAATCTTTTAACGGTTCCTATATATATTCTTCTTCAACCAGTTCAGTGTAAATTTTAACTTCACCATATTCTAGATTAGAACAGCAAAGCGTAGGAGAAAAATAAGATGTTAAGCATTAGTACATCCATTCTTCAGGTTAAGTACAATAAATTGCACTGTCACTGTGATGTTCATAAGAATGGAAAGTATAGGGCCTAGTACAAAAAATATGCCAAAAGAGATGAGATGGTGATAAATGGCAAGATCATTATGAACTAGGAAAAAGTTTTTCAAGTTGATAAATTATACTGAACATGTTTGCAAGGTAAATACAAAAGATCAGAACCCAATTAGAAGAATTAATTTTAATAGCATTTTGAATCTTTAAAAATGTATTCAATACATGTAATTGATAAACATATTCCTAGCTTTATCAGTTAAATTTTAGGAGAGCTATATTCATACAAATATGGTATTGCATCTACATTTTGTATGACATAAGGCTTCTGAGTTTGGGGAACATCTAAGAAAGATATTCATTGATCCAAGGAAGTTATTAATTATACAACATTGGGTTTTGGAAGCAATATTTTCTGGTATCTTAGTTTCACATATTAATATGAAATTATTTCTGTCTCATCCTTGTATAAGATGCTAATGGAAAGAATTAATTTTATTGAGACAAACTTCATTGTGCAAAAATGAGGTAGCATACTATACTTGTGAATGTTAAAATCAGATTTAAGATAAACTACACATAGCCAAACCATTCATCTGCAATCAGACTAATATTACTAAAAGCTGAGCTAATTATTTTCCCATTGGTGAATTTATTTGACTCCATGATAGGAAAGATATTTACAAAATAAGAGGAAATAGTAGACCTTCGTAGTTATTTAGCATTTTAAATTAGATACTACCCAGTATACTACCATCTACTTGTATGTGTGTGTACATATACAGTGTAATATTTATAGGGAAAATGGGTAGGATTGAAGAACAGGGGATATGAAAGGTTTTGTAAGAGGGAAATGAGGAGTTGAAGGGAGAGAGGGAATTTGGCTGCTGTTGAGATTAAAGGAGAGAGATGCCCCTTGCTGAGAGGCTATTTTTGAAAAATGGGGTTCCCAAGAAATGGGCCACTTATGATAACCTGAGGGAATGTCTTCTCTATAGAATGATGCTGCAGATACCCCAGAGCAGGTAAGCATGGACTCTCCAGAGGGACAAGCCACCCCCAGACCTAGGTCACCCAGCAGGGGTCCAATAAGGACTGTTTATAGTTGAATGGCTGTCATGAGTTTCAGTTCCCCCTATGTCTCCTGAAATGCTAGTCCTCTTATCTGTCTGTGATATTCAAATAAAGATGAATTTTAATAACACGTTTGGATTGGGGAGGTATAAGGGAAGAGGGAAGAGGGATTTCCCTAGATGAGGTTTGAGTCTCTCTCAGCTTTTGAGTTGAGGCCAAGCCTCACAGCCTGGTGGAGGGTTTCTTTTATTCCTGTATATGTTAATGCTTGCTTTCTTAAGTTCAAAGTCTTTGCAGTAGATATCAAGAGGATGAAAGTTCTGACTTTCAGAGCTGGTTTGGCCTGTCTCTTTGGGTTGATGCCCCTAAAGACCAGCATTACAGTCGAAACCACTTCCCTTAAGTCCTTTTGTCAGATGAACATGATCACAGGGATCCAGTTAGAGCACACAGTTTGGAAATTCAGGAATAAAAGCACTTAGATCCAGAGACAGGGAGAGAGAGGCTCCTCCTAGTTCCAGGGCCAGGAAGGAAGTGCGGAGTCAGAAGACCAACTGCCACTCCCAGTTGCCCCTCCCACCACCAACTGTCAGTCTTGTCAATATCTTCTCTCTAACATTCTACCTACTGTTGGTTCCAACTCAGTGGCAGAAGGAATAGTAGTGGTAGAACAATGCACATAGAATTAGTAAGATCTGAATTCAAATTCATCATCAGACACTAGCTATATGACCCTGGGCAAGACACTCAACCTATTTACCTCAGTTTCCTCATTTGTAAAATGAGCTAGAGAAAGAAACAGCAAATAACTAGTATTTTTGCTAAGAAAATTCCAAATAGGATCTCAGTCACACAACCGAAATGACTAAAAAGCAAGAAAAATAGATAAAAAAGAAGAAAAATAGATTTAGATGAATGTATTGACTATGAAATATGCCATAGTCCCAGAAACTGAGGTCATTATCCATACAAGAACTTGATGAATATCTTTTCTCCCTCTTGAAAGAGAAAAACACTTCAAGGTCTTAGTATAAAGTTACCTAAATTACAAAGAGAAAGAATTTCTTCTATTCTAATTATACTTGGTCTATCCTGGTTTATGAAATATCAGAAATAGTAGATTACATTTAAACCAGCCTGGTGATTTTCAGAGGAAGCCTCTTTTCACTGGGAACTTGGCAACATTATTTTAACTTAGGAGCTTAGCCTGGATTTATCATAGCTCAAAAAAGAAAGAAGAGACTTCTGTTTATAATAAACTGTATGACTGGTTTTGAGGGGAAAAGTGGGCATTATTGATTTCAATACCAATAGCAAATATAGATAGTTCTTCAGTAGAATTATGTTCACATCAATAATAATTTTAAAAGTACCTGTTTTATGCATGGCACTGGGATAAATTCTGTGTATATAATAACAAAAATGAATCATTTCCTGGTCAAAGGAATATAGGTTTCATCCATTTTAGCAATATTTATCAAATACATGCCATAGAATTGTTGTGAAGCTGAAATGAGACAATGTATATAAAATACTTTTCAACTCCCTCATAAATTATTGTAATCATCATCATTATAATGACTATTACCATTTTGTCTCATGATGTGCTTGTAAAATCCAAATTGTTTGGATTGTTATATCAGTGATACTTTATCTGGGGACATTATCTATTTAATATATAATCTAATAGGACTTTAAAATAATCATTAACATTCTTGGTCAGTGTCTCACAGGATGACCAATGTAATAATATACTCAATATACATGAATATTTTTATATTAGTATATATTCATATAATAGTATACCCCGTATACATCAATATATTTTCTCTGGTATCTATTCATCATTGACTATAGCATTTGCATCATAGGTCCCTGTGCCACATAGGGTATAAGCATTAGGGCTAAGAAATAAAATGCTTAAAGAATTATGAGGCCCTTTCATTAGTCAGCAGGAATAGGAAGTTAATGGATCTAGATCTTTTATAGGTACACCTGGGAAAATATAGGGTTTCTTAAAATTATTTCTTGGAGTATTATTTTAACTCTGCTTTCAATGAGCACATTTTGACAAAGCCTTAGTGAAATAACATTTTTACATTTCTATATTTCCCTGATTTTGAATTCTATTCATCTATCTTGTGGCTTCAATCATACTGGGAGTAGGTAAGAGGAGATATGAGGACAGCATAGTGGAAATGGCTGCACTTAGAGCTGTAGAAAACTTCACAATTATTCTGTGCTGAATGGTCACTGCTTCTGCTGAGTCAAGCAATTTGCTTTTTTGACATTGTAAGAGAACTGTTATAGACCTAGAGATAGGGCAGCCCTTCAACGCGGAAAGATATTAAGGTCTTTAAAATGAGTTTAATGGAGCATAGCAGTGATCTGAGTTCATCATCTTTGGGATTCTAGGGAGAGTTCTGTTTTCCAGTTTGATTCACAACTTGGGCGGAATCAAGTAGTTTATTTTTTTCCTTTTTTTTTGTAGTCAGGAAAGCAATTGCATTGGCAAAATCCTAGTCTCATGTTTTGTTCAATGTTTTAAGTGTACCATCACTTAGTCCTAAGGACTTTTTCCCCATACTAAGCACATTAGTTTCTATTGTCCAAAGTAGGTTGCCCTAAAAAAAAAAAAAATCAGCACTTTGAACCTGCATCCTTTAAGTTCTCTAGTTTTAACCATTTAATCTTTTAGATTCAGCTCTGTTCCAAACCCTAATTTCAATGAATTCCTTAAACAGTAAGGCAAAGCTCTAATGGCTTTTAGTTTGGTGGTATAGTACCAAATCAGCATTATCTTGGTATAACTCTGATTTTGTCTTCTGTTTCCAGTGATAAGAATTTTGCTTTTTGACCAGGCTCCTGCTTAATAACCTTCTTCTCTAGGAACTGAATCATTGTCCAATAATTGAGGTCGCATTTCCATCCTTGTTTCTTTGACTGCTGTCACATATTCTCAGTGATAATGTATATAGTCATTCATTATATTATATTATATTATATTATATTATATTATATTATATTATATTATATTATATTATATTATATTATATTATATTATATTATATTATATTATATCATATCATATCATATCATATCATGTTATATTATGTTATATTATGTTATATTATATTATTATATTATATTATATTATATTATATTATATCATATCATATCATATCATATCATTATAATGGATCCCATTTACCTCATGTTAGACCTCTCTGATACCAACCACCTACGTTTCTTTACAACTACCAATCCTCTGCTAATAGATACTCCTGATTTTTGTGCTACTTGGTTGCTAGCCAGGTGTTGGGATTGTCCCTAAGAGTTTTTCTTTCAACAAATCAGTCTAGTCTCTGAATTTTGGCCCTCTCTAATTGGACCCATTCCTATACTTCCTGAACCCTAATTTTTAAAAGAAGAAATCCATTCAGTTTACAATTTGATTCTATGTTTCTGTAGATACATTAAATTTTTTAATGCTGAATTTGAACACATTTGAGTCTGGCATGAAGGTGGAATACTTGAAGATATTCCAACCCAGTTAAACTATAGCAACTATGATGTTATCAAATGGGTCTACCACATTGACTGCAGAGTCATCTACAAAACTCCCTGCTCTTCTTACTCTTCAGCAACCTGGTGAAGGGGTCAACCTGAGTTTTCTGTTCCAACTGCTCCCTAGTGGTGTGTCCTCTTTTCTGTATTGCTGCACACCCCTTACAAAAGCCCCTAGACTAGGTCAAAGATGCTACCATGAAGAGTATGAATAGAGTGGTGTCTTGGGCTCTCTGCACCCTTGAGACACCTGAATTCCTTCAATCTTCATTTTGTCCAGCCCGCTCCAGCACTGGACTATATCTGTAGTTTGTGACCAAAGCCAGTTCAGGGTGTCTTTGTTAGCCTCTTCCAGGGGTATAAGGAAGGGACTTCCAGATTCCCTATCCCCAATAGCTCAAAGGCCACCAATGCCCCTGCTCTGGGATAGTGTGAGCACCCTTTTGTGTATATATATATATATAAGATTTTAAGAAAAAAAAGGCTTGAGGTTTTTTCTGTTATTTGGTCATTTTTTAGTCATGTCAAACTTTTTATGATTCCATTTGGAGTTTTCTTAGCAAAGATATTGGAGTGATTTACTGTTTCCTTTCTTAGCTCATTTTACAGGTGAGAAAACAGAGGCAAACAGGATTATGTGACTTACTCAGGGTCACACAGCTAGAAAGTATCTGAGGATTGATTTGAATTTAGGTCTTCCTTTCTCCAGATCTTTCTTTCTTCCATCCACCAAATCACTTAGCTGCTTTCCACTTGAAGCTAGGTACTGAAATATTCAAAGTTTTTTTTTTTTTTACATTTTTATATGTTTCATAGATTTCCATGGAGAAAACATGCATCAGTTTAGAAAGACGCCTAACTCTATCAAAGTTCCCTCATTCTCTGATAGCATAGACACATGAGAATTTATGAGACAACTTCTGGAAATATCTTCTAATTCTAGATATATGGTCTTATGATAACAAAATAAAGCCTATATTTAAAATCTTCCCAACTTTATAGAAACTAGCAGAGAATATGTTCTATTGATGGCCTTAAAAATCTGGGGCCACCACCATGCCACAATGAGGTAGTGGATTAAAATTCTTTTCACTGACTTGACTGCTTAATTATTTGAGCAGTTCTAGTAAGAGATGAGTGTCCATTGTGATAAGTAAGTTACCATCATTGCTTGAAAGAGTTGCCCCTTTAAAGAAAGGCTGAATGCCCACTCTCAAAGATGTTAAAGGGATTATTCAGGATTCTAGCAAATTCTGGACTAGGTGACTTCAGAGGACTGATAATGAAGCATGCCTATCACCTTTTACCAAAAAATTTCTTGACTAAGTGTAGATAGAGATATCCTTGTCATAGATTAGCTTATGGGTACTTTTCTTAAATATATTTAAGTGAGGGTTCCATTTGAAAGCAAGGATGAGTCACTATGAAATGATTGTAATGGGGGAAAAGGATATCAATAATGAAGTGATTATTGCAATGATCCATTTAATACCTTCTATTACCTTCTCCAAATTCTTATTACCTAAGAGAGCAGTTACAGTTAGTGATCTATAAAAATATATACTTTTTTTTGCATTTTTTCAAGATGGAAGGGTGAGATGGAGAGTTGTAAAAGTCTCCATATAACTTGTTACATGCCATTGTGATAGATGCTCTAGGTTCACTTCCCACCCTATTCACATTGGCAATTCAGTTCCCCAGAAAATGATTCATTATTTTCCTCCTTCGAGGTTAAAGAATAAGCCTGAAAGATTGGAGAATTTTCTTTAGTACTAGAGATTATGTCTCCCCATTAGAATGCTTCCCTTCTTGATTTTCCATTAATCCCATGTGTCCAGTAAACTTGTTTTGCTTTTAGAAAGGGATATTTCCTACAAGTTTATTTCTTTCCTCTTATTCTTTTGTAATCATTATATGACATAGTTGTTAAAGTGTGAAAGGCTGGGGCATAGTCTCTTAAATAGTATTAATAAAGTTTAGGTGAGAAGGGGAGAGAGAGAATCATGTAGCAGATGAACCAGGTAGGGGATGTTTGAAAGAGAGAAAAGAAAATCAGGGTAAAATTAATCTGGGGCAAAAATATAGAAATAAACAATGGGTCAATTGATTCATAGATTGATAGTGCTGGAATATATCTTACTGACACAGACTTCCTCATTTTATAGGTAAAAAAACTTAGTGAATAAACAAAGAATCTCAGAATTTTAATTAGAAGACATCTTAGAAGGATTTTAATTAAATTTGTCAATCATTTCAAGAATATGATCTATATAATGTCTATGATGAATGTTTTTTAGGTTGTTAATTGGATATCTGCAGTGGTGGAAAACTCATTGATATTAGTAGCCCATTCCATTGTTAGCTTTGTTTTTTTCCTTTTTTTCCCTTAGAGAAAGCTACATACATGCCTGTATTTTATTATCGCACCTATATAATATGTAAGTTTTTCAGGAAAAGAATTTTCAACATTTTATTCACATCATAATATATGACTATATTGATATCCACTAGGTGGGAAATTTCTAGCTTTAAACATTTATTAATAGGAAGTAGAAATTCAAATGGCATTAAATTAAAATTATAATCTTTATAACAAAGAGAATAATATAAATATGAAACAGTTAAAATCATGTCCTTTCAGGGTCACACCATTTGAATAGAAGAATTCCATTAATGAGATTTCACAGAGCAAAGTTTGGGCATATAAAAATGACTTCATCAAACAAACAGAAAAAATTATTAAGGTCATAGTATGTTTCTGTCATTATGCTTAGTGCTAATATATAAGATCTTGCCCTCAAGGAGTTTATATTCATTTGGGGAAAACAAAGAGTATATAAATAAGCAGTTGCACAATGATTAAATTATAAATTTTTTGTAAAGACAATATCTAAAATGATCCACCAAATAAGCAGAGAGAGAGAGAGAGAGAGACAAAGACAGAGACAGAGACAGAGACAGAGAGAGACAGAGAGGGAGGGAGGGAGGGAGAAGAAAGAAGAAGAAGAAGAAGAAGAAGAAGAAGAAGAAGAAGAAGAAGAAGAAGAAGAAGAAGAAAAAGAAGAAGAAGAAGAAGAAGAAGAAGAAGAAGAAGAAGAAGAAGAAGAAGAAGAAGAAGAAGAAGAAGAAGAAGAAGAAGAAGAAGAAGAAGAAGAAGAAGAAGAAGAAGAAGAAAGGAAGGAAGGAAGGAAGGAAGGAAGGAAGGAAGGAAGGAAGGAAGGAAGGAAGGAAGGAAGGAAGGAAGAAGAAGAACAACTAGAAACTGGAGATCAGAGAAGAAGAAGAAACGATTATGGAAGCAATCTTCTACAGCAGAGAGGAGGGTATGAGATATGTAAAAATGGAGATTTGAATCCTGGACTTCAATCCCCAGATATCCTTGGTACTTCCCAGAATTCCCTATAATCTCACCTGAGTCCTCACCTGAGTGCGAGAACCCAATTTAGTATTTAAAGGGCTCTCTACCTCCCAAGAGAGCTGCTTCCGCTTCTAAGGACACACATCTCTCAAGATGGAGTAGGTGAAATTGAATGGGTTAATCAGCCCTAAGCATGTGTTTTTCTTATTTTGTATTTCTTTATCTTTGATTTTGAGTAATATTTAATAAACCTCATAAAATATAATACTTTTTATTACAAGAGACTAATTTAACTGTTACAGATCAAAGATACATGTAGATCATTCCCTAATAAATAAATGATCAAAGGATATGAATATGTATTGCTCAGAAGAACTGCAAGGTAAAATTTTTCTTGACTATTTGTTATAGATCCCATTTCTAAACTACATACAGTACTCCGTTAAATATAAAAATATGAGTTACTCTCTAATTGATAAATGCTCAAAAGAAATCATATGTCATATATAAAAATGTTCTCAATAATTGTTGATTTAAGAAATGCAAATCAAAATACCTCTGAGATATCTCACCTATCAGAATATCTAAAATGATGAAATGAAAAAATGACAAATGTTGGAGGGCATATGGAAAAATGGGGACCCTAATACATTATTGGTGGAACTGTGAGTTGATCCAACCATTTTGGAGAGCAAACTGGAATTATGCTCAATGAGTTATAAAGTTCTATATACCTTTTGATCTAATGATACTAATATTAGGTTTGTTTCCTAAGGTGTTCAGGGGAAAAGGAAAAAAAATACTATATATTTTAAAATATCTATGGCAGCTTTTTTTTTTTATTTTGCAAAGAACTGGAAATTGAATGGATACCATAAATGGGGAATGGCTAAACAATTTGCAGAATAGGACCATGATGGAATATGACTGCACCACAATAAATGACAAGCATTGAATAAACATTGAAAGACCTATGTAAAATTTTGAGAAATATATTGAACCTTTTCAGAGGGTGGAGCCAAGATGGAGGAGTAACTAGAGCAGCTCTATGTCACCACGAGAATCCTCTCTGACCAAGTTTAAAATATCACCACAAAATGAATACAGGAGTGAAAGAACCAACAAAGAGACCAAGTGAAACAACTTCTAAGAAAATAAAAACCCCAAAGCTAGGCAGGCAATATTTGGGGCACTGGGGTGAGAGAAGAGCAGTGCCAGCAAGAGGCAATAGGAAGGAGTGAAGAGCAAGCCAAGAGCAAACCCCACCCATAACCACCCCACCCAACATCTGCTGTCACATGTTCCAAACTTAATCCCAAACGGACATTCAAACCCTGAGATCCTGCCTTGAACACCCTTGGAATTTCAAATCTATGGAGAAGTCTAGAGTCCCAGCCCAGGGTAATCTGGGCTGAAGGGGGCTGATCAGTGTGGGCTCACAAGGAAGCCAGTAATCCCAGTCTGGGCTTGGAATGAGGACATAATTCACAGCTTGGGGTGAGGACACAGTTCACAGGGGGAGCCCACCCTTCAGATCTTTTTGGCCAAAACTAAGGACAGAGTGCCAAGACAGGACAATCAAGGGTGTGGCTGATGAGGTCAAGAACACAGTGATATCAAAACCTTGAGCTTAAGCCTGGAGCTAGAATTTGATCAGCCCATGTCCTGATCAAGTTCAGGGTAAGATCAAAAGCTTAAACACAATCTTGAGGAAAGTCTTTAAGCTATGGGCATCTGAAGGATGAATTGAATCAGCAGGGGGAGGGGCCTCTCAGAACTCTCAGCCTTCAGACCATCAGGTAAACTAGTAACAACCATGAAAATAACCTAAAAATAAAATTAAGGAAGAACTGAAGTTTAACAGGGTACCCCAGCTTCCCAGAAAGCAGAGCCTATCTATAATTAGATAGTAAAAATGAGCAAACAACAACAAATAACAACTAACCCTAAAGAATTTTATGGAGACACAGAAGGAGATAGTGAAAGAAAGGAAAAACACACAAAGTCCAAAAGAAAAGTACAAATTGGACAAAGAGTCTGGAAGAGCTCAAAAAAGACTTCAAAAACCAAGTAAGAGAGGTGAGAAAAAGTAGGGAAGATAAATGAAAATGATGCAAGAAGAAATAGGTCAATTGAAAAAGGAGAACCAAAAACTGACAGAGGAAAATCAGGCTTTAAAAATCAGAATTGACCATATAGAAACTAATGATTTCATGAGAAATCAAGAAACAGTAAAGTAGAATCAAAGGAATGAAGGATAAAGGAAAATATGAAATATCTTATTGAACAAACAATTGACATAGAAAATAAATCTAAGAGAAACAATTTGACAATCATTGGACTACCTGAAAGCCATGACCAAGAAAAAAAGTTGGGCATCATATTATAGGAAATTATCAAAGATAACTGCCCAGAGAACCTTGAATGAGAAAATAAAATTGAAATTGAAAGAATTCACAGATCTTCTCTAGCAAGGCATTCTCAAATGACATATTCCAGAAATGTAATACCTAAATTCAAGAGCCACAAAGTCAAGGAGAATATACTTCAGGTGGCAAAAAAGAAACCATTCAAATATCATGGAGCTACAATCAGGATCACACAGGAACTAGTGGCTTCTACATTATGAGATTGAAAGACATGGAATATGATATTCAGGAAGGCCAAGATTTGGATTTGCAACCTAGAGTCACCTATCCAGGAAAAATGAGCATATTCTTTAAGGGGAAAAATGGTCATTCAATAAGATAGAACATTTCCAAGTATTCCCAAGGAATAAGCCAGACATAAAAAAAAATTCTGAAGTCCAAATACAAGGTACAAGAGAAGCCCAAAAAGATAAATAAGGAGAAATATTCAGAACCAGGAGAGCATCATATGTAACAACAGAAATATTGTTTGAAAAATTGCTTGTTTATTTTTCAAGAGAAAGAACTAATAAGTTGAAAAAACTAAGACATTGTTTTATATGCACCTGTATCTTTTTGTCAAATTATGCCTTCTCTGATGGGGGGGGGGGGAGAAGGAGAGATGTGTATAATTGAGTATTTTAATGTAAGATTAAAAAAAAGTTGATTGTTTAAATTTTTTAAAAAGAATTACAAAGTATTCAGTCCCATGAAAAATGCTCGAAATCAGTACTAATAAGAGAAAAGGAAATTAAATCAACTCTGAGGTCTCATCACACATCATGAAAATTGGTAAAAATAATTCAAACAAAATCACAACAGTCAAATTTTGGTGGATTCCTGAGAAAATAGACACACACTACTACATCATTAAAACACACACACACACACACACACACACACACACACACACCTTATTTTCTGCCTTATTTTCAGTTCTAAGACAGAAAAGTGTCAAGGGATAGGCAATTGGAATTAAGTGACTTGCTCAGGATCACATAGTTAGGAAGTGTCTGAGGCCAAATTTGAATACAGGAATCCAGGTCCTCCTGACAGTAGGCCAGGCACTATATCTACTGTGCTACCCAGATGCTCTCACATTAATACATTATTAATGGAGCTATGAAATTGTATAAAGATTTTGTAAAGTAATTTGGAATGATGCAAATGAAGTGACTAAAATGACCATACCCTCTGAACCATAAGCAAGACATTGATATGAAAAGGGTTCTGATAGACCCCAAAATATTAATAGAAGCATTTTTTGCATGTGTCATAGCTAAAAATTTGAAACAAAGTAGGTGCTCATTGATTGGGTAGTAGATAAACAAGTTGTAATACATGAATGTAATAGAACTACTATACTGTAAGAAATGATGAATTGATGAATACAGAAAAGCATAGAACAATCTACATGAACTGATGAAGAAAGAGGTAAATAAGCAGAGGCAAGAAAAAATATACACAGTAACTACAAAAGTGTAAATAGAATAGCAACATGTCAAAAATCAAAATTAAAGTTAACAAAATTATAAAGATCAACTGGGGCTCAAAGGAAGAAATATGGGAAGATATCCCCAAACTACCTCTTTTGTGTAGGTAGAAGATCCATAGACAGCGTTACACATTACACATACTTTCAGACTTTTAAAATATATCTATCAACTGTGATTAATTGTTTTCATCTTAAAAAATACTGTCATATGGGATGGCTCTTAAGAGGAATAAGGGGAAAGTACATGAAACACCATTATGATTGAAAAAACAAAAAGCATCACTAATTCTTTTAAATATACATATGGAACAAATTGACCTTGGAGAAAAGTGTCACCCTTTAATCTGAGTCTTAAAAGTATTCTATTGGAAATATGCTTAGTTTCAACTACTAAAAATATAAAATAAGCAAACTAGGCATTAATTTATCTAGGGGCAGCAAGATTAAAGCAATGGAAAGAGTGCCAGGTCTATATTAAGGAAGACCTGAATTCATATCTGGTGTCAGATAGTTACTAGCTATGTGATGGGCAAGTCAGTTAACCCTATTGGTCTCAGTTTCAGGCTTTTTGATTTGTAAAATGAGCTAGAGAAGGAAATGGCAAACCAGTCCAGTATCTTTGCCAAAAACCCTAAATGAGAACATGAAGAGTCTGACATGACTAAAAAAACTGAACAATCATTTGTTTATCTACCTACTGTCATAACTCTCTTTAGATATAAAAGGGAAATTCCATCCTGTTTTAGCTAGCAATAGGGAGCACAATGAATAGTTTATCTATATTGAACACTATAATATTTAAAAGAACACTAGATTTAGTCAGAGCATTTATATTTGAATCCTATATCTGCAACTTTCTTCATGAATGACTTTGGGTAAGTCACTTATTGGGCTCAATTTCCTCATTTTTAAGTGAAACATTGAATTTCTTGATCTTTAAAATCTCTGGCATAAAAATCTTTAAGTTCCTCATCATCTGGTCTTAAACTGAGGAGAAAGATGTAAATATTAACTTGTACATTTTTTAAATTAGGAAGTATTTATTGGATGTCTGGGTAAGCATGGAGGCAGCGTAGATGTGGGACACTTCCTCTCCCCAGCACCCAATGATATAGATTACCTCAAAAGACCAAAAAAAAGAAAACATTCTCATAAGAGCAGAGGGACGCCACAGTAGAGTGCAGCATTGAAGGCACATGGGATTTGGGTATTTCCACACTAAAAGGGGATGAAAAAGCTCCCACCCAAATGTGAGCTGATCTACCCTCCCCCACCTCACCTACAGAGCCAGAGTCAGAGCCAGTGCGCCAGAATCAGCAAGTGAGCAAGGGGCTCCTCTAGAGTGAGCAAGGGGCAACTCTAGGTCTATAGGAGATAACTAAGACCACCAAAGACCTACCCCTGAGAGCAGCTACATCTGAAATCTCAGCAGGCGAGGCAGTACAGATTGTGAGCACTCCCGCGCAGAGATGAGCTGCGAATAGCAATGGCTGCGAAGATTCGAGAGCTTACCTCAGGCAAAATCCTTGTTCCTTATCTCCATACACAGAGAACCAGCTCAGCTCACTCAGATTTCTAACTAAAAAAGGAAGGTAAAACTTCCACAGTCATGGTAAATTCTGCCCAGGGGTAAACATCCTTCAAGAAATAGACACACACAAAAAAGGCAGTGACCCTCAAAAATTTTTATGGAGGAAAAACCCAGGCTACAGAGGAAATACAGGAAGAAATTCAAATAAACCCAAAACCTTCCCCCAAAATGGAAATTATCCTCAAGCTCTGGAAGAATTTAAATTGGAGCTTATCAATAAGATGGAACCCTTCTGGCAAGAGAAGTGGGAAATGGTTCAAAGAGAAAAACCAAAAAATTATAGCAGAAAACAAAAAAAAATTAAAGCAAAAAACCAAAAAATTTTGACAGAAAACCAGGCCTTAAGGACAAGAGTTGAACAACTGGAAACCAATGATCTTGAAAAAGAGCAAGAATTAATAAATCAAAGTCAAAAGACTGATGAAATTGAAGAAAACATAAAATATATCACTGACAAGGTGACAGATTAGGAAAATAGGTCATGGCCAGACAATTTGAGAATCATTGGTCTACCTGAAAAGCCAGAAATAAACAGAAATCTTGACATCATACTACAAGAAATCATCCAAGAAAACTTCCCTGATGTTCTTGAACAAAGAGATAAAATAGACATTGAAAGAGTTCATAGAACACTCTCTATACTAAACCCCCAAAAGAAAACTCCCAGGTATGTAATTGCCAAATTCCAGAGCTTTCAAGCTAAGGAGAAAAATCTTACAAGAAGCCAAAAAGAGACAATTCAGATACCAAGGCACCCCAATCAGGATAACACAAGACCTGGCATCCTCCACACTAAAGGAACGCAAGGCCTGGAGTATGATATTCAGAAAGGCAAGAGAATTGGGTCTTCAACCAAGAAGAACCTGTCCATCAAAACTGACTATATACTTCCAGGGGAAAGTATGGGCATTCAACAAAAAAGATTTCCAAGTATTCATGAAGAAAAGACCAGAACTAAGTGGAAAGTTTGATATTTAAACACAAAGATAAAAAGAAACATGAAAAGGTAAATAAAAAAGAGAGGAAAGAGGGGAAAATTTTTTTCTTATTCAGAATCTCTTCTTTAAAATACACAATTAGATCAAATTATATATATTAATATATGGGGAAAATGTTATTTGTAACTCTCAACAATTGTATTCACTGTTATGGTAATTAGAAGAATCACTCAAAGGAAAAGATTGGGCATTAAGGGCTATAAGATGATACGCAAAAAGAAAAAGGAAAAGGAAAAGGGTGGGGGGATAAAAGATGGTACCAATAGATACATAAAGAAATAAAACAAATAGTATAATCTATTTCACACAAATATACACATGGGAATGGTAGGGGAAGAGTAATCTCATAAGGAGAGGAAGAGAGTACTAATACTTCAAACTTACTCTCAGTGAAATCAATTCTGAGAGGGAAGAGCATCTAGATCCATTGGGATCTTGAATTCTATCTTATCCTACAGGATAAGTGAGAAGGGAAAACTAAGGGAGGTAGGATGGAGGGAGTATTAAAAGGGAGGGAATGAGAGTGGGGAGGGAACTTAAAAGATGCTAAATTAAAAAAAAAACAAGAAGGGAACAAAAAGGGAGTGACTAGAAAGGGAAGCATATCAAGGGAGGGAATTGGGGGATTGATTAAAAGTAAAAAACTGGTTTAAAAGTATATAACAAAAGAAGAAAGGACAGAACTAGGAGAGGATATCAAAATACTAAAGAATACAAAAGTGACAATCATAACTTTGAATGTGAATAGGATGAACTCACCCATAAAATGTAGATGAATTGGAGAGTGGATTAGAACCCAAAATCCTACCGTATGTTTTCTACAAGAAACACACCTGAGGCAGGTAGATACTTAAAAGGTCAGAATTAAAGGTTGGAGCAGGACCTATTGAGACTCAACTGATAGAGAGAAGGCAGGAGTTGCAATCATGATATCAGACAAAGCTAAAATAAAAATATACCTGATTAAAATGGATAGGGAAGGTAAATATATCCTGATACAAGGGAGTATAGACAAGAGGAAATATCACTAATCAACATATATTCCCCAAATGGTATAGCATCCAAATTTTAAAAGGAGAAACTAGTAGAATTGAAGGACAAATAGTAAAATGATTCTAGTGGGAGACCTGAACCTACCACTATCAAATTTAGATAAATCAAATTAAAAAATAAGTAAGAAAGAGGTAAAAGATGTGAATGAAATCTTAGAAAAAATAGAGTTAATTCATATATGGAGAAAAATGAATAGGGACAAAAGGAATACACCTTCTTTTCAGCACTACATGGTACATTCACAAATATCGACCATATACTAAGTCATAAAAACATGGCATACAAATGCAGAAAGCAGAAATAATAAATACATGACCTTTTGTGATTAATTTAATAAAAACAATGACCTTTATGTGATTAATTTAACTTTTATAGGTACTTAACACCTTTTTGTGTTAAGGTCTAAAAATAGACTTAGCTTAAAGATCTAGCTTCACTATAAGTTGAGAACTAAGTATCTTCATTGTTCAATTATGAGATTCCAACTTTATCTTCCCCTAAAGTACTGTCTGAGTAGGGTGAAATAATTTTTAAAGTTCACACAGCAAATGAATGCTGGAGGGAATGTGGCAAAGTTGGGATGTTAATGCATTGCTGGTAGAGTTGTGAATTGATCCAAACAATCTGGAGGGCAATCTGGAACTATGCCCAAAGGGTACTAAAAAACTGTCTGCCTTTTGATCCAACCATAGCACTGCTGGGTTTGTACCCCAAAGAGATAATAAGGAAAAAGACATGTACAAGAATATTGATAGCTGAACTTTTTGTTTTGGCAAAAAGTTGGAAAATAGGGGATGCCCTTCAATTGGGGAACGGCTGAATGAATTGTGGTATATGTTGGTGATGGAATACTATTGTGGTCAAAGGAATAATAAACTGGAGGAATTCCATGAAAACTGGAATGAAGCCCAGGTATTGATGCAGAGTGAAAGGAGCAGGACCAGGAGAATATTATACACAGAAACTGATATACTGTGGTACAATCAATGTAATGGACTTCTCTATTAGTGGCAATGAAGGGATAATGAATAACTCAGAGGTATCCATGAGGTAGAGCACTATCAGCATTCAGAGGAAAAACTGTGGGAGCAGAAACACTGAAGAAAAACAATTGCTTGATTACATGCTTCGAGGGGGATATGATTGGGAATGTAGACTCTAAATGATCATCCTAGTGCAAACATCAACAACATGGAAATAGTTTCTAATCAAGGACACATGTAATACCCAGTGGAATTACTTTTTGGTTATGGGAAGAGGTAGGGGTATGGGAGGGAGGGAAAGAATATGATTCCTGTAGCCAAAGAATAATGTTCTAAATTAACTAAATAAATTTTCAAAGAAAAATAAAACCAAAGGAAGTCCATTAAAAACCAGCTGCTTTAGGGACACTGAAAAAAACACTACTACCATTAATAAAATCATTATGAAAAGAGGAAAGGATTTCTCCACAAAGCTCACATACACATATACACAAAGATACACTTGTAGTGTTCCAAATGAACTCCTCTCCAGTGTAGTCTCATCTTTGCTCTTCAATTTGGATTCAAGTGATGTTTCTCTCTATCAAGCTGATAGAAGAAGGTTGAGATCATTATTTCACAAAACTCTTCTGGAAACCAGCTGCTATATCTGCTACAATATGTTTCTGGAATTACAAGAATTTACAGACTTATGTAACAGGGTACAGAATTAAGTAACTCAGAAATAAATACCCTTTGTACATAAAAATTTATTGTGTATTCTTCTATTATTGCCCCCATATGTTGCCATATTGAAATGGAAACAAATGAAATCACTATTGGCACATCATGGAGGCTGTCCTACACAGATATTCTCTCTTTTAATAAAGTAATAAAGAAAGATAATAAAATAGTCTGTGGTCATGATAATGATATATACTGATATGTTTATAAGAAAACTAAATAGAAAAAACTAATAGAACTATTTAAAGGAAACAAATATATATATGCATACATATATCTATACACATATTTATGTCTTGGCATTTCATCCTATACACTTTGTCACTGTCCACTCTAAGTATAATTCTTCTAGCTACCCAGGGCATAATAACAATTTTGAAGAGTTACCAACATCCTCTTTTCTTGTAGGGATACATATCATTTTAACTTATTGGGTCCCTTAAAACAAAGGTTTTGATTTTTTGTTTTGTCTCCCCCCTCCCTTTCTTAATTACCTTTTGAAGATTCTCTTGAATTCTCTGTATGGGCATCAAATTTTTCTGTTCAGGTCTGGTTTTTTCTTTACAAATGCTTGGAATTCTTCTATTTTATTAAATGACAATACTTTCCCCTGTAAGAATAAAGTCAGTTTTTCTGGGTTCTGGATTCTTGGTTGTTGACCTAGTTCCCTTGCTTTCTGGAACATCATATTCCATAGCTTTCAGTCCTTCATTGTAGGTGCAGCCAGATCCTGTGTTATCCTCACTATAGTTCCATGATATCTGAATGACTTCTTCTTAGAAGCTTATAATATTTTTTCCTTGGTCTGGTAGTTCCTGATTTTGGCTATAACATTCCTGGGTGTTGCCAGTTGGGGATTAAGTACAGAAGGTGATCTGTAGATTCCTTCAATCTCCACTGTTCCATGTTGTTCTAGAATGTTGGGCCAGTTTTCTTGGATAATTTCCTATAGGATGATGTCCAGGATTTTTCTTTTGTCCTGGTCTTCTGGTAGACCAATAATTCTTAAGTTGTCTCTCCTGAAAAGATTTTCTAAATCTTCTGTTTTGTGAATGAGGGGTTTCATATATTCCTCAATTTTTTTCATTCTTTTGATTCTGTTTTACTCTTTCCTGCTGCCTTGTGAACTTGTTTGATTCTAATTGTTGTATTCTGATTTTTAAAGACTGAATTTTATCCCTAGCTTTTTGGTCATCCTTCTCCTTCCATTCTTTCTTTGGAGGTCATATTTCATCTCCTTTGCTTAATCTTTCATCTTCTTTGCCTTATCTTTCATTTTCTTTGCTTCATTTTGTCATCTCCTTTGCCTCATTTTCAAGCTGATTAATTTTGGCTCTCAAGACACCATTTCTGTTTCCATATGACTTAACTTGCTTTTTAAGTTCTTGATCCTCCTCTGTTACATTTGCTCTTTGTTCATTGCCTAGATAGAAGCTGTCAATTGTAATTTCTCTTTTCTTTTTCTGTTGTTTGCTCACATTTGTTCCTTCTTTTCCCCCTGTAGGTGCTTGTGGTTTTGTTCCTCTCATTATGTGTTGGATCTGTGGGTTTGGGCTTTTCTGTCAGCCTTCACCCTTGGAGCTTAGCAAGGTTCTCAGAGCATTCTGAGGGGAGGGCTGTTGCAGTTTCAGCTTCCCTGCCCTCTGAAGGCTTGATAAGATAAGGCCCAGCAGAGTTGAACTGGCAGAGCTGGATATGCCCTGAGGACAAAACCTCAGGAAGCAGGGAGCAATATGGAGTGTCTCAGCTATGGTTGGGCTGCCTTCTTTGGGCTTCTCCTCCAGCTGCCTCCCAGCTGCCCATGTTTAAAGCCTTGATCCTGGCATAGCTTTGCCCACAAGGTACTTGTTCCAGACTAGTGCCTTTGCCTGTCCAGAGATTCCAGCCACTGCTGGAGGCTTAGTACTGTACATGTGGGAGGAGTCCTAGGACCTTCCTTCTTCCTTCCTCTTAAACTCGAGTGTTCTCAAATTTAGGCTTTTTGGGGCCTACCTCTTTACTTGAATCCAGCAGGAGGGTTCCTTAGCTCTGTCCTATTGTTAGATTTGGTTTTAAGTCCCCTAGGAGCATTTGGTTTTTAATTGGTGAGGAAGTGTTTTTAGAGGTCTGAATTTCTGCTGTCTCTATGCTACTATATTGACTCTGCCTTCCCACTTCTTGGGTTTTAAATTCAATTCTTTCATGGATTTTGAATGATATTGAAAATTAATACTTTTTAGTAACTATGGAAGTACAATATTTTGAACATCATAAACACTTAATAATTAACCCTATGTATAAAATATATAGTGCCAGAGGACCAAAGTGCGGGATATCTCAGTGTCTAATGCTACCTGCAATCTTCTCCTACTTGTGTGTTTCTTTCCCTTCTCTGTCACCATTAAGGCCAACTCACTTGTCATTCCAGGATACTGGGAGGACCATAAGTCTCCCAACTGCATTCAATTTCTTCTCTCAATCTTGCAAGATATTTTCTTGATTAAATTTTCTTTGTTGGTTGTTACTGAGAAGCTTCACACCCTGAGTTATAATTATCATTGCAACATCAGATGTTGGAAAATGTTTGTCTTGTAAGCATTAGAATAGCTTGCTGAAACAATTTCTCAAAATGCTAGGAAATTTAAAAATGTGATGATGATAATGATGATTATTGATGGTAGTGATAACATTTTTCTACCATTTTATCAAGAGGAATCTCCCAATTTCAATATTTTATTTATATCTTTTAGCTCCTTTCATAACTGAATATTCATTTTTAAGAAACTTTTATTTTAAAACTCAAAACCAATCTATATTTAGTATATTAGACAAAACTCATAATTTATTTAATTCACAGTGGAAATTAATTTCATAATTGCTTTCATTGTCTGAATACCTATTTATAGATATGAACACAACATATCAAAATTTTTAATGAATTTTATAACTAATTAGGTAGATTGGTTCCAAATAGCTCATAAAGAACTGTAAGAGTAAGTAGTAACCATGGAAACCACTTATTATAAGAGCTCCATACTTTTAAATAAATATATAATTACTAGTTCACATATATAGTCATATTTCAGGATAGGTTATATTCTTCATGAAGAGATTATTATATTATAATCCATAGAATATGTAAGACCAGTTCTAGATAAACTCATTCAGTGTTTCAATATATCCATTTCTTGTGCCTTTTCATTTTACTATGTCCTCCTTTACCCTTTCCTCCCTTCTCAAGAACAAAACACTCCTTTAAGGAAAGGAATTGTTAGACATTATTTATGACTTATTGTAAGTTTGTAAGTGTTTTATTTTGCATTAGTATTAAATTTATCTTTTGTAAAATTGTATCCATAAAGTTTTTGTCTTCATAAAATAAATAGAAACCAGAGCTACCATTATTTTTGTTAAGAGATGGGTAGAAGGGTGAGAGAATACTTACAAAATCATATCTGAAATAATTAACATAATTTACAATCTCCCTACATGGAATGGTCAGCTGGGTATTATATGCAATCCATTTTATACTAAAGTTATATCAATATAGGGATTAGAACCAGACTTATTTGGGGGCAACTGGGTAGCTCAGTGGATTGAGAGCCAGGCCTAGAGATGGGAGGTCCTAGGTTCAAATCTGGCCTCACATACTTCCCAGTTGTGTGACCTTGGGCAAGTCACTTAATCCCCATTGCCTAGCCCTTACCACTCTTCTGCCTTGAAACCGATGTATAGTATTGATTCCAAAATAGAAGGTAAGGGTTTTAAGAAAAAAAAAAAGAACCAAATTTGTCATTACAGTGATATAGGAAACTACTGACTGAGGAAATTCACTGTCAATATGGAATGCTATGTTCTCTTCTTGTAGTACTCAAAAAAGTTTCCTAGAGTACTCTAAGATTCTATAACTTGATTGATATCATGCTATCAGTATTTGGTAAAGGTAGGACTTAATAACGATCTCTCATACTCCTTGGCCAACTCTCTATCTAGAGTATATAATAATACTGCCAATAGTAGGATTAAAATATTTTCCTTCTTATATCCCATTACTTTCTGGAGAATAATATCTTTATATTATTGCCACATATAAAAGAATAAGAATATTGCCAAGTATATATATCATTTGATTCTGCTTGTACCCCCGTTATGTTAGTAATACAAGAAAAACTTAAAATAGCTTAATATATTTGTGTTTTTTTAAATAAGTAAATTTTATGATGTATTTTAAGGCATTATGACAAAAATGACAAATAATGTGAATAGTCATTGTTGGAGGAATTGAAAAAAATGGCCATACTAAAGCACTGTGAACCAGTTGATAAAGTCATTCTGAAAATAATTTATTTAAGTAAAATGACTAAAATATCCTTATCACTGACCTGAAGATTTTATTATTTGGCATATACAAGAAGTTAGTGGTAAAAAAAAAAAAGGTTCCATGTATCTTCAGAAAATTATAAAAATACTTTTTATGGTAACTATGAATTGGAAAATAAACACCCATTAATTGAGAAATGTTTAAACAAAATGTGATATGTGTGTGCATGTGTGTAAAATGGAATATTACTATTCTAAAACCAACAATGAATATGTTGAATATAGTGGCTTGAGAGTTCATGACATAATATAAAGTGAAGCATATAAAGCAAACACCAGTAGATAACAAAATTCCTAAAAAATATAAATAGAAAGTATAATAACAAAATAATTATCTATTGTTTCCTTGAAATTATATTGCATGAACATGGCTAAAAAATAAAGAGATATAATGTTATTCTTCCCTTTTGAAGATTTGATTACTGTGGGTAGGAGATACTAAAGATATTTTCAGTTTGAGGAACTATTTCAATTTTTTAGAAGAGAAGACAGTTTCTATAAAACAAGGGGAAAGGGCTATCTTGGGAAATGTAAAGGATCAAAATGTATCATCTGAAAATATATTTTTTAAAATCTTTACCTTCCATCTTAGCGTCAATACTGTGTATTGGCTCCAAGGCAGAAGAGTGGTAAGGGCTAGGCAATGGGGGTTTAGTGACTTGCCCAGAGTCACACAGCTGTGAAGTGTCTGAGGTCAAATTTGAACCTAAGACCTCCTGTATCTAGGCCTGACTATCAATCCACTGAGCCACCCAGCTGCCCCTGTCTGGAAATAGTTTTAAAGCCATCTGTTGAAGAACTCAAAGAGATCTATATAGTCAAATGAAAAAATGCTCTATATCACTCACAATTAGAGAAATGCAAATTAAAGTAACCCTGAGATACCATCTCACATCTATTAGTCTGATTAGTAAAACAAAAAAAAAATTTTTAATGTTGGAGGGGATGGAGGACAATTGAGACACTAAGACATTATTGGTAGAGGTGTGATCTGATCTGATCCAAACATTCTGGTGAGCTATCTGCTACTATGTTCAAAGGATTCTAAAATTCTGCATCATATCCTTGGTTCCAATAATACCATGACTGGATCTGTATACTAAAGTGATTTTTTTTTTAATGGTGAAAGTGCCTATTGACACAAAATATGTATTGCAACTCTTTTTGAGACAGCAAAGAATTGGAACATAAGGGATTGTTCATCAATTGGAGAAAGGCTGAAAAAGTGGTATATGATTGTGATGTGAGGCTTTCATGAAGTAAGAAATAAAGAGCAGAATGATTTTGGAAAAATCTGGAAATACTTTGAACTAATGCAAAGTGAAAGAGCAAAACCAGAAAGATATCATACAACATGATAGCAATATTTTTTTGATGAGCAACTGCAAAAACTTAACTATTCTCAGCAATGCAGTGATACAAGAAAATCCCAGACTCAGGATGAAAAATGCCATCTAACCTCCAAGAAAGAAATGATGGAATCTGAAGGCTTACTGAAGCACATTATATTTTACTTTCTTCTTTGGTTTGTTTGAGATCTTTCAAAAATGACTAATATACGAAAATGTTTTACATGATCACACATATGAAATCTATTTTGGATTGTTACTGAGGTGGAGAGAGGGAAGGTTAATGGAAGTAATAAAGAGAAAATTTGGAACTTAAATTTTTCAATGTATATTTGTTGTGTGTCTATTCCGTTCAACTGATCTACTTTTCTATTAGTGAGTATCAGATAGTTTTGATAATTACTTCTTTAAAATTCAGTGCAAAATCGGGTACTACTAAACCTCCTTCCTTTACATTATTTCATCATTTCTTTTTATTTTGACCTTTTCTTTTTTCAAAATATTATTTTTATTTATAATATATATAATATATATGAATATATAATAAATATATGAATATTTAATATTCAAAATAAAAACATTTTCAAAATGTTGTTACTTTTTTCCTAGTTCAGTAAAATATATTTTGGTAATTTAATTGGGAGAGCATCAAATAATCAGATTAGTTCCTTTAGATTTGTCATTTTAATTCTATTGACTCTGTCCACCAATGAACATTATATTCCTAGGTATTTTATTCTTTCTAAGATAATTTTAAATGGGTCATCTATTACTGTCTCTTCTTGAAGGAAAATGTTGATATTCCACATAAAGGCTGATGATTTACATGGATTTATTTTATATCCTGCTACTGTGCTAAAATAATTACTTGTTTCAGCTAATTTTAGTTGAATCTCTAGAATACATATGCATATATATATATATCATATTATCTGTTAAAAGAGATAGTTGTTAGCTCTTTGCCCATTCTAATTCTTTCAGTTTCTTTTTCTTCTCTTATTGCTAATGTTAGTGTTTCTAATAAAATATTAAGAATGGGTGGTAATGGGCATCCTTATTTCACTACTAATCTTCCAAGGAAGGCGAATAACTTATCCCCATTATAGACAATGTTTGCTGATATTTTAAACTATATATTTATTTTTCTATGGAAAAATCCATTTATATGTATGTATTCAATTATTTTAATAGGAATGTGTTTTGTATTTTGTCAAAGACTTTCTACATCTATTGGTATAACTATATGATTTTTTATTTTTTGTTGAAAAAATACAAAATATATTTAAAACCATTATAGAAAACTTTATAATGTGGAAAAAATCTGTATAAGTATTAAAATTTTTAAATATTGTATAAATACAATACTGGATAGAGTTCACTTTTCAAAATATTTTAAGAAATGAAAAACAGGTTAATTTTGGAAAAACATGGAAAAAAACATACATCAAATTATGAAAAGTGAAATGAACAGAATCAAAAGAACATTTTATATATAGCAATAGAAATATTATTTGAAGAATTGCTTGTGTATGTACACTTCCAGTGAAAGAACTGATGAATAGAAAAACATTTAGAATCATATATACACATATATGCACATATATAATTTTATATATACATATATCATTTTTGTCAAACGATGCCTTCTTTAATAGGGTGAGGGGAGAGAGAAGGAATTAACTGGGTATTTTACTGTACCAAATTAATTAATTAATTTAATTTGCAATTGAGGGGAAATATTTTTTAAATCCATCTATGGTGTTTTACATTCTTTTTTAGTACTTTGGACACCAATTTCTAGTTATTCAAAATTCTGTTGTTTTCACGTTAGGTTTTCTTCATTCATATTTTTAGCTCTTTTTTCCCTTTAACTTCATCTTAAGAGGATGAATGTAATTATCACTGTCTAAAATATATGTATATGCATAAGTACACATTTTTTCTGTTCAGATAGATAGATATATGCATACATAGTATATCAGATACAGCTGTGACAGATAACAAACATGGACTGTACCGTATAATAACTGATGAGAGTAGATTATCATTAAAATTTAAGCAGATCTGTTCTATTTCACATGTATATTCACTGTCCCATTTAATTTTATCCACATTTTCAGAATGACCTCATTTGAATATCTTTACAATCTCATTTCACTTTAATTACTCTTAAACATTTCATAAGAATATGCTTTTTATAATCTACAGGAATGCTAGTGTGACTATGCTGATTTTCAAATTTGACAAGAAAATTTATTGGTCACTGACTAAGTTTTTTGAGATATTTCATTCTTATCCTTGTAGTAATTATTTCAATCAATTAAGCTTCTATAATATAGTAATTTGATAAATAGAACGCTAAATACTTAAATTTATTTTGGTAGCATTTTTATTTTTTAAAATATTAATATGGCCCAACCATGAACATTAACTCTCCAATTATTAATATTTCTTTCTTAATTTCTATAATGTTTCTATAATTATATACAAACTATAAATTAAAAGTATAGTTATATAAGTCATGCATATTTGGGGAAGTCATTCTCCAAACAACTTATGTAGTTTTGGAGATTTTGAAAAATGGAATTGATATTGCTATCATTTTTCTGGTTTTGCTCATTCTCTATAGAAATACTGATGAGTTTGCAACTCGCTACTTCCCTAGAGCTATTAATTATATAGGCTTCTTAATGAATTCTCTGAGGTTTTCCTCAGTATACAATCATGTCATATACAAATAGGAATGATTTTTCTCCTCTGTCATTTTGAAACCTTTAGTTATGTTCTCTTGTTTTATTTCTGTAACTAGCATTTCTAGAAACATGACAAAAGGTTCTATTCTTCCTCACTTAAGAACTTAGTAATCTGTTGGTTTTAGGGACATGCTTTCATTACTATTAAAGGGTCCTTCTATAACTACACTTGTAAAGATTTTTTGAAATAAATGATTGCTACATTTTTTCAAAGGCCTTTTTTCTATATCTGTTAATATAGCCATATGATTTTCATTCCTTGCACTGTTGATAGTCTGATTAATACTCATTGTTTATCTAATGACTGAAGAATTCTTACATCTCAAATATAAATCCAACATGGTTATAGAAAACTTTTGAATATACCACTTTAAACTTTTTATTTCACATATTTGATTTTATTACAATATTCACTAATAATGTTTCTGTAGTCTTGTTTCAGAGATACTCATGTAGTCAGACTTATGCTTTTTACATTTCATAATATTCTCTGTCTTTTTTTAAACTAAATTCTTCCTTTCTCCATAGGTCTGAGAGGTAAACTATTTTGTGCTCCCTTAATTTGTTTCTGGGATCATCCCTTTATTTTTAAATCATGTACCCACTTTAACTTTACCTGGTATATGGAATGAGGTAATGGTCTATCAGTTTTCCAGTTTTCCCAACAGATTTTGTCAAATAATGAGTTCTTCCAGAAGTCTGGATCTTTAAGTTTGTCAAACACTAGATCATTTACCATTGTGTGTTGAGTGCCAAATCTAATGCATTGGTTCTCAAGTCTATTTTTTAGCTAATCTCAGATTGTTCTGATGGTTGCTGCTTTATAATGTAATTTGAGATCCAGGACAGTTAAGCCACCCTCCTTAATTTTTTTTTTCCATTAATTCTCTGCTCTTGGCTTTTTTCTTCCAGATGAATTGCTATTTTTTCCTTTAGCTCTATGAGATAATTTGGGGGTAGTTTGATTAGTGTGGTACTTAAAAATTAATTAAATAATGAAGAAGTTTCATTCTTTATCATATTGACTAAGTCTACCCATAAGCAATTAATGTTTTATTCTAATTGTTTAGATTTGATTTTATTTTTGTGAAAACTATAGTTGTGGTCATATAGTTGCTGAGTTTGTCTTGGCTGGTAGATTCCCAGGTATTTTGTATTGTACAGTTATTTTAAATATAATTTCATTTTCTATCTATTGTTTTGGGGCTTTATTTGGTAGTATAGAGAAATGCTAATAATTTTATGGATTTATTTTATATCATTCCACTTTGCTAAAGTTATGACTATTTCATTAGTTTTTTATGTGATTTTCTAGGATTTTCTAGATATATTATCATATCATTTGCAAAGAGAGATAACTTTATTTCCCCATTGTCCCTTCTACTACCTTCCCTTTCTTTTTCTACTGTTACTGCCATAGCTAGTGTTTCTCTATAATAATGAATAGTAGTAGTCATAATGGGCATCATTTTTTCACTCCTGATTGTTAAGATTAAAATTAGTTTCTCTGCTAAAAGTATTATATTTTATTAGGTTTATTAAAGATTATTAGAATTAAGAAATAAAATACAAAATAAGAAAGCACGTGCCTAGGAGGGCTGAAAGATCATTCAATTTCACTTACTCTACATTTTGAGAGATGCTTGTGCTTAGAAGGGGAAGCTGGGAGAGAGGGCGGATAGGCCGTACAGTCAGTTTAAATACCCATTTTGTTCTTGGCCCAGGTGAGTATCTCAAGTGGGATTTGGGGTAATTCTGAGAACTACCAAGGACTTCTGGGAATTGAAATCTGGGGTTCAAATCTCCATTCTTATTGGAAAGGTTTCTAACTTACCCTATTACTAATGATGTTTGCTGATGATTTTAGGTAGATTTGATTATACCATTTTGAGGAATATTCCATTCATTCCTTTGTTCTATATGGTTTTTAATAGGAATGCATATGGTATTTTGTAAAAAGTTTTCCTAATATTGAACCATCCCTGAATTCCTGATATAAAACCTACCTGATCATTGTGTATAATCCTTCTGATGTATTACTTTAATCTTCTTGCTAGTATTTTAATCTCTTTTTTTTTGCATAAATATGTCTGTAGTTTTCTTTCTTTGTTTTTGTTCTTCCTTGTTTATGTTATCAACAGCATATTTGTGTTATAATAGGAAATTATTAGAGTTCATCCTGAGCTATATTTATAAATAGTTTATATAGTATTAGAATTAATATTTATTTAAATATTTGGTAGAACTTTATAGAATTCCCCTTTGAATCCATCTGACATTGGGGATTTTTAAAAGAGATTTTATTCATGGATTACTTAATTTCTTTTTTTCTGAAATACAATTATTTAAGTATTCTATTTCTTCTCCTTTTAATTTAGGTAATTTATAATGTTTTTAATATTCATCTATTTGAATGGAAAGATAGACATAGTCAGAGGCCTTGGATTCAAATTCTGCATCAGACACATTCTAGAATAATATGTGACCCTGGGCAAGTCACATAACCACAATTTCCTAGCCCTTATCATTTTTTTGCCTTTGGAACCAATACTTACTATTAATGCCTATGGAAGGTAAGGGTTAAAAAAATAAATATGTTCATCTATTTCAATTAGATTATCAGGTTATTGGGATATCATTGAGCAAAACAATGTCCTATATTTGCTTTAATTTTCTCTTCATTGGTTTTACCCTTATATTTTTCATTTTTAATACTGGCTATTTTATTTTCTCATTTCATTTTTGATTAAAATAATTGATGTTTTAGCTCATTAATTTTATCATAAAAAAATTCCTTGTCTTGTTATTTCAATGATTTTCTTACTTTTAATTTTATGACTCCTTTGATTTGCAGGATTTCTAATTTGTTGTTTAATTGGATTTTTAAATTTGCTTTTTTAATAGATTGCATACCCAATTTATAATTTCTTCTTTCTATGCTTTATTTAAGAAAGCATTTAAAAATATAAATTGTCCCCAAGTACTGCTTTAGCTTCATCCCAAAACTTTGGTATGTTATCTCCTTGTTATTCTCCTTAATGAAATTATTCGTTATTTCTATGATTTGTTCTTTGATTCACTCATTTTATTTTAAGGTTATTTAGATTCCAATTGTTTTTTGTCCTTTTTCTCCAACCTATTGTTCAGCATAATTTTATAGCCTTATGTTCTGCAAAGAATTCATTTAATATTTCTGCTTTTCTGCATTTAGATGTGAGGCTATTCTCTTTCATTATACCATCAAAATTTTGTGAAGGTACAATGAACTGCTGAGAAAAAGGTACAACACTTTCTAACATCATTCAGTTTTCTTTAGAATCCTATCAAGTCTAACTTTTCTAAAATTATATTTGCCTCCTTAAGTTTATTTTTTGTTTTGATCTGTCTAACTCTGAGAGAGGAAAGTAAATGCCCCTTATTAGTATACTTTTATTACCTATATTCTCTTGTAACTCTTCTAGTTTCTCCAGGAGAAATTTGGATGCTATGTCATTTTGCTGCATTTATGTTTACTACTGATATTACTTCATCATCTATACTTCATTTTGAAATCTTTTTGTTCTGTGGTTCTTTGAAGAGTAGTTAATGGGCTTTGAAGGTTTCTCAATACACCATCTCAGCCAGATATCATCAGTATTCCTCATCTTAACCTAACTTTGCAACTACTACACTGTCTCTAGAAGACCCTTCTGGAAGGACAATGAAAAACACTTTTCCTCTTTATTAATTTTTTTAAATAAAAATAAATGTTGTATCAATATATTGAGTTTAAGTCTCACAGGCTTACAAAAACACAGACTTATCCCAATTATACACATTGAATGAATTTGGCATCACTTCTGAAATATCAAAAAGTTGTTTTCTCACTTTAAAAATGACTAAGTTGGGAGTAGTCAATATGGCAGCATAGAGGCAGAGAAAGTTCAAAACAAAAACAAAACAAAAAAACCTTTTTTTTTTAGGGACACAATAAGTTAAAATGATACATATCACTACAAGAAAAGAGGATATTGGTAACTCTTGAAAATTGTTATTATTATCTGGGTAGTTAGAAGAATTATACTTATAGGAAGCAGTGACAAACTATATAGGATGAAATACCAAGACATAAATATGTATATAGATATATGCATACATAAATATATGAGAGTTATGAAAGTTAAAAAAGGTTAATATTAAGCAAATGGGAAAAGAAACAAAATAGGGTAAATTTATATGTCACAAAGAAGTTCATGATGGGAGGAGGGAAGAACATCAATACAGTGGAAGAGTAAAGAGGTTGGAGATAGGAATTACTCAATTCTTATGTGCATTGAAATTGACTCAAAGAGGAAAGAACCATCAAATACATTGGGACAGAGAATTGATTTGAGCCCGATAGGGAAGTAGAAGGATAACAAATGGACATGTGGGGAGGGAAGCAATACAAGCGAGGGAGAAGGTGGGGTAGTATAAAAAGACTGTAAAGAAAAAAAGAGGAGAATAAGAAGGGAGAGGAGAAAGGGAAGTAAAATAAGGGTGAGAATTAGGGGAAGTGATTAAAAACAAAACACTGCTGTAGAACGAAATAGTGAAAGAAGAAAGGGCAGGACTAGGAGTAGAAATCAAATGCTGGGAAATACACAGCTGGTAATCATGACTCTGAATGTGAATGGAATGAACTCACGCATAAAATGCAAGTGAATAGCACTGTGGATTAGAAACTAAAACCCTACCATATACTACAAGAAACACACAAGAAGAAGGTAGACAAACATAAGGTAAAAATAAGAGAATGGAGCCAAATCTATTGGGAATCAATTGATAAAAAGAAGGCTGGTGTCACAATCATGATATCTGACAAAGCAAAAGTAAAAATAGATCTATTCAAAAGAGATAGGGAAGGTAATTACATCCTGAGGAAAGGCAGCATAGACAATGATGAAATATCAGTACTCAACATGTATGCACAAAATGGCATAGCATCCAAATTCCTAAAGGAGATCAAGGATGAAAAAGATAGAAAAAACTATACTAGTGGGAGACCTGAAACTTCCTGTATCAGATCTAGATAAATCAAACCCAAAAATAAATAAGAGAGGTAAGCAAAGTGAATTAAATCTTATAGAAATTAGAGTTAGTAGATATGTGGAGAAAAATAAATAGGGGCAAAAAAGAATACAAGTTCTTTTCAGCATCATATGGTAAATTCACAAAGTCTGACCATGTACTAGGGCATAAATACATTGCAAACAAGTGCAAAAGAGTAGATATAATAAATGCAATCTTCTCAGACCACAATTCAATGAAAATAATAATTAGTAAGGGTACATGGACAGAAAAATAAAAAATTAATTGGAAATTAAACAATACGATTCACCAAAATTGGTTACAGAAGAAATCATAGGAATAATTAACAATTTCATTGAAGAAAATGACAATGATGAAACATCCTTTCAAAATATATGGGATGCAGCCAAAGCAGTACTCAGGGGAAAATTTATATCCTTAAGTTCATATATTGACAAATTAGGGAGGCTACAGGTAAATGAATTGGACATGCAAATTAAAAAACTAGAAAGCAAACAAATTAAAAATCCTCAGATGAAGAGTAAATTAGGGATCCTAAAAATCAATGGAGAAATTAATAAAATTGAAAGTCAAAAACTATCAATTTAATAAATAAGACTAGAAGGTTTTACTTTGAGAAAAAAACAAATAAAATAGACAAAGTACTGGTGAATCAAATTAAGAAAAGGAAAAAATAAAATCAAATTTACAGTATCCAAGATGAAAAGGGAGACCACACCTCTAATTAAGAGGAAATTAAGGCAATCAATAAAAATTATTATACCCAATTATATGGCAATAAGTATGACAATCTAGGTGATATGGATGAATATTTACAAATATATAAATTGCCTAGACTAACAGAGGAAGAAATAGATGACCTAAACTATGAGTAAAAATAAAAAAATTACCCATATCAGAAAAAGAAATTGAAACAGCCAACAAAGAACTCCCTAAGAAAAAATCCCTAGGGACTGATGGAGTCACAAGTGAATTCTATCAAACATTCAAAGAACCACTAATCCCAATATTCCAATATTATCTGTAAAGATTAAAATTTAGGAATATTGGGAGACTGAGGCAGGTAAATTAGTTTCTCTCTGCAAGGAGTATTATATTTTTAGAGGTTTATTGAAGATTAAGGATTAAAGAAAATACAGGATAAGAGACACGTGTGCAGGCCATAGAGAGGCCTAGACACAACCTCACCTATATTATGAAAAAAACCAGGCCTGCCCCAAAACGGAAGTCCAAGAGTCCCTCAAAAGCCTTTGAATCAGCTTAAAATACCTTCTCAATCTCGGCCCAGGTGAGATTACAAGGCATTCTGGGGAAGTGGAGCAAAGGCTTATGGGGATTGTAGTCCTGTATTTGAGTCTATTTTTTACATATCCAAACCATTTGACAGAATAAGCAAAGAAAGAGATCTACCAAATTCCTTTTATGACATAAACATAAATATGGTACTGATTCTAAAGCCAGGCAGGTCAAAAACAGAGAAAGAAAACTAAAAGAAAAATCTCCCTAATAGACATAGACACAAAAAACTTAAATAGGATACTAGCAAAAAAGAATCCAGCAAGTGATCATGTTGGTTATTCATTATGGACAGTTAGGATGTATACCAAGAATGCAAGGATGGTTCAATATTTGGAAAACCATCCACATAATTAACAATCAAACCAACAAAAATCACATCATTATCTCAATAGATGCAGAAAAAGCCTTTGACAAAATACAACACTCATTCCTATTGAAAACACTAGAAAGTATAGGAATAGAGGGATCTTTCCTAAAAATAATAAACAGTATATATCTAAAACCATCAGCCAACATCATCTGCCAAGGGGATAAACTAGATACATTCCCAATAAGATCAGGAGTGAAACAAGGATGCCCATTTTTACCTCTGTTATTTAACATTGTACTAGAAACACTAGCAGTAGCAATTAGAGAAGAAAAAGAAATTGAAGGTATTAAAATAGGCAATGAGGAGACCAAGCTATCACTCTTTGTAGATGATATGATGGTCTATTTAAAGAATCCTAGAGGGGAATTCCGGTCAAGATGGCAGCTTAGAGAAAGCTAAAGTTCAGAACTTTGGAAACCCTTCCCTACGGAACTCAAACTATATGCTCCTAAGGCACCGAAATTCAAAACAAACAACAGCATAGACCCTGGGAATCCTCCTCCTGGACCTGGACCTGGATCAAAAGGTACGCCCCCCCCAAAAGCCAGAACAAGAGATCACTCGGACCTAAGGGGTAGGCAGAAGGAAGTTCCCAGGACCCATTCCCCCCAACCCAGAGCTCTGAGTCCCAGGCAGCAGAGGGAACCTCAGAGCCTCAGGACCGACTATCCTGAAGGCCACTTCCTGAAAACAACCTGAACCAGTCGAGGGGGCACCCAGACAACAGGGAAACAGAGAGAGATAGGGGAGCCTATAACCCCCTGACCAGATCCTTCCATCTGAGTCTCACTGGAGGTCCCTGCCTCAGGGCATACTCAGTCCGAGGTTAACCCTATCAGGAGCCCTTGGAGCTCCAGGAAGCCAGGGCCAACCCCCCCCCACTCAGAGAGCAGGGTCATCTGAAGCAACAGTAACCCTCAGGACTGGCAAAAGGGCCTCTGAGCTGATGGCCTCATCCTGAAAACAACCTGACCCAGTTGAGGGGGCACCCAGACAGCAGGGAAACAGAGAGAGACAGGAGGAGCCTGTAGCCCCCTGACCAGATCCTTCCATCTGAGTCTCACCCTGCCTCAGGGCATACTAAGTCTGAGGTTAATCCTATCAACAGCCCTCAGAGCTCCAGGAAGCCAAGGCTCCTCCCCCCTCAGAGAGCAGGATCCTCTGAAACAACAGTAACCCTCAGGGCTGGCAAAAGGGCCTTGGGAGCCAGCTATTCTGAAGGCCACATCCTGAAAACAACCTACCCAGTCGGGGGGGGGGGCACCCAGACAGCAGGGAAACAGAAAGAGATGGGGGAGCCTGCAGCCCCCTGGCTGGATCCTTCCATCCGAGTCTCAAGGTCCCTGCCTCAAAGCATACTCAGTTCAACCCAGAGAAAGTTAATCTTATCAGGAGCCCTCTGAGCTCAGAGAAGCCACGGCCCCTCCCCTCTCAGAGTGCTGGCTTTCCTGGCCAGCTAAGGCACAGAAACAAACACCCCAAGAAAAGGGCCGAGCCAGGCTCAGAGCTTGGAAGTAAGGCAACAGAGAAGCATCAGGAGGGAACTGAGGAGGGCAGTAACATGGAAAGACCAACAATTCCTGGCTTCCCCTGGAAGACAGAACAACAACTGCATAGAATGGACAATCTGCCTAGGGCTAAAACCTCTGAATACCAGACAGAGATAAGAAAAGGTAGTCCTCCCCACTCAGATAGAGATGGCAAACTCCACAGAAGCAAAAAAAAAAAAAAACAAACAAACTCAAAATTCCAAGAAAAACAAGAAGAAGGGGGTGAATTTGGACACATTTTATTGAGCAAAAATACAAAATACAGAGGAGATAGAAGAGGAAACACAAGCAAATGCTCAGAAACCTTCCAAAGGAAATGGAAACTCTCCACAAACCCATGAAGAATTTGAATTGGAAAGGATCAAAAAGATGGAAGCCTTCTGGGAGGAAAAGTGGGAAATAATGCAAAAGAAATTCACGCATCTACAAAACCAGTTTGACCAAACTGAAACGGAAAACCATGCTTTAAAGGTCAGAATTAGGCAACTCAAAGACAACGAGTAGATAAAAGAACAAGAATCAATAAAGCAAAGCCAAAAGATCAAGAAATTAGAAGAGAACATAAAATATCTCACTGACAAGGTGACAGACTTGGAAAATAGAGGAAGAAGAGATAATTTAAGAATAATTGGACTTCCAGAAAAGCCAGAAATAAACAGCAAACTCGACATCATAATACAAGATATAAGCAAAGAAAATTGCCCAGAGATTCTAGAACAAGGGGGCAATACAGCCACTGAAAGAGCTCACAGAATACCCTCTACACTAAATCCCCAAAAGACAACACCCAGGAATGTAATCGCCAAATTCCAAAGCTTTCAAACAAAAGAAAAAAAATCCTACAAGAAGCAAGAAAAAGACAATTTAGATATAAAGGAATGCCAATCAGGGTCACACAAGACCTTGCAAGTTCCACTCTGAATGATCGTAAGTCATGGAACATGATTTTCAGAAAGGCAAGAGAGCTAGGTCTTCAACTAAGAATCAGCTATCCAGCAAAACTGACTATATACTTCCAAGGGGAAGTATGGGCATTCAACAAAATATAAGATTTCCAAGTTTTTGCAAAGAAAAGACCAGAGCTCTGTGGAAAGTTTGATATTGAAAAACAAAGAGCATGGAATACCTGAAAAGGTAAATATGAAGGAAAATGAAAAGGAGAAAGACGTTATCTTTTTTTTTTTTACCCAAACTCTCTTCTATAAGGACTACATTTATATAAATCTATGTATACTAACATGTGGGGGAAATGTAATGTGTAAATAGGAGGAAAAGAAAGACAAAATAAAATAATCTTTCTCACACAAAGATTCACATGGGAAGGGGAGGGGAAGAAAACTCCTATAAGAAGGAGAGGAAGAGAGTTTTTACTTAAACCTTACTCTCAGGGAAATCAACTCTGAGAGGGAAGAACATCCAGATCCATTGGGATCTTGAATTCTATCTTACCCAACAAGGGAAGGAAGAAGGGAAAACCAAGGGGATAGGGGGGAGCGAACACAAAAAAAGGGAGGTAAGAAGAGGGGGAAGGGGGAGGAGGAGGAAAGAACAAGGGAGGGACTAGAAAAGGAAACATATCAAGGGAGGGGACAAGGGGGACTGATTTAAAGTAAATCACAGGACTCAAAGGTAGAGCTGAAGAAGAAAGGTTAGAATTAGGGAAGGATATCAAAATGCCATGGAGTCCACCAGTAACAGTCATAAATTTGAAAGTGAATGGGATGAACTCACCCATAAAACGTAGACGAATAGCAGAATGGATTAGAATCAAAAACCCTACCATATGTTGTCTTCAAGAAACGCACATGAGGTGGGTAGACACCTACAAGGTCAGAATTAAAGGATGGAGTAAGACCTTATGGACCTCAACTGACAGAAAGAAGGCAGGAGTTGCAATCATGATATCTGATAAAGCCAAAGCAAAAATAGACCTGATCAAATGGGATAGGGAAGGTAATTATATTTTGTTAAAAGTCACTTAAGATAATGAGGAAATATCACTAATCAACATGTATGCACCAAATAATATGGCACCCAAATTTTTAATGGAGAAACTAGGAGAATTGAAGGAAGAAATAGACAGTAAAACCATATTAGTGTAAGACTTAAACCAACCATTATCAAATTTAGATAAATCAAATCAAAAAATAAATAAGAAAGAGGTAAAAGAAGAGAATGAAATCATAGGAAAATTAAAATTAATAGACATATGGAGAAAAATAAATTTGGATAAAAAGGAATACACCTTCTTCTCAGCACCACATGGCACATTCACTAAGATTGACCATACATTAGGTCACAGAAACATGGCACACAAATGCAGAAAAGCAGAAATAATAAATGCAGCCTTTTCAGATCACAAAGCAATAAAAATAATGATTAGTAATGGTACATGGAAAACCAAATCAAAAACTAATTGGAAATTAAACAATATGATACTCCAAAATCTTTTAGTTAGAGAAGAAATCATAGAAAGAATAATTTCACCAAGGAAGATGTCAATGGCGAGACATCCTTTCGAACCTTTTGGGATGCAGCCAAAGCAGTAATCAGAGGTAAATTCATATCCCTGAGTGAATATATTAACATACTAGGGAGAAAAGAGATCAATCAATTGGAAATGCAAATAAAAAAACTCGAAAGTGATCAAATTAAAATCCCCCAGCAGAAAACCAAACTAGAAATCCTAAAAATAATGGGAGAATTTAATAAAATCGAAAGTGATAGAACTATTGATTTAATAAATAAGACAAGAAGCTGGTACTTTGAAAAAACAAACAAAATAGACAAAGTACTGGTCAATCTAATTAAAAAAAGGAAAGAAGAAAAGCAAATTAACGGCATCAAAGATGAAAAGGGGGACATCACCTCCAATGAAGAGGAAATTAAGGCAATCATTAAAAATTACTTTGCCCAATTATATGGCAATAAATATACCAATTTAGGTGATATGGATGAATATATACAAAAAAACAAACTGCCTAGACTAACAGAAGAAGAAATAGAATTCTTTAATAATCCCATATCAGAAAATAAAATCCAACAGGCCATCAAAGAACTTCCTAAGAAAACATCCCAAGGGCCCGAAGGATTCACCAGTGAATTCTATCAAACATTCAGAGAACAGTTAATCCCAATACTATACAAACTATTTGACATAATAAGCAAAGAGGGAGTTCTACCAAACTCCTTTTATGACACAAACATGGTACTGATTCCAAAACCAGACAGGTAAAAAACAGAGAAAGAAAACTATAGACCAATCTCCCTAATGAATATAGATGCAAAAATCTTAAATAGGATTCTAGCAAAAAGACTCCAGCAAATGATCAGAAGGTCATTCACCATGATCAAGTAGGATTTATACCAGGGATGCAGGGCTGGTTCAATATTAGGAAAACCATCCACATAATTGACCACATCAACAAGCAAACCAACAAGAATCACATGATTATCTCAATAGATGCAGAAAAAGCCTTTGATAAAATACAACACCCATTCCTATTAAAAACACTAGAAAGCATAGGAATAGAAGGGTCTTTCCTAAAAATAATAAACAGTATATATCTAAAACCATCAGCTAATATCATCTGCAATGGGGATAAACTAAATCCATTCCCAATAAGATCAGGAGTGAAACAAGGATGCCCATTATCACCTCTACTATTTGACATTGTACTAGAAACACTAGCAGTAGCAATTAGAGAAGAAAAAGAAATTGAAGGCATCAAAATAGGCAAGGAGGAGACCAAGTTATCACTCTTTGCAGATGACATGATGGTCTACTTAAAGAATCCTAGAGATTCAACGAAAAAGCTAATTGAAATAATCAACAACTTTAGCAAAGTTGCAGGATACAAAATAAACCCACATAAGTCAGCAGCATTTCTATACATCTCCAACAAAGCTCAGCAGCAAAAACTAGAAAGAGAAATCCCATTCAAAATCACCTTAGATAAAATAAAATACCTAGGAATCTATCTCCCTAGACAAACACAGGAACTATATGAATACAACTACAAAACACACTCCACACAACTAAAACTAGACTTGAGCAATTGGAAAAACATTAACTGCTCATGGATAGGACAAGCCAATAAAATAAAAATGACCATCCTACCCAAACTTATTTATCTATTTAGTGCCATACCCATTGAACTCCCAAAATATTTCTTTACTTATTTAGAAAAAACTATAACAAAGTTCATTTGGAATAACAAAAGATCAAGGATATCCAGGGAAATAATGAAAAAAAAAACACAAATGATGGGGGCCTTGAAGTCCCAGACCTTAAACTATATTACAAAGCAGAAGTCATCAAAACAATTTGGTACTGGATAAGAGACAGAAAGGAGGATTAGTGCAATAGACTGGGGGCAAGAGACCTCAGCAAGACAGTAAACGATAAACCCAAAGATACCAGCTTTTGGGACAAAAATCGACTATTCGATAAAAACTGCTGGGAAAATTGGAAGACAGTGTGGGAGAGATTAGAAATTGATCAACACCTCACACCCTACAGCAAGATAAATTCAAAATGGGTGAATGACTTAAACATAAAGAAGGAAACCATAAGTAACTTGGGTAAACACAGAATAGTATACATGTCAGACCTTTGGGACGGGAAAGACTTTAAAATCAAGGAAGACATAGAAAGAGTCACAAAATATAAAATAAATAATTTCGGCTACATCAAATTAAAAAGCTTTTGTACAAACAAAACCAATGTTACTAAAATCAGAAGGGAAACAACAAATTGGGAAAAAATCTTCATAAAAACCTCTGACAAAGGTTTAATTACTCAAATTTATAAAGAGCTAAATCTATTGTACAAAAATCCAAGCCATTCTCCAATAGATAAATGGGCAAGGGACATGGATAGGCAGTTTTCAGATAAAGAAATCAAAACTATTAATAAGCACATGAAGAAGTGTTCTAAATCTCTTATAATCAGAGAGATGCAAATCAAAACAACTCTGAGGTATCACCTCACACCTAGCAGGTTGGCTAACATGATAGCAAAGGAAAGTAATGAATGCTCGAGGGCATGTGGCAAAGTAGGGACATTAATTCATTGCTGGTGGAGTTGTGAACTGATCCAACCATTTTGGAGGGCAATTTGGAACTATGCCCAAAGGACGATAAAAGAATGTCTACCCTTTGATCCAGCCATAGCACTGCTGGGTTTGTACCCCAAAGAGATAATGGACAAAAAGACTTGTACAAAAATATTCATAGCTGCACTCTTTGTGTTGGCCAAAATTTAGAAAACGAGGGGATTCCCTTCAATTGGGGAATGGCTGAACAAATTGTGGTATATGTTGGTGATGGAATACTATTGTGCAAAAAGGAATAATAAAGTGGAGGAATCCCATGGAGACTGGAATGACCTCCAGGAAGTGATGCAGAAGGAGAGGAGCAGAACCAGGAGTACATTGTACACAGAGACTAATACACTGTGGTATAATCGAACGTAATGGACTTCTCCATTAGTAGCGGTATAATGTCCCTGAACAATCTGCAGGGATCTAGGGAAAAAAAAAACACTATTCATCAGCAGTGGACAAACTGTGGGAGTCGAAACACCGAGGAAAAGCAACTGCCCAACTACAGCTGTTGAGGGGACATGACAGAGGAGAGACTCTAAATGAACACTCTAATGCAAATACTAACAACATGACAATGGGCTCGAGTCAAGAACACATGTGATACCCAGTGGAATCATGCGTCAGCTATGGGGGGTGGGGGGAGGAAAAGAAAATGATCTTTGTCTTTAATGAATAATGCTTGGAAATGATCAAATAAAATATTATTTTAAAAAAGAGGATCCTAGAGAATTAACTAAAAAGTTTGTCAAAATAATCAACAACTTTAGCAAAGTTGCAGGATACAATATAAACCCACATGAGTCATCAGGATTTCTATATATGTCCAACCCATCTCAGCAGCAAGAATTAGAAAGTGGAATCCCATTGAAAATCACCCAAGACAATATAAAATACTCAGGAATCTCTCACCGAGACAAACACAGGAACTATATGAACACAACTACAAAACACTCTCCAAACAATTAAAATTTGATCTAAACAATTGGAGAAACATCAACTGTTCATGGGTAGGATGAGCTAACATAATAAAAATGACAATCCTACCCAAATTAATCTACTTATTTAATGACATACCCATTGAACTAACAAAAAAACTGTTTTACCAAATTAGACAAAACCATATCTTAGTTCATGTAGATGGGCAAAAGAGCAAGGATATCCAGAGAAATAATGAAAAAAAAAATTGAAGGAACAGGGCCTATCAGTCCCAGATCTCAAACTGTACTATAAAGCAGTGGTCATCAAAACAATTTGGTACTGGCTAAGAGACAGAAAGGAGGATCAGTGGAATAGACTTGGGGTAAGTAACCTCAGCAAGACAGTCTATGATAAGCCCAAAGATCCCAGCTTTGGGATCCAAAATTCACTATTTGATAAAAACTGATTGGAAAATTGGAAGACAGTGTGTGAGAGATTAGGTTTTTGATCAACATCTCACACCCTACTCCAAGATAAACTCAGAATGGGTGAATGGGCTGAATATAAAGAAGGAAACTATAAGTCTTTGGGAAAGGAAAGATTTTAAAACCAAGCAAGACTAAGAAAAAAATCACAAAATATAAAATCAATAATTTTGATTACATCAAATTAAAAAGTTTTTGTATAAACAAAACCAATGCAACCAAAATTAGAAGAAAGCAAGGAACTGGGAAACAATCTTCATAACAAAAGCCTCTGACAAAGGTCTAATTACTCATATTTATAAATAGCTAAATCAATTGTACATAAAATTGATCCAATCTCCAATTCATAAATGGTCCAGGGACATGAATAGGCAATTTTCAATTAAAGACATCAAAACTATTAATAGTCACATGAAAAAGTGTTCTAAATCTCTTATAATCAGAGAGATGCAAATCAAAACAACTCTGAGGTATCACCTTACACCTAGCAGATTGGCTAACATGACAGCAAAGGAAAGTAATGAATGCTGGAGTGGATGTGGAAACGTTGCGACATTAATGCACTGTTTGTGGAGTTGTGAACTAATCCAATCATTCTGGAGGGCAATTTAGAACTATGCCCAAATGGCACTAAAACCCTGTCTGCCTTTTGATCTAGCCATAGCACTGCTGGGTTTGTTCTACAGAGAGATAATAAGGAAATAGATATGTACAAGCATATTCATAGCTGTGCTCTTTGTGGTGGTAAAAAATTGGAAAATGAGAATATTCCCTTCAATTGGGGAATGGCTGAACAATTGTGGTATATGTTGTTGATGGAATACTATTGTGCTATTGTGCTCAAAGTAGTAATAAAGTGGAGGAATTCCATGTGAACTGGAATGACCTCCAGGAACTGATGTAGAGTGAAAAGGAGCAGAACCAGGAGAACAATGTACAGAGGCTGATACACTGTGGTACAGTCAAATATAATGGACTTCTCCATTAGTGGCAATGCAGTGACCCTCAGAGGTATCCTTGAAGGAGAACACTACCAACATTCAAAGGAAAATCTTTGGGGGTAGAAACACTCAAGAAAAATAACTGCTTGATTACATGGGTCAAGGGGGATATGGTTGGGGATGTAGACTCTAAAAAAACACCCTAGTGCAAACATCAAGAACATATTAATAGGTCCTGATCAAGGACACATGTAATACCCTGTGGAATTACATGTTGGCTATGGGAAGGGTGGGGAGAGGGGAGGAAGGAAAAGAATATGATTCTTGTAACAAAGGAATAATATTCTAAAGTGACTTAAATAAAATTAAAATTTAATAAAAACAAAAAAATTATTACATTGTATACTTATTAGGTTCAATGGTCTATAAATCAAAAATACTTACTCCCAGGAAATATGTTTTCTACCTAAAAATTCAATATGCAGAAGGATTAAAAAATTTTGCATACTCTTTGATCAGCAATATCACTTGTAGGCCTATATCCCAAAGAGATTTTTTTTTAAAAGAAAAACTATGTATATGTACAAAAATATTTGTAGATCTATGTGTGTTGTGGCAATGAATTGGAATTTGAAGGAATGTCCATTAGTTGGGAAATGACTAAATAATTTGCAGCATATGGTTATTATGAAATATTATTATTTAATAAAAAATGATGAGAAGGATGCTTTCAGAAAAACCGTCAGATACTTACATTAACTGATGCACAGTGAAGTGAGTATAACCAGAAAAACAGTTGACCATATCAGCAATATTACTTGATGATCAACTGGTAGTAAGATAGGTATTCTTAACAAAAATAAATATCCACAACAATTATGAAAGATTTATGATGAAAAATAATATTCAGAAAAGATCTTATGGAATCTGAATGAGGATAAAAACATGTTATTTCTTACTTAAGTTTTATGTATTTTGGGGAAGTCTGTTTTTACCTTCACAACATGACTAATATAGAAATATATTTTGCATGACTGTACTGGTATAACCTACATCAAATTGTATATTGTCACAGGGAAGGGGAAAGAAAGTAGAGAATTTGGAATCAGCATTAAAAAAAGGTTTAAAAATGATTTTACATGTAACTGAGAATATTAAAAGAGAAAAATATTTTAAAATTAAGGAAAAATTAACATTTACAATATTAGCTGTTTTTAATTAGGGAGTTATTTTGATACAGTAAATGCACAATTTATCTTCATTTGAATTAACAATTCATTATAGATCAGAGAATTTTGAGATAGATTATAAGAGAGTCTACTATTGTCTTGCTTTCCCACTTCCTATATATACATATGCATTCCTTTTAAATATAATTTCTTTTTATGTTAGCCATGTCTGGAAAAAATGTCCATGCCTTTTCACCTCTAGGATTGAATTTTCCTTTATAACAATGAAAATCCTTTAATTATAGTTTATACACACACACACACACACACACACACACATAGTGATTGATTCTGAATGTGTGCAACAGTTTACACATGTAGTCCAGTAGCTCTCTGCCAAGAAGAGTATAAATTGCTTGATATTTTCTACGACAGCAATTTTTAAGTGTTGGATACACTTGGAGTCACCTTAAAGGGTGATACAAGGAGTCATCTTGATCCTTCATAAGGGCACAAGATCAAAACTCTTTTCATAATGATCCCAAGAAAGTATTTGCCTCATAAAATGTCCCTAACTTTTCCAACCACCTTGTTCTGGGAGACTGTGTTTTCCTCATACACTTAAACCAATATGACGTGACACAACAGATTGAATACTAAAGCAAATATGAGAATCAAACTGTCTTCTATTAAGCCAGCAATTAAAGAGATTTTTAAAAATACAGAAAAATGCCATTCTCACTGATTTCTTTTTCTTTGGGAAATTGTTATTTTTAACTAAAACTTTTATTTATTCTTTATTATTATTTTAAATGATAGAATAAATAAATATATCTCAGTTATATTTTAATTGCCAACATGGCAAATATTTGTAGCTATAACCCACATCAACAAAAGCCCTTTGGGGACTTCATATATTTTTTAGAATATAAAGAGGACTTGAGACCAAAAAGTATGATACAGCATGTCTGTATCACAGCACCAATATTCTTGGCTAGGATAAAATGAATAGGTAGTTCTGAGTCTCTATCTCACCCTACTCTCACGACATCCCACTTTGGTCCTCAAACCTCTGAAGCACATTGCACTCAATAATGCCACTGATTATTAGACTTTCATATGAGCCAAAGCATCTGTGAACTTTAAGGATTGATCATGGGGTTTATTTCAATACAGAACCCTCTTGCTATTTACTCACACAATAAACAGTGTAACTGACAGCTGTGCCAAATGAATACCCTCAAGGTCTTACCATTTTTAAGTCCTCTAATGATGAAATATTTTAAAGGTCAGTTTATCAAGAAACAGACTTTAAAAATATAAACTTGGAATATGTTTTCCTCTTTGGTCTGCCATCTGGTCTAGTAGTTTAAGAAATGGAAGTGTAAACCTTATAAAGAACATCTAACTTTATTTTTTAAGTGAGTAAACTCTTATAATAAACAAAAGAAAGAGAAGATAGATTTTCTGATCTTTTGTTACTCTGGCTCAAAGTTTTATAGGAGAGATAACAATACATACAGAAGTGAAAAATAGATGTCTAAAGAACTAAAAGCTAGATTCAAGTAGCCAAGATATTTGTGGGTAGAAATATTTATATTTTTATCTAGTGAAAATAAATTAGTTCCCTTCCTAGAAACATTAGTCTGAAATGATCAAATTCTTATATAGACATACAGGGTACATATGATTCAGGATAGTGACGTTCATAGTAATAAAATTTCTTAGGTGCTATGTGATTCTGCTATATGAACTGAATGGCTTATGTAGTCAGTGGCTAGATGTCCACTTCTCAGATTGTGAATCTTACTTCCATATATGAATTTGAGGTCCTTTCCAGTTCTTGGATTCTGTGAGCATCATCCAAGGGTCAATAGCAGAGCCTGACCAGCCAGTGCCTTGTAGTATAATATAGTTATAACTCTGATAAGATTCTTTCAAACTCAAAGTTACTTTTAATAGTGTTCCTTCTAATATATTTATGAACATTTTTTTTTAATTTAGAAATTTGAACTCTAACCAAGGCAAGTTGGACATCATTATATGATTTTGTCACATAAATTAATGAAATTATTGCATTATTTAATATTTTAAGAATCTGTTATCATCATCATCATTTTCTTAATCCTTACAATGATTTTAATATTGCTGTTGTGGTGTATTTTCATAAAAAACCAAGATTTTAAAATTTCATTTGAAAAAAAAATTCAGGAAAAGAAGCTTGCTAATTCCTTATATCCAGAGAATGAACTGTTTGGAGAAAGATACCTGAAGAAACCTACATTGCATCAAGAAGATCAAGAATTAACTTTTGGGTGCAACTGATTCAACTAAAGGGGGGGTTGAACATTTATTGTAAAAGTATAATTTTATGCCAAAGGGGACTACCCCCTAATTGGCTTTTTTTCAATGAGCCTAGCAAAAAATTGATTTTGCTTTCTCTCTTTTCCATTTCCCTCTTATGTCTAACTATTATAGTTTTCCTCTTACAAGATAAAATAGTCTACATTTGTAGTTAGAAATTTTTAGAGATACACGATGATTATGTTAAATGATCAGTGGAGAGACTAGCCTCCCAATGATCATCAGGGGGGTTTGTGAAGATTAAAATTAACTCTCCCCTGATTATGAAGATTAAAATTGTAACCCCTGAAATGTGAAGATCTCCATACTCAACTTATAAGTAGGGTATTTACACTTTTGGTGATTAAATCTTAAAATAGGCAGGGGTTACAATTTTAATCTTCACAATCAGGAAAGAGTTAATTTTAATCTTTACACTAGGCAGACTGAAGGTTTACTCCAGCCTGCAACCATTCAGATGATTTTGCTCCTTACTTTCAGCTTAATAGACTTCCTTATCTTGTTGAAAAATCCATCATTTGCTGGTTTAAAATATGCAACATAATTTCACCACTTGGGTAAAAAATAAATCTGTATTATTTCTTTTAATGAATTATACAGTCTAATTAAGAGCTACTCAGCAGTAATAAACAGTTAAAAGAGTCTGCAAACATTTTTAAAGTCTTTGAAACTTGACCTTAACTGAAGGTGGGAAGGAAGGAACAAAGGAAGGAAGGAAGGAAAGAAAACACATTTATTATAGGCTTTCTCTGTGCTTGGCACACCGTTAAGCATTGGAGCAGTAAATACAAGAAAGTTAATTTACTATATATGAGTTTATATTGTAATTGTGAAGGATAAGACATAAAGCAGATCTGGAATGGGGAGCAAGAGAATTAAAAATGGCGTGGCATGGGGATGGATAGGAAATTGTGTGGAGACCTGGTTCTCAGAAAGGTAGTGTGGAAGTTCACCTGTAAAAATTAGGAAAACGATTCACAAGAGTCTAAAGTAAAGTAATGATTTTCTATGACCTTCAGATTATCTACTCTAAGGGAAAGTATCATGTAGAGTTATCTTGACTTGAAAATTTGCATTGATATATATGGTTTTCTTGCCATTGATTTCTTCCTCATACTTTATGACACAACAAAGTCGATTTCAAAAACATTTTCCACATATGATAATTCTTCACTTTTTCCATATTGACTTGCCTATATGATTAGACTTTAAGGGAATGAACCCCAGCCCCAGACAAAATACCCAGATTGTAGTTACTTATTCTAAATTCCCTGGGCCCATAAACTCTGTCTAACTCACAATATTTGCTAAAACTTGTAACATTCAATAGTTTCTCTGTCTCTGTATCTGTCTGTCTCTCTGTCTCTCTCCCCCCATCTCTATTCCCTTCTCTCATATATGTGTGTATATCACAGCACTAAACACAGTGAGTTGCACTTAATAGGTACTTAAAAAATACTTGCTAGTTGATTAGCATTCTTTCTCTAATCAGTAATCTGGCTTATCTAAAAAATTTCTTGGTTATTTGAATTCTTTGAATTTACCTTCAAGATTAGAAGCTTTGGTCTTGAAGGAATGAAATGAACTAACTGGTATCTAGTTTAGGTCTTCAAAGGAATGGCTACTAGATAGCAAATGTCTGTGTAAATGGGGGAATATATGTATTTACTATGTATTGTGTAGAAAATGTGTGAGTATATTATATGTAGGTTAACTAAGGTCATATTAAACAAGTATTAACTCCATTCATATACCAGAAAGTGTTCATAAAAAAGAAAATTAGTACCTTCTTAGCTATATTTGACTTTTAGCTGTGAGGTTTTCTGTTTTTCATCATTCCAGATTATATGATTATTTTGTAACACAGATGTACAGTCTTTTAATATTAGAGAATGTTGTTTTGAAACTGTCACTCATCCATCTGTACACAGATAAAACAGAGACTTCAAAAATCTCCATATGGAGGGCTCTATCTTACTGAAAATACAAATAATGCAGCTTTGAAAAGGAAATCTCCCCACAACTGTTCTCCCCAGAGTGTGTGCATATTTAGAAAAGAAAACATTTACAAAATGCTCGTAGTAGGTTTATTAACCTTTTAGGAAGAAATTACTTTAAGTGCATGGAACATTATATGGAAAGGAAATTCAAAGAGCAGCTATTTACTTTAATGTATACAGTTTAAAGTTCTATTGGAAAAAATATCAAGAAATTTACACTTAATGTACTTATATATAATATCAAAAATCCAGAGAAAATGCATCATGTCCTTCAAAAATACTGTAACTTGTGATAAGTGAATCTTCATCCCACAGTTGCTCCCCTAGTTGATAGGATAATTGAACACTTTGTTAAGTCTGCCTGTGTGTAGCATGTGAATTAATTCCTTTGATCTTTTGGAGCTTTTCTGGACATTTGGTACCAAAGCAATCTGATTCTATATCAAACATACCAAGGAATCATCTCCTCAAATGAATGGCTTGTGGAAGAGAATCCCATGACTTCACCTTTTGAGTATATAAAACAAGAACAAAAACTTGAAGTAACTAGCACAGAGTCAAATAATTAGTAGTAGAGCTGAATGATATACTTGGTTATTCCAATTCTTAGTTTAAATTTCTTTCTACTATATCATGAACTTCTTGGTTATGGTAGTACAAAGGGGTCAAAGGAAAAACATGGAAAACTAGCATGATCAATTTTTGGAGGGAAAAAAGTTAATGCAGATAATTTATGAAAAAAATTTACCCTCATCAGGCCAAATCTTCCAATTAATTTCATATCACTATACCCTCTTTGACACAGTCATACAAACGTACACACCCCTACCCACATACACACCTGACCCTTCTTCCCCAAAATTGTTACTATCCTTCAATTAAATTAAAATAATTCTTTTTTTAAACCCTTAACTTTTATCTTAGAATCAATAAGTGTTGACTCTAAGGCAAGAGTGGTAAGGGCTAGGCAATTAGGGTGAATTGACTTGTCCACAGTCACACAGCTAGGAAATGTCTGAGGATGGGTTTGGATATAGGACCTCCCATGTACAGGTCTGGCTCCCTAATCACTAAGCCACCTAGATGCCCCAATATGTCCCTTTTTGGCTTTGGCACCTATCATTCAATATGATGAAAGTAACTCCAACAGAAAAACTGTTGTCTCACTGATATCTATATTCCTTCTCAGTGGTACAGACAGTAATCTATCCTTGCAAATTCAATTCTTATTGATATACTTATTTAGATCCTCAAAGGAAATCTAACCAAAATACAGTATTAAGTATGTGAGTTCCAAAGATTCTCACCATATGTAATATAAAAGGGAAATGTTTTAAAAGATGTGATTTTGTGGCACCAAGATTCTTTGGAAAACTGAAAGCATTATGCTATTTCTTTAATGTATTATAGTCTACTCCAATTAAATTCTCATTGTCCATCTGTAGTGCCAGTCCAACTCTACTAAAGGATGAAATCAATGGTTTGCTCTTTCAACTTAAAATAATAATCTGTGCAATTTTTTTTTCATTCATCTACTTGGTTTCTCTCTACTTAAAATATGAATCTCCTTACAATATCCTTAATCTTCTTAAAGCCTCTCCCTGATTGATTGCCTGTTAGCTCATACTTTCTATTTCTCATTTCTAATTAACTTATTATATGTCCCTCATATTTCCCATTTCATTTGGGCATAGCTCAAATTACCAAAAAGATTTAGCTTCTCTCTTCCACTGACCCCTTTCTCCTTTTTCGTCCCTCAAGATCAATTGAAAAAAATTGTTAAAAAATATGGGTAATCAAACAAAACAAATGTCCAAATCAATAATGACCAAAATATATATTTTTCATTCTGCAATTTGAATCCATCAATTCTCCATCAGAAGTTGAATTGCATGCTTTTATCATCAGGTCCTCTAGAATCCTGGTTGGTCATTTCATTTTTCTTTATTTGTTATTATATTCATTGTCCAAGTTATATGTCTTTTTTCCTCTTATTTGCTATAACAGTAAAAATTTAGGGAAACTGAGACAGGGTAGAAATTAGTTTCTCTCTGCAAGGAATATTATATTTTTAGAGATTTATTAAAGGTTAAGGATTAAAGAAAATACAGAATAAGAAAGCATGTGTCTAGGCCCAGTGAGGCCTAGACAACCCCACCTACATTATGAAAAGAGACGCATCTGCTTGGAAGCAGCAATGGGAAAAAGAAAAGAGAGCCCCAGAAGCCTTTCCAATCAGGTCAAATACCCCATCTTGATCTCAGCCCAGGTGAGAATTCAATGATATTACAAAGCATTCTGGGGAAGTGGAGCAAGGACTTCTGGGGATTGAAGTCCTGGATTCAAGTCTCCATTTTTACATTGCTCAAACAATGCTTTTGTTTTTGTATGAATTATTCTTGTGGTTCTTCTTCTTTCTTTCTGTGTTATAAACCTCTTCCCAGGTTTCTTTTTTGCTGAAGCTATCATTTTCATCATTTTTATCATTATTGCTCAATAATAGTGTAAATGTTTATATGTGTGTATATGCATATATGTCATAACTTATTCAGCCGTTCCACCAAATGATGGACACACTATTATACACAGAGGATCTAATGAGAACACTAGAGTCCTTTCTCTACATGTCTTTCACATTTCAGGGTACAAGAGGAAAACCTTGCTTCTCCATGTGTTATTTCTTGCTTTTATAACATTATTTTGATCACTAATGTACAGGAGGAGAAAGAAGGTGAGGGGACAAGAAACAAAGGAATGGAGGAAGAGAAAAGAGAACAGAGCAGAGGAGTAAGGGAAAAAAACTCCAACAGTGTGAGGATCAGTGTCATTGTAATTTCAGAAACCAGGAGAGATTTTCTCAGCAGTTCAACACTTCAAAGTATGAAAAAAATCAATGATGACTGATTGCATAGAGAAGTAGAGTAAGTCATCAGTAAAATTTCCTTCCTAAATTCTTTAATTGCAGTGTTCTTTTATCTCTAAATAACCTGACCATTGAAAGGGGGAAATAGTCTTGAAGTATATTCTTTTGGTGAAGTACACTCTTTTGATGAAAGGACAATGAAACTTTTGCTTTAAAGAATAAAGGCTTCTTGATATATTTCAAGCACATGATATCCATTTGCTCATTAAAAGGAGGCTAGAATTTTTAGTTTTAAGTGACCTAAATTACATCATTAAATTATGGACAAAGTTGCACAAATCAAATTTTGCAGACTGCATTGTGATGATCATAGTTTAGCTGGCACTACCACAGTGAAGAATTTGTGATATCTAGGCATGTTAAACTCCTATTTTTAATGTTTTTTTCAACCAATAGATACTAGAACTTTCATATTTTTTTTGAATCTTAGTCCACCATATTTATTTTTCTGGTTTCAAGTAGCAAAATGGCTTCAGCAATAGAATATTCAAAATGGCTTCAGCAATAGAATATTGAGACTAAAAATAATATTTTCTCTTTTTGTGTTAAACCTTCTAATGAAGATTAGTAGACTTTCTTTTAGTTTTTATTTTTATCATAGTAAGCCAGAAGTTATAAATGTGCCACTTAGATCATCAAGCATTAGTTGATTGGCAGAGTTTAGTCACCATCTCCTTTATAACCCAGGAAATGGCTCAGAATTAATAGCACAGCTTTATTTAGATAGATTCACCCTAACACCTTCCTGCCACTTTTCTCTGGGAGGCTTTCTTGGTAGTGGACAGTCAATTATTGTGGTAAGACATGTGCTTCTTGGTTTTGAATTAAAACACTTAAAAATCTTTTTTAAAGGAATTTGTGATTTCATCACTCTAGGTACTTCCTCCATTAATAGAGAACAAACTATTCCTGGTCCTAATAAATATTTTTGTTGAATCACTGAAGAAGAGTCCCTAAGGAAATCATTACCTCATCAACTGTAGTAGCCAGTTATTTTTTTTCCAAGAATGAGCCTCTCTGAACTGAGATAGGCAGTTCCCCAAAGACAGACAGATTGAACACCTGTTTCAGCTTGTAGTTGATCTATTAGAATTTTCAATCCAGGTCTTCCAACATAACCAAGGATCAGGGACTATTGTTATTACATTTAATTATATGCTTGTATATGAAATTTTGTATAATTATACATTATATACATACATATTATAACTGCAGCCAAGTAATACAATGGATAGAATGATGGACACAGTCAGAATCATCTTTCTGAGTTCAAATCTCGCCTTAGACACTTAGTAGCTCTCTGACCCTGGGCAAGTCCTAACCCTCTTTGCCTCCGTTTTTTCATCTGTAAAATGAGCTGGAGAGGATAGGACAAAGCACTCTAGAATCTTTGCCAAGAGAACCCTAATTGGAATTGAGAATAGTTGGACATGACTGAAAATGACTGAAAAAAACCTTAATTGGGAGCACTGAGTCACCAGGCCTCCAGTCTCTTAGCTACCAAACCCATTCATAGACAATTCCTAACTAGACTCTAAAGCTTAGCTCCCCTTGTTGTTGGAAAAGGAGTGACAGTCTCTAGTCCCATTTCTATCAAATGCCTTCTTCTTCCTCTTCAGGTATCTGATGTCAGAGATTTCTTAAATCCAACAAGTGTAACACAGAGCTCACTGCCTTTCTCCTCCAAACCTACTTCTCTTCCAAACTTCCTTATCACTATTGGGACATCACTATTCTTCCGGTCATTAAAATTATTCTTAAGGCTTTATGCAATTATTCAAGTAATGTTAAAATCTCTATCTCCATCAGGCCTTTTGCATACGTCTCTTACTTTACCCTCACACAAATACCATCTAAGTTTAGCCCTTTATTATCTCTTGACTAGTGGATTACAATAACCTATTGATTTATTTACATGTTTCAAATCTTTCCCCATTCCAATCAATCCTCCACAAAGCTACCAAAGTGATTTTCCTAAAATGCAGGTCTCACTGTGACACTTTCTCTACTCAATAAACTCCTGTGATTCTCTTCTACCTCTATCATCAAATAAAATTCATTTAGCATTTAAATGTTTTCACAGCCTTACAACCTCTCCAATTTCCTTAAAAATGATACCCTTTGTATATACTACAGCCTAGCCAAACCATTCTATTCGCTATGAAACACACACACACACACACACACACACACACACACACACACACACACTTACATATATATCACCACATCCTCACATCTCCATGGTATTCTTCCTTGATTAACTTCATATAATGTACTACCTAGTTCTATTCTAAGCCTTCCCTTCTTTCTTCAACCCATATTCACCACCTTCTTGCTCCTTACATTTAGGAAAGAAACTTGTTTCTGCTTTTCCAAGAAAATTAAAGCCATCTGTTAAGATCTTCTTCTTGAGCTCTCCTACCCCCAAAAAATATTTCCCATTATTTCTGTGTCTGGCCCTTTTTCTTGAAAGATAAAATTCTCTATTAGAGCGTTTTATTCCATCCCTCATGTATTCTCTAGCAGCTTGCTCAATTGATTATCTTCTTACCTTGCTAAATTTTAAATATTTTTTATCTACTTACTCTTCCACTTATGCCTTCAAACTTTCCCTGATCTCCGCCATCCTAATAAAACATTCATTTGACCCTGCCATCTTCATAGATTCTCTTCCTTTTTCTTTTTTCTCTATCACAGCTAAATTTATAGAAAAAGCAATCTAATAATAACTAAAATTTATATAATGCTTACTAGGTTATGGGCACTGTGTTAAGTGCCTTACAATTATCTCATATCCATCTCTGTGTAAAGGAAAACTGAATCAAGCTCTATACTTTCAGCCACTGAGTTAGAGCAAACAGCAGTTGGAACGTTAGAATGAAGCTGATGGACAACAATGACAGTTGGTGGGGGGAGGGGAAGCTGGGAGAGTGACAGTTGGTTTCAAAGACTCTCTTTCCTGGCCCTCAGATTGGAAGGAGTGCTCTCTCCCTGACTCGGGGTAGAAGTACCTCTATTCCTGATTTTCCAAACTGTGTACTCTACCTGGATTCCTGTGATCATGTCATCGAACAAAAGGATTTAAGGGGAGTGATTTCAACTGTAAGGCCAGTCTTTAGGGGTGTCAGCCCAAAGAGACAGGCTCAATCAGCTCTGAAATTCAGAACCTTTCCTTCTTCTTGCTGTCTATTGCTAAAGAGTTTTAACTTAAGAAAACTAGCACAAATTAGCATAGAGAGGAATAAGAAAAACCCTCCACCAGCCTGTGAGTCCTGGCCTCTGCTTGAAATCTGAGAGAGACTCAATCCCCATCTGGGAAAAAGTATAGGGAAATCCTACCCTGATACCTCCCAATCCAAACTTGTTATTAAAATTCATCTTTATTTAAATAAAATGCAGTCAGATAAGGGGACTGTCATTTCAGGGGGACATAGAGGGAGCAGAACCTAAGGACAATCATGTAACCATAAATGGTCCTTATCTGACCACTGACAGGTGACCTTGGTCTAGGGGATGCTTGTCCCTCAGGAGGGTCCATGCTTACCTGATCTGGAGTATCTTCAACATCAATCAATAGAGAAGACATCTCCTCAGGCTATCATAGGTGGCCCATTTCTCAGGAAACCCAATTTTCACAGATAGCCTCTCGGCAGGGGGCATCTCTCTCCTTTTACCTCACAGGCAGTCATATTCCCTCTATCCCTTCAACTCTTCCATTCCTTGTTACAAAACTTTCATTATCTCCTATACCTCTTCAATCCTCTACAATCCCTTTAATAATTACACCTAAAAACAACTCTAGGAGGTAGGTATTATTACTATTATCACTATTTTACAGCTAATAAAATCAGGGCAAACAGAAGTTAAGTGACTTACCTAGAATGACACAGCTATTGTCTGAGTCAGGATTTGAATTCAGGTCATCCTGATTCCAGGCCTAGTAGACTGTGCCACCTACCTGTTCTATACTTGTCTCCACTCCATCATAGCCCATTTCCCTCAAACCCTTTCTGTTTTCTAACAGTACCACTTCACTTTCTCCAGGGTTGTTAAACATCTTTTAATTGCTTAATCCAATGTCCTCTGCCTTCATCATTCTTGACCTTTCAGGAGTATTTGATAGTCTTGACTACTCCCTCCTCTTAGATACCATTTGTTTTTTGGGTTTTTAATTACATTGTTAATCAATTCCTGGTTTTCCTACATATCTAATTCTTTCTCAATCTCCTTTTAAGAGTACATATTCCACTTTCATGCTTAAGTATACCTTAGGCCTCTGCCCTGGCCCCTTCTTCTCTTACTCTCTTCACTTTGTTTGGTGTTAATCTTATTGGCTTCCATGGGTTCAATTATCTTCTCTATTCAAATAAATGTAATTTTAGATATTCAGATCCATTTCTCCTGATTGGCTGATATAAACTTATAATATTTTTGAATAATTATCTTACTTTACTGTCACAGTAATCTTGCAATCTTGTTAACGCTGTTCTTGTTTTACAGATGAAGACAGTGGAATAGATATAGATTAAATAATCCAAGGTTACATTGCTCCTAAATATCTAAGGTCAGTTTTGAACTTGGGTTTTTTTTTTCTGACTTTAGTGTACTTTAAAAAAATTTTTTTAATAAAATTTATTCTTAGGTATCTCAGCCCCTCCTTCCCCTCCTCACACTATAGAAGGTATCACCCAACAAAATATATATGTGTGTGTGTGTCTGTGTGTGTGTTTACATCTTTCTATTTTTCAGTTCATTCTTTGGAGGTAGACATTCACAAGTTATTCTTTAAAAATTATCTATCACATTTTAAATAACTTTGGATTCTCAAAGTCATCTTAAAATCAGTATGTCCAAAATACAAAATATTACTTCCCCACAACACAACTCCCTTCTTTCTAATTTTCTAATTTCTGGCACCACCCTCCTTCCTGTGTCCTAGACTCACATCCTGAGGGTCATGCCTGACTTTTCATTTTCTCTTATTTTCTTCTCTTTCCCCACATATAACCAGTTTTCAATTTCTGTTCATTCTATTTACACAAAATTTCTTGCATCTTCCCATTTTCCATTCATGCATTTACCATGTTATTTCAGGATACTAGCACTTCTTTCCTAAATTATTACAATGATCTCATAACTGATCTTCATGCTTATAGTCTCCCCTCGTAGTTTATCCTTTCAAAGGTCACTCTTGTCTTTATTATTTAAAAAAAACTGGCAATTAAATCCTTCGCAATGTGATTTCAGTCTATCTTTTTTAAACTGGGCCATTTACTTTTAGTCTATTCCCTTGTACTAACTGTCCTAATGGTAGAAATACTCTCCTTATTTACTCCTAAATTTTGGAATGCCTAAGGAGATATGTGCTGATAAATCTTTAACAATTGGCTTTGCAGTGGGAAAAGGACATAAAATATACACTTTCACATTTTATTTGCATTAATATTTTCTCTCTATGAAATGCTCACACTAAGAATTAGCAAGCATCTCTCTTGAACTCATAGGAGCTTGATGTAGCACACTACCACTAGGACATTCCTTTCATGATCCAGCTCAAATGCCATCTGCTTCCATCTTTTTTTTTTAAACCCTTACCTTCTGTCTTGGAATCAATACTGTGTATTGGTTCCAAGGCAGATGAGTGGTAAGGGCTAGGCAATGGGGGGTTAAGTGACTTGCCCAGGATCACACAGCTGGGAAGTGTCTGAGGCCAGATTTGAATCTAGGACCTCCCATCTCTCTAGACGTGGCTCTCAATCCACTGAGCAACCCAGCTGCCCCCATCTCCTTCCATATTAAGGAGATTTTTAATTTAAGCACAACATTTAGACCTATCTTTTCAGAGTAATGGAATAGGAGAGATGAGTTACAGATTGACTAAATATAGATCAAAACAGAGTCTATTACGTTGAAAAACCATAGGTTCTTTGTCAATAAAGACATGAAGAGACTCTAAAATTAAGCATTATATCGGGATCCAATTGAATTACTCTTCTGTGAATTGTGCTCCTGGTATATTTTCCCCTTTTGTTTTGTTTAATGAAATTTACACTTCATCAAAAATATGATTACATATTAATTTCTTTAAAACAATACCTTAAACTCTCATGTTACTTAAGCACAAGTGAAAACAAAAAGTAGATATTTCTTTAGTAGAAATTTGCTGAAATATGTATTTTCCAGTGATGCAAGAGTACAGGATTAATGGATAAAGGGCAGATTGAAATGAAAGACAACAATTTGAAGCCAATGTACCATAATTTGTGATAATTCTAGTGAAGTGGCATCTCAGTTACACTCATTATATATATATATATATATATATATATGAATGTTAGATAATTTAAAAAAGCTTTTTGCCTACCAAGAGTTTCTGAGGAAGAGGTCCTGCTGGTATCTGGAGAATATACCCAAGGAACACTTCTTTGGAAAACAATCAGCCCATTCAAATATATAATTGATTTTATTTAATATGCTCCAAAAGAAAAAAGATCCAACTGTGAACTGTAACACTATGGAAAATCTAATTTATCACTATAATACAGAACAATCTCATCCTTGTGCTTTCTGACATGCATGAGATAATAAGCTTGACATTTGTTACAGAGGCTATATTTAACTGCTATGATAATATTTCTGGAATGTTGAATGTTGTTAAGATTTAATAACTGTTTTAAAATAACAAAAACTGAGTTAGAGTCCCCTAGCACATATGTCTCCACAGGAATTATGTTTATCATTTCATCTATAGTCTGAACCTTTTCAGGCTACTGAAAGAGAACCATTTATGTCTCTGACAAATTAGGAAATACACACCCCCAGCATCCTGAAGTTTCTCTCATTACTTCAGCTAAGAGACAAGAGAATGGCTCTGGACTATTCCTCAATCTAGCCATAGAATAGAAGAAATTCATGACTGAAATGACTTACCTTTTATGGATAGAATGATGAATATTATGAGTCAGCATGAAAATTACTTCCATGTGGTTATAATTGCTTTAATGAAAAATTATTGGAAATAACTACAGAGACAAGGGAGTTGGCTCTCATTTGTCCTGTTTACATGTAGAGTTATGAAGATCCATGATACATAAAAATAAGCAAACAAAACTTATATATATATATATATATATACACATATATATATCACCCCTGCCCCCCACCCATTCCACAGGAAAAAATATAAACTAGTAGAGAAGATAAAGCACAGAAATGTAACTAGTAATTCTGGGATCTGGCTTAAATTCAGTTAAATGAGGCTGGAGGTAGATGTTATGAAGAGAAAACTCACCTAAGGCTTATGTAGTTTTTGAGATCCCAGATCAATTGGATTTGTACTGATGTTGCTACTCAATCCAAGTATGCCCTGTGAAAAGTTTGAAACTTATGCCTAGACCTGGTAGCAATTTTCTGTAGGCCTGATCAGATATAGGGGCACTGGACTATGCTCCAAATAATCTGCTTGTTATTCATATCAAATTAGGCAATTCCCAATCCCTAATTTTCCCTCCCTCATTTTCTCCATATATTTTTCTTTGATTTTCTTTCCCCATTCAATGGTTCTATCTTGCTTTCCTCCTCTGCGCCTCTCCCTCCTAAAATATACAAAGCAACTATGCTCTAAATACCCAATACAGGGTAGGTAACCTGTGAATAGTCAAAGAAAAAAATTAGGAATCACTCATGTTAAATATGAATCCCAATCTCCATTTTCATCTCTTAATTATTGGACTATTCTTTTGGGCATAAAATGAAATTGCATATTAAGGAAATCCTTTAGGTCTACTCCCTGAACTAAACTAGTACCTCTAGAATCTAGTCTTTGCAACTGTGCCTATGGACATGTTTCAACACTGTTAAAAACAGTGTGCTATTGAACTGTGCTGAAAACTAGACCATTGCTCATATAACATAAGAAAACATTATGTAGCTGTTCTATGAGGAGAAAAAGCTACTATTAAGCTAATTTTACCATTTCTACCCTACCTTTTTTCCTTGCCATTGTACAAAATATATTATTTTGTTTGGAGCCTTATAAATTCTACTTCTAACAAAAGTTTATTTAGAAATCTGGGAGTCTTTTTTTTTCTTTATGATTTTGTTTTTGTTTGCTTGATTGGTGGGGTGAGGGGGTTGGCACCAAAATAGGATTATATTCATGAAGTATAGTTAATGATTTTATTGTTTAAACTGAATCAAGGATGTCATGATTTTGTTCTCCTTGTTTCACTTAAAACATGTTTTAATAACTTATGGAATTACCTTTAAAGAACACATGGGATTTGATTGGAATTACCCAAACATTTGTGCAGTTTGCCCTGGTGAAGATGGAAAATCATTGCTAAAACAAACTTTTAATATATGGTTTTGGATTTCAAGCTGTTTATATGCTATAGTAGGTCTAAAAATCTTCAGCTCCCTCAGAGACAATAATGGTTTTGACAAAGAGATCATTGATTTCTTATAAATCTATGTAAACATCTTGCTGTCTCTAGTATTACCCTGAATCACTAACCTGTCATATCTTCCTATTCAAAATTTCTTCAAAGGCAGCATGTCTCTGTTTTATTTAAGGAAATAAAAATGTTACTTTGTAAAAGGTTTTAATATCTCTCCAGGATATCTATCAGAGTGAATCGTAGTGAGTTTTCTTCTAAATATCTCAAATAGTTTTCTTTTCTCTCCTTCTATAACTTGTTGAATGTTGATCATCAAAATGTAATAAAGGTATCTTCTTCATCTTCTGATAAAGGACTACCTGATTGGAGATAACCTGCACACTCATGGCCTTAAACATGCTGGGTGTTTTAGTTTCCACACAACTCTCTAATTCACCTGATAATGACTCACTAGCCTTTCCATGCTTTCAGTGATTTTATACCAATACACAGCAAGTGGTCAGGACATAGAAGAGAGTAAATAGCATGACCTTTGCTATTGAGCTCCTTCATTTGTATATCTCCATTCAATGGTGAAGGAGAATAGTGATAGGTGCTAAATAAATTCATAAGTAGGAAAATAAATATATACATTATACACTTTCAATGTTTAAGGTTACGTTAGCATTATTAAAACAATTTTCATGCCCTTCCATTTATTTGTTATTAGAATGGCAACTATATGAAGGAAGGATAATGGTAAATCTGCTGAAATGATAAAAGTTTTCAACTTTTCCATTCAACATCATATACATCTATTTGTTTACTCCTGGAACAAACATTTACCAAAGATCTACTATATCCATACATTGTGCTGGACATTGAAGGGGAAATAATGATGCAAAGATTTAATCCTTTGACACCATTATTTATAATTAGAGAGAAAAAGAGGTGTAATCCCATTTAGCAAAATCTGCATATTGAACTGAGTACAGACAGGGATTAGAACCTTGTACAACAATTAAATTTAATACATCTTTCTATTATAAGTGTTTGTCACTTTGAGCAGACTAAAAATTTTCCCCTTATGTTATTTTACCAATTACATGTAGTGTGAGGGATTTAATTTTCTCCCTCTCAGAGCACCAACATGCCTCCCCAACCAATTTTGTTGACTTGAAAGATAGAAAGTAAAAAGAAGACAATCAAGATTAGGTTATTAAAGTACAATGATATATACTTTACCTATCAACTTTTTATACAATGTAAAAAAGGTTTCTCTGATTAAATTATAAGAATTTAGTACCGACTGGCCAAAGATTGACTTTATTTTTAGGGACCTTATATAAGTTACTGCCAAGTCCTAGGCAATTGAACAATTCTAAACAGTTATATATGGCAGAGAGCAACAGGAGAAAAGAAGATTGACTCTCTTCCTTCTATCTCTCCTCCTATTAGCCTTGGTGTCTTCCTATAGAGCTACCTACTAAATCTAGGAGGGAGGAAAGACAGACTTTTCAGATAGATCCAGACACTTAGAGACAGTCATAGCTCAAGGCAGGAATTAGCTTTAATGAGTATTACCTCTGTCAGAAAAGATAAGCGTTGACCATGGATTCAAAAAGAATTACACTAGTAACTAAGGAGAGGACCAAACTCTGGAATTCCAACTAAAGAATTCATACAACTTAAACAATGACAGTAGCAGGCAATTGAGAGGTTACCACAAAAGAGAAAGAATATTTGGGCCTGCAGTACTGCTGGTGTTAATTATCTTGGCAACATATATTTTCTACATAGGTGCCCCACAGCTAATGTACTTAAAGTGAATGTCAGATTTATGGGAGAGACTTTTATAATTATTTTTCTTACTCTGCCAATTTGCTAAATACCTTTGCTATGAGCTAGTTGTATTCAGTGACTCACAAAGTTAAGCTTATTGGTAAGTGACACATGAACTGTAATATTTGGAGTCCTTTGAAAATAGTCATTCCTCTAATACAACTATCAGTTAAGGATGCTGAAATGATAGCTCTCCGACCCCTTTAGAAAGCTGGAGGAATAACCTTTAGACTATAGCTCAGAAGTCATTGTGTACAGTGGAAGGAGCACTAATTGTGTAATCACAGGATCTACTTTAATATCCTACTTCATATATTTAGTACCTGTGTGAACTAGGGCAAGTCAGTTGATGTCTCGACATCAATTTCATCATCTTTAAATTGAGGTGTTTGGAATAGATGACCTCGAAAATTTTTTCCAGTTCAATAAGCATAATTCTACACAATATGTTCTGGTCCCAGATCATTTAATTAGCCATGGGATTTCTGGTAAATCACTTGCCCATTCTGAATTTCAGTTTCCTTATCTGTGATTAGGCTGGGGTGAATGATTTCTAAGGTCCCTTCCAAATTCTAACAACATATGAATGTATCTAGTTTTATTATACATAGTTGATTTTAAGTAGATTCACTTTAGTATATTATCTCATATTAAATCTCTTCTCAACAATGTATTTATATCAAGTTCTCTTCAAATCATGTAAGTACAAAAGAATATTTAATGATTTGATAACCAAGGGAAGTTCTAATTTTCCTTTCCTATATACACTTTCTTTGTCTCTCAATGTCACTAATACAGTTTTAAAAAGATCTTAGTAGTCTAAAAATAATTTATATCTGCACCAAGACCAGGAAAAGATGTAAGGATAAAAACTTCTGAAAATAGCATTCTGACCTTCAGGTAGCACCAACAATCTAGTTAAGGTTACGGTGGTATTTCCTTCTCAAGGAGAATTATTAATTAGCATTCACTAGGAAATTTAGAGAAGGCAATGATTGATTTTAATACTTAGAGTGAAGTAGGTTGGTTTTAACAGAATGTCTAACTCTAATGTTTGCTAATGAGAAGCTTCTCATTTAAGCCTCAAGCTAAAATGTTTCTTTAGCTGATAGAAAAGCAATTTTATTTAAAAGCAAAGAAATAATTTTCTGCCAGCTCTGAAATATTGCCAAACTTTAAATTTAGGTTTAGAAGGAAATTTCTATCATAGATCAATAATTGTACAGTAGCAGATAAAAAGAAGCAACAACAAAAACATTTATCTGTAATTGGGTAAAATATATTCAGCCTGCATCTTGAGGGAGTCTCTAATGAATGCTGATAATCACTACTAATAGTCTGAAGTCAGAGAAACACCTGCAGATGATGGAATAGTCATTAGTTAGCTAATTCAAACATTGTATTAAACCTAGGTCAGTGAAAGGATAAGACAGGAGAGAGTATCTGGCAAGCTACTGAAGAGCTTGTCACTCCCCCTATTGACATATGCCAGGAGCCATAATGACCCCTAACCCCAGGAGTTCTTGCCCTCCCCCTCCTGACATATTCCTGGAACTGATAATACCCCAGCCAGAGGAGTTCCTCTTCACTCCCCCCACCCCAGGAATTCCTGTGCACTCCCTCTACCACAAAAGTGTATAAAAAGCCTGCAATCCCCAGACTCAGGACCAGCCATTTTTAGAGTGCTGAGCCCAAACTACAGTTTGTTTAATAAACTCCCTCCTGTGTGTTACATTGTTGATCTGGTTTCATCTTTGGGATCAATAATCGGGCACTTCACTACTACTGTGCTTTCTCTCTCCCTACCCTTTTCTGTATATTAGAGAGCCCTGGGAATTACTCATTACTTTGTCATTTGCATTTCATCCTAAAAAAGGCAGCTTTACATAGTGGTTAGAGATCTGCCCTTAAATCAAAGGAGACTTGTATTGAAGTGCTACCTATAAAGATTAAAATTTATATACAATAACTAAATACTATATTTTATGAAGTTGTATTATTAATAACTAAAGTAAAAGAACTGCCTGAACTCAGCCTAGTTGCCGGTCAAAAAGAAAGAGAGGGAGGAGTTACAGTCACTAACATAAAATAATGCAAAAAATGTAAGAACACAGGAAAAAGTAATTTTGGGAAATACTACAGACTTCTGGGAAATGAAGTCCAAAGGTATAAAATCTCCATTTATACATATGCCCCATGATCCTGATAGGAGACCAGTCTCCCCAAAAGGATTATGGAAACATAACTAACTGAAACTGACCATGGAGGAGCTAAGGCTTGAGATTTCAGACTGCTTCCTTTTGGACTGATAGGTGGTGTGTTGGCTTTCTGGAGGCACTAACCTCTGGAGAGGCCCCTCATCTTGGAGGAGGCCATGTGGCTAGAAGCCTTGTTAAATTTAATCCTCTAGGCTGCCTCCCCCACCTCTGAATTCCTGCCTGGTTCAAACCAGTCCAGGGCAGCTCTTTCTCTCTCTCTTTCTCTTTCTCTCTCTCTCTCTCTCTCTCTCTCTCTCTCTCTCTCTCTCTCTCTGTGTGTGTGTGTCTCTGTCTCTCTCTCTCTCTCTCTGTGTGTGTGTGTCTCTGTCTCTCTCTCTCTCTGTCTCTCTCTCTCTTATTGATTTCCTTAATTTCTTCTCTTTCTTTGTAAATAAACTACCATAAAAGACATTTTGACTTGAGTAATTCATTGGGATTTAGTAATTAAGTCCCTGGCAACCAAACTCTGAAATATTCAGTCCAACCCTAATTTTTGCCCCTTACATAACTCAAATCTGGCTTGAGACACTTATTAACTTTGTTAGCTCCAGGCAATTTACTAATCACTACTATAAATGTTAAATTAGTTTCTAATAATAAAAGTATTATATTTTATGAGGTTTATTAAGGATTATCAGAATTAAGAATAAAAAGTAGAAAACCACATGCTCATGGCTAATTAGCCAATTCAGAATCCCCATGCTTAGCATACTCACTACATCTTGCAATCTCTGAAAACAGGAAGAGAGCTCTTGGGAGCTCTGGGGATTGAAGTCTGGGGTTCAAATCTCCATTTTTACATACCCCCTGTGAATATATCAGGAAACCTGTTCCCCAAAAGGATCATGGAAACATAATCAACTTAAAGATTACAATAATTTGAGGATAAGAGGGAAAAAAAACCCCAAACCAATGATTACTAGGCGCATTGACAAAAAGCCAGTTAGGGGGCAGTCCCCTTTGGCATAAGAGTATATACATACAAAAAAATGCATTCAAACCCCACACTCAAAGTTCATTCTTGATCTTTCTTGTGCAGCTTGTGGTCTGTGGAGGCATCTTCATGGTGTCTTCTCCAAACAGTTAAGTTTCTGGATTTGGAGAGGTAGCATGTTTCTTAACCTAAAATTTGTCTTTCAAGGAATTTAAACTTTGAAATTTAAAATAATAATAAATTCCCCATTTTTACATATGCCCCCCTGAAGAGGGTGATTGAAAAACACAGGGATCACTTAGGGATGCATGGATGAGTTATGAGGTATATGAATCAATTGGCAAGAGAAATTAAAAAAAAACATCAGAAAAATCAAAATAAAAAAGATAATTTTTGGATGAAATATAGACTATCAAAGTCTTATGTGTAAAAATTCTAAATAAAGGAAAAATAAATCTATAACAGGTCCTTGAATTAGGGCCCAATTAAAATGATATAAACAAGTAAGCATTTACTCAGTCAGTAGCGAGGACTATAGAAAGTTGCCACATTATGAAAGACAGAAAAGGGACTAGATTATAGGAGCCAGGTAGGAGACAAATTAGGGATACTCGTCTGTAAGTATTTTCAGAAGAGTGTGGATAGAAGGAAGGCCTACGTCTTAACATATGTTAATCATCCCAACCTCGAGTCTTTACACTAGGTTCAAGTCCTTTGTACTGGCTTAGAATTTTCATCAACCTCATTGGGATTGGTTGGTCTCTTTGACCTTGGGCTCAATTGGCACTGTGCAGGTTAAATTTGTATTTCTTTGGCCCTGGTCAATGGCTCTTTTTGTCCTGGAATCAGATAGAATCATTAAGCAAAGTACAATATTTTTTTAAACAATTAGTGGCATCATTTTTATAGTCTCAAGCTTTTGGGGCATGCATTGACATTATAACAAATGTATTTTAAATTTATAGTACTCCTAAATCAAAAAAGTTAAAGAAAAACTTAATACTGGTGGGCATGTGCTTCAAATATAAAAAAGGAGAGAAAAACAAAAAACTGAAATAGTATATTGCATATGCAAGAAAAATATAATAAAAATGTTTTAAAATTCAAAAATATAGCTTGTAATCATTGACGAACTGTGTCAGCTAAGAAAATATAGAATACAAGACTTTCTCACCAAAAGTGAGATTCATTTCCTCTTCAGACCTGGTCATGATCCACTGTGAGTACAAGCAAATGAATTCACAAAGTAACAGTTTTCTATAAAGAACAGTAGAACAAATATATAGTATCAATTTCCCCAAAATTCTCAATAGCCCAATTAATTACAATAGCAAACAAAAACCACTATCATTTTTACATAAGTTATTGTATGAGTTTAAAGAAAAATGGATACTTGTCACAAGTTTTTAATGTGTAGCAATGTTTCAACCTTGCAAACATATTTTTTAAACAAAGTAAAACTTATTTGAGTCTAGAACATCATCAAGAAATCTAGATATCATTAAAAATGTGGCAGAGGAGTCTAGGAAAAACTCAAACCTGTTGATGTTGGGTAAAGTGAGCTGAAGAGTTGTAAATGAGAGATGCTCCTCTTTGGGGAGTCATCTAGAGGAGTATAATGCTCTGGGATTAACTTCCCAGCTCCTTTGGTATGAGACTGTGATGTCCCATCTGTTCACATTTTTATAAATACGGGAGGTGGGGATTATAATTGTATTTTACTTCAGCTACTAAAATGGACCTTACCTCCTGTTAGAGATAGGCAAAATGACCAGAGTTGTTGGGGAAAAAAATCTAAAAATCATGTCTAAAAGACTCCTTAAAATCAATTTGAGATATTTAGCTCATTAAATTTTCCAAAGTTTGTTATTCAATTTTAACCAGTTTTTATGAAGTCTATCCATCCTTTAGGTGACAATTTACAAATTCAAAAATAGAAAAAGCTATTTTTATATGGGCTTATTCAATAATAGTTGTTCAGCATAGTTATAGGGGAAAAGCAACAGAATATAATAGTAGTTAAAACCCAGTACATTAAAATGATTGAGTGTAACAGAATAGTACTGAATACATTAATATTTATGAACTTAAAACCAACAAAATTAAGTTATACAAAACAATCAGTAAAATGCAATAAAATACAGAGGTTTTTATAAAACATTGGAGTCTGAAATGCCTTAAAAATATAATCTCTAGTCTCTTTAGAGTTCATTGATTTTTTTGGGGAGGGAGGTAATTATTCATTTAGATGCCTATTGTCAGAAGGCAGAAGATTGGTAAGGGAGAGGCAAGGAGGGGTCAAGTGACCTTCCCAGGGCCACACAGATAGGAAGTGTCTGAGGCCAGATTTTAACCCAGGACCTCCTGTCTCTAGGCCTGTCTCTCAATCCACTGAGCCACTGAGCTGCCTCCCCATACTGAGGGTGGGTTTTGGGAATCTCAAATTGGGCCAAAGAGTTGCAGGGAGATGAATTTTTCCCCTGAATCTCAAGTGAGATAAATAGAAGAAGCAGTGCAGTCAAAACATATTTCCTATTTGGAAAAGTCTGTTTCTTCTCCTCTTTCTCCCCCACTATGGTCCCCTGCTCCCATGTAGAGGCAAATTGTAGTGATCAAGCAGGTCCCAATTGCTCAGAAGCAGGCAGTAGGAGTGAGCTGAGTCAAGAGGCTTTGCTAAAAAGCCTTGGAGAAACGTGGCTTAGAAATCATTATCTAGGCTATCTTTAAAAAAAAAAATTGAGTTCTCATCCCTTCATTGTCACCAAAACTGTAAAAGTTAAATTAGTTTCTAATAATAAAAGTATTATATTTTATGAGGTTTATTAAGTATCATTAGAATTAAGAATACAAAGTAGAAAACCACGTGCCCATGGCTGATTAGCCAATTCAGAATCCTTGCGGTTAGCATACTCACTACATCTCGCAATCTCTGAGTACAGGAAGAGAGCTCTTGGGAGGCAGAGAGCCTGTTAAATACTCAATTGTGATCTCACCAGGTAGAGACTCAGGTGAGATTATAGGGAATTCTGGAAAGTACCAAGAACTTATTGGGATTGAAGTCTGGGGTTCAAATCTCCATTTTTATACTACCTGCCTCAGTTTTCTTATCTGTGAAATGGGGATAATCATAGTATCTTTCTCTCTGAATTATTGTAAGGATAAAATGAGAAAAGATTGGTAAAGCACTTTGCAAACTATAAAAAGCTATATAAATATTAGCTATTATTTTAATGTTTGTTCACTATATATATTACTCTTCAAAGGGGAAGGATGACCACTATCAGCCTAATAACCCCTCTCTCCCCAGTACAATATGATCTGTTTATACTTTTCTGACCTAGCCTGGATGAGCAATGTCCCTATACCACCCTTAGGAGACTATAAGCATTCTAATTCACTTTATCACCCACTACTACCCCTGTTCTTAGCAAACTTCTACTACTTTGTTAATCTCTGTGTGTTTAATTACTTAATCACTGGTCTACCTAGCAGAAAATTACAATCACATTAGAAGAGATGAATTTTCATTGATCATTCTAGTAGTTATCCTTCTCCTCAAGTTCAACCTTCTGATATTCTTCCTAAAACAACTCCTTCTAGAATCTCTCTACCTTTGGCCTTCTACCTGAAAGGTGTCTCAGCTGAACCCTTTCTTCCTTTTACTATATTCACTATTATTATTAACAACTTTGAAAAATGTAAGAATTATGATGAATGCAATAAAAATTTGTGATTCTAGAAGAGGACACATACCTCCTGTCAGAAAGATGATGAAGTTAGGGTATAGAATTACACACACACACACACAAACACACACACATACAGACATACACACACACACACAGAGCATATATCTCATTCTGCATCCTAAATTGTACATTAAATAAATATTATACATGTATTTTTGTTACACATATATGTTTAGTGATAGATTAATAAACATAGCCAATGAGAAAAAAATTTCCCTTGACGTTCCATATTTTTTATAAAAAATTTGTTTTCTTCTTTTTCATTGCCCTACCAATGGTTTAGAAATAGAAGGAGGAGATAATAGATTTTTTTTATTTTAAAAATAATCCAAACTAGAGAAAAATATCACTGTGAGACATCTTAATTTTTGACCCATGATTTCTGGTTTGAACAATTGTCTTAAGATTACAAAGCTACTGGCTGGAATGTTGACAGTTCTAGAATATCCTCAGGTCTTCCAACTTCAAGTTCCAGTTGCTTTCTACTAATCAATACATCCAGTCTGCAGAATCAATAATAGATGTACCCTATCCATTTTATGGGGACCAGTGAAAGATTGTATATAATGACAAGATTAGCTTTGAATTCATAAAAAAGAGAACTAAGAAAATTTGTCTAAGAAGCAACAAGAGACAGGAAAGGGGAAAACAACAAATGTGAATTCCAGAAGGGATTTAATTGTTTTCTTCAGAATTGAAAATAAAATAACTAATCTTTAAAGAAGACTGAAATATTTTTGACTAAAATTTTCAACTTTTCATATGAGGATATAAATGCCAAGAATGGATAAAGAAGACATGGTAGGGTTGAACGGTAGGTGGCTTAATGCCTTGAGAGCCATGATTAGAGACAGAAGATCCTGGGTTTAAATTTGGCCTCAGGCATTCCCTAGCTATGTGATCCTGGGCAAGTCATTTAATCTTCATTGCCTATTGTTAACTTTCCCCCTTTCCTGTCTCTATGATGCTTCTTAGTCAAATTTTCTTAGTTCTCTTTTTTATTTGTATATTGGTTCCAAGGGTTTAAAAAAAAGGACTGCCCAGGTGAAAGTATTTGTTATGGACTCAAGGAGAATGAAGCCTTTACTACAGAACCTATATATGTTCTGAGTCTCACATTAGTGATTGTGCACTCAATTAAAATGATAATACCTTGGTGAAAGTTAATGTTATTTCTTCTCCCAGAGCAATGAAATTGCCATGGAGGTGTAAGATACAGTGAAATGTGTCCCTCTAATTAACAGTGGAGAGAGATATCAGAGGTTTACAGAGATGCCAAATATAAACTTTTCTTACTTTATAATTTTGTGCAGAGTCAACTTGAGACCATTATGGGAAGGTATAGCAGAAACTCAGAAACACTAAAAATTTGGTTGCAGTAAAACTACTGATTGCATTAATTCCCTAATATGTGCAATATGTCAGGTGTCAAAGTGAAAGAGAAATGAAATAGCATATTGACTTAGAAAATCACAAATATCTCTATATTGTATTCCATTTTTACTTATTTTTTTAATTTCCCAATTACCTTTTAATTCTTTTGTTGCACCCCCATTGGTAGTTTTTAACATCAAAAGTTTGATATTTCTGATTGTATGTCATCCTAAGAATGAGAAATTGAAACAGTGACATAGAATTACAAGTTGATTTTACTAAAAACTGTATTGAAGAAAAGTATATCACTTAGGAGAGTGGAATGAGTGGTGGCCCTTTACTTTTTAGTATCATAAATGGGTTAGAAACTCCAGAACAAATGATAAATTCCAATATTACATCAAGAACTATGATTTAATCTCTGTGGGGGAGGGTATCCAGGTATGGAAAATATCGTCAAGGATGCAAATATTCTTCTATGACAATTTTAAACATTTCTCAATTAGAGCCAGAATATAGAAGACACAGGAAAAGATTTAAGTTGAAGGCAAGTTTATTATCTATAGCGAGCCCAGTGGATTGTGGGAAAACTTTAGGTTGAATTGAGGTGGATGTGATAATAATATTAATAGATAACATATGGCTCTTACTTTGTGCCAGGCACTGTGTTAAGATCTTTACAATTATTAAGTTATTTGATCCTCACAACAACCCTGGGAAGTCAGTGTTATCATTATCTCCACTTTGCAAGTAGAGAATATGAGGCAAATACTGGCTAAGTAAATTTCCCAGGGCCACACAGATTTTAAGTGTCTATGATGGGATTTGAACTCAGGTCTTCCTGACTCCAGACCCACTGTTCTATCCATTGTGTCACAAGTAAAGAAGTGATCAGTAAAGTACAGAGAATGGGGCTTGAATAATGATAGCTTGGGGTGCAGTTTTACTGGGATGAGGAAAGTATAATTGAGTGGGAGTTTATTAATGATGTTTTGTGGTTGTTCTTTCCATTTACATTATTTGTAGTCATCGGTTTCCCAGCTCTGCTAACTTCACTTTGCATAAATTTTATAAGTCTTTAACATGCTTCTCTGTATTCATCATGTTCATCATGCCTTACTATACAGTAATGTTCCATTATCTTCATGTACTCTAATTTGCTTCGACATTCCAAAATTGATGTATGACTACTGTTTTTCAGTTCTTTGCCATTACAAAAAGTGCTACTATAAACATCGTCATGTGTATGGAGCTCTTCTTTTTGTCAATAATCTCCTTAGGGCATATAAAATCTCTGGGTCAAAGAGTATGGATCTTTTACTTGCCTTTGAATAATTATAAATCCCTATAAAGCTCCATAAAAAGCATTACTGTTTTTGTCATTGCACACTTCCAGTATTTAGGATTTTACTTTTAATCATCTTTACCAATATTATAGTTTTGAAGTGAGAGTGGTTTTTATTTGCATTTGTCTTATCATTAGTCATTTGAAGCATCAGGATTCTTTCATATTGTTAATTCTTCTTATCTAGTAATTCTTAAGGCTGTTTTTAATTTCCTTTGACTACTTATTCATTTGGAAAGGTTTTTAATCTATATTTCTTTTTATTGGCTGTACTTATTGTATCTCAAAGACTTATCTGAAGTATTTCATACAAAATATTTTTTCTCAGTTGGCCATTTCCCCTATTAACCTTGATAAATGCTTTTCAATTCCATCTAATCAAATCTGCCTCTATGCATTAAATCTCCAAGCTAACTTTGGTAATAATATCCTTTTATCATGTGGACATGTCAAGTCATGTGCCATGAATATCACTCCAGTACTTTATTTATGATAGTTTTGTCATTAAATCTATATAAATAAGATATAATTTCTTTTTGTGATCAGAACACTATATCTTTAACTACTCACCACCAGTTCTCCAAGTTTATTAAAATGTATCCAAATTAAGAATAATTTAGATATAAGTGAAGATCTGAGGAGTCTAAATATAGATTTTGAGTCACATATTTTGAATTTTGGGGGGCCTTTTATGTTTATATCCTGGTTCTTACTCATGTTACTGATTGCTGATGTTAGAAAACTTATCTCTCAACAAATGAGATTTGTTCCTCATAGTGTTATTGACTTTTGAAGATTTTATAGAGTTGGTACTTGATTTCTCATTAAATAAATATCTACTAAGGAGAAGAGAATTATTTATCACCAAAGACATCTTCCTTTGTATTCTATCACCATAATCCTTGTCTTCCATATCATATTGCAAGTGACTCTCTATCCTGCCTACTCTAATTCTGGACATCTTAATGGAAAATAAAAATATGATAAATCATACCATCAATATAATGCAACTTTGAAGTATTATGCAAAAAGTTGCTTTGGTTGTTCAAAATATTTTCAATCTACTCTATATGCGTATCTCTTTATCTTAGCTTTTTTAAATTCTAGGACACTGAAGGGCAGCCTGCCACACATTATGAATTTATATAATTTCATAAAGTTGGAAGAGATTTCAACAATCATTCAGGAGTTGCCTTTATAAATGGAATTGTTGAAAACTCTAATGACTGATGCTCTTGAAGAAAAAATAAAATCACAATTATCAAGCAAATGACTAGTAAAGATATACTGAAGTTTTGTCTACTTTAATTATAAAATTGCAGATTTGTATGTTCAGTTCTGTCTAGAGAAACCCCAGAGCATTTTGGAATTGAATCAATAGTAAATGGTGCATTTACTTCAGCCTAAGATATAAAAGTCCCAGATGATATAATTTGGCCCATTAGTTTTTACACCATCATTTCTTTATACTTTTAAAAGTAACAAATAAAATGTTGTATTTGTTTTTGGATTTGAACAAATTTCTCTTTAAGATTTAGTGGCAGTGGGTTTCAAAGTTGTTTTTTTTTTCAATTATAAAAATGTCATCTTAACATGAGTATCAGGAATTTTCATTCTACAGTAGACTTTTCAGTACAAAAGACTCATGGAAGGAAATGAGGTGATTTTGTCTCTTTATGTTGAGTTGTACAGAACACAAAATATTCTTTACTTGTTTGTTTCTCTCTTTATTAGATAACCAGCCATGCTGAAAAATAAGATTTTAGGAAAAGTTCCCCCATAGGCACTTTTTAAAATAAATTTTTGATGCCAACATATTAAGATTTTCTGACTAAAGATCAAATCTCTAGAATACAACAGCAGTAAACAGATTTCTGGAATATTTATCTCTGCAAATGAAAGCATAAGGTATTTAACAACAATAAGGCAAGCAACCAAACTGTTCAGCAGTTAAAAAGTTCATGATCTAATATCTGTATTCCAGAAATTTTGTATGAAAACTGGTCCTTCACTATTTCATTATGTCAATGGATTGGTTCTTTCATCAATGTGGTGATTCCACCAGTCATATCAATTGAATCCCAATCATGCCTTTTTAACTTTGTTTATAATATCCTGTAAATCCACTACAAAGGAAAGAAGAAAGGTCCACTCATCATTCTGGGATTTTTCCACTAAGCCTTTTGATGCTTTATTAAGATTAGTAAAGCATGTGGACAATCTTATCTGTTATTCCTTACTCTGAAGTAAATTTTAAGTCATTTATTGCAGAGAAGGGTTAAACAATCCTGTACTCTGACCTCATAATCCTTTAAGTTATTCATTTTCTTGAATCTGAACAAAAGTCACTAATGTCAGCATGCTACAGTTCAGCAATACCTTTAAAGTTTAAAGTGTTACAAGATATGCTTGATATATCTACAATATTACTCAAAATATTTTTCCTCAGGACCTTTTCTGGTTTTATATGTTATTGATAAGAATGTATATGACATTTTTGGTGCATCTAAGGAATAGGTGAGTTATGACAAATTAGGCAGAGCCAATAGTCAGTCACCCAATAAAGCATTGAATAAACTAAAAGTGCTCACAAAATTCATCCCCTTCTTGTGTGTAAGACTTAATTAACTATTCACTGGAATTTAGGGGCATCATTTTTTTTTCCTTTGCCACAATATTTACGAACCTCCTCTTCATGGTGTGGCTGATGTTTCAAGGTTTAGGGCAGTAATAAATGTTCCTAACCAGGGTTGTTTAGGCAGCTGTCAAGAGAATTGGACCTGGAGTCAGGAAGACCTAAGTTTAAATCCAGCTTCAGAAACTTATTTTCCTGGATGATGTCCCTGGGCAATGTAATATAGGGACACAAAAGGGATAAGGATGATGGAGGGAGAGAGGGAATGGGGTGAGAGGGTGAACAGAGTGTTCTTCCCCTTTCTTCCTTCTGGGGGGAGATAGTCAAGTCCTGTCTCCTTGAAAGCAGGAGTATGTCTCCTCAGAGAATGTCTCCTGGGAGATGGTAGACAAGAATTAGAGGGGAAAGCCCTAGTAAGATGACACAATGCCCCCCTTAAGGTCCAATCTATTCTTGAGAAGCAAGATGAACTCCTATGCCTCTGATTTCTTCAGGGACCCCAACTTTCAGGTCCCTTTAGGATCCTGGGGCTTCTTCACTGCCAAGGAGGGATGTCAGTTCCTTAAGACTGGCAATCTCAGATCACTGGGATCCAGAGGTTAACTCCACTTTTTGGGGAGAGATGTGACCCTCCCCAAATCTCCAATCCCCTTCACTACTCTTAGAAACTGGCGCAGACCTAGATCTAATGTAACAGATAAATTTATTGGGTTCAAACACGGAAGGACTGGTAAGAGGTATCAAGTAGGTAAGTGGTTAAACAGGAAGCCCTACAACTTGTCCCCCATGGCAAGTTGGCTCACCAGTCTAGGGGTTCAAGGCTTTCCCAGCCTTGATCCCTCTTCTTGTCCACTGCCAGTTCATCCATCCCTACTCCTAAGCTAACTAACTTGAATACAGGAGACCAGGAACAAAAAAAAGGGAGGGAGAGATAGAGAGGGAGATCCTTGAAAAAGGATCTCTGTGGATGGCTTTCTTCAAAGTCCCAGTCCACAATATCCACTGATGACTTTGATTGTTGTTATTAAGACTTGAGTGAGAGGTATTCAAGGGTTCATCTCCAGAGAGAGACAGCTTCTTTGCAGCCTAGGAGATCCACTTCTTCCCACAGACTCCCAGCTGGAAGAAGTGTGAAGTTAGGTGATCAGTTGCACTTGTCAGTTTCTCATTCTCTTCTGGAATCTTCAGTTTTTTCTTCTTGCTCCTCCTCCACTCTCTCTGAAGCTGTCTTATGTCAGAGACTGCTCTCTGCTTAAAGTGGACTATCTCTTTCTCTTCCTATGTTATAGCAAGTCACTTAACCTCTGGTTTCCTCACAGAAAAAGATCCACTGAATCCACTGGGGAAGGAAATAGCAAATCATTCCAGAATCTTTGACAAGAAAACTCCATGGATTGACTGAATGACTGAACAATGACAACAATAACAACAACCAAGACTATGGAAGTGAAACTGATCATGACTTTTTTTCCTTTTGCTACTTGCTAGTCTTCCTAGCCTTTAGGTTAGCAGTCTAATGGTGTACGAATCAAGCATTCCAAGCTCATAAAGTGTATTACTGTCTAATTTCATTTAATTGTAATCAGGTAGGTCAACGATATAGCTGAGTTTCCTTTAGCTAAACCTTTCAATTCTATGGAATAAACAATACTCTCTCCCCAATCCCTTTCTATTTGTAAGTCTCACTTTTGAGCTTTTGCACTTAGTTAAGTGGAAAAAGGGACAAGGGGTTTTGCTAAGAGGTGGAGGGGATGTTGAATAAATTTGTTCCTCTGTGTGGATTTTACTACTCTAGAGCTAATGGCCCCCTAACACTGCTATTTATTCTCTGTGGCAATAGAAATAACAGATAAAGCTATATAGATGGAAGATAGATAAATAATAAGATAAAAAGGAAGGAAGGAAGGAAGGAAGGAAGGAAGGAAGGAAGGAAGGAAGGAAGGAAGGAAGGAAGGAAGGAAGGAAGGAAGGAAGGAAGGAAGGAAGGAAGGAAGGAAGGAAGGAAGGAAGGAAGGAAGGAAGGGAAAGGAAAGGAAAGGAAAGGAAAGGAAAAAGGAAAGGAAGAAAGAAAGGAAGAAAGAAAGAAAGAAAGAAAGAAAGAAAGAAAGAAAGAAAGAAAGAAAGAAAGAAAGAAAGAAAGAAAGAAAGAAAGAAAGAAAGAAAGAAAGAGAAAGAAAGAAAGAAAGAAAGAAAGAAAGAAGAAAGAAAGAAAGAAAGAAGGAAGGAAGGAGGAAGGAAGGAAGGAAGGAAGGAAGGAAGGAAGGAAGGAAGAAAGAAAGAAAGAAGAAAGAAGGAAGGAAGGAAGGAAGGAAGGAAGGAAGGAAGGAAGGAAGGAAGGAAGGAAGGAAGGAAGGAAGGAAGGAAGAAAGAAGAAAGAAAGAAAGAAAGAAAGATATTTATACAGCAATTCCTACCTGCCAGACACTATGGCAAAGTTCTGGAGATAAAATTACAAGCAAGTAAAGATAATTTCTGACTTCAGAGACCTCATATGCTAATGGGGGAGTGGAAAGTGAACATATTCAGGGGTAGGGGTGATGGCAAGTGGAGACACGTACAATAGGAAGAGTGTGTGGGAAGCAGCATGGTGTGAAAGAGCTATCTAGAAAATATGGTGGGCAAAAATTGGTCAAGATAAGGCCAAAGCAAGGTTTTTTTTTCTTTTTCTTGGTTTAATTTTACTGGTTTTTGATGTCTCATGAAGTCATTATATTCCACTTGCCAAATTCTAATTTTTAGGAAATTATTTTCTTTAGTGAGATTTTAAGCCTCCTTTTCAGTTTGACTAATTCTATTTTTAAGAAACTCTATTCTTTGTTAGAATTGTATACCTTTTTTTTCCATTTGGTCAATTCTGCTTTTTAAAATATTTTCTTGTTTCCTTATTTTCTTAGACTTGTATTTTTTCTGAAAGATGGGCTCTCTTTTCAGGATAGAGAGGACACCCTCTTAAATTTTGTTTTTCCCTTGCTACTACCCTCCACTCTAATTTTGGGTTTCTGCAAGTTTCAGTTCTTCCAAGGTGGTATGATGGCCTGTCAGCTGGGAGCTCTGTAAACCAAGCCACATCCACCTGCTGATTCAGTCTCCCCCAGGGCTCAGAACACTGTGACCTACCTTGTTCTAGGTTTCAGGGCCTTACCTTCTACTTAAGCAGGGGCTCTGGGCCTCACTCTGGGCTTACACAGACTAGGCACTCTGTGGACTGTCTTGTGCTCAGGCTTTGGGCCACACTATGGGCTTAGGCAAGGGCTCAGGTCCTTGGGCTTGTACTTGCTTGGTGCAATGCAGATTGCCTTATAATAGAACTTGACATCTTTTTGCAGAATTGCACTAGAGCTTGAAATTTTAAGGTTTGGGGGTATGGAGGGTGCTCTGCTGTTGCCTTAGACAGGGTATTAATGTTCAGTAGTGGTAGGGTAGAGGGGCTTGCTATTATTGGCTTGTTCCAGTGCTCTTTGGTGTGGCCTTGCTGAGGGCTTTGCTTCCTTCTTACCCCAGCGAAACCTACCTTAAAAGCTGTTTCCTGCAGGAAAATTGCTTCACTCCATTTCTTTGTTGGTTCTGTCACTTCAGTATTCATTTTGAAGCTTTATTTTAAGGTTGGAGAATATTCTCAGAAAAGTTTGAGCTTTCTGTGTCTCTACTCAACTTGCCCCCAAAAGTAGTTCATCAGAACCTAGGGTGGTTCCATACACAGAATTCAATTTTCTGGTGGAGAGGATTTAGAGATGATGACACAAGTGGATTTCAGCAGCATTCTTATGTATCATGAAGTATCAGTATAACTTCTTTCACAGCTCTAATGGTTTATCCCTTTAGTCAATACATTGCCAAGCCTCTGCATCCCCCTCCCATTTATTGCATTTAAGTTTCTGCCATCTATATCTTCTTCCTTCTTTCTCAGTTCTTCTTATATATATCTTTTATTTCCCCAAAAGTAGGATGAGAGGTAAATTTAGAGATCAAATTCAGTCAACTTTGTCAATGACTGGCAAGTGCCTTCTGTCAGGTATCTCTGTACAGCTTCCCCTCTTCAGCATATGAGAATAGCTACCAATTCAAGTGACACTTGCAATTTTTATACAGCTTATTTATAGTCACTGAGTATTTCTCCATTGCCTTTTGTATGATATAAAATTTTGAGTCTCTAAATGTCATTAATCATAGAAATATATTCTCTATTGCAGTATGCATCCTAAGAGTAATAATGATAAGAAAATTAGTTATGATTAATATAATATTTCATAATTTGCAAAGTAGCTGACATATGTTGCCTCATTTGATCCAAACAAAAACCCTGAGAGGCATAGACTATTATTATCCCCTAGGTCAAGAAGCACAAAAACCAGAGGGGTGTGTAATTAACCCTCCAAGCACAAGAAGGAAGTAAAGTTAGGTTATTTGTATTCTACATATTTCCCCATTCTCAATAATTTACTCCTTTGCATATAACACAGATTTTTGCATTAGCATGATCCTGCCAGGGGGAAAAGGCGAATTGATTTGAGAGTGTATGGTTTCTATTTTTGTCCTGCAAGCAAATTTAGCTGCTCTTTTCTTTGCCAAAATCTGTCTTCAAAGAAAAGTATTCTATTATTGTGCTGAGTGGTTAATTTTCTTCCTTAGGTATAAATAGAAACCTTGATAACTAATAGCCATTAATGATACAGTAAGGTTTCCCCCATCTACCTTAATTCAGGGATAACCCTTGTGTCCCAGGTATATTACAACTAAGTATAAAAAAAGACTACCACCAGGTGTATTAATATTTATAAATAGTTCTAGAATTTATAAACCTTTCAGAAAGCAGAAAAATGGTTCTCTGTAGAATATAAAGGAGTCTAATTTCATTATGGGGGCATGGTACTGGCATAAACCAGACAATTTCATCAAATATTAAGTTAAGTCATAAATGGTACTTAGACATGATACTTCTTACACTGAGTTTACAAGATGAATTTCCTGGTGAATGTAGAAAGAAGAAAAAAATACTTTCTTTTCATTGAAGTAGAAAATGTGTTATTTATTTCTTAAAGAAGACTCCTCAATTCTAGTAGAATTGTCTTTGGTTCTTTGGAGATAGAAGTTGTTAAGACAGACAAATAGTTTGCAAGTCTATAATCTCTTATCAATGGTATTAGCAACACCTCATATCTTCATAACAAAATTGGAGATACGTGGCTCAAACTCTGTCGGAAACTCTAATTTTATAATGAGCATGAAGAGTTAAAGCTGAAACAGACCTTGAATAATATCAAATCCAACACCCTCATTTTTTGGATGAAGGAAAAAAATGTTCAGAGAAACTGCCTGACTGGTCTAAGTTCACAGGGTATTCAGAGGCAGAACCAAGATTCTAATCTAAGAATTTTTATCTCCAAATCAAGAATACTTTCTTTTGTACAATAATGCCCTGGATCTTCATGATCTACTGGCATGTTACATACACCCCTCTCTCACTTCTCTGCCCCAAATACACATAAATGGACATATCCAGAATATGCAAATCCTTTATCTTTCACTCTCTTAACTATCTTTTTTTTAAATAAAAATTTCCTTAAGTGACTTGATTGTTGTCTTTTAACTAGACTCCTAGAAATGAAGCAAAATGTAGATATATACAGATCATTGTTGTCCATTGGTCAATATCATAATTTAGTTCAATGTTGAATACTCAGATTTATGATTATTACATTTGAATTTCCTCTACAATCAATACTTGAACTTCTTAGAGTGGACTAACTACTCTCTACATGGAATAACAATATTGTTTGAGTAATATTGAAAGGAGTCATTGCCAGTATTTTAGAGAAGAGCTGAGGGAGTCTTAATTGGTTTGTAATAAGGGATGTGAGGTTAGTATTCTAAATTCAGTGAATGAAATTTTAAAAGTAAGCAGCATTAATTTTCAATAAGTGCATATTAATTTATATTAGAATCAGCAATCCATTTGCAGAAATTTCTCAAATATGGAGAGATATGTCCCTATGTGTGGCTGCATTTGTTTGTCACTTTGATGTAACCTTTGCTGAATTAAAATATATTATACCCATATTTGGAACAGCTTACTGATGCATAACACATGAATGAATTTTTTTAGACAAGTTTCCACTAGAAATATGAAGACTTCTTTTTAGATACAGATAGAAAGTTATTATCAAGTGCTTAGTTCTTTTTCACTGGTGTGAGATGTGCATTTTATGGAATGTCTTGAAATTCTAAGGTTCATTTCTTAAAGTTGCCAGGGCTTGTGTTGGGAATTAACACTAATCATTTCAAGGTCACTTTTTGTAATGAATCTGTCAGGCTTTGAAACTAGACTGATATCTCCTAATTTTTTTATACCTTTTCCTTAAGATTTTTTTAGGAGCTAAGAACAATAATCAATGCCCTAGCTGAAAAGATACTGGACTTGGAATCAGGTAACAAATTCAAATCTCTATTCTTCCCCTTATTTTATGAGTATACTTGGGCAACTTAAATACTTAAATACCCAAAGTTTGGGAATATTTTTTACTTGTAAAATAGGGATCTCTAAGGTCCATCCCAGTCCCAAACCTATCTAAATATCATTAAATTGACTTATGTAAACTAAGGTCCCAATGAAGGAGATAACATATATTTTTATTTGAATTTTATTTCATGTTTTACCAATTATATGTAAAAACAGTTTACAACATTTTAAAAAGAATTTTGAGTCTTGATTTCTCTCCCTCCTTCACCTTTCTGTTTCCACCTAAATCCTACCTGCACAAAGTTGCTATAGAGGTTTACACATCCAATAATATAAAACATTTTTCCATATTAATCCTTTTGTGGAAGAAGATGAACAACCAAAAAAAAAGAATTAAGAAAGTGAAAAAAAGTTAGTTTTGTTCTCAATTTGGACTCCGTCAGTTCATATTCTGGAAAAAGATGACATTTTTTATCATGAGTCCTTTGTGATTGTTTTAGATCATTGTATTGCTGAGAATAGCTAAGTTATTGACAGTTATTTGTTGTACAGTATTGTTATTACTGAGTAAAATGTTCTCTTGGTTGTGCTTATTTCACTCTAATTCAGTTCCTGTAAGTCTTTCCAGGTTCCACTAAGTTCCTCTTATTTCTTACAGCACAGTAGTATTAAATTACAATTATATACTATAACTTATTCAATTCCCCAATTTAATGGCACCCCCTCACTTTTCAATGCATCTCAAACTTCAAAAAAACACAAGTAATACATACCCCATACAGAATACAATCCCCATTCAGAAATCAAACAATTTGATCTTTGACTTATTTATTAATTATAAATGTATGTATCATATACATCACGTTTTCTGCTAAGCTCTGAGTTTTTCCCAAGAATCATTGAAACTCCTTCAGTTTATTGAATGCCCGTTTTTTTTTTGCCTTTTATATTCATGTTCATCTGTGCTGGATATATTGCTTTTCATTGAAAACCCAATTCTTTGTCTCTACAAAATTATAAGTTCCATGTCCTGCATTCTTTTATTGTTGTGGCTATAATGTCCAGTGTTATTCTGATTATAGCTTCATGGTTTTTAAACTGTTTTTTTCCTTGTTACTTTTAGTGTTTTCTCCTTAACCTGGGAGCTATGGAACTTAGCATAGATGTTCCTGGGCAATTCCATCTTTGGGCCTCTTTGAAGTAGTAATCAGTGTATTCTTTCAACTTCTCTTTTATCTTCTAATTCTAGAATGGGGGAGGGGGATTTCCTTGATGATTTATTAAAGTATGGTATCTAAACTTTTTCTGGACATAATTTTCTGAAAGTCCAATTATTCTTATATTGTCTCCCTTTGATCGATTTTCTAGGACAGTTGTTTTTGTGATTCTCTTCTATTATTTCATTTTTTTTAAAAAATTGCTTCTTTCTTGTTCTCTAAGGAAATTATTGGCTTAATCTTGTCCACTTCTAATTCTTAATATATTATTTTCTTCCAGGAGTTTCTGTATCTTTTTTTTTTCTATTTGGGCAATATTTCATAATTTTCTTGCAAAGCTCTTATTTTTTCGATGACTTCTTTAATTTAGTTTCTTAGGTCTTTTAAATCTCTTCCTAAAGCCCTTTTTTGATCTCATGGTCATTCACTGTATCTCTTTGCTCTTTTTGAAGTAGTTGTTTTTATTTCACTGTCCTCTGAGATTGAACTAAGGTCTTCTCTCTCCCCAGAGTAGTTGGGTTCTTTCTCCTTTACTTGCTCACTTTTATGTATGTCTGTATGTAATGTTTTAGCATCCTCCTCAGTAGATCTAATTATTGGTTTTTACTGAACTCCCAGAGTTTCTGTTGTGCTGGGGGATGTTAACTCAGATTTCAGGATTTTCTTGTTTTTGTTTTTACCTATGTCCTATTTAGTTATTCCAATTGTTGTAGTTCATAGTCTGATGTAATCCCAAGGTTCTATCTCACGTTCCTTTCCATGACTGACCTCAACTGTAATAACAAGAGGCCACAGTTAGTTCTGCCACCATTACTACAAGCATCTAGTCTTCCTTCCCCTGTAGCAGCAACCAGGGACTTCACTTTCCTTGGAGGGACCACAGCTGGAAAGAGCAGGTGTCCAATCCACATTCCTTTGGCCTCCAAAGCCCCTCATTCACTAGCAGTAAGGCTCAAGTTCCTCTCCTAGGCGGATGGCTCATGTAGACTCCATAGTGTCCTCTCCTTTAATACTTTTCTGTGGGCCACCAAAATTTCAAGAGAGAATGTTAATTGAAGAGACACTTAAAGATCTATAACATAAGCAGAGAAATCAAGTAACTGGGTCCTAAAAATGTAAATCCTCAAAGAAAATACAAAGTTTTCTTAAGAAGTATAATAATGGGGGACAGCTGGGTGGCTCAGTGTATTGAGAGCCAGGCCTAGAAAAAGGAGGTCCTAGGTTCAAATATCAGATACTTCCTAGCTTTGTGATCCTGGATAAGTCAACTTAACCCACATTGCCTGGCCCTTACCACTCTTCTGCCTTGGAATCAATGCACACAGTACTGATTCTAATATAGAAGGTAAGGGTTTTTTAAAAAGTATAATATGAAGAAAGATGTCCATTGACTAATGAGTATGAGATCTTATATATTTGTATTACAGCATGGAACAGCAAGAAGAAACTTCAGAATCATTAAAAAGAGAAAAATTTGTTTAAAAAAGAAATTCAAAATGAATATAGGTCAAAACATAGAACTTTCAATGCAGACTTTTAAATATTCAATTAACAAATTAGAAAAAAATAAAATCTATATTCAAAAACCTCTCTAAAGAAGTGATTACCAAATTTAGTAAAAAATAATCAAGTATAGGAACATCTGACAGAAGAGTAGCAAAAAGAAACATTATTAAAAGAACAAATGAATTCTGTGTGAGGCAAAACAACCAGACTTGATGATAGGCTATAGCAGGATGGAGCTTTAACCACAGTGTTAAAAAACAAAGTTCTGATTAATTAGTGAGTCATTCAATTAAAACAAATTTTCACCCAGAAAAACATGATATATATCAAAAAATCAAATATCAGAATGACAAAATGTGAAAATAATGTAAGAAAACTTCCCTAAAGCATGAGTACATCTATATAATTCTAGAAGGAATGATTCAATTTGTAGAAAAGGATCCAGGAGGAAAGTGCCTTGAAATACTACAGAAAAGAGAAAATTAAGGAGGAAAATGTAATTAACAAGGTGAAAGACTATAGGGATATAGAAAAATGAGGACTGTGGAAAGTCCATTAGATGGCTTCCCCAAAGAGATTAAGAATTAGAGGACTTGGAATAGGAGGTATCTTCATGGCATGATGCCTTACTATAAACTTTAATGGGTAGATTTTATATCTTATCAAAAGCAAAATGAGAAGGCATCATAAGCCATTAAAAAGAAAGATGGCAGAGTAAATTGATGTGACATGATTTTTTGTAATACAATTTTAGTAATTAAGTAGATTAGAAATACAGAAATACTCTATTGCTCTTCTCATAGTTCTGCAAAGAGATAAAAATTTAACCCAAAATTATATATATAAGAAGAGGAAGACAATAGGTAATATTTTCTGGATGATCAAAGTCCATAATAATTAATTGGACCTCTCCTCATTTATCCCCATTTTTATTATTTTTATTTTTAAAATTTTGTTTAATTAGTCAATTTAGAATATTATTTCTCAGTTACAAAAATCATATTTTTCCCCACCCTTCCCAAAGCTGACACACAATTCCACTGGGTTTTACATGTGTCCTTGAGCAGAACATATTTCCATGTTGTTGATGTTTGCACTAGGAAGACCATTTAGATTCTATATCCCCAATCATATACACTCGACCCATGAAATCAAGCAGTTGTTTTTCTTCTGTGTTTTTACTCCCACAGTTTTTCCTCTGAATGTGGATAGTGTTCTTTATCATAAATCACTCCAAATTGTTCAGGATCACTGCATTGCTACTAATGGAGAAGTCCATTACATTCGATTTTACCACAGTGTATCAGTCTCTGTGTACAATGTTCTTTTGGCTCTGCTCCTCTAACTCTGTATCAATTCCTGGAGGTCATTCCAGTTCCCATGGAATTCACCCAGTTCATTATTCCTTTGAGCACAATAGTATTCCATCACCAACATATACCACAATTTGTTCAGCAATTCCTCAACTGGAGGGCATCCCCTCATTTTCCAGTTTTTGACCACAACAAAGAGTATAGCTATGAATAATCTTGTACAAGTTTTTTTTTTCCTTATTATCTCTTTGGGGTATAAACCCAGCACTGCTTTGGCTGGAACAAAGGGCAGACAGTCTTTTAGTGCCCTTTGGGCATAGTTCCAGATTGCCCTCCAGATTGTTTGGATCAATTCACAACTCTACAAGCAATGCATTAACGTCTGGACTTTGCCACATCCTCTCCAGCATTCATTACTTTCTGTTGCTGTCATGTTAGCTAATCTGTTAGGTGTTAGGTGACACTTCAGAGCTATTTTGTTTTGCATCTCTATGATTATAAAAGATTTAGAAAACTTTTTCATGGGATTATTAATAGTTTTGATTTCTTTATCTGAAAATTGCCTATTCATGTCCCTTGACCATTTATCAATTGGAAAATGGCTTGATTTTTTGTACAAATGAATTTAACTCTTTATAAATTTGAGTTATAAATAAGACCTTTGTCAGAGGTTTTTATTATAAAGATTGTTTCCTAATTTGTTGCTTCCCTTCTAATTTTGACTGCATTGGTTTGTTTGTACAAAAACTTTTTTTAATTTAATGTAATCAAAAGTATTTATTTTATATTTTGTGATTTTTTCTAACTCTTACTTGGTCTTAAAATCTTTCCTTTCCCAAAGATCTGACATGTATACTATTCCGTGTTCACCTAGTTTATTTAGAGTTTCCTTCTTTATATTCAGGTCATTTACCCATTCTGAGTTTATCTTAGTGTAGGGTGTGAGATGCTGATCCAAACCCAATCTCTCCCATACTGTATTCCAATTTTCCAAGCATTTTTTATCAAATACTGGATTTTTGTCCCAAAAGCTGGATTCTTTGGGCTTATCATAGACTGTCTGGCTGAGGTCACTTACCCCAAGTCTATTCCACTGATCCTCCCTTCTGTCTCTTAGCCAGTATCATGTTGTTTGGATTACAACTGCTTTATAGTATAGTTTGAGATCTGGCACTGCAAGGCCCCCTTCCTTCACAGTTTTTTTTAACATTATTTACTTGAACTTTTGTTCTTCCAAATGAAATTTGTTATCTTGTTCTCTAATTCAGAAAAAAAAGGGTTTTTTTGGTAGTCAGTTGGTATGGCATTAAATAAGAAAATTAATTTGAGTAGGATGGTCATTTTTACTAAGTTAGCTCATCCTACCCATGAGCAGTCAATGTTTTTCCAATTGTTTAGATCTAGTTTTAATTGTGTGGAAACTGTTTTGTTGTTGTGTTCATATAGTTCCTGTGTTTGTCTCAGCAGATAGATTCCCAAGTACTTTATATTATCTATGGTGATTTTAAATGGAATTTTACTAATTCTTGCTGCTGATATGTGTTGAAGATATATAGAAATGCTGATGACTTATTTGGGTTTATTTTGTATCCTGCATCTTTGCCAAAGTTGTTGATTATTTACACTAGCTTTTTAGTTGATTCTCTAGGATTCTTTAAGTAGACCATCATATCATTTGCAAAGAGTGATAGTTTGGTCTCCTTATTGCCAATTTTAATAGCTTCAATTTCTTTTTCTTCTCTAATTGCAACTGCTAGTGTTTCTAGTACAATGTTAAATAATAGAGGTGATAATGGGCATACTTGTTTCACTTTTGATCTTATTGGGAATGCATCTAGTTAAGTTTATCCCCATTGCAGATGATGTTAGCTGATGGTTTTAGATATACACTGTTTAATATTTTTAGGAAAGGTCCTTCTATTCCTATATTTTCTAGTGTTTTCAATAGGAATGAGTGTTGTATTTTGTCAAAGGCTTTTTTTCTGCATCTATTGAGATAATTATGTGATTTTTGCTGGTTCGCTTGTTCATATGGTCAATTATGTGGATGGTTTACCTAATATTGAACCATACTTACATTCCTTGTATAAATCCCACCTGACCATAATGAATAACCCTCATGATCACTTGTTGGGGTGTTTTTGCTCATATTCTATTTACTATTTTTGCATCTATGTTCATTCAGGAGATTGGTCTATGGTTTTCTTTCTCTTTTTTTGACCTACCAGGCTTTGGAATCAGTACCATATTTGTGTCATGAAAGGAATTTGGTAGAACTCCTTCTTTGCTTATTCTGTCAAATTGTTTTTATAGTATTGGAATTAGCTGTTCTTTGAATGTTTGATAGAATTCATTTGTGAATCCATCTGGACCTGGCGAATTTTTCTTAGGGAGTTCTTTGAGGGCTTGTTCCATTTCTTTTTCTGATGTGGGATTATTTAAGTTTTCTATTTTTCCTTCTGTTAAACTAGGCAATATATATTTTTGTAAATATTCATCCATATCACCTAGATTGCCATGTTTGTTGCCATATAATTTGGCAAAATTGTTTTTAATGATTGCCTTAATTTCCTCTTCATTGGAGGTGAGCTCTCCCTTTTCATCTATGATACATTTAATTTGGTTTTCTTTATTACTTTTTTAAATTAGATTGTCCATTACTTTGTCTATTTTGTTTGTTTTTTTCCCAAATACCACCTTCTAGTCTTATTTATTAATTCAATAGTTCTTTCATTTTTTATTTTATTAATTTCTCCCTTTATTTTTAGGATCTCTAATTTAGTTTTCATCTGGGGATTTTTAATTAGTTTACTTATGAATTTTTTTTGCATGTATAATTCACTGACCTGTGCCCTCTCTAATTTGTTAACATAAGCAATCAACAACATAGATTTCCCTCTGAATATTGGTTTGGCTTTATCCCATATATTTTGAAAGGATGTCTCATCATTGTCATTTTCTTCAATGAAATTATTAATTGTTTCTGTGATTTGTTCTTTAACCAATTTTGTAGAATCATGTTATTTAATTTCCAATTAATTTTTGAATTGACTCTCCATGTATAACTTACTGATTATTATTTTATTGTATTATGATATGAAAAGGTTGCATTTATTATTTCTGCTTTTCTGCATTTCTTTACCATGTTTTTATTCCCTAGTACATGGTCAATCTTTGTGAATGTAACATGTGCTGCTGAAAAGAAGGTATATTCCTTTTTGCATCTATTTATTTTCCCCCCTTTATCTATAAACTCTAATTTTTCTAAGATTTCATTTACATCTCTTAACTCTTTCTTATTCATTTTTTAATTTAATTTATCTAAATTTGATAGTGGTAGGTTCAGGTCTCCCACTAGTATAGTTTTACTATCTATTTCCTCCTTTCATTCCACTAGTTTCTCATTTAGAAATTTTCTATATAATGATATACAATTTGGTGCATACATGTAGATTACTGATATTTCCTCATTGTTTATACTGCCTTTTATCTCGATATATTTACCTTCCCTATCCCCTTTAATCAGATCTATTTTTACTTTGGCTTTGTCAGATATCATGATTGCAATTCCTGCCTTCTTTCTCTCAGTTGAGTCCCAATTGATTTTGCTCCAACCTTTAATTGTAACCTTATGAGTGTCTACCTACCTCATGTGTGTTTCTTGTAGACAACATATGGTAGAATTTTGTTTTCTAATCCATTCTGCTATTTGTTTTCATTTTATGGGTGAGTTCATCCCATTCATGTTCAAAGTTATGATTGCCATTTGTGTATTCTGCAGAATGTTGATATACTCTCCTAGTTCTATCCTTTCATCTTTTTCTATATCCTTTTCAATCAGTGGTTTGCTTTTAATCACTCCCTAATCCCCACCCTTAATATGCTTCCCTTTCTGCCCCTCTCTTTTTGTTCCCTTCTTTTTCTGCATCTGTTAATGTCCCTCCTCCCTTTGTTTCCCTCCCTTTTTGTACTGCCTGTCTCCCTCTTCCCCTTAGTTTCCCCTTCTCATTTTCCCTATAAGGTAAGATAGAATTCAATACACCAATGGATGTAGATGTTCTTCCGTTACTGAGGGATGATTTCGCTGAGTGTAAGGTTTAAGTATTATCTATTAGCACTCTCTTTCTCTCCTTCTTATAAGAGTATTCTTCCCTTCCCCTTCCCATGTGCCTCTTTGTGTGGTATAGATTATCCTGTTTATCTTATTTCTTCAAGTTTTCCTTGGTTCCACCCATCCCTTTTTCCATTTTTGCATATCATCTTAAACCACTTATTACCCCAGTCTCTTTCTGTGAATGATTCTTCTCATTACTATAATAATGAATATCATTTTTGAGAGTTATAAATAACCATTTCCCATATACTAATATAAAAATTGATTTTATTGAAGCCCTTAAGGAAGAAAGTTTGAATAGAAAAAACATTTTCCCCTTTCCCCTCTCTTTCTTATTTACCTTTTCATGTTTCTCTTAATATTTGTGTTTGGATATCAAACTTTCCACTTAGTTCTCATCTTTTCTTTATAAATACTTGGAAATCTTATATTTTATTGAAGGCTCAAATGTTCCCCTGGAAGTATATAGTTTGTTTTTATGTGTAGTTGATCCTTGGTTGAAGACCCAATTCTCTTGCCTTTCTGAATATCATATTCCAAGACTTGAGGCCCTTTAATGTGGAAGCTGCCAGATCTTGTGTAGTCCTTATTGGTGCTCCTTGATATCTGAATTATCTTTTTGACTTCTTGTAAAATTTTCTCCTTTTCTTGGAAGCTCTTGAATTTGACAATTACATTTCTGGGAGCTGTGTTTTGAGGATTTAGTATAGAGGGTGTTCTATGAAGTCTTTCAATGCCTATTATTCCCTCTTGTTCAAGAATATCAGGCCCATTTGCTTGGATGATTTCTGGTAGTATGATGTCAAGATATCTGTTTATTTCTGGGTTTTCTGGTAGACCAATGATTCTCAAATTGTCTCTTTATGTTCTTTTTTCCTTATCTGTTATCTTGTCATCTTGTCAGTGAGATATTTTATGTTTTCTTTTATTTTGTCAGTGTTTTAACTTTTCTTCATTAATTCTTGATGTTTTGCATGATCATTGTTTTCCAATTTCTCAATTCTGGTCTTTAACGTATGGTTTTCTGCTATAATCTTTTGATTTTCCTTTTCAGTTTGGTCTATCCTGCTTTGTGACTTCCAGCTATTTCTCCAATTGGGAAGTCTTGTCCTTTAAAATGTTATTTTCTTTTTTAACTATTTCCAACTTTTCTTGCCAGAAGGCTTCCATCTTTGGTAAGCTCCAATTTAAATTCTTCAAGAGCTTGTTGCCAGTTTCCATTTTTTTGGAAGGTTTTGGTGCATTTATTTGTTTTTCCTCTTCTGCTAGTTTCTCTGTACTGGGTTTTTCCTCCGAAAAAATTATCTGGTGTCAACCCCTTCTTCTTGTTTTTCTTTGTTTTGGGAAGTTGTTCCTGGGTACTGTTTGCCATCACTATCATGCTTTTTCCTTCCCTTTCCAGTCAGAAATCTGAATGACAAGGGCCAACTCTCTGTGTATGGAACTAAGGAGCAAGGATTTTGCCTGAGGCCACCTCTCCAGTCTCTGCAGAGTCTACTATTTGCTGCCCTTTTCTATGCTATCTCCCTGCAGGTACCCATGGTCTGTGTTCTTCAGGCTTCTGGGGTTTCCGGTCTAGCTGCTTTCAGGGGTAGGTCTTTGGTTGTCATAGTCAACTGCCAAGGACCTAGAGGTGCCCCTCACTTGCTCTAGAGGTACCCCTCCCTCACTCACTAATTATAGCATGTGCTGGCTCTAACCCTGGCTCTTTGGTGGGGTCAGGAAGGGTAGATCAGCTCTCATTTTGGTGGAAGCTTTATCACCCCCTTATAGTGTGGAAATACCCTAATTCTGTGTACCTTCAATACTGTACCCAAATATAGAATCCCTTTGTTCATATGAATTTGGTTTTTCTTTTTTGACCTTTTGAGATAGTCTATGTTGATGGGTGTTGAAGAGATGAAGTGCCCTGTGTCTAGACTGCCAACATGTTTACTTAGAAGTCATATCCCTATTTTTAAAGTGAGTTCAATTTCCAATTCAACTTAGACCTCTAAGGAAAACCATTTTTAATCATAGCATTAATATGTGAAATCCCCTCCCTTATTGTGTATTTAAAATTGGAGAAGTTTTAAAGGTCAGTAGACCTTAGAGAACATTGAATTGAACCACATCATTGTAGAGTAGGAAATCATTTGCCTCATAAAAAACCAAGACGATATGCTATTTATGTTTTCCAGCTTCCTCTATGATATTATTTCAGACTAACCTTAGATTATGATAAAAAGAAGATTCATTTTGTATTTTTCCCATAACTATCCCCCTTATCCATTCAACATTTTCTTCTGCTTCTCTTTGTTTTGGATGCATAAAGCCCAGTTTTTCTTTACTTTTTTCTTGTTTATTTATTACAAATTGCAACCATATTTTGTTTTGGAGACTGCAGTCCTTAAAAATAGCTATCGGTAATTTCTTTCATTTTTTGCATTTATATAGCAAATGGAAGACTCTTCTTAATTTAGATGTGTCATCAAAGATAAATGACATGTCTCTTTAAAAATACTCAGCTTTATTTCATACTTTGAAAAAAGTTAAATTTGTTTAATACTGTTTGGTTGAAAAAAAGCAGTAATTTAGTATTTCCATTAAAAGCAAAGTTGTTTTTAGCTAATGGTACTTTCTCCTAGTCTTTTGGAGCTTTGCTTTTGAAATTTATCCCCTGTGCTCTGGATATGGAATATTCTGAAAAGATCTCTTCCCCAAATTAAGTGTTTTCATCATGTGATATTGCTGAAAATTCTCAAACAAATCCTCCTTTAACTTCATTAACTAAAACTTATACAAAAGGAATGAAAAGAGTTGTGAATGTAACTGAAAAAAAGTAGTATAAACTCAAAGAAGGGATTTAAAACTGAAAATTAAGGACAGAAAACTACCTATCTTGTATCTACAAATCTAGATAATGACCATGGATACGGGGTAGAAAGAAGCACAATAGAAGAAGTGTCCAATTCTTAGAGAATGAAAACCAATATAAGAGTCAACAATAGAACCCATGAAATCATATGTATATAAACAAAGAAATGAACTATAAGTACAGAGTTAGACAACAAAAATTATAAATTAGGGAAGAAAAACAGACTTTGAAGATTTCACTGAGATCTAATGAAATGAGGGATAGCATTGGATTAAAGTTCTTGAAGGCTATACTATATTCAAAAGGAACCAAATAGATAAGGGTAGAGGTGGTAGAGAATAGTATTATATTTTAAACTAAACAAATAGGGAATCTAGGAAGCAGAGAAAGAAAACATAGTAGGGAGTATTGAGGCAAAAAAGTTATGAAGATATAATAGATGTTATTACTTAGAATATACTACAGATCACAAGGACAGAAAGGGAACATAGAAGAAGGGTTTAGGAAGATGATCACTGACTTTAAAAATGGAAGCAAAATATGTAGGAGTTGGAGGGAGAGGTAGCTTGAATTATGAAATATCTATTGAAGCTCTCTCTATGTCAAAATCAGGGAACTAATTATTTGATTCAAAAGGCAGATAGTATAACAAAGATAACATTTTTTTTCAGTTTTCAGTTAAAATCCATACTAAGAGACGGAAAATCCATACTAAAAGGGGGATGTTTTGGCTTATATGTCACATACTTAGCCCATGATTGCCTCAGTTTTCTCCTCTGTAAAATGGGAATAATAATAGCACCTACCTTGCAGGTTTATTGCAACAATAAAATAAGATACTTGTATCATATTTTCCAAGCCTTAAAGCAACAGATAAGTGCTAGTTATATAATAATAATAATGATAAAAATGGGAATTTCTTGGTGGTATAACCATTCTCCCTTATCCTTTATATTAGTTAAAACAAAGTTGAGCATAGTCTAACAAGAGCACCAAAACAATTAATAATTATAGTAGTCATTGGAAGTCTAAGGAGTTATTCAAAGGAGCAGTTAAAGTGGTTTTCAACGTAGTGTATGAATCAGTTATGGGACAGCTAGTTTATTGTTATATAGAAAGAGATGCTAAACATAGAAATAATCACAGCATGCATTAACAGAATTATATAAACAAAATTAATTTAAATAAACAAATTAACTTCTGGTTACAAGCATTGCATTTTGGAGATTAACATTCAGCCTCATTAAAACAGAAAGCAGTTTTAATTAGATATCATTATCTTTTGCCTCTATTGAAGACTTCTATCAACAGCCAAATCTGATTCTCTTTCCAGTGTCTGCCTTCTCCAACGCAAATGCTTTCCTTGTCAAACAGTCTTATTCCTCAAAGACCCCAGAGCCATCAGATTCAAAGACTTCCCATGATCTTAACACCTTTTAGATCTCATGAGGTCATTGTCAGTCCTCGTCATGTACACAGTGAGATATTTATTCACTTTTTATTAAGAAGCAACAAACAGAAAAAAAAAGCCGAGGTAACCATGTGCTCAAGGAGTGGGGATTGGGTTCAAGATAGGGCAAGAGACAATTTTCTGAAAGCAATTCCTATATTGCTCTTGCTTCACTGATGGAAATGAAGACAGCAGAAAGCAAAGCTATAAGTTCCTTTCCTATAAGCACTGGGTCATCAGTCCTTTCATCTGCATAGGCAATTAGGGGACTCCCCTTCATTTCCCATCTCAAACTTTTTTTTTGATGAGTGTCTGGAAAAAAAAAGGATTAAATTTTCTAAGTTACTCTATTCTTCATTTAATTTTCTCCATGAATATTTCTTTAGTAGTAGCAAAATGTGTATTCTTTGCTCTTGGTCTCTCTGTTTTATCTATAAAATGAACAGCTTACATAACTTCAGTAATTCCCAACTCAAAATAGATAGTATTGTAGTAAAATTTCTAAATTATTTTTATAATTTACAAGTGATACAAAGTGAAATGAGCAGAAACAGAACTTCGTATGCAATAACAATTTGTTATTAATAATAACAATAATTTACAATGATCAACTGTGAATGGATTAACTATTATCAGCAATTCAAGGAACCAAGACTCAAGATGGAAAAGGCTATTGGCAGTTATAGAAGAAACTAATGGAGTCTAAAAGCATATTATGAGACATACCATTTGTCACATTATTTCTTTCCTGGGTTTTTTTTTTCCTTGTTGAAGCAACATATGTCTTCTTGCTTAACATGGTGACCATGGAAATAGTTATTACATGAGTGCACAGATACCTGCAGTCTCAGGGAAAAGTGAGAGGAGAGAGTAAAGGAGAAAATGTGAATCTTAAAATGTAAAAATATGCATATTAAAATTCTTATTTTCATGTGATCTGGAAAAGAAAAATATAATAAAAATCAAAAGATATAAAAAAATTCTAAGCAGTTTTCTAGAACTAAGAATGGTTACAGTTACATGTAGTAGGAGGGGGATAGTTAGGATGAGAGAAGAAAAAAGAGGGAAGGGCCCATTAAAAACATTCCTGATATATGAAATTTCTGTAGTTTATATAAGCCCTTGATCTTTTTCTACCTTTAACCTGGTGACATATTTTCTAATCATTCTTTATGTTCCTTTTTACTATCCTCTCCTATGTCTACCTTTGCATTGAAATCACAGTTTTTAGAATTTTGATGTAATTTTCATTGTCTTATTGAGGCTTTCACAAAATCTGTTTCATCAGTATCTGAAATGTATTTTTGTGCATAAAATTCAGTAATCTTTGTTGACTGCCTTTTTGTTTATACTAAAAATGAGAAATAAGGTAAAATGAGTAAATGATATAAAATAATTGTTCTTCTTTTGTTTATTTCATTTTTAAAATTTTAAATAACCCTTACTTTACATCTTAGAATAATTACTGTGTTTTTGGTTCTAAGGCAGGACTAAGCAATGGTGGTTAAATGACTTGCACAGAGTCACATAGCTAAGATGTGTTTGAGGTCAGATTTGAACCTAGGACCTCCTGTCTCTAGGCCTGACTCTCAATCTACTGAGCCACCTAACTGTCCTCTCTTATTATGTTTAGACACATGTTATAATTAGGTTTGTTAACTCTACCTCTCCAGAGAGAGAGAGAGAAATAAGGAAGGAAGGAAGGAAGGAAGGAAGGAAGGAAGGAAGGAAGGAAGGAAGGAAGGAAGGAAGGAAGGAAGGAAGGAAGGAAGGAAGGAAGGAAGGAAAGGTAGGAAAGGCAGGGAAGGCAGGAAAGGAAGAAAGGAAGAAAGGAAGGAAGGAAGGAAGGAAGGAAGGAAGGAAGGAAGGAAGGAAGGAAGAAAGGAAGGAAGGAAGGAAGGAAGGAAGGAAGGAAGGAAGGAAGGAAGGAAGGAAGGAGGATGACAAGGATTCAAGAGTAAATTGCTATTTAAATGAACACAGTGATTGAAATTCCTTATGAAATGCCGACCCCAAACAGGAACTTCTTAATTAGTGAAAATGTCTTAGAACAGTCATCCTTAATATGATAAGGTAGCTGGTGTAGAGGTGGAGCATATTAGAAAGTGAGCAAGAAGTGAAGCAGATGAAGAGGAGAACCTTATGTGTTAGCTTCCCATTTAAATGAATTTGTTAATATGCCTTCTATTTTCCTTTATATTAAGTGTGTCAATATTTATATTGATGCAATGGTATTAACTTTTTTGTTCATTGGATAAACTATGTCTCTTTTTTCCATCACTCTGTCAATATGAAGACTAGAGGCTTTAGATTCAAGTTTCTGTCCAATGAAGAAATAATATGAAATAATATCTAAGGTACTTTTCACTTCAAAAAGTCAGTAATACTGTGAAATCAACTACCTTCATACTGGCCCAGGACACTGTGATAATACTAATATTTTACTACACTCATGATACTCTGATATTCAGCTTAGTATCAATATCACATTATCTATTTTAAAATATTATGCTACTTGATCTAGTAATTTCTAGTTATTTAGGGACTTTGTAAGGATAATTTAGGATTGCATAAGTTTGATTTTTGGTCACCAGGGGATATCCCAAATAAAATACCCAAGTCAATATGGAAATCTATGGTGTTTTAATCGCTATATAGGGAAGAAATCAAGGAGAAGATAGAGGAAAGGCATAGGATTTCTCCTCCTTGGCCTGTGCCAGGCGAGTTCAAAGTCCTCTGCTACAAGGTCCTTGCAGATTAGAGACTTTCTCTAAGAGGATAGTGTTTGGAAGGTAAAGGAGGAAAATCAGCCTAAACCCTGAGAGAGCTCAGAGACCTGAACTAGGTTACTAGGCTTCCTCCAGTATGGTATCAAGGAAAACTCATGGCTAAACCCAGACAATAGCAGCTACCATGCCAAGATGCCGACACACTCAGCAAGCTACCACCAGCCACCTCTTTGCCATCAAAGAGGCCAGAGAGACGAAGTAACACAAAATATATAGACAGTTTTACATCACTTTCCTTCGTCTCACATGTACCAATGATATCTTGACTTAAGACAGCCCAGGGGTCTGTCAGTTATTTCTAATTTGTCATTTGCTAGCAGGTGTCTGTCATAGGCCATCCTCCTAAATACTTAATCCTTAAGTATGGGTGTAGACATTCCTGATTTTGTTAGACTAAGTAGGGTGGAATAATCTAAAGTTCACAACTATTATGATAGGTTTTCATCTAGCATCTTAACAACCTATCATTATTGCTTCCTAATGACACAAAAACCCATCTTTCATCAGAAGTTATCTTTTTTTATTTCTTTTAATTTTTTTTAAAATTTCTTACAGAAAATTAGTCTATGTCCTGCCACCTGGTCTTTTTTCTTCCTTGGAACTGAAACTAAAGTCACCTCTTAAACATCCTCAGAATGAAACATTAATAATGATAGTGGGACAGGGAATAGTCCTATAATTCCATTGTTGTATGGAACTACTAGGCAGAGCAACTTCCTCTATCAATCCATTTTGATATTTTTTTTCTTCCATTTCCATTCCTGGGTCCTGAGTGGCTTAGATAATTTATTTTTAGAAATGTGTTTTTTTTTCCTCACAACAATTATGTGAGCTAGGGGAACTATTATCTCAATTTTTCAGATTAAGAAACTGAGGAACAGAAAGGATGAATAGGTTGGCATTGGTCATACAGTTGGTAATGTCAAGGTCAGTATTTAAATTTTGTTTTCTTTATTCTAAATTCATTTATTCATCCTGACCTTATTTTTTAGCTTAATTTTGCTGCCATATTAAATACTGCTTTTTCATGCTATCAATCCTTTTGAATACTATACTGTGAAGATATTGGAAACATTGTTTTCACATTCTCTAAACTTAAAAAGTGACAATTAGTCACAACTTGTGAAAAAGATTTTTAAATATCATTATTTAGGTACTGCTTATTTGCCATTTATTTATCTACATTCCATTTATATTCCTACTGCTATACCCAAAATGAATTGGCAGTAGCTTTGATTTATGTCTTAATTAGTTTAAATAACAGCTTTGGAGTTTGTGTGCCCAGCAGACAAATTCAAGTTGTCTATAAGCCCCTGCATTCCCCCAGAGAACTGAGGGAGGAAGTGGTTGCTTTGGAAGTCTGGAAAGAGGGTTGGGGCATGCAAAAAAATATCCCCTGGTGCTAAGAGAGGGAACAGAGTAGTTCCCTAAGTGTGGGGAGTGTCCCATCTTCACCACACTGGTCCAGAAGCTTCAACTCCCTGCAAATCTTATCTTAAAAGAATTTTCAAATTATTTCTCCCCACATGAAATCCTAATTATGGATGTTATACAGTAATAATATCTTTATTTTTCATTTGTGGAGGTCTTGAGATAGCCTCTCCTACAGATTAGAGAAGCAAACATAAGATCAAAGGATATGGGACTCAAAGAAAATTTAAATCACATGACCCAATGTGCTTAGCTTACAGATAAGAAACTTGAGATTGGGACAGTTAAATATCAAATTTTCCAAGGTTCTTTAGCAAATAGTAGGGCCAGGATTTACAATAAGATCCCTTCACTCTCAGTCCAGTTTATTGAACATTAACAACACTTGTGCTTCATACCCTCACAAAGCTTTTAGTTTAACAATGGGTACTATTTTAATATCTTACCAAATCAAATTATGACTGTTTGTTCCATATGCTGGTAGAATTAAAATTTCCTTTTTTTAGTCCCATCACCCAAGGAACAAATAAGGGATAAGTTCCCAATGAAAGGCTGTGCTACTGAATCCTTATTTCCCCCCTCACCCACTCTTTGCTTCTATTGCAGTATCCCATTATTTCCTTCCCTCCTACCACATAATAACATACATACTGTGTGGTATATTAATATCTCAATAATATACCATCACTGCAAAAATCCTACATTGTTTGGCAAAGTGATAGGTCAAAACTTAGAATTGTTCAGCAGAAAATATCTTGTATATATATTATGAAAGCTCTTCAGATTCAGCGACACTTAAAAAAATAAATGGAGAATAGAATTAGTGACTTGATTGAATTGATATGTGACATGAAGATCATTTTTGTGTCCTTACGTCTTCGAAATGACATTTCTTTCTGGGGGGGGGCAGCAGAATCACATCATAGGAACACATAGAATACATTTAAAATACATACAAATTATTCAGCATAAGTTAAAATATCAGTGACATTCTTCTAAGCAAGTTTATTTCTAACATTTTATATTAAAACCCAAAATTAAAATATTTTCTTAAAAAGATCAATGTCCTTCTTTAGTTCAAACATCATTAGATATTTTTATTTTATGCATTAAATTTTTAAGAATGCAAATGCATAAGGGGTAATAAGGGAAGGTAGAGTTTATGTCTTATTTCTTTTAGCCTGAGACAACTTTCTCCCTCCAACCTATACTTTCTCTAACCTCCCTTTTCCCATTCATCTTATCAGAATGTTGATTTCTAGAATTAAACCAAAAATCTATAAAGTTCTTAGGCATGCAAATGTGAGCACAACAGAATCCCAAATGACCTGAACATGAAATAAATTATTCAGTTGCTCTACATAACACACTTCAAATTTATTCATATGGTACAAATGAAAAGGATCTCCTGGTTGATAACCACAAACCATTTTTCTAAACATGAATTTCTTTAAGGACTACAACACAAGGAGAAAAGGTACCACTTTGTGGCTTTTTTTAGTTTTAGCTAAATGACAGAACTATAAATTGTATGACCACAACCCCCCCTCAAAAAAAAGGTTTATAAATATATAATCACAATCAGGGTTGAATGCATTTTAAGGAGCTATTAAAAAGAGACAATGTGGACCAACTCCTCATTTTAACAGTCTCAGAAGCATAATAAAAATATTAAAGATAGTTAATTACAATTCACTTTAATCTGGCAAGATTAGTGAAATGTTGAGGGTGGGACAAACAAACAAGGAAACCAAGAAAACATGTAAAAAGACAAAAAACCAAACCTGGAATTAAATCCTGGTCTAGTCATTTATTAGTTGTGTCATTATGGATAAGGAACTTCCTTCTCTAAGCATCAGTTTTCCCTTCTATAAAATGAAGGTTGTGTATCAGACATCCTCTAATGACTTTTCAACTCTTTATATCCTACATCTGATGGGTAAATGGGAGTACATTTAGATCAAAGATCCTAGCCCATGCAGAGGCCATGTTTGTCAATATGTCAGCAGAAGTAGTAGGAAGCATTTCATTTGAAAAACAGAATTGTAAGCCCAACTTCAAAATTCATGTTTTTAAAGGAACCTAAATGTTTTCATTTCTCCTGGAACAGCTAGGTAGTGAAGAGGGCCTGACATCAGAAGGACTCATCTTCCTGAGTTCAAATCAAGTCTCAGATACTTACTAGCTGTGTGTCCCTGTGCAGGTAACTTGACCCTCTTTGTTTCAGTTGCCTCATCTGTAAAATGAGATCAAGAAGGAAATGGCAAACCACTCCAACATCTTTGCCATGAAAACTCTAAGTGAACTTACAAAGAACAGGACATGATTGAAGCAATTGAAAAACAGCAACAATATATTTTCATAAATTTCAAGCTAAGGGATCTTTAAGACCCTGCATGGTATGTTAGTTCTATATTGTCTATTCATTAAAACTAAGTAGATTAGTGTTGCAAATAATGGTAATATTTTTATGTTACCCTTTAAGACAATCAAAAGGTAATATTACTACTAATAACAATGATTTAAGGTTTTCAAAATGCTTTACATATACTAACTCACTTGGTCCTTACAATAACTTTTTGGAGTACGTTCTATTAGTGTGTCCATTTGGTAGATAAGGAAACTGAGGGCCAGAGAAATTAAATGTTTTTTTCCAGTGTCATTAAGTTGTTAAGAAGTGGTTAAGAGATTGAGGGGAAGTAAAATGAAAAGAATTCACATTTATAAAGCACCTATTAAGTGCCAGGAATTGTGCTAAGTACTTTAATTTATTTTTATTATTATTTTTTAAAATATTTTTACATGTTTACATGATTAATTTTCTTTCCTTCCTCTCTTCCCTCCCCTTGCCAGAGCTGACAAACAATTCCACTGGGTTGTACAAATGTTATCACTTGCTACATATTTCCATATTATTCATTTTTTGCTATAGAGTGATTTTTTTATTTAGAATATTTTTCCGTGGTTACATGACTCATGATCTCCTCTCTCAATTCCCTTCCCTCTCCCAGGGCTGACAAGCAATTCCACTATGTTATACATGTATCATTGTTCAAAATCTGTTTCCATTTTATTAATATTTGCTGTAGAGTGATCTTTTAACATTAAAACGCTAATCATATCCCTATTGAATTACATGATCGATCATATGTTTTTCTTCTGTATTTCTGTTCCCACAGTTTTCTCTGGATGTGGATAGCATTCTTTCTCATAAATTCCTCTGGATTGTCCTGGGTCATTGCATTGTTGCTGGTAGAAGAGTCTATTACATTTGACTGGGCCACAATGTATCAGTCTCTGTATACAATGTTCTCCTGGTCCTGCTCCTTTCACTATTCATTAATTCCTGGAGGTCTTTCCAGTTTACATGGAATTCCTCCAGTTCATTATTCCTTTCAGCACAGTAGTATTCTATCACCATCAGATACCACAATTTGTTCAGCCATTCCCCAATCAATGGACATCCCCTCATTTTCCAATTTTTTGCCACCTCAAAGAGTACAGCTCTAAGTATTTTTGTACAAGTCTTTTTCTTTATTATCTCTTTGGGGTATAAACCCAGGAATGGTATGGTTGGATTAAAGGGTAGGAATTCTTTTAAAGACCTTTGCTCATAGTTATAGAGTGACTTTTTATTTTTTTTTTATTTTTTTTTATTTTATTTTTTTTTTAAATATATTTTATTTGGTCATTTCCAAGCATTATTCGTTAAAGACATAGATCATTTTCTTTTCCTCCCCCCCCCCAACCCCCCATAGCCGACGCGTAAGTCCACTGGGCATTAGATGTTTTCTTGATTTGAACCCATTGCTTTGTTGATAGTATTTGCATTAGAGTGTTCATTTAGAGTCTATCCTCTGTCATGTCCCCTCAATCTTTGTATTCAGGCAGTTGCTTTTTCTCGGTGTTTCCACTCCCATAGTTTATCCTTTGCTTATGAATGGTGTTTTTTTCTCCTGGGTCCCTGCAAGTTGTTCAGGGACATTACACCACCACTAATGGAGAAGTCCATTACGTTCGATGATACCACAGTGTGTTTGTCTCTGTGTACAATGTTCTCCTGGTTCTGCTCCTCTCGCTCTGCATCACTTCCTGGAGGTTGTTCCAGTCTCCATGGAACTTCTCCACTTTATTATTCCTTTTAGCGCAATAGTACTCCATCACCAACATATACCACAGTTTGTTCAGCCATTCCCCAATTGATGGGCATCCCCTCATTTTCCAGTTTTGGGCCACCACAAAGAGCGCAGCTATGAATATTTTTGTACAAGTCTTTGTGTCCATTATCTCTTTGGGGTACAGACCCAGCAGTGCTATGGCTGGGTCAAAGGGTAGATATTCTTTTGTCGCCCTTTGGGCATAGTTCCAAATTGCCCTCCAGAATGGTTGGATCAGTTCACAGCTCCACCAGCAATGAATTAATGTCCCTACTTTGCCACATCCCCTCCAGCATTCATTACTTTCCTTTGCTGTTATGTTAGCCAATCTGCTAGGTGTGAGGTGATACCTCAGAGTTGTTTTGATTTGCATCTCTCTGATTATAAGAGATGTAGAACACTTCTTCATGTGCTTGTTAATAGTTTTGATTTCTTTATCTGAGAACTGCCTATCCATTTCCCTTGCCCATTTATCAATTGGAGAATGGCTTGATTTTGTGTACAATTGATTTAGCTCTTTATAAATATGAGTAATTAAACCTTTGTCAGAGGTTTCTATGAAGATTTTTTCCCAATTTGTTGTTTCCCTTCTGATTTTAGTTATATTGGTTTTGTTTGTACAAAAGCTTTTTAGTTTGATGTAGTCAAAATTATTTATTTTACATTTTGTGATTCTTTCTATATCTTGCTTGGTTTTAAAGCCTTTCCCCTCCCAAAGGTCTGACATGTATACTATTCTGTGTTTACCCAATTTACTTATGGTTTCCTTCTTTATGTTTAAGTCACTCACCCATTTTGAATTTATCTTGGTGTAGGGTGTGAGGTGTTGATCTATTCCTAGTCTCTCCCACACTGTCTTCCAATTTTCCCAGCAGTTTTTATGAAATAGTGGATTTTTGTCCCAAAAGCTGGGATCTTTGGGTTTATCGTATACTGTCTTGCTGAGGTCGCTTTCCCCCAGTCTATTCCACTGATCTTCCTTTCTATTTCTTAGCCAGTACCAAATTGTTTTGATGACTGCTGCTTTGTAATATAGTTTTAGGTCAGGGACTGCAAGGCCCCCATCATATGTGTTTTTTTTCATTATTTCCCTGGATATCCTTGATCTTTTGTTCTTCCAAATGAACTTTGTTATGGTTTTTTCTAAATCAGTGAAGAAGTATTTTGGTAGTTCAATGGGTATGGCACTAAATAGATAAATAAGTTTGGGTAGGATGGTCATTTTTATTATATTGGCTCGTCCTATCCATGAGCAGTTAATGTTTTTCCATTTGTTCAAGTCTAGTTTTAGTTGTGTGGCGAGTGTTTTGTAGTTGTGTTCATATAGTTCCTGTGTTTGTCTTGGGAGGTAGATTCCTAGGTATTTTATTTTGTCTAAGGTGATTTTGAATGGGATTTCTCTTTCTAGTTCTTGCTGCTGAGCTGTGTTGGAGATATATAGAAAAGCTGATGATTTATGTGGGTTTATTTTGTATCCTGCAACTTTGCTAAAGTTGTTGATTATTTCAATTAGCTTTTTGGTTGAATCTCTAGGATTCTTTAAGTAGACCATCATGTCATCCGCAAAGAGTGATAACTTGGTCTCCTCCTTGCCTATTTTGATGCCTTCAATTCCTTTATCTTCTCTAATTGCTACTGCTAGTGTTTCTAGTACAATGTCAAATAGTAGAGGTGATAATGGGCATCCTTGTTTCACTCCTGATCTTATTGGGAATGCATCTAGTTTATCCCCATTGCAGATGATATTAGCTGTTGGTTTTAGATATATACTGTTTATTATTTTTAGGAATGACCCTTCTATTCCTATGCTTTCTAGTGTTTTTAATAGGAATGGGTGTTGTATTTTATCAAAGGCTTTTTCTGCATCTATTGAAATAATCATGTGATTCTTGCTAGTTTGCTTGTTGATGTGGTCAATTATGTGGATGGTTTTCCTAATGTTGAACCAGCCCTGCATCCCTGGTATGAATCCTACTTGATCATGGTGAATGATCCTTCTGATCACTTGCTGGAGTCTTTTTGCTAGTATCCTATTTAAGATTTTTGCATCTATATTCATTAGGGAGATTGGCCTATAGTTTTCTTTCTCTGTTTTTGACCTGCCTGGTTTTGGAATCAGTACCATGTTTGTGTCGTAAAAGGAGTTTGGTAGAACTCCCTCTTTGCTTATTATGTCAAATAGTTTGTATAGTATTGGGATTAACTGTTCTCTGAATGTTTGATAGAATTCACAGGTGAATCCATCAGGCCCTGGGGACTTTTTCTTAGGAAGTTCTTTGATGGCTTGTTGGATTTCAATTTCTGATATGGGATTATTTAGGAATTCTATTTCCTCTTCTGTTAGTCTAGGCAGTTTGTATTTTTGTATATATTCATCCATTTCTCCTAAATTGGTGTATTTATTGCCATATAATTGGGCAAAGTAATTTCTAATGATTGCCTTAATTTCCTCCTCATTGGAGGTGCTGTCCCCCTTTTCATCTTTAATGCTGTGAATTTGCTTTTCTTCCTTCCTTTTTTTAACTAGATTGACCAGTACCTTGTCTATTTTGTTTGTTTTTTCAAAGTACCAGCTTCTTGTCTCATTTATTAAATCAATAGTTCTATCACTTTCGATTTTATTAATTTCTCCCTTAATTTTTAGGATTTCTAATTTGGTTTTCTGCTGGGGGTTTTTAATTTGATCGCTTTCCAGTTTTTTCATTTGCATTTCCAATTGATTGATCTCTGCTCTCCCTTGTTTGTTAATATAAGCATTCAGGGATATGAATTTACCTCTGATTACCGCTTTGGCTGCATCCCAAAAGGTTTGGAAGGATGTTTCGCCATTGTCATTTTCCTCGATGAAATTATTAATTGTTTCTATGATTTCTTCTTTAACTAAACGGTTTTGGAGTATCATATTGTTTAATTTCCAATTGGTTTTAGATTTGGTTTTCCATGTACCATTACTAATCATTATTTTTATTGCCTTGTGATCTGAGAAGGCTGCATTCATTATTTCTGCTTTTCTGCATTTGTGTGCTATGTTTCTGTGACCTAATGTATGGTCAATTTTTGTGAATGTGCCATGTGGTGCTGAGAAGAAGGTGTATTCCTTTTTATCCCTATTTATTTTTCTCCATATGTCTATTAATTCTAATTTTTCTAAGATTTCATTCACTTCTTTTACCTCTTTCTTATTTATTTTTTGATTTGATTTATCTAAATTTGATAATGGTTGGTTTAAGTCTCCCACTAGTATGGTTTTATTGTCTATTTCTTCCTTCAATTCTCCTAGTTTCTCCATTAGAAATTTGGGTGCTATATTATTTGGTGCATACATATTGATTAATGATATTTCCTCATTGTCTATAGTCCCTTTTAACAAAATATAATTACCTTCCCTATCCCTTTTGATCAGGTCTATTTTTGCATTGGCTTTATCAGATATCATGATTACCACTCCTGCCTTCTTTCTATCAGTTGAAGCCCAGAAGGTCTTACTCCATCCTTTAATTCTGACCTTGTGGGTGTCAACCCGCCTCATGTGTGTTTCTTGAAGACAACATATGGTAGGGTTTTGGATTCTAATCCATTCTGCTATTCGTCTACGTTTTATGGGTGAGTTCATCCCATTCACGTTCAAAGTTATGATTGTCATTTGTGGACTCCCTGGCATTTTGATTGCCTTCCCTAATTCTAACCTTTTCTTCTTCGGCTCTACCTTTTAGTCCAGTGATTTACTTTGAAACAGTCCCCCTTGTCCCCTCCCTTGATGTTTCCCTTTTTAGTCCCTCCCTTTTTGTTCCCTCCCCCTCCCCCCTCTCTTACCCTCCCTTTTTGTTCTCCCTCTCCCCCTCCCCCCCTTGGTTTTCCCTTCTCCTTACCCTTGTTGGGTAAGATAGAATTCAAGATCCCAATGGATCTGGAGGTTTTTCCCTCTCAGAGCTGCTTTCCCTGAGATTGAGGTTAAAGTAACCCCCCCCCCCTCTCTTCCTCTCCTTCTTATAGGAGTTTTCTTCCCCTCCCCTTCCCATGTGAATCTTTGTGTGAGAATGATTATTCTATTTGGTCTTTCTTTACCCCCTATTTATACATTACATTTTCCCCACATGTTAGTATACATAGGTTGATATAAATGTAGTCCTTATAGAAGAGAGTTTGAGTAAAAGAAGAAGATAACATTTTCCCCTTTCCTTAATATTTACCTTTTCAGGTATTCCTTACTCTTTGATTTTCGGTATCAAACTTTCCACAGAGCTCTGGTCTTTTCTTTGCAAAAAGTTGGAAGTCTTCTATTTTGTTGAATGCCCATACTTTCCCTTGGAAGTATATAGTCAGTTTTGCTGGGTAGCTGATTCTTGGTTGGAGACCCAGCTCTCTTGCCTTTCTGAAGATCATGTTCCATGCCTTACGATCATTCAGAGTAGAACTTGCAAGGTCTTGGGTGACCCTGATTGGCATTCCTTTATATCTAAATTGTCTTTTTCTGGCTTCCTGTAGGATTTTTTCTTTTGTTTGATAGCTTTGGAATTTGGCAATTACATTCCTGGGAGTTGTCTTTTGGGGGTTTAGTGTAGAAAGTCTTCTGTGAGCTCTGTCAGTGGCTGTATTGCCCCCTTGTTCTAGAATCTCTGGGCAATTTTCTTTGATTATATCTTGTATCACCATGTCCAGTTTGGTGTTTATTTCTGGCTTATCTGGGAGTCCAATTATTCTTAAATTATCCCTTCTCCCCCTATTTTCCAGATCTATCACCTTGTCGGTGAGATATTTTATGTTCTCTTCTAATTTCTTGGTATTTTGGCTTTGCTTTATTGATTCTTGCTCTTTTACACGATCGTTGTCTTCCAGCTGCCTGATTCTGGCCTTTAAAGCCTGGTTTTCTTTTACAGTTTGGTCAAACTGGTTTTGTAGATGCGTGAATTTCTTTTGCATTATTTCCAACTTTTCCTCCCAGAAGGCTTCCATCTTTTTGGTCATTTCTGATTCAAATTCTTCATAGGTTTGTGGAGAGTTTCCATTTCCTTTGGAAGGTTTTGGAGCATTTTCTTTTATATTATCTTCTGTCTGCTCTGTATTTTGTATTTTGGCTCCATAGAATGTGTCCAAAGTCGCCCCTTTCTTCTTATTTTTCTTGGTATTTTGGGGCTTCTGTGCTTCTGTGGAGTTTGTCATCTCTGAATGTGGAGGATTAGTTTTTCTTGTCTCTTTCTGGTGTTCAGAGGCAGTCCTGGGCAGATAGTTCTATGGGCTTTCCCTGGGTTAAACTGAATATGCCTCACTGGAACTGGAATGGAAGGGTTGGACCACAAGGCCACACTCTCCCCCCGGCTCGCTTTCCGGAAGTTGCCTTCAGAATCGCTGGCCGTGAGGCTGTTTCGTCGGCCTGCGGGGGGATGGGCTGCCGCTTCCCCAAGCTCCGAGAGCACAGACTTTCACTGAGACTTGGATAGCAGGATCCAGCCCGTGAGGCTGTCTTGCCCGCCCTGAGGGTTGCTGTTGTTTTGACCAGCTCTCTGCAGCGGAAGCCCCAGGCAGTAACTTTCACCGGGACTGTAGAAGGCCCTGAGGGTTGTTGTTTCCGAGGACCCTGCTCTCTGAGCCGGCCGGGCTGCGGCTTCCGGGAGCCTTGGACTCTGCGCTCCTACCCCTGAGGTCCGAGTGATCTCGGGTTCTGGCTTTTAAGGGGAGCCGTACCTTTTGAACCGGGTCCAGGTCCAGGAGGAGGGTTCCCAGGGTCTGTGCTGTTGATCGTTTTGAATTTCGGCGCCTTAGGAGCTTATCGTTTGAGATTGGTCGGGAAGGGTTTTCCGGAGATCTGAGCTTTAGCTTTCTCTAAGCCGCCATCTTAACCGGAAGTCTAGAGTGACTTTTTAAAGCCTAAGCCCCAAATCATATCGTATATACATGTGATAAGTGATGTCATGTTCTTCTTTTGCATTTCTACTCCCATGGTTCTTCCTCTCATTGTAGTTAGCATTCTTTCCCATAAATCCTTCAATAGTGTCCTGGCTTGTATTGTTGCTAGTAGAAAAGTTCATTACATTGGATAGTTCTACAATGTTTCACTTTCTGTGTACAATGTTCTTCTGGTTCTGCTCATTTCACTCTGCACCAGTTCATTGAGGTTCTCCCAGTTCATATAGAAATCCTCCACATCATCAATACTTACAGCACAATAGTTTTCCATCACTATCATATGCCACAATTTGTTCGGCCATTCCCCAATCAATGGACATCCCCTCATTTTCCAATTTTTTGCCACCTCAAAGAGTACAGCTCTAAGTATTTTTGTACAAGTCTTTTTCTTTATTATCTCTTTGGGGTATAAACCCAGGAATGGTATGGTTGGATTAAAGGGTAGGAATTCTTTTAAAGACCTTTGCTCATAGTTATAGAGTGACTTTTTAAAGCCTAAGCCCCAAATCATATCGTATATACATGTGATAAGTGATGTCATGTTCTTCTTTTGCATTTCTACTCCCATGGTTCTTCCTCTCATTGTAGTTAGCATTCTTTCCCATAAATCCTTCAATAGTGTCCTGGCTTGTATTGTTGCTAGTAGAAAAGTTCATTACGTTGGATAGTTCTACAATGTTTCACTTTCTGTGTACAATGTTCTTCTGGTTCTGCTCATTTCACTCTGCACCAGTTCATTGAGGTTCTCCCAGTTCATATAGAAATCCTCCACATCATCAATACTTACAGCACAATAGTTTTCCATCACTATCATATGCCACAATTTGTTCGGCCATTCCCCAATCAAAGGACAACCCCTCATTTTCCAAATTTTTGTCGCCACATTTTTCTGATTATCTCTTTAGGGTACAAACTTAGTAGTGATATTGTTGGATGAAAGTGTATGCATTCTTTTAAAATCATTTGCACTTAATTCCAAATTGCCTTCAAGAATGGCTGCATTAATTCACAATTCCACCAGCAATGCATTAGTATCCCAATTTTGCCACAACCCCTCCAACATTTATTATTTTCCTTTACTGTCATATTGGTCCATCTGTTAGGTGTGTGGTGATGACTCAGAGTTTATTTCATTTGCATTTCTCTGAGAGATGTAGAACATATTTTCATGTGCTTATTGATAGTTTTGATTTTGTAAAATTTAAAACAATATCAATAACTACAGCTTCTTATTTTCCATAGAGTTTTGTTAATAATCATTTGATGTGGAAAAAATAAAAAGGATAAAAGTATAAGGCCTAATTTTCTAACCTAACTTAACCATGTGTGTGGAAGAAGAGAGAGAGGGCAATGCCACACCAAAACTTTTATCCCCTTGCCCACCATGTCCATTCATGCAGTGTTTACCCAGTTTTACCCAGAAGCATGCAAATTGGATGCTGGATAAAATAAGCTGGATTGAACAAGCCTTAGGGAGTGAATTATATCTACACAATTTCTTTATCTGAAAACTGCCTGTTCATGTCCCTTGACCATTTATCAGTTGGGGAATGGCTTGATTTTTTTTATAAAATTGCCTTAATTCCTTATAAAATTGAGAGATTAGACCTTTGTCAGAGGGTTTTATTATAATTTTCCCCCAATTTGTTACTTGTCTTGCAATTTTGGTTATATTGATTTTGTTTGTACAGAAACTTTTTAATTTAATATAATCAAAATAATTAATTTTCATTTTGTAGTGTTCTCTATCTTCTGCTTGGTCTCAAATTCCTTCCTTTCCCATAGATCTGAGAGGTACTATTCTATGTTCACCTATTTTGTTTATTGTTTCCATCTTTATATTTAAGTCATTTACCCACTCTGAGTTAATCTTGGTATAGGGTGTAAGATGCTTATCTATACCTAATTTCTCCCATACAACTTTCCAATTTTCCCAGCAGTTTTTGTCACATAGTAGGTCCTGTCCCAAAATCTGGGATCTTTGAATTTATCAAACACTATCTTGTTACTGTCATTTTCCCTAAGTCTATTCCATTGATAGACCCTTCTATCTCTAAGACAGTATGATATTGTTTTGAGGGTCACTGCTTTATAATATAGTTTGAGGCCTGAAAATACTAGGCCTCCATCCTTTATATGTTTTTTTTTCCATTAGATCCCTGAGTATTCTTGATATTTTGTTCATCCAGATGAACTTCATAATATTTTTTCTAATTCCATAAAAAAGTAGTTTGATAAGTATAGCACTGAATGAAGAAATTTAGGTAGGATTGTCATTTTTATTATATTAGCTTGTCCTACCAATGAACAATTGATGTTTTTCCAATTGTTTAGATCTAGTTTTATTTCTATGAACAGTGTTTTGTAGTTCTGTTAATATAATTCCTGAATTTCTCTTGACATGTAGATTCCCAAGTATTTTATCTTGTCTAGAGTGATTTTAAATGAAGTTTTTCTCTCTAACTCTTGCTGCTGGGTTTTGTTAAAAACATATAGTAATACTAATAATTTGTATAGATTTATTTTGTACCCTGCAACTTCATTAAAGTTATTGATTATTTCTCCTAGCTTTTTCACTGATTTTCTTGGATTCTTTAGGTACTACCATGTCATCTGCAATGAGTGACAGTTTAGTTTCCTCACTGCCTACTTTTATCTCCTCAATTTCTTTTTCTTCTCTAATTGCTACTGCTAGCAATTCTAGTACAATAATAAATAGTGATGGTAATAATGGGCATCCTTGCTTTATTCTTGATCTTATTGGGAAGGCATCTAACTTATCCCCATAGCAGATGATACTTGCTGATGGTTTTAAATAAACAATGTTTATTATTTTGAGGAAAGACCCTTTTATTCCTATATTTTCTATTGTTTTCAATAGGAATGGGTGTAGTATTTTTGTCAAAATTTTTTCTGCATCTATTGAGATAATCATAGGATTTCTGTTAGTTTTATTGGTGCTCTGGTCAATTATGTAGATGGTTGTCCTAATATTCAACTCCCTTACATTCCTGGCATAAATACCACCTGGTCATGGTAGATAATCTTTCTGATAACTTGCTACAGCCTTTTAGCTAGTATTTTATTTAATATTTTTGCATCTATATGCATTAAGGATATTTGTTAATATTTTTCTTTTGTGATTTTTTCTTCCTGGCTTGGGAATTAGTATCATATTTGTATCATAAAAATGATTTGGTAAGTCTTATTTTTTAGTTCAATAGTTCTTTTAATTTCAATTTTATTAATTTCTCCTTTGATTTTCAGGATTTCCAATTTGGTCTTTATCTGAGATTTTTTAAACATTATTTTATTTGGTCATTTCTAAACATTATTCATTGGAAACAAAGACCATTTTCTTTTCTTACCTCCCCCCGTCCCACCACCTCTCCCATAGCCGATGCGTGATTGCACTGGGTATCACATGTGTTCTTGATTCGAACCCATTTCCATGTTGTTGGTATTTGCATTTAGAGTCTCTCCTCAGTCATGTCCCCTCCACCCCTGTAGTCAACCAGTTTGTTTTCATCGGTGTTTTTACTCCCATAGTTTATCCTCTGCTTGTGGATAGTGTTTTTTAGATCCCTGCAGATTGTTCAGGGACACTGCATTGACACTAATGCTAATGGAGAAGTCCATTACATTTGATTGAACCACAGTGTATCAGTCTCTGTGTACAATGTTTTCCTGGTTCTGCTCCTCTCCCTCTGCATCACTTCCTGGAGGTTGTTCCAGTCTCCATGGAATTCCTCCACTTTATTATTCCTTTTAGCACAATAGTATTCCATCACCAACATATACCACAATTTGTTCAGCCATTCTCCAATTGAAGGGCATCCCTTCATTTTCCAATTTTTGGCTACTACAAAGAGAGCTGCTATGAATATTCTTGCACAAGTCTTTTTCCTTATTATCTCTTTGGGGTACAAACTGAGCAGTGCTATGGCTGGATCAAAGGGCAGACAGTCTTTTATCGTCCTTTGGGCATAGTTCCAAATTGTCCTCCAGAATGGTTGTATCAATTCACAACTCCACTAGCAATGAATTAGTGTCCCTACTTTGTCACATCCCCTCCAGCATTCATTACTTTCCATAGCTGTCATGTTAGCCAATCTGCTAGGTGTGAGGTGATACCTCAGAGTTGCTTTGATTTGCATCTCTCTGATTATATGTAGAACACTTTTACATGTGCATATTAATAGTTTTGATTTCTTTGGCTGAGAACTGCCTGTTCATGTCCCTTGCCCATTTAGCAATTGGAGAATGGCTTGATTTTTTGTACAATTGATTTAGCTCTTTGTAAATTTGAGTAATTAAACTTTTGTCAGAGGTTTTTATGAAGACTGTTTCCCAATTTGTTGCTTCCCTTCTGATTTTAGTTACATTGGTTTTGTTTGTACAAAAACTTTTTAATTTGATGTAGTCAAAATTATTTATTTTACATTTTGTGACTCTTTCTAAGTCTTGCTTGGTTTTAAAATCTTTCCCTTCCCAAAGGTCTGACATGTATACTATTCTGTGTTCACCTAATTTACTTATAGTTTCCTTCTTTATGTTCAAGTCATTCACCCATTTTGAATTTGTCTTGGTGTAGGGTGTGAGGTATTGATCCAAACCTAATCTCTCCCACACTGTCTTCCAATTTTCCCAGCAGTTTTTTATCAAATAATGGATTTTTGTCCCAAAAGCTGGGGTTTTTGGGTTTGTCATAAACTGTATTGCTGAGATCATTTACACCAAGTCTATTCCACTGATCCTCCTTTCTGTCTCTTAGCCAGTACCAAATTGTTTTGATAACCACTGCTTTATAGTATAGTTTGAGATCTGGGACTGCAAGTCCTCCTTCCTTTGCATTTTTTTTTCATGATTTCCCTGGATATCCTTGATCTTTTGTTCTTCCAAATGAACTTAGTCATGTTTTTCTTTCTAATTCAGTAAAGAATTTTTTTGGTAGTTCAATGGGTATGGTACTAAATAAGTAAATTAATTTGGGTAGGATTGTCATTTTTATTATGTTAGCTCATCCCACCCATGAGCAATCAATGTTTTTCCAATTGTTTAGATCTAGTTTTAGCTGTGTGGAACGTATTTTGTAGTTGTGTTCATATAATTCCTGTGTTTGTCTCGGCAGATAGATTCCTAAGTATTTTATATTGTCTAGGGTGATTTTGAATGGTATTTCGCTTTGTAATTCTTGCTGCTGAAATGGGTTAGAGATATATAGAAATGCTGATGACTTATGCTGGTTTATTTTGTATCCTGCAACGTTGCTAAAGTTGTTGATTATTTCGAGTAACTTTTTGGTTGATTCTCTAGGATTCCTTAAGTAAACCATCATATCATCTGCAAAGAGTGATAGCTTGGTCTCCTCATTGCCAATTTTAATACCTTCAATTTCTTTTTCTTCTCTAATTGCTACTGCTAGTGTTTCTAGTACAATGTTAAATAATAGAGGTGATAATGGGCATCCTTGTTTTACTCCTGATCTTATTGTGAAGGCTTCTAGTTTATCCTCATTGCAGATGATGTTTGTTGATGATTTTAGATATATACTGTTTATTATTTTTAGGAAAGGCCCTTCTATTCCTCTACTTTCTAGTGTTTTCAATAGGAATGGGTGTTGTATTTTATCAAAGGCTTTTTCTGCATCTATTGAGATAATCATGTGATTTTTGTCAGTTTGCTTGTTAATATGGTCAATTATGTGGATGGTTTTCCTAATATTGAACTATCCTTGCATTCCTGATATGAATCCTGCCTGGTCATAGTGGATAATCCTTATGATGGCTTTCTGGAATCTTTTTGCTAGTATCCTATTTAAGATTTTTGCATCTATATTCATTAGGGAGATTGGTCTATAATATCTGTGGGTTTTTAATTTGTTCTTTTTCAATTTTTTTTAGTTGCATGCCCAATTTGTTAATCTCTTTTTTCTCGTTTTGGTAATATGGGCACACAGGGATAGAAACTTTGCCCTGAGTGCTGCTTTTGCTGTATTCCATGAATTTTGATGTGTTGTTTCTTCATTGTCATTTTCATGAATGAAATCAGTAATTGGTTCTATGATTTGTTCTTTAACCAACCAGTTTTGGAGAAAAAGATTATTTAATTTCCATTTAATATTTAATTTGCCTCTACATGTACATTTACCAATTATAATTTTATCACATTACGATATCATAAAGTTAAATTCATTATTTATATTTTTCTGCACTTTGTTTGCAATGTTTTTATATCCTAGTACATGGTTAATCTTTGTAAATATACCATGTATTTCTTAAAAGAAGGTATCTTCCTTTTTATTCCTATTTACTTTTCTCCATATATTTATTGACTCTAATTCTTCTAAGTTTTCATACATATCTTACTTCTTTCTTATTTATTTTTTGTTTTGATTTATCTAGATCTGATAGAGGAATGTAGAAGTCTCCCACTATTATGGTTTCATTATCTATTTCCTCCTTAAGCTTGTTTTCCCTTTAAAAATCTCAATGCTATACTATTTGGTACATACATGTTGAGTATGGGTATTTCCCCATGGTATATTCTTCCTTTTATTAGGGTGTAATTACCCGCATTATCTTTTTTAATAAGATCTATTTTTATTTTGTAAAATATCATGGTTGCAAGTTATGCCTTCTTTTTTTCAGTTCATGCTGAATAAGTTCTGCTCTAGCCTCTTACCTTCACTCTATGTATATCTACCTACCTGGTGTGTATTTTTTGTAGACAACGCATGGTAGGATTTTGGTTTTTAATCCACTATGCTATCTGCTTCCTTTAATGGGTGAGTTCATCACATTCACATTCAGAGTTATGATTACCACCTGTGCATTCCTATCATTTAGATTTCCTCTTTTAGTCCTGTCCTTTCTTCTTTCACTCTTTCCTTCCACACCAGTGTTTTGCTTTTAATTAATCTCCCTTTCCCCCACCCTTATTTTACTTTCCTTCCCATCCCCTTCCTTCTTATTTCATTTGTATTTCCCTTTAAGTTCTATTAATCCCCCTCCCTCAACCTTTCCCTCCTTCTTAATATGCCCTGCCCCTCACACATACACATACACACCCACCATCACCCCATCCTTATTCTATTTCAATTTCTCTGTAGGGTAAGATAGAATTCTATACTATAATAGATCTGACTGTTCTTCCCTCTCAGAACTGATTCCACTGAGAGTAAGGTTTGAATATTACCTGTCACCACTCTCTTCTTCACTTTCTTATAATATTATTCTTTCCTGTCCCTTCCACCTCTTTATGTGGCAAATTTTATCCTATTTTACCTCTTCTTTCAAGTTTCTCTTAATACTATGTTCTTTTTTGTTATCCTGATATTTTTGTGTGTATCATCTTAAATAGCTTAATACCACAACCTCTGTTTATGAGTATTTCTTCTATCTACTATGATAATGAAAACAATTTTTAAGAGTTAAAAATATCATGTTTCTTAGGAATATAAACAATTTGACCTTACTGAAGGTCTTAAATTTTTTTTATCCCTCTTTCTTATTTACCTTTTCATGTTTCTCTTGAACTTTGTATTTGGACATCAAATTTTCCATTTACTTCTGGATTTTCCTTTAGGAATGTTTGGAATACATCTATTTTGTTGAATGCTCATATTTTCCTCTGAGAGTATATAGTCAGTTTTGATGGGTAGGTGATTCTTGGTTGTAGGCCCAATTCTCTTTCCTGATTATCATATTCCAAACCTTTAATGTGTAGACTGTCAGATGCTGTGAAATCCTGACTGGAGCTCCTTGATATCTGATTTACCTCTTTTTGGCCTCATGCAGAAAATATTGGCCTGGAAACTCTTGAATTTGACTATAACATTCCTAGGGGTTGTCTTTTAGAGATTTAATGTACAGGGTAATTTATGGACTCTTTCAATGTCTGTTTTGCCCTCTTGTTCTAGAATATCAGGGCAGATTTCTAGGATTATTTCTTGTAATATGATGTCAAGGCTTTTTGTTGTTGTTGTTCCAGGCTTTTACTTAGTACAATAATTCTCAAATTATCTCTCGGATCTGTTTTCCAGGCAAGTTGCCTTTTCAGTGATAAATTTCATGTTTCTATTTTTTCATTCTTTTGATTCTTTGCTAATTCTTGCTATCTTGTGAGATCATTAGCTTCTACTTGCCTAATTCTAGTCTTTAAAGACTGATTTTCAGCTATGATCTTTTGATTTTCTTCTTTGGTTTGGTCTATTCTCCCTTTCGTGGTTTCCAACAGGTCAATTCTGGTCTCCAATTTCCTTATTACTTCATTTGATTTCTGTTCCACTTTTTCTACATGGGCAATTTTGTCTTTTAAGCTTTTGTTTTCTTTTTTATTACTTTTATTTTCCCCACTTTTCTTCCCATTTTTCTTCTATCTTTCTTACTTGTTTCTTGAACTCCTTTTTGAGTTCCTCCAGAGCTTTTAACCAATTTTGATTTTTTTTGAATGTTTGAGTATGTTTCCTTATTTCTTACTCTCTGCTATTGGTTTTGTATTTTGCTATTTTTTTCCATAGCAATTCTCCAGGGTCAAGAGCTTTTTTTGCTGTTTCTTTTTCTTTTTTCTGCTAGAAGACTGGTATTCCTATGTGTTGTTCGTCATTGCTTTCTTAGTTTCCGTCTCACAGGGCTTTGCATTGGTACTATCTTCCCTTTCCTGTCAGAGACCCGAGTGAGAGGAGGTAGATCTGTGATGTTCTTTATGTGATTTTCTTCTGCTACTGTTGATTCTGTTGCTGTTGTTGTTGCTGCTGCTGCTGCTGCTGCTGCAACTGCTACTGCTGCTGCTGCTGCTTCCTTGGCTGCTGCTGCTTTGACTGATACTGCTTTGGCTGCTGCTGCCTTGGCTGCTGCTATTGCTATTGTTGCTGTTGCTGTTGCTGTTGCTGTTGCTGCTGCTGCTGTTACCTTGGCAATTAAAGCTCTGAGTCCCACATCCTATGACTGGTACTTTCAAGGATGGGGCTATAGTATAGTAATCTGTACCAGGTTTTGCCAGAAGGCTATCTTCTTCTGCTGCTGGGGCTACTGCTATGTTGGAGTGAGCTCCTTGCTATTCCCCAGATCTCATTATCCATGTCTGGCACAGCTCTCAGGGGTGAGTTTGTGGTGCTTTTAGCCAATCCCCAAGAATTTTGAGACTTCTCTAACCCTGGTTCTCACTGGCTTGTTGAGTGAGAGGAGAGATAACCCCTTGTGCAGATTTCCCCCCTTATACCATGGGAATGCTCTCTCACTGCCTACCTTTCATGATTAGTCCAGTGGAAGAGCCCCATTACTATCCTTTTTTGACCTCTGTTCTTTTGAGATACTTTGTAATGATCAATTTGGAAGAAATATCTGAGTGGCTGCAAGTTTTTTCCTGCTACTAAGTGACCATCTTGACTCTGCCTTGCTAAGTAATTTTACAAATATTAATCTCATATAATTCTCACAACAATCCTAGGAAGTAGGTACTATTGTCATTCCTATTTTATGGTTAAGGAAACCGAGGCTGCCAGAGGGTAAATTATTCATCATTGCTATGTATGAGATCAGATTTGAACTCATATCTTCCTTTATCTAACTCTAGTTCTCTATCTACTGTGCCTGAGAGAGAGAAAATGAGTTGTAACTTTTAGGATGTTTAAGTGGAAATAAGAAATATGATATAGATCTGTATTCGCATTTCTACCAAAAAGTATTTCGAGCACTAGCAACCCAAAGTATCTTTCTGTAAATCACCGATTAGTCACTTAGAGTTATAGATAGGAAGATGACCACGATATTAAGAAATAAAGAAAATGCTATGTAAAAAAGGAATCATGTTTGGTTTAACTTGCTTTAAGAGAACAGAACAAGGAATGTCAGGGAGCAACTTGGAAGAATAAAAGATAAGAGTTAAATGGAGGAAAATAAAGTGAAGCTTATCTGAGAATGCAATCAGTTACTTCATCAAGTAATGTGTTACTGGAGATTTTCTAGCAGGGACTGGGTGCAGACATGAGAGATGAGTATGTATGAAAGTGGAGAGGTAGGATCATAGCTTTAGAACTGAAAGGAACTTTAGAAATCATTTAGTCTAACTTTAGTCTAACTCCCTCATTTCATATATTGGGGGACTGAGGCATAAGATAGAGAAGTGAAGTGAAGTGACTACCAAGGTGACATAGGTAGTAGTTGGCAGAAGCAATATTTGTACATAAGTCCTTTTACTACCAAATGAGGGGAGAATTACTTGGCTATGAATTGGATTGAATGACCCCTATAGTCATTCCCATCTCTAATATATGGGTTAATAACCTAAATCTACTAAGAGAAACCAGAACCCAATCAGTTTCTGATCTTGATACTGAGATCTAATGTAAAGGACAGTTGACAAACAGAATCCTAACCTTATATAACTACTGAGCACCAGCTCCAATATGTATTAATGCTCCAGTCCTAATTAAGCTTCACTTGGAGTAGTGACTAACAGCACCAAGCTACAGAGTGAACTCGGCATATTGCTAAGGTACATTCTGCTTATGAAGTCTGCTAGCATTAGCATTGTTTGCCAGCTGCTACTCTAGTCCTTTCTGAACCTGGACTAATTTTACATCTATGAGGTGAATTAACAATTCATACCGCGTGCTCAACAGATGCTGTTGAAGAATGTGAAGGAGACAGCAACATAATCACACTGAAAACAGAATTTGAAGATCACCTTGTCCTTTTAGCATTAGGGACTCAGCTAAACAAGACGACTGATTTATTCATACACCCCATGCCATTATTAAATAAGCCAAGAGGAGAGAGGAGGCATGATATTCCACAACAATTTCATTGGTATGAGTCACAGTCCCTGTAATTTAGCAATCACATTGTCTAGCTGGAACAGGTGGCCCTGTCTGGCAGATGGGAGTGAAGATTTCTTAACAGGAATCTTAGTTTCTTGAAAATGATTCCTCTGGTTTCTGTGCATTTCCTGTATCCCTTTAGTTGGAAGGGAGTAAAATAGGAGAGACCCACTGTTCTCTAAAAGCCATATACGAAGGCAGGGCTGTCATCAAAGTGCATTCTTTTACAACACAGCTTTTCTCCAAATGCACAAGTATAATAAATCTCTGGGAAGGAAGAGGCTCTTATCCTCCAAAAAGGACAGAAGGGGCAATTTTTGAAAGAAAGGAAAGAAGCATTCTGAGCCTCTGTACCAAGAACTTGACAATGAGACTATAAAAGCATTATCAGGAAGAGAGCAGATGTAGACAGACTTTTTTTTTTCTCATAAAAAGACAGGAGTGGGGGAGAGAGAAAGATCTGAGTGTTACTATTGTGAAATAGTATGCCTTTCTTTCTGAAGAGTTAATCACTTGATCATTAAAGTTAAGTGTGGATGCAGGATCAGTAACTAATTGGAACTGTACAGCATGAGCTCTCCTTTCCCCAGCCCTAACATTCTGGCAGATGGTTTGCATATTTGTGGTTTCCCCAGGGGGGTGGATCTCAAATCTGGTTGCTTTGTTCCATGGGCATAAGAAGAAAGCATTAGGGAGTCCAATGTTGAGAGTTTCTGCTGAGGAACAAAAGTCAGAAGCAAGGAATAGCACAGAGGTAGTCCAATCACACACTGCCTTACTTGAGTCTGTCTTTTTATTCAGGAAGCTTGTATGCCCACCTTGGCCTTCTTGGAAAGGATGCTAGGCTACTACTATTGAATTATCCACCACTATTAAGTCTAAAACTGAGTTTTTTGTTTTGTAACTGGAAGAGAGGACAGCATTCCTCCTCAGCTTTCTTACCAAAATAATCTAAGTATTTTAAAGGCTGTCAGATGTTAAAGTGGGTATGGATGAGGAAAAATAATTAGATTTGATTTAGAGGACCACAGATGACAAAAAGAGGAAGAGTGAGTACAAGTTGTAGATTTATATTTCTGTGATAAGAACAACAAATAATATAATTGTATAATATTGTAAGTTTTGCAAAGTGCTTTTCTCACAACTTTGTTTTGTTAGATAGATTTTAATTCTTATTCTTCAAGCATTTCAGGTGAGTCAGACACTTTATGAACTCATTTGGGATTTTCTTGACAAAAATTCTGGGGTGGCTTGTCATTTCCTTCCAATGTTTATTTTACACATGAAGAAACTGAGATAAATAGGGTTAAGTGACTTGCCCAGGATCACACAGCTAGTGAAGATCTGAGGCTACATTTGAATTCAAGTCTTACTGACTCTATGTATGGTGCTCTCTCTACTTATACCAAGTAACTATAATTAGATAATTAGATAATGTTCCTTAATCTCATTAAGATCTATTGGTTTAAGAATCTTTGCTAAGCAGATAACTCCAAGATCTTCTATCTTATTTACCCATAGCTTTGAATTTTTGAATTTCTTGAATTACTGAAAATCAGCTCCAATTATTAACTTCCTATAAAACACTTCCAGCTGGTTGTCCTATTGTTATATCTAATTTAATATGGCCAAAACAGAACTCCTCCTTCTCCAGGAAGCCTTCCATAACCCTTCTTAATTTGAGTGCTTTCCCTCTTAAAAAAAAGAAAACGAACCTTACTTTCCATCTTAGAATCAATACTAAATATTGGTTCCTAGGCAGAAGAAGTGTAAGGGCTAGGTAAATGGGATTAAGTGGCTTGTCGAGGTTGACACAGCTGAGAAGTATCTGAGGCCAGATTTGAAACTAGAACCTCTCTTCTCTAGGCATCACTCTTTATCCACTGAGATAACTAACTGTCCCTGTTTTCCCTTTTTTTAATTATTCACCAAACACATAATCAGAAATATAGCCTGAGGACTTCTGGATAAGCATGGTGGCAGTCTAGACAAGGGACTCTTCCTTTCCTCAGCATCCACTGATATAGACTACCTCAAAAGACTAAAAAAGAACAAATCCATAAGAACAAAGAACAACTTCTTTTCACATTCTTATATGTGGGAATTGGGGGGGGGGGTTATAATTGTATTTCACTTCAAATGGGCCTTACCTTGTGTTAGGGGCAGGCAAAATGACCAGAGATTGTTAAGAAAATTCTAAAAGTCATGTCTAGAGAATCCTTAAAATCAATTTGAGATATTTAGGTCATTAAATTTTCCAAAGGTTGCTGTAGCAATTTTTTGATGGAGTCCATCTATCCTCTATGTGACAATTTACAAAGTCAAAAATAGAAAAGCTGTTCTCATATGGGCCTACTCAATAATGTTTGTTCAGTATAGTTATAGGGGAAAAGCAACAGAATATGACAGTAGTTAAAACCCAGTATATTAAAATGATTCAATATAACAGAATAGTATTGAGTGCAGTGATATATGAACTTAAAATCACAAAGTTAAACCTTAAACAAAACAATCAGTAACATACAGTGATTTTACAAAACATTGGAGTCTGAAATGCCTTAAAAATATAACCTTCAGTCTCTTTAAAGTTCCTTGTTTTTTTTTAACCATTTAGATGCCTATTGTCAGAAGGCAGAAGTTTGGTAAGGGACAGGCAATGGGGGTCAACACGTCCTGGGTCACATAGCTAGGAAGTGTCTGAGACCAGATTTCAACCCAGGACCTACAGTCTCTAGGCCTGGCTCTCAATTCACTGAGCCCCTGAGCTACTTCCCCATAGTGAGGGTAGGTTTTAGGAATCTCAAATTTTGCCAAAGAATTGCAGGGAGTTGAATTTTTTCCTGGCTCCCAGGTGAGCTAAGTGAAAGAATCAATACAGTCAAAAGATATCCTTTTAAAGTAGCCATTGTTGTTAAGTTCCTGTTTGGAAAAGCGTCTACCTTCTTTTTTTCTCCCTCCCTGTGATCCCCAGTCCATGTGGAGGCTAATTGTAGCCTAAAGAAAATCACTCCCGTTTTTTACCAGCTGGTGGAAGTAAGTCTTGGGCCTGGGACAATGAACAATCTGCTCTGAGGCCAGAGTTGCTGGGCTGGGATCAGCTGATCCAGGTGAGTGAGAGAGGCCAGGAGCAAGAGCTGGCCTGGACTCTAGGTGGGCAGCTGGAGCAGGAGTGATCTGAATCAAACAGGTCCAAATTGCAGGCATTCAGAAGCAGGCAGCAGGAGCCAGAAGCAGGAGCCGAGCCTAGCCGATCCAGGCCCTGCAGAGCCCGGTCGAGCTGAGCCAGGCGGGCAGGAAGGGCTGGGACCAGATAAGTGATATTGAATCACAAAAGTCCAAAGTGGATGGCTGCAGGCAGGAGCTGATCAAGATGGTATTCTAAAAAAGCATCTTGGAGAAACGTGGCTTAGAAATCATTATCTAGGCTAAAAAATTTGAGAAGTTCTCATCCAATCTAGTGGTCACCATAACTGTTAAGATTAAAATTAGTTTCTCTGCTAAAAGTATTATATTTTAGAGGTTTATTAAAGATTAAGAAAGAAATACAAATACAAATAAGAAAGCACGTACCTAGGCACAGAAGCCATTCACAGCCACTTACTCTACATCTTGAGAGGCATGTGTGTCCAGAAGTGGAATCAGAAAGAGTAGGCATAGAGTCAGCTTAAATACAATTTCTGTTCTCAGCCCAGGTGGGAATTCAGGTGGGATTATAGGGAATTCTGGGAGCTACCAAGGATTTCTGGGAATTGAAGTCTGGGGTTCAAATTTCCATTTTTACAAAAGGAATGAGGAACTTGTGCTCAAGCTGAGGGGTGAGAGAAGAGGGTTATCTCTTCTCTTCTCCACCAAGTGTCCCTGCCCAAGTCCCTCAAACTAAAACAGCCAGGCCAGGAGGGAGAGCAACCAGGGGGAAAGTTTGGATTGAAGAAGTAAGGCAACTGCTCCAAAGAGCATTTAGAGTTCTCTCAGAGTTTGTGAGGGTGGGTGGGCAAAAAGCTGTGGTAGGAGAAAGGTGGCTTAAATTTTTTTATCTAAGCTATCACTTTGGATCACTGCTTTCTGTGAGCTAACAGTTTGCTCAGAGGAAAGGTTTGTGTTTGTGTTGATTTCAGTTTGAGAACTGCTTGTGTGAGATTTCCCTATCAAAGATTTTTCTATTCCCACTCCCTTTACTTGTTCTGTAGTCACGGGTTCAGGAAATAGTCAGTCATTGGAATTTTGGTATTGATCTGTGCTAAACCCATCCCCAGAATTGGTGTCTTTGAGTGTTATAGGACTTTGTGGGTAAAAGTCTTTGGCTTTTGAATTTAAATTAGTTCTCCCCTCATTTCTCTTTCTTTCCCCTCTTAGCTATATAAATGTATCAGCTCTAAAGTGTCTTGCAATAATGTCTCATTTGGCTATCTTGTCAGAATGTTGTGGATACTTAAGTTGATGTTTTAAAGATTTGCTAGGCCTGTTTGAGTTTCCACTCCTTAGACCCATTCTGCAAACTAAGAAATTTTCCAAAAAGGTTTTCATCTGTTCCTTGCTTTTCTCCATGCAGTTTTGTGTACCCATGTATTGTGAACCATAAATGTCATGTTTCATGTCTGCTATTAGGTGTGTAATTTCTCTCTCCATCTCAATTCGAGCCTTTTGTTTTGTACTTAAATTGCTTCCCTTGGCATCTTGCCCAACTATCTGTTTCTCCACCACTAAAATTTTAAAAAGTTTCCTTTTTCCTTTCTACCATCTCCCTTTGTGTCCTTTATGCTTAAACCCTCATGTTTCATCCCTGGGGTACCTCCCAAATTCATCTCTTTTTTACTAGATAATGCTAGAGCCTGTTATCATGTGGTATAATGATTATTCCTTGCTACAACTTCTGAATAATGGGGTTTTACTCCATTAGCTATTGCTGCTTCCATGGATTTCAGGTATGGGGTCTCCTGTTCTCTAAGTCTACAATGAGAACAATATTGCTTGCTATTAGAGTCCTTTCTCCCATAGTTTTTGTTATTATAGCCTTTTCATTGATAATGTGCATTTTGACCTTTCCCATCTGTCTTATTATGGCCCTGTTCATAACAATGTTTCATTGGGCAGTTTCTTACTATGTGTCCTTGATGAGAACATAAAAACCAAGTTCCTGTATCTCTTTGCACCCTCTGTTGACTTTGGGGTGTCTGTCTATATTGTGTGGTTTGTCTGTTAAATGTCTTAATTGTAGCCAGGTTCTTAACCTCCTCTAATTCTTTCTGTCTTAATATTTTAGAGGTCTCTTGGAGCTTTTTCTTTAGATCATTCTTTTCTTTTTTCCTGATATACTCTGTTATCCTGGAGATAGGTGGCAGTGTCCCTAAGTTCATTAAGTGATATGCTGTCAAATTTATGGCAATAATTCCTGAAGAAATTCCTCACATTCTTATCACAGCCCTTGAGAAATTATCTCCTCTCATGTGGTTCTGATTCCTAATGAATCAGGGTTAAAGCCCAACATCCATCAGTTTTTTCAATAAGGTGATCTATAAATGAGCTTGGGTGTTCATTTTTTTCTTGGGATAATGTCAAAATTTCCCCATGCATTGGGTCTTTCTGATAATTGTTTCATTCCCTGCAATAGATCCTCCAGAATTTTCTTTGATAAGTCATTGATCTTGGATTAGAACAATCCAGATCCTCAAAAACTTCTGGCCAGCTCGTGAGTAAGGAATCTTTTCTAGTTTGCTCAATAAATTTTTATGTTCCTGGGGCATAAAAACTTCAGATAAAAGAATTTCTACATCCTCAAAATCTTGTTCATAGAGGTGAAATGCTTTTTTTTTAGTTCTTTAATTGTGAGATGAGGCTCTAATAAAAAAATTTAGCCATGAGTTTGCATAAAGACTCTAAGTAATGGGTGGTGAATGACTTATAAACCTTTGCATGTAAGATGCCAGAGTTATCAGTGACCTTAGCTATATCATGCAAAGGCATAATCTTTTGAGCCTTTGATGCATTTGCAGGATTGTTAGCAGATGCATTAATTGGTGCCTTGTTGTTTTGTGCCTGTATGTTATTGGCAAGGTCATTTCCCCCTATTGCCCCTAATGGTGTACCAGTATTAGTATTAGTAACTGCATTGTCCTTATTAGTCTGTCCCATCACATTCCCAGTCTCCATATTGGTTCCCTTCCCCATGCTTTGTTTTCTCTGCATGTAATTCTGACATATCTCAGTTATAATAGGGATCTGACCAAACAATGTCTCTAATCTATTATCAATGACTAAAGTATGTACAGTTTTCTTTTGGTAGATTAGGTTGGCACCAGTTTTTATGTACTTTAAGTTGTTAGTCACTGCCACAAATACCACATAAATTTGGGGCATGACTTGCCAGAGGTAATTTACATCTGGATAATTCACTGGTACCTGTGTCCATCCTATAGTCATATTGGTTAATGTCACCAGAACATTGTCTATCATCCCTGCCACTGTATTATAATACAATATGATATAATGATACAATATAGCCCCAATAAATGGCAAATATCCCTAGCACAGCAGACCACAGTATTAGTTGTAACATGTTTTCCATTAGATCTTTTCTAGGTTCTAACTGCCAGGAGCTGACAGTTAGAAAATGGTTGTTATCTTCACACACTTTGCTTCTAGCTAGATAGGATCCAAGATGTCTAGATCCTATAGCTGACAGTCCTAGCACAGCCTCCCTTTTACAATTGCCTCTCTTCCTCAGTTGTGTAACTGACCAGAGTGGCAGTTGGTAACTGACATGTACTCTCCCCCACCAAGAATCAAGATGTGATTGATCCTAAGTGTAGAAACTCCTAAACAGAATCAGTGATAAAGCCTGCTAGACTCAGGAGCTGTAATCAACAACAAATTCATAACTGACAGTTGATGACAGTTGGTGACAGTTAGTCACTAAAGCCTTTTTTTAAAATGGGGTTTTTTTTAAATCCAGGGTGCCATCTGTATTTAAAAAAGGAGGTTAAGTGTATCAGAGGGGTTGAGACCTTCAGTATAGAGAGGGGGGAAAGACTGGAGATCCCTCTCCCCTTCTCAAAGAGGGATTCAGAGGAGACACCTGATGTTCAGGGTTGGCTCAGAGAGAGGAGAGGGGGTTTGAAGATTTTCCCCCTTCTGCCTTCCCTCCTTAGCTAAGGCTGATCTCTCAGGTTTGCTCTTGTCTTTCTTGTTCTCCCCACCACTACTTGAGACCAAAGGGTCTCCCCTTGATCTGTTCACTCACACTCAGGTTGGGGAACAGATAACTTTTAATTCCAACTCAATCAGCTAATACAAAAGGAATAATGGGCAGGGAAGAATGGGAAAAGGAAAGTGGGGAAAAGGGGTCCCTGTCTCTATCTAAACCCTTTCCTACCCCTCCTTGAGTTTGGGGGGAACTCAGGTCTTGGCAGCTTTAGACCCCTGAGAGAAAGTCAGGTTGACTCAATCCTGGGAGCTGAGGTCAAGTCTGCTCAGCTTTCTCTTCAGAAAGTCCCTTCAATTGGGAAGTGTTGGGGGGAAAGATTTCCAGTCACCAGCAGGAAAAGTGAGTAATCCTCAGGATAAAATCTTTTCCCACCTACTGTCTTTGGCTTCTCGTGTATAAGAGCCAACAACTTCTCTACCAGCCAGAGTCTTCTCCTCCTCCAGATTTCAATCCCTTGGGGCCTTTCCCCTGTGGAGGTGATCAATTTCACATACTCTTCAGTCTGGGACTTTTTCTTTAGTGCCACCCTCTGTCACAATCTTCAGACAGGATAAAGGGAATAGTCACTTATATCTGTAAAAGGAAATAGGTAAGAAGATAGGTAGATAGATAGAACAGTGGTAGACAGAGCACTGGGATTGAAACTGGTAAGACCTGAGTTCAAATATGGTCTTAGAGACTTGCTAGCTGTGTGATCCTGTACAAGTCAATTAACTTTTGTTTATCTCAGTTTCCTTATCAGTAAACTGGGGATGGCAATAATAGCACTTCAGTTTTGGTGAGGATCAAATGAGATAACTGCAAAGTATTTAGCACAGTGTCTTCTAGATATCAGGTACCATATAGGTGTTATTTATTATTATTAGCTATTATTATTAAATACCTACTATATGTAAGGCATTGTGCTAAGAACTTGATATATATTATCTTAATAGCGGTAAGGATTAAATGGGATGTTATTCTGAGCAGTCTATAGATTTCATCATATTGCCAAAAATGTCCATTACACACACACACACATATATATAATGTGCATGAGTGCACACACACATTTAAAAACTCCTACTATAGAGAAAGTGAACAGAGATTTAACTATTACCATATAAAAAAGAAAAAGGCCATTTATCATTTGAATGGGGGTAATATCTTTTGTGATGTGGGGAAAATCATTTAACTTCCCTGAACTGTTGCTTCTTTCTTTATAAAATAAGGAAATTACACTAATTGATCTTTGAGATTACTTGCAGCTTTGAAATTCTATGATTCTTTGTGAAAATAGACCAGTCAGGGCTTAATATTGAAGACTAATTAGGGCTTTTGCCTTAATTCTTTCTTTGGTGGTTTTAATTCTTCCCTTCCCATTTTGCAAGAGAGTATAAGAGTTCTAGAAGCTGGTAGGTTGTTCAGTGAATGAGGTGCTTGGCCTAGAGTCATCAAGATGTGAGTTCAAATCCAACCACAGACACTTATTTCCTAGGTATGTGATTATAGCCAAATCACTTAACCTCTCTTTCTTCTTTCTTTCAACTGTAATATGGAGACCAGAACAGCATTTGTGTCAAGGGCCATAAAACTGTGATGCATTGACCTAGCAGTACCACTACATCTGCATAGCAGAGAGATTTAAATAAAAGAAAAGAATATACTTGTATAAAATATATATAGCAGTTCTTTTTGTGGTGGCAAAGAACTGGAAACTGAAGGGATGTCCATAAATGGGGGAATGGGTGAGCAAGTTGTGGCATATGATTGTAATGGAATACTTTTGTGTCATAAGAAATAACAAACAAGATGATCAGAAAAAGAAAATCCTGCACACATACTAAGTGATACAAAGTGAAGTGAACAGAGCAAGAACATTGTACACAGTAAAAACAATGACTTATCATGATCATTTGTGACTGACATAACTACTATCAACAAGGCAAAGATCCAGGACAATGAAAAAGGATATCCATCTCCATAGAAGGAACAGATGGAGTCCCAATGCATTTTGAAACATAACATTTGGGATCAGTTAGGTGTCTCAGGTGAGTATCAGGCCTGGAGATGGAAGATCCTGGGTTCAATCTGGCCTCAGACACTTCTTAGTTGTATCTCCCTTAACCTGGACAGGTCACTTAACCACCATTGCTGGCTCTTATCGCCCTTCTGTCTTGGAACTAATACATCGTATTGATTCTAAAACAGAAAATAAGTGTTTAAAAAAGAAAAGAAAAAAATACAACACTATTTACTTTATTTCCTCCCTGAATTTTTCCCTAGTGTAAGCAATATGTGTCTTCTTTCACAACATGATGAAGATGGAAATATGTATTATATGGTAATACATGTACAACCTATATCATATGACCTGCCTTCTAGGGGAGGGAGGGAGGGTGAAAGGTACAGAGAGACTATGAATTACAAAACATCAGAAAACAAATGTTAAAAATTTTATTGCCATGTAAAATATTTTTAAATACAATTAAAAAAAGAATAGAAACTACCTCCCAAAATGAGATATTATTTGTAAAATGTTACACACCCTACCTGGCATTCTGGAAGTCCTTAAAAATTCTTGCTACTAAATTTCCCTTCTCTTGTTCTTATTTTATGTCTTTCTTTCTTTTATGTTTCTTTTCCCTTTCACCCATGCTCTTTTTTATTAGTCATTCTTTTTATACAAAATAAATATAATATAAAATGTTATAAGAATAGTACCTGGAAAGCAGACAAAGGCTTGATGGGTATTAAGGAGCAGGTGGTTTCTTCTGATAAAAGATATCAAGGAAAGTTTCAGGGAAGTCATTTGAGCTGAGTTTTGAAAGATGAGAAGGGTTTGACTGTGTACAGATGGTAATATTCAAGAAAAGAAACCAATGGAGGAGGAGCAGTAAGGTGATATAGTGGATAGAGAAGCAGGCCTGCAGTTGGGAAGGGCTCAGTTCAAATCTGACCTCAGACACTGCCTAGCAACCATGTAACCATGGGCAAGTTACTTAATCCATTTTGGCTAATCCTTGCTTTTCTGTCTCTGAATTATTACTTTTAATAATAATAATAAACTTAAAAAAAGAAAATGGGAACTAAGATATGAAAGTTCAGAGGACATTTAGCTTGGTAGACAGAGTTTGGCTGAATCATAGAAGATGAAGAATATAGCTGGAAAGGAAGGTTTAAGCCACATTTTCAAATGCCTGGAATGCAAGGATCAGAATTTTGTACTTTACACAGGAAACAAAGAGAATTACATTAAGTCTTTTAAGCAACATTAGGACAACTCCATTGAAACAGACTGGATAGGAGTGGGAGAAAATTAGGTATATAGAAACCAGGCAAGATGATATTGCAAAAAAGTCTAGGTGACTAAGAGGGAAGTTTGTTTGGCATAATACATATTTGGCCCAGATCAAAGTGCTTAACTTCTCTGAGTGGGGAGAGGGAAGGAGATGGTTTGGATTTTATAATTTTGGAAAATGTCAATTGAAAATTATTATTACATGAAATTGGGAAAATAAAATATCTTTGAATTAAAAAGAGAGAGAGAAAGAGAAGGCATTTCCCAATACTTATTTACAGATGTGATTGATATTGGCTATAGAATACCACATATAATAAGACTGGTGTGTGTGTGTCTGTGTGTGTTTAATTTATTGGTTAGTTTTACAAACTATTATTATTAATAATAATAATACAAGATATTATTATTATTAATAATAATACAAACTATTATTATTATACAAAAATGTTTTTCTTCATTAATTGTTTTAAGAAATATATCACTGAAAGGGATAAGGGGAAGGTAAATGTAGGTCATGTAAAAACAAAAGATGCAATAAAAAGCTATTTTTTTTAATTTTAAATGTCATTGAGAGGTAGAAGTGGTTGGGAGAATGGTAGGAAAAAATCTGATAAGGGAGATAAGAATAAATGTTGATTTGGAAACTTTGATCTTGAGTCACAAAGAAAGAGGTAATCCAATTAATGGAATTTGTGAAATTAAGAGGAAGGAAAGGTTCTCACTTTGCTAACATTTTTTGCCTTCACAGGGGAAAAAGTTCACTTTGCAAAGTGTTAAATACATTTAGCTGTGTAAAATGTCCAAAAGGAAATGTTATATAATCATTTGGGGAAATGAGCTTTCTTCCTATTATTTCTCCATTCTATAGTGGTGAATAGTCACTGGAATATGGGCAAGACTTCAGGAGGTGAGAATTTTTATCAAATTCATGGAAGGAAAATCACTATCATTGTTTTTAATCCCTAGGAAAAGGCATTACCCCCTACTTTCCAGATAAGGAAACAAAATCATAAAATGAAATGACCCAAGGACTTGTTAAAAATCATAAATATTTTTAAGGATTCTGATCACTGGGAACTGAGATTCTTACCTATTAGTTCACCACACTGGCCATTATCCTACTCTCCCTTTCTGTATACCCAATTGACCATTACTGGAGTCATGCAGATAGAAAAAGTAGGGGGAAAGTATACTTATAACAGCTTCAAATCCATTTTTATGCTCTTCAACATCAATAACTACAATTTTTTTAAAATGACATTTGTTCAGATGTTATTCCATAATATTTTCCAAATAAAAATGAATAATTCATTGTTTCTGAAATAGTCTATCTTAAAAATTGCTCTAGGGCAATGAATATGTAATACTATTTTTTCCCCCTGAGGCCTTGAACTGAGATTCCTTTATGCCTACATAACCTGGCAGATTTTTAGTGCGGTCTTTTAGTGTTTGATATTATCAGATTTGTTCATTTATAAATATTAAGGAAGGAAACAAGTAATCCACATCCTGAGGGTTTTTTAATTGGAAATATTATTATATTTTTGTCTGCCTTTTAATTAGCATGGAGTAATAGAGAGAGTAGACCTGTGACAGGTTCAAATTTTGCCATACTGCTAGTGACCCTGATCAAGACACTTAACCTCTATTTTCCTAGTAATTCTGTAAGTGTATAAATTGTGAATCAAGTGTCAAACTGGATTAGTATAGATAGACTTTTTTTTTTTCTTTTCTCCTTTTAGGGAGTTTATCATAGAATTGAAAAGAAAGGTTGAGTCTCAACCCTTTATATCTAATCCACTTGATAGAAGGCTGAGGGATATGACTTTTGGGCTTAACTAATCATAGATGTTGACTAATGAATATGGGAATAAACAAAGGTTTACTTATTAACTGAGCAGCATATTCTCTTTTGTATAGTGGTGAATCTTAGTTCAGTCTTAAAGAATTTGGACTAATGAATATGTAATCAAAGACAGTACTGTTATGGGGTTCAGATGTGTATCCCTGGGGTTCAGGAAGGATACCTTTTGCAAGAATGCAAGACTCCAAAACTTAGCTTAAAAAAAAAAAGAAATTTATTAATTTAGAAAGTAATGTTGAGAATGGCCAGGAGGATAGCAAGGTGGAACAGCAAGATGGGGAGCAGCTCTTTGGGAGGACAGCATGAATGGAAAGGCTGTCCCCTATGAGGACAACTTGGATGGAAAAGCTGTCCCCCCAGACGACATCAGTTCTGGGGATTTTATACTCTTTACAACAGATGCTATGTCCTGGTGTGGAGGTGACCTAGAGTGCTAGTCACTCAGGCATTTGGTGGGGGGAGGTGGTCATCTGACTGGGGTCTGCCTGGAGGCATAAAGATTCCTCAATAAACAGATATCTTGAGATGTAGCCTGGTAGGATGAGGTGTAGCCTGGTGGTGCATCTCTCTGTCCATAATAGTTTGCCTGAGTTTCTGGGGGTACAATGTCCATGTCCTTTATGTATTGTAAGAATGAAGGCATTCACATTTTAGCAGACTTTTATTTCATCAACACTTCATTTCACTGTTAAAAAGTCAGCAAGAATAGTTATAGCCTACAGGGTAATTTGCTCAAAAAGGAATAGCATATGGTAGATTTGATGAAATGACCTAATTTGAGACTTTCCTTATCAGAACTTTCATCCTCATCATCATCATCATTATTCTCTTCCTTTTGGAACATCCCTTGCACATTCCTGCCTCTCAAATCTTTTTTTTTCCCTTCTTAAATACCATTCTTCTCCAATGTTTTGGATTCTATCCATCTCTCCAATTCCATATCATGTTAGACCTTCTATCTAAGGACATACCAGCAAAACTTCACTATTATGAATTTCCAAAGAATACATTATATGTGGCTGATTTTTCCCTTAATAATATTCCGTCTTATTCTGTAATCATTTTTTAAAATTTGTAAGCCTCATTTCTCCATGATACTGTAATGTCCCTGAAAACAGAGGTTCTGTTTTAGATTCTTATTTTTAAGTGCTGAACTAACATCCAGTATCTTGCTTATAGTAAGCATTCAACAAATACTTAGCACAGTGTTTGTTGTTTATTTGTTTACATGACTTGTGTACTATCGGCATGGAGTTGGAAGATGAGTCTTTATCATGTCGTAACAAAGTAGTACCATTTCTGTACCATCCCTACCCCACTCCTCACTTCCAGGGAAATGCCCAGGAATAGAGGTGACCATATTTTTAGCAAGTAGCTGTTAGATCCATGCCCTTCATTAAAACACATTCTAATATGGCACAGTGAAGATAGCCCTTCCCAAGTAACCCCCAAAGTATGCAAGACACTAGCCCTACTGATTATTTGGTTGCATCCATCTTTTGCAACTTCCCAAACAATGAACAATTTGGACCTGCAGGAAGAAGGAACTACTGATTTGTTTGGAAAAGGAAAACGATATTTTCCTGGCATGACCGAATACCAATATTTGCCTTAAAATACTGGAATTGTTCTTTAGCCCCTGAGAATAGCAGCTCTCTAGTGTTGACACTATTCCTTTAGTATTTATTAGAAAGCAGGGTAAACTATTTAGTGTCTAGAGCATGGAGCTATTTGTAATACAATACAAAGACAATAGCATAGTAAAGCCCCTGTAGCTCCTTTAATGCAAAAGCATCCCAGGGTGTTTTTACATTAGCTAAACAAAGTGTAAGCAGTGTTCAATTAGAGAACATGCCTCACTGAAAAGATAAAAATTTAGATCCAAATGAGTCTATTGACTCTGCTGTTTCAGACTCCAGCTGGGAAAGAATTCTAAATTGACCTGTACAATAGAGAAACCAGAGTGTGTAGATTTTGATGTTAGCATTGAGAGTTTTGTTGTCACCATGCCTTTGTGTTTTTGAAATTGCCCATAGACCAACTCAAGCTGATCAGAGACAAAAAGAGGACAATAGCTCAACTGTATAAAATATAACACTGATAAATATCCATGTTCCAAATTGTCAGCTGTTTTATTCTTTAAGTCATCATAAGACAATTTTAAAATCAATTTGATGCTTAACAGAAAACCAATGTAATTCTCTCAGAAGGGGAATAACTCAGTGAGGCCACCTTAACTGGGCTACCATCTGAGCTCCTATACTTTTCACAAATTTAGTGGTTTTTCTCTTTAACAACTTCCAAGAAAACACTTCTTCTCAAAAAACATTCATTCAACATCAGCAAACAACAAAAAATAGTCCCTCCTTTAGAGCATTCTTAGATATTTGTTCACAAATTTCCATAGATTAGCTTTGAGCATAAAGATTAAGAATTTTTATTTTTTTGATGTGACTCAGTAGCAACATAGTTTAAGGTGAATTTAATGCTGGATTTGTATTAGGTGGTCTTAGATTCAAATTCTGCTTTTGTCACTATTTGCAAGTTGTTTAATTTCTCAGGGCCTCAATTACTTCATCTGTAAAAATAAAGGGGCCAGGCATGGATAAATATCATAAAATTGTGTCACAGGTAAAGTATACCTTCTTTTTTAGTTATAGTACCCATCTATATAATTTTCTTCTCCTCCACAATACACCCCACAGTCCTTCATTTTTGTCAATGCTTAGTTAAGTTCCCTCTTTTTACTGAAAACTTTTTCCTTGTCCCCAAGTTGTAATGCTTTTTCTCTCCTTGAAATACTTCAAATAAATACAGCACCTCTGACAAGGCTTCAGATACTAATAAAATGAGTTGCAGAAAAAAAATCATGAGATTGATTGGGCTTGGTTTGGGAAGAAAGAATATGAAAAGTGGCATTTCAGGGAGCTTGAAGAGAAAATAGGTGAAGGCTTGAAGGCAGAAGATCCAATTGATAGGAGAGTGTTAATGACTTATATCCTCCCTACATAAGCACATAGCATGAAAAGAGACATAGGAAGCTGAAAAAGAGAGGTTCTGGAGAGCAAATTCTAATTATACAATATTATATTTATATTCTGTGGAATATAAGCTCCTTGAGGGCAAGCATTATTTCAGTTTTGCTTTTATGTCCCTAATACTTATGTCTCCCCAGTTTCTCAGCAAAGAATTTTGATTCATATTACTTTGAAAAAAATTGAGGTTATTCCTGAGAATAGCCATTTTTTCACTCAACTCACACCATTCTACTACCTCCTCCATATCATTTCACATAAGGAGGTAGTCTTTATTTCCCAGGCAAACTAAATGCCCAAGAGATTTTGTTTATTAAACTTGGAAAAAATAGAACTATTAAATAGTCAGAAAAATCACTCTTTAATTAAAGAAAGGAGTTTAGCTCTAAAATTTAGGCCTCTTCACAGAGCTGTGCACCATAAACCCACATAGAGTCCCTGACATGGAATCTAGAAACTCCCAAACTTGTAGCCTAGTAAGATCTGATGAAGCCCAAGTTTTAGGATTAGCTTGTAAATTGGAGACCTCAAAACTAGTCCTTGTACCTGAGAGAATCCACCCTGAAGGGAATCTCAGACCAGAAGTTTCAGACTGATTAATAGACCCTGTAAAAGACAATCCCAGTTAGGTGGGGCTAAGCAAATGCCAAGTACTCTTTTTGCCTTTAAGTCTCCCCCTTTGTATCAGAGACTATGATAATGTCAAATAATCATCTTTTCTGGTCCCTGGATCCCCCAAATAGTATATAATTCCCCAAATTCTTTTGTTCCTTGGCTGTCCCCCATGCATGGAATGATTTCCTTTCTCATATCTTCCTCCTATATTCCTGATTTCCTTCAAATTTCAACCAAAATCCCTTCGTTCTGCAATATGGCTTTCCAAGAACTTGCTAATTGTATTGCTTTCTTTTAAGGCAACCCTCAATTTATCCTTTTTATCATATTCATACAGAGTTGTTGACATATTGTTAGATTGTGAGCTCCTTAAAAACAAGGATTTTTTTTTTTTGGTTCTTTCCTTGAATCCTGAGTTAACTAATTTGTATCTCCTTACACATAGTGGGAACTTATCAAATTACTTGTTGAATTAAATTGAATTAAGAAACACAATGCAAATAAGATATGAATATAGCTGGCATTTAGAATCTGAAATAATACTAAATGGACCCATTCAAATGTAAACTTCTTCATTTGACTATTATAGAAACACTATCCTGAAATTAGCAATTATCTAAGGAACTCCTAACCTCCTTAACTCTAATAACCCTGCATTGTAATACAGCTGACATGAATGGCAGAAGGGATAGAGGATATACCTAGGGAGTTCAATTTGCTAGATAGTAAAGGTACAGAAGCAAAACTGAAATAATTCCTACCCTGAGGAAGCTTGCATTCTATCAGGAGTTTGTGTGTGTGTGTGTGTGTGTGTGTGTGTGTGTGTGTGTTTGTATTTATGTGTAATTTGCTCAACAAACTGAAAGGAAAAATATTATAGCAAGTGTCTCTGACAAAAGTTTCATTTCTCAAATACATAGAGAACTGAGTAAAATTCATAAGAATATAAAGGATTCACCAATTAATAAAATCTATCTACAATCACATGAAAAAATGTTCCAAATCACTACTGATTAGAGAAATGCACCTTAAAATGATTATGAGTTATCTATCACCTATCATATTGGCATATCATATTGACAAAAAGGAAAATGATAAATGTTAGTGGGGATATAGAAAAATTGGGACACTAATACACTGTTGGTGAAACTGAACTGATACAACCATTCTGGAAAGTAATATGTCCATTCCCAAAGAGTCATAAAATTATAAATACCTACTATCTCAGAAGTAATACTACTTGTGGGAAGCCATCACCCCTGCTGTCTGACAGAGTCACAGTCTGAGGAAATGGAGGCTGCAAGGCAACCCTTAGTCCCCCAGATTAATACACTAAAAGATTACATTCACTGAATTAAAACACATCACTATCCATTACCCCCCTCTTTTCCCTCTCCACAGAGTCATATTCACTCCCATTATAAGACAGGTAAGCCAAGAACATCAATCACCTTCAAGACACACTCCACTGTAGACAGAAACCAGGCAACATTGTCAGATGCTTTAAAGTAACACAAGAAAAATAAAACTTGTAAATTGAGGAAAACCTCAATTCTGGTCTGTCATTAAATTACTCTCTAACCCTGTACCTTGGTACAAAATGTTTTGTTACCTATCCCCTAAGTAAGTGTGATTGATTGTTAAAGCTGACCAAAAGTAACAATGATTCTCCTTAGGTCAAGAGGGACTAACCTCCAAATCACTCTACTTATGACATTTATCCCCATCTCTGTTGTAGCAACAATGTTTCATTGACTATCTCCTTAGGCTTCCCACCTGTTGTTAAGTTCTTTGGAAACATATATGTAGAAAATTGATTGTATGCCAGAAAAGCATGTACTCACTGCACCTATAAAATAAGCCAACCTCCATGTTATGGCAGAACACTGTATGATGCCTATGCATGTGGGATTGGGCATACAGTGTCTCTCACTCCATTATTTGACTGGACCATAAGACATGACAAACAGCATGAGTTCTGAAAAACTTGGACTTGTATGAACTAATGCAAAGTGAAGTGAGCAGAACCAAGAGAAAAGTATATACAATAATACAAATACTGTATGATGATCAGCTGTGAAGGACTAAACTATCATCCCCAAAAGACTCATGGTAAAACATGCTATGCCCAGCCAAAGAAGGAACTGTTAGTATCTGATTGCAGATCAAAGCATGCAGTCTTCTACTTTATTTCTTTCATGATTTTCTATGTGCGATGTGTATCTTCTCTCACAGCACAGGGAATATGGAAATATGTATTGCTTGAAAGTACTGACATAACTTATATCAGACTATTTACTACCTCAGGGAAGGGAGGAAGGAAGGAGGGAGAAGCCTCTAAATCACAAAATGTCAGAAAACAATTGTCAAAAATATTATTTAAAAAATAAAAGAAAGTCTTTTTTAAAAGTCTATGAAAGAATGAGTGTTCTCCAAGGCTCTGTCTTGGGCCTTCTTCTCTTGCTTTCTAGTATATTTCACTTTAGTAACAAGGAGGAAGAAAGAAGAATAGAGGATCACTAGAAATAAAGACAAAGAAAGGAAATTCTGCTCAACAGACTGCTGCTAGGAACATTGACATTCCACCAAAGAAAGAATCCAGTCCTTAATCAGGACTATTCTGCTAACACATAAGTAAATTCTAGCCATCTTTGTCTGTCTTGGAAAGTGGAGTTTTCATGTTTTATATGTCCTTCTGATAATCCTGAACATGAATATCATTTATGTGGTATTTTCTTTGGATGCTTCCTGCATTTTTAAGATTAAATCATATTAAAATCTGTCAAGGTAACCTACCCTGAAAGGATGTTAATAATGATAAGCATATAATTCATAGAGGACTGAGTATTCCCTTTTATTTCAGACTCTACTAGGCATATATTCTTTAGGGAGAGGGCAAGATCATTTATTTAAGAGGAATTCAAATAAAGGAATATAAACACTATTCAGCAAGCCAGCCATTGAGGACAGAGTGGCAGACAGAAAATCCAAACCCAGTTATACAATAAAGAAGAATAAGGCAACCATTATACTGTGACATGGCTTCTAGTTTAACATTTTCTTATTTCTCTGGTTCTGTGCAATGCAAAGAGGAGAAAATTAATGGAAATTGTTTTCCTATGTCTCATAGGCTTCTATGCTCATATGCACGTAATGTTTGAAATGTAAAGCATCTTGTTGCAGGGGGAACAACATTAGCAGCTCATCATTCATATAAGATTACTGTCAACTAATACAATAAAATAAGGAAACTAGAATAGGAAATTTCCTAGAAGTCACTGATTTGAGCCAATATAGCTCCAGTTTCCCCAGTAAATTCTCACAAGCAATAAGAAAACTGAAAGGCCCTTTTGTAGCATTTCTATGGGGTTTCTATCACATTGTGTGACATTTTCTGGGTTTTCCCCTAGTTATTTTTTCAAAACTTGGGTTGTTTTGAATTTTCAGAAATCATCAGAACAAGCATGATTCCACTCCCATAATCCTCCAGATATTTGGGATTGTCTTGATTTGAAAGAGTTTTTCTAAGAGGTATCTGACTCTCATAGTCCTCAAACATTATTATAGAGCTAGAAATAGTTTGTAGAGGTAGTTTGGGCAAAGACCTAGCACCTCTATGATCAAAGAGAGAGATGCTGAAGAGAAGCTTCAAAGAACCAGAGCCTCACACACCAAGCCTTATATGGAACCAAGTGACTTCTCCATGGGCACATCTTCTGGGTTGGATCATTCCCTTCCACTCTGGGATGCAAGTCTTAAGTGAAGTCAATATACATAAGCACTTACCATATAAGGGAGAGGGGGAAAATTGTCCTTCATATTTAAGGAGCTCATAATCCAATAGCAGGTCCAACATGGAAATGTCTGTATACAAATAAGTGTAATAAAGAAAAAATATAAACTGACTGGAAACTACTACTTATTGAGATAGAGAGGATAAACTGAGGGGAAACTGTTACTTCACAATGACTGATGTTCTCTGGCTGGCTGTGTCTAGAGAGGGCTGCCTATAGGGACCAGATGCTGCTTATTGATAATGGAGGCAGAATTGAGAAATGCTGAGGTACAGGGATGAACTTGCTTATTTGTAATGGAGGGATGACACACACACACAGATGCTGGTACACAGAGGACACTGCTTATAAGGAACAGCCCTGGGATTTACTCTGGGGTTTCTGCCTATTGATCCCTACTGATTGCTGATGGCTCAATCTGTTTCCTAACCCCCTTCCTACCTCTCTCCCTCCTTTGCCTCCCTCACTTCCCCAATCTTCCTTGAAGCCTTTGGCTCTTTCTCTCCGTCCTGAGTGAACTATAAAGATACTCTAGTTGCTTTCTCAGTCAAGGGGTTTATTAGGATAACAGGATGGGAAACTGAGGTAAGAGGGATGAGGAATTTCCCTAATCTAAATGATATAAAATTGGGGGTTTGGGGAGTAACAAGTGTGACTCTTAGACAGTAGAAGATGGAGGTCAATGGCTTTTCAAAATCTTCTTTCTTATTCTTCACAAAAAAATCAGTAAGTTCTCTCAGCTTAAACCCAGATAGAAACAAAGTTCAAAGTCTCTCCTTTTCTCCTGGCCAGCTCAACTCTCTTATAGACCACCAACTCAAAAGCTTCTCCCCTGATCAGCTTCCACGGCTCAGAGTCAGAGAAAAAGTCCAAAAGCCAAGACAGCGTCACAAAAGTCTCTCAGCCAGCTTCAAACCTCCAGGGAGAGAGAGAGTGTGTGTGTCTCCTGGTCAGAGACAATGTTCAAAAGCCCAGTTTCTCTTCTCACTGTGGCCAGCCAAAGCCCCCAAATGCCCCTCCTGGGGACATTCCGTTGGAATCCTGGCTTTTGCATCTTGGTCCACAAGTCCTGAAAACCTCTCTCTTATGGCTCTATCACATAAGAAACACAGAATAAATTAGAGAGATGAAAGAGGGAAGGCACTAGTATTAATTAATAAGGGATGTGTAAATTATTCTCCCATTCTTTAGGTGAGATTTTAGTTAGGACTTGAAGGTGGTGAGAGGGGCCAGGAGACAGAGCTGAGGAGGGAGAAAATTCCAGGGATGGTGGTCAGCCAAGTGAAAGGCCAGAGAGTTTAGACATGGAATGTTTTTTTTGAGGAAAAGTGAGAAAGTCATTGTCACTGGATTAGCATGCATAGAAAAGAATTCAGTACAGGACAACTGGAAGCAAAAAAAAAGCGGCCAGTGTATGGAAGATTTTAAAAGTCAAACAGAATATAATTGATGCATCACTACTACATGTGAGATAAATAAGAAGTCACCTATGCCTTCAATCTGAACTCCTTGTCACCATTATCCTCAGTTCCATGGTGTTTAAATAGGAAACTCATACCAGCAGCAACTTTTATCATCATGGAATAATGGAAGGTCTTTACCTTGACTAAACTGGTATTCTCCCAGTCCTGTCATTGTAGTATTTACATCTCATAGTCTCTTAAATCCAGTGATTCATAGTATTCATCTTTCAAATGAAAACCTTATTTGCTCTTATAATTATCATATCATTCTCATTCAAATCAATTCTATTATTCAACTACACTTTTCCTCTTCTGCCCTCTCTTTTTACCGTGTTATCAGGAACCCCAACATGATCATTAACAATTTCTCATTGAGACACAATCTTTTCTTTCCATCTCTTGTGCTTACAGAAACTTGGATATCTTCAAGACACTGCATCCATGAAACTTGTCCAGTACTTCCTTCTCATTCTGAGTTTAGGAGGAAAAGAGTTTAATATAGTCCATGTTCTCCTCCTCCATTTCCAGACTGTACCATTAGCACTATATATTTCAATTGGATTCTCATGATGGGAGGTAAAACTTATTCATAATTGATTGATTACTCCATGCTCCTCCCTTACAGCACCTCTCCACTTTCTAATTGAATGAGAAAATTAAAGGTATCTGCTTTGAGCTTCCTCTGTTCTCCAGACCCACAAATCAAACTCCATCTGGATTTTCCCCCTTTTCTCTATATGCAGAGAAGTGAAATGTTATCCTTCTGAAATAAGAAAGCTTTTTACTTATTAAGGCTGAAATGCCATCCCTATGCTTGTACTCTCATTCCCTCTGATCTCCAGGAACTTGCCCCATTGATCATTGGTTCCCCTTTATATTTGTTCTCCTTATTTACTGGCAGTTCTTTTCCCACTGCCAACACGCTTAGGTCTACTCTATTATTCAACCAGCAAAGTCTTTCATTTGGGCTGCCATTCTCTCAAGCAGTAATCATACAATTCTCATTTCTTTCACTGCCTAAGTCCTAGAAATGATGCTCTGTGTTTCCTGCCTCCACTTCCTCACTTCTCAACTACTTGCAACTACCACTACTTAATTGAAACGGTTATATCCAAGGTTACCATTAATGGCTTAATGGTCCTTTCTCTATCCTCTTATTTAACCTTTCTGTAGCTTTTAATACTATTTGCCATTCCTTTTCCCTGACATTCTGTCTTTTCTTGACTTTTGTAACACTACTTTTTATTGATTCTGCTTACTCAGTCTTCTTGCTTTAAACATAATAATAACTTACCACCCATAAATCATGAAGGTGGTCCAAGACTTTGTCCTGGGGCTTCTTTTATTCTCTCCTATATTTTTCTTTTGTGGATTCATATGCTCCCAAAGACTCAAGAATAATCTCTACAAAGATAATTTCCAAATATTTCTGTTCAACCTTAATCTTTCTTTGGAATTCAAGTCCTGTATTTTCAACTCCATGCTCATATCTTCTATTGTTGGTCATGAAGGCACCTAAAACTCAAAATTTCAACACAGAATTCATTACATATTTCTTTGTTGTTCAGTCAATTAATTTTTCCCAACTCTTTATGACCCTATGAACCATACTCATTGATAGGACTTTCTTGGCAAAGATATTGGAGTGGTTGCCATTTCCTGTTCTAGTAAATGAAGGCAAACAGAATTTAAATTACTTTCCCAGGGTCACAGAACTAGTAAATGTCTAAGGCCAGATTTGAACTCAAGTCTTCCTGATTCCAAGCCCAATTTTCTATCCACTGAATCACCTAGCTACCTCCTATCTTTCTTGTAAATCTGACCATCTTCTACATTTCCTGTATTTCTTGACGTCCTCATCATAATACCAACCTTCCAAGTTCATAATCCCAATATTGCCTTTTACTTTTCCCTCTCTCTTATTCCTCTTATCTATTTGGCTGCAAAATGTTATTGATTATACATCCCTAACATCTTTTGATTATTTCCTCTTCAATTCACTCACATGGCCATCAGGCTACTTCAGTTCCTTTTGACATTGCCTCTTTTCTGCTCACTCCTTTTCCCGCATGACTGGCAAAACCACCTTCCTAATGTAAATGTTTATAGTTTAATATCTTTTTCAAAATTTTAAAAAATGCTTCTTCATTTCCTCGATGGATTAGTAACAAACAAAACAAATAAACAAAAAGGCATACTAAGTATGCATGTACACTCACACATATAGACACACAAACACAGACACATCAACTATTTAGTATGGCTTTTAAGAGTTTCAAAATTCTGGCTCATGCTTCCTTATCCAGCTTTATTTTATACAAGCCCCCCCTTTCTAAGAACTCTTTTATAGACAAACATGATTAATTGCATTCCCTTAGTCCAGAAACATCCTACACCCTTGATTCCATTTATATTCACCAATACCAGGAAGAATACATATTGTTGCATGAATTTTCAGTGTTAATGAGGGTAAAGTGAGACTTCTGTTGCTGACTCTTTTTCCACAGCTGGTGATGAGCATTCTTCAGTATGATGTTTTCCTGGACCTATGCATGGTCTGAGGAAAGGAGGTCTGCAAAGCATGGTCTTTGATGACTCCCAGCACTTATGTAATAATACATTGATGAAAAATGTGAAAATCCCCAGAGAAAGGGCAAGATGACTTTTCATCTCTGCCTTTCTAAACTTATCTTCAGAACTCTCTCGGCTCCTTCATTCTTGATCCAGCAGTTTCATTGGTTAAGAATAGTAGTCTTGTCTGTAGTTGGTTCTTTTTTCTTGTTCTTTTTACTTATATATATTTATATCCTCATGTTGCATAAGTTTAATTCACACATATGCATTGTTCTACACAAAAAGTTAATTAGTTTACATAAACATAAAAGTAAAGTGAAATGTTCTCTAAGTCATACGTCTAAGTACTGACTGAGCTGGAATTAGAATTTAGATTCACTGACTCTGATAAAGCTGTAACTATAGTGAGGTGACCTGAAGAAAAAGAGCCTGGTCACAATTATGTTGCAATTGGGCAAGACAGGAAGATATTATTCTGAAGTATTCTGAAACTTCAGAATACTCGTAACTCAATCCACAAATCAGTTAATCAACACTTACTGTGTACCAAGAAAAGGGCAAAGACATGTTCACACCTCTCAAGTACTTCATTTACCAATGGGGAGACAAATTTTTTTTAAATAAATGCATAGGAAAGAGATACAGAATAAGTATCAGGTAACCTACGAATCAAAGCTTTTAGGATATTGGGGGCAGGGCAGGCATAGCAAAAGACTTATTTTAGAATGATTAGGGGTAAAGATGAGGGAGAGCATCCCAGTCATGAGGAACAGCCATTTAGATGACACAAAGTCAGGAGAAAAGGTGTCCTATGAAAGAAATGAGAAGAATAGTGTTGCTGAGTTTGTGTAGAAGAAGTGTATAAAAAGTATAATGCGTAAGAACTGGAGAAATAGTATCAAATTTTAAATTTGATCTTAAAGGTTATAAAGGAACCACTGGAGTTTTATATTATCTTGCACATATTATTTTTATTCC